>NC_080464.1:20465821-21090821 GCF_028018845.1 Melospiza georgiana | reverse complement strand
ACCCCTGAAGCTCGTGCTGCTCTCGACAAAGTCACAGAAGCTCTTCAAAAAAGACAAGCTCATCGCTGCGTTCCTGAAAATCCTTTCTTTCTTGCAATCTTAGGAGAGAAGATGCAGCTTTGTGGTCTCATTTTCCAGTGGGATGCCACAGAACAAGATCCTTTGTTAATAATGGAATGGGATTTTCCTCCCTACAGGTTTTCAAAGACCATTTGCTCAGTTTTAGAAATGATTGCATACATTATAATTAAGGCTAGAACCAGATTGTTAACTTTGGCAGGTCAAGAATGTTCAGTTATCTATTTGCCATTGAAAAATGATTATTTCAATTGGGCAATGCAAAATTCTGATGATTTACAATATGCATTCTTAGGTTTTCCAGGTGTTTGTTCCATACACTATCCAGCTCACAAACTACTGCAAGCAAAATTGAGTTTCAGAGAAAAACCTAAATTAAGTGAAGAACCTTTACATGCTGTGACTCTCTTCACTGATGGCTCTGGTAAAAGCCACAAGTCCGTTGTGACTTGGTTTAATCAAAAGACTGATGTTTGGGAATCTGATATTCAAACAGTAGAGGGATCCCCTCAAATTGTTGAGCTTGCTGCAGTAGTTTGAGCTTTTCAGCTGTTTCCTCAGCCTTTTAATTTGGTCACAGATTCTGCTTATGTTGCTAATGTAGTCAGGAGAATAGAAGGTTCCATTTTAAAGGATGTTAGTAATGAAACTTTACATCGTTGGCTTTCATGTCTTTTTATAACTTTGCAATATAGAACTAATCCATATTTTGTTTCTCACATTAGGGCGCATTCTTCACTTCCTGGATTTTTAGTGGAAGGAAATGCAAGAGCGGACACGCTGACAATGGTCATTTCTAACACATTGCCAAATAGTTTTGAACAAGCAAAATTGAGTCATGCCTTTTTCCACCAAAATGCACAAGCACTCATGCAAATGTTCCAAATCACTAAAAGTCAAGCTAAAGCTATCATTCATACTTGCCCTGACTGTCAATTGGTACAACCTCCCGCTTCTACAGGAGCACTCAACCCCCGAGGCTTACAAAGCCTACAGTTATGGCAAACAGATGTTACTAAATAGCCTTCTTTTGGTAAATTTAACAATATTCATGTTTCCATAGACACGTTCTCTGGTGCAGTTTTTGCTTCCCTTCACACAGGTGAAACTGGCAGCCATGCCTGTCATCATTTCCTGCAAGCTTTTGCTTCATTGGGTATACCCCAAGAAGTAAAAACTGACAATGGTCCCGCATACATATCTCAAAAATTGGCCACATTTTTAAATGAATGGGGTGTTCGACACATTTTTGGTATTCCCCACTCTCCCACAAGGCAAGTAATCATTGAAAGAACACATCAAACCTTAAAACGCATATTAGATCAACAGAGAGGGGGAACGGAAATCACCCCACAGATGAGACTGAGTAAGGCTTTGTATGGTTTTAATTGTCTAAATAGTTCAAGTACAGAACCAGATTCACCAATCTTTAGACACTTTTCAAATAGCACACAGGCAAAACTGAAAGAACATCCTCCTCTTCTAATTAGAAACCCTGACTCTGGACAGATGGAAGGTCCGTTTCAATTAATAATGTGGGGCAAAGGGTATGCTTCTATTTCCACAGGTGCTGGAAGAATTAAGTGGGTTCCTGCCAAAAACGTCAAACCGTATCGCACTTCAGAACCTGTTGTCGAGCCTAGAACTGAGGAAGCAAGTACGCAGACGTGGACCGAATGGAAGGATCCCGGGTCTCGCCTGACGCCTCTTGTGCCTGACGTTCATTGTGCATCGGTGGAACCCATGAACTCTGATTTTGTGCCAATGTTATTTATGAGTATACGAATTGAATGCTGAATGTTTGTTTAACAAAGCTAATTTTTGGCTGAAAATTTAGGTTCTTGTTTTTGTTTAGAAAGAATTCTGCCAAAACTTAGTTCTTGAAAGAGATGGGGCAGAATCAAATGGTATACTTGTTTTGCTTGATTTTAATTGTTTTTTGTCGTGCAGATTTGCCTGTGGATCAACCGAAGACGAATGTTTGGGTGACCTTAGCCAAGGCTGCCGGATCGGATACTATATGTCTGTCTAATTCGGAACCAGAAAAGCCTTTCTCAACCTGTTTGGTTGGTGTGCCAGTGAAAGAGTTTCCTTTGGTCAGAAAACAATCCAATGGTAAACCAGGTGGAATTGACAATGGAAACAGTCCTTCCTTCAATTGGAACATTTGTTCCAAGAAACTTCTCAGGGCAGCAAATGTTTCAAACAGTTGGGATGTGTTTCTGGAGACGGACCAATATCCACGGCAATTGCCAAAAGGGTATTGGATCATTTGCGGAGACAGAGGTTGGCAAGGCATTCCAGCCCACCTTGAAGGTGGCCCTTGTAGCATTGGTATGCTTACCATAATTGCCCCCACTGCCAAAGCAGTGATGAAAAAGAAACAAAGGAAAACAAGAGCTGTTCCTCATTATGATGAGAACTGTCAGAGTGATTTTATGCCTTGGAATGCCGCCAGAAGGGTTTCAGCAGGTATATTTCTACCCCAATTGGCTTCAGCTGTGGCATTGAGACAATTAGATCGAGTTGGATGTTGGCTGAGCAAACAAGCTAATGCCACATCCTCCGCAATCAGTGATATGTTGACCGATGTTGATAGTATTAAACATGCTACTCTTCAAAACAGAGCAGCCATTGATTTTCTCTTACTGGCACAAGGACATGGTTGTGAGGAATTGGAAGGATTTTGTTGTATGAATTTGTCTGATCATTCTGAATCATTTCACAAAAGCATTCAAAAATTAAAGGATCTGACAGCCCAAATTAAAGAAGGTGGAGGTTCCTGGTTGGATGATTTGTTTCAAAATTGGAGTTTTGCACCTTGGCTAAGGCAACTTTGCAAGATAGGTCTTTACATATTAGGTGTTCTAATACTGATATTGATAGTGGTACCTTGTATACTCTGTTGTGTTCGGCGAATGATGAACAAAACAGTCCGAGAAGTTTTTGTCATTCAAGCAGGAGAATTAGGAAGTAGAAGCATAGAGAGTGTACGAAATCTCACGAAAGCAGTAGATGAGGGTATTGGCATTGTCCTGGTTTAGGACAAATTAAGGGAAATGTCTAAAAGGGAGCCCCCCACACAAAACAAACCTCCAACCACCCCTCCTCCAACACCGGGTTCGGGAAGGAATTTCTCGGAGGAGCAAAGTGGAAAACAAAGCCTATTTATTTACAAGTAACAAAAGAACACTCCCCAACACAAGAAAAGGAAAGAAACAGACTGTGTGTGGTGAGGGCGTCAAGCTTCTCTTGCAGGCTCCAGGTGTCTTGGACGTCTCAGGTCAGGTCCGGAGCCGGTCCAGTATCTTCAGGGGAGGGTAAGAAAGAGGGAACAAAAGAAAAGAAAAAAAAATAGCGCAAAAAGCAGAAAGCAAGCAAGCAAAGCGGCTAGCCAAGCCAAGCAGCAAAAAGCCAAAAGCCAAAAAGCCTGGTCAAACACTCCCCTCCTCTCTTCCCCGCCCCGCCGCAGCAAGACGGCCGGGGGGGTAGGGGGAAGAGAGAAAAGGCACAGCTGCCAGACACAACACACGATATTGGGATAAAGGCTGTCAACCCACGACACTCCACCCCTTATCCCATATCGTGAATATACAATAAAAACTTTCATTTCACTTACTCACACCTTTGACACTTTCGCATTCCTCTCATCTTACTTGCTCAGACCTTTGACACTTACAGTTTCCTTCTGTCTCACATTCAACAAACAATGACATTCATATATGAGTCTCATCCCACAATCAGGTCTCCCTGAGGTACACACCGTGTTGTTCCATCTTTCTGCATTATCCACCATGTATAACCTGGTCCTTGAGCAAAGACAATCCCACGGATGGGTTTGTCTGTACTCGAGGCAGGGTTGATCCATACTGTCTTTCCCAACAAACCTCTGACATGGGCCACTGGGGCTTTATCCCCATCTACTATATTAAGGAGCTCAGACTGAGCAGGACCCGCTCGGTTGGTGGAACCTCAAGTGTTAACTAACCAGGTAGCCTTTGCCAAATGCTGCTCCCAGTTTTTTAAAGACCCCCCACCCAATGCTTTTAAGGTGGTTTTTAACAATCCATTGTACCTTTCCACTTTCCCTGCAGCTGGTGCATGATAGGGGATATGGTATATCCACTCGATGCCATGTTCCCTAGCCCAAGTATTAATAAGATTGTTTTTAAAATGAGTCCCATTATCCGACTCAATTCTCTCGGGAGTACCGTGCCTCCAAAGGACCTGCTTTTCAAGGCCCAAGATAGTGTTACTGGCTGTGGCATGAGACACAGGATAGGTTTCCAACCATCCCGTGGTGGCTTCTACCATGGTTAGTACATAGCGCTTGCCCTGGCGGGTCTGAGGCAGTGTGATGTAATCAATCTGCCAGGCCTCCCCGTATTTGTACTTAGACCACCGCCCCCCATACCAGAGGGGCTTCACCCGCTTGGCCTGCTTAATGGCAGCGCACGTCTCACAGTCACGAATAACCTGAGAGATACTGTCCATGGTTAGATCCACCCCTCGGTCTCGTGCCCACTTATAGGTGGCATCTCTACCCTGGTGGCCTGAGGCATCATGGGCCCATCGTGCTAAGAATAACTCTCCCTTATGCTCCCAGTCGAGATCTATCTTCAACTCCCCTATCTTTGCAGCCTGATGTACTTGCTGGTTGTTTTGCTGCTCTTCATTAGCTCTACTTCTGGGGACATGGGCATCTACATGGCGAACCTTCACAGGTAGCTTCTCTAACCGAGTAGCGATATCTTTCCACTCTTCCGCAGCCCAAATCGGTTTTCCTCTTCGCTGCCAGTTCGCCTCTTTCCATCTCTTCAGCCATCCCCATAGAGCATTGGCTACCATCCAAGAATCGGTATACAAATAGAGCCTTGGCCACTTCTCTCTCTCTGCAATACCTAGGGCCAGTTGAATAGCTTTGATTTCAGCAAATTGACTGGATTCGCCTTCTCCTCCAGTAGCCTCTGCAACTCGTCGAGTGGGACTCCATACAGCTGCTTTCCACCTCCGTTTCATCCCTATGACGCGACAAGAACCATCGGTGAATAGAGCGTAACGCGTTTCTTCTGCTGGTAACTGATTGTATGGCGGAGCTTCCTCAACCCGGGTCACTGGCTCTTGTTCCTCATCCGCGACACTAAAGCTTTCACCTTCGGGCCAATTTGTAATTATTTCCAGGATCCCAGGGCGATTTAACTTCCCAATTTGAGCGCGCTGCGTAATGAGGGCAATCCACTTACTCCAAGTAGCATTGGTGGCATGGTGGGTAGAGGGAACCTTTCCTCTGAACATCCATCCCAGCACCGGTAGTCAGAGTGCCAGAAGGAGTTGTTCCTCTATACCAATCACCTCCGAGGCGGCTTGGACTCCTTCATAGGCGGCCAAGATTTCCTTTTCTGTTGGGGTATAGTTATCTTCAGACCCCCTGTAGCTCCGACTCCAAAATCCCAATGGTCGGCCTCGGGTCTCGCCAGGCACCTTCTGCCAAAGGCTCCAGGACAGACCATGGCTCCCAGCTGCAGAGTAGAGCACGTTCTTCACATCTGGTCCCGTCCTGACTGGACCAAGGGCTACAGCATGAGCGATCTCCTGCTTGATCTGGAGGAAAGCTTGCTGCTGCTCAGGGCCCCAATGGAAGTTGTTCTTCTTGCGGGTAACCAGATAAAGGGGTCTCACAATCTGACTATACTCAGGGATGTGCATCCTCCAGAAACCTATAGCACCTAAGAAAGCTTGTGTTTCCTTCTTATCAGTTGGTGGGGACATAGCAGTGATTTTGTTAATAACATCTGCAGGAATCTGACACCGTCCATCTTGCCACTTCACCTCCAAAAACTGAATTTCTCGGGCAGGTCCCTTGACTTTGCTCTTCTTAATGGCAAATCCGGCTTCCAAGAGAATATGAATTATCTTCTCTCCTTTCTCGAACACTTCTATTGCTGTGTTCCCCCAAACAATGATATCATCAATATATTGTAAATGTTCTGGAGCCTCACCCTCTTCTAGTGCAGCCTGGATCAGTCCATGACAGATGGTAGGACTGTGTTTCCACCCCTGGGGCAGTCGGTTCCAGGTATACTGCACTCCCCTCCATGTAAAAGCAAACTGGGGCCTGCATTCTGCTGCCAGAGGGATGGAGAAAAACGCGTTAGCAATATCGATGGTCGCGTACCACTTTGCTGCCTTGGACTCCAGCTCGTACTGCAGTTCCAGTATGTCCGGTACAGCCGCACTCAGTGGTGGAGTCACTTCATTCAAGGCACGAGAGTCCACAGTCAGTCTCCATTCTCCGTCAGATTTTCGCACAGGCCAGATAGGGCTGTTGAAGGGTGAGTGGGTTTTACTGACCACCCCTTGGCTCTCCAGCTCTCGGATCATTTTGTGGATGGGGATCACGGCATCTCGATTCGTCCGGTACTGCCTGCGGTGCACTGTTGAGGTGGCAATTGGCACTCGTTGTTCCTCTACCTTCAAGAGTCCTACTGCAGATGGGTTCTCTGATAGTCCAGACAAGGTATTCAATTGTTTAATACCCTCTATCTCCACTGCAGCTATTCCAAAAGCCCACCTGAATCCCTTAGGATCTTTGTAATAGCCATTCCGGAGGAAGTCTATGCCCAAAATACACGGAGCCTCTGGACCAGTCACAATTGGATGTTCCTGCCACTCCTTCCCAGTCAAGCTCACCTCAGCTTCCAACAAAGTCAACTGTTGTGATCCTCCTGTCACTCCAGCAATGGAAACAGGTTCTGTCCCCACGTGTTCCGATGGCATCAAGGTACACTGTGATCCAGTGTCAACCAATGCTTCATAGTCTTGTGGCTCTGATGTGCCAGGCCATCTGATCCACACCTTCCAGAAAACCCGGTTCTCCCGTGCCTCTTCCTGGCTGGAGGCAGGGCCCCTCTAAGCCAGATTGTCCTTCTTTCCTTGGGCATATGCCTTAGAAGTTCCTTCAAGGGGATCGGACATGTCATCGTCATCAGCATACTTAACATCTCGGCTACGAGCGACCGGAGCTGCTATCCTTTTGGTGATACTTTCTCTTTTCTTCAAATCACGTACCTGTTGTGCCAAAGCAGCGGTGGGTTTTCCATCCCATCTCCTCATGTCTTCTCCAGACTCACGAAGAAAAGCCCATAACTCAGCCCGTGGGATGTACCTTCTCTCCCCATCAAAGGAGCGCCAGCGTTGGACACCAGGGCCTCTAATTTGTACAGCTGAGATTTGAATAAGGTCCTCCTTAATCTCTTCCCGGAGTTTCTTATGATTCTCCTCTATTTTGTCCTCTAGTTTCTGCAGTCGAGTTTCCACTGCTGCAATTCTGGCATGAGTTGGGCCATGCACAGCATCTGCATACGCTCGAAGCTTCTTTGCCATATCGAGCACAGTCTCATATGTATCATCCCGCTTCATTATTGCTAGGGCAGAAGCATATTCAGGTGGCCCAAGTCGCACAAGTTTCCTCCACATTACAGGTGTGCATGGTACCAGGTCCGGATTCCTAGTTGTTGTATCATCTGAGAAAATGAGCTCTGCCACCGCCATCTCTCTCAGGCGTTGGATCCCCTGTTCTATGGTCTTCCACCGTTTCTGCTGCATATAGAGATCATCCGTACACAGGTATCGTTCTGCTACGCTTCTTAGGACCCGTTCCCAGAGGCTGTGAGGGTTAGCCCCCCTCATCATACCTTGATCAATGACAGGATCATGTGACAGGGATCCCAAATGCCTCGCTTCAGTACCATCCAAAATCGTAACCTCCCCTGCAGCATCCCAAAGGCGGACTAACCAACTAATTATAGATTCGTCAGGTTGTCGTCTGTAATCCTTTCTTAGGCCTCTGAGGTCCTTCAGAGAAAAGGAGTCAATATTAGCTCCAGATTCTGTGCCCCTTGATGTGGCCTCTGATTTTGGTGAGGGTCCTTCTCCTGCATCATCATCATCATCCTCCACCTTTCGTTCAGTCTTGCCTTTACACTTTCCACCTCTTGTATTAGCTGCAACAGCCATGGTTTGGGGCCTATTGTCTGATTCAGCTGCTAGCCTGGAGCCTGGGATGTTAGCTGCAGCCTGGGTCACTGGGATAGTAACTAACTTATCTCCCTGTTCCCTTTCTGCTATCTGCTGCTCCACAGTATCTAGCAGAGTACGGTAAACAAACGCCAAGGCCCAGCTCACTGCAGTAACCCTTTCCTCCTTAGTATTACCATGGCACTTCTCCCTCAAATACTTTGCCACCTCGACTGGATCCTGAATTTGATCAGATGGAAAGTCCCAGTCTATAGGATCGGAAAATTCCTTTAAAGTCTGGCCCATGTCCTCCCATTTCCCACTCCAGTCAAGATTTTTCCTGCTTTGTTTTACTCCTAAGTCAGGAGTGTCTCTAACCCCTCTAGAAATCTCAGTCTTCATTTTATACACACTCCAGACAGTATAGAAAAGGCTTAATAAATTAAATGCCAGAAAGATGGTTTCTTTCAAACTCAGGGGAAATTCAGTATTTTCTAATAGAGATGTCAACAATTTGGAGGACAAGAAGGAAGACAAAGGCTGAAAAGCCCCTTCCCCTTCTTCTCCCCAAACAAACTGAGTAAACAACCATAACAGCAATCCATACATTCCTGAAATAAAGTCCAGCATTTTTATCCGACACATCATCACACATAAGACCAGCACAATGACTATTCTGGTTAGCGCCCCCCGCTTACAAAAGCTACTTATTAGGGACAACATCAGAGCTATTTTTGGGTAAGGAAATAACCCCAGGGACCACAAAAGTATTAAAACTTCAAAAACCCCTAGGGACCAGAAATATCGGCAAGCTTCCACTCCAAATGACATTATGAATAACCAATATGCCCACCAAAATAGCCAAAACCAAAATATTATTGTTATAGGGTTTTTTTCCACTGTTTTTGTTTTGGCCTCCGTTTCCCGGCCAACGCACCAAAATGTATATTTTCCTGGGTTAGGACAAATTAAGGGAAATCTGCAAAAGGGAGCCCCCCAAATAAACAAACCTCCAACCACCCCTCCCCAAACACCGGGTTCAGGAAGGAATTTCTCGGAGGAGCAAAGTGGAAAACAAAACCTATTTATTTACAAGTAACAAAAGAACACTCCCCAACACAAGAAAAGGAAAGAAACAGACTGTGTGTGGTGAGGGCGTCAAGCTTCTCTTGCAGGCTCCAGGTGTCCTGGACGTCTCAGGTCAGGTCCAGAGCCGGTCCAGTATCTTCAGGGGAGGGTAAGAAAGAGGGAACAAAAGAAAAGAAAAAAAAATAGCGCAAAAAGCAGAAAGCAAGCAAGCAAAGCGGCTAGCCAAGCCAAGCAGCAAAAAGCCAAAAGCCAAAAAGCCTGGTCAAACACTCCCCCCCTCTCTTCCCCGCCCCGCCACAGAAAGACGGCCGGGGGGAGGGGGGGAAGAGAGAAAAGGCACAGCTGCCACACACAACACAGGATATTGGGATAAAGGCTGTCAACCCACGACAGACATGAACGAAGGTTTTGAATTAAGGCCTTGGAATCGACCAGAGTTTTTTGAACGATGCCTTGTGACTGTTGCCAAACGTGATTCATATCTCTCTTTCAGGGATTGGGTCTTCACAGCATTAAGTTGCTGTGTCGTAATATAGCAATGCTTCAGTTTAGTGAAAATAAGTCTTCAGCAGATAATAAGCAGAAATTTTGCAATAGAGCTATGAAACGCAAATAGCAAGCAACAAGAAAATGAAAGCTTCTGGGTCAAACAGAGAGGGGGAAATGTTGGAATCCATAGGGTTAGAGGATTTTTAAGAAATGGTTAAAAAGAAGTATGTCGGCCTTAGACTGGAGTTTTGTTAGCATTGCAGAAAAGTTTCCCATGCAAGCAGAAAAAGTTTTCCATGCAAGCAGAAAAGTTTCCCAAGCAGTAGACGTGACAAATAACAATAGGCTTCTGTAGAATTGGCTTTAGGATGGCAACAAGGTTATTTAATGTATATCTTTAGAAGGTTAGCATGAATAGAACTCTGTTCTTTGTCTCTTATCAACTAGTCTTTGTTTTAGCTACGATTACCTATGTTTTATAAGATTGGATAGAATGCTTGTCAAGATGTGTTTTCTGTGTCTGATTGGCTGAATTCTAGTCTGAGATGATTTTATGTATTGCTGTATGAGCCCTGTTGAAGGAGACATTTTTTGGTGTGGATCAGTGAGCTATCATGTCTCCATTTTGTATTTTGAGACTGATGTGCTGGAAATAAAAGCAAAAATCTCTTCACTGCTCTGGTTATCATGTTATCCATATTTGGATATTTTGCCGTGGCCTAGTGGGTTCCTTTTTTAAGGCGTGGGTTCCTGACACCATTGGACTTATACCTGTCCCGTGCGCTGCATATTGGTGCCCCGTGTGAGGACGTAGAATAGAAAATAAAAAAAGAAAAATCGTGGAAGTACCAGCCGCGGAGACCCAAGTGTTAACAAGGAGGACACTGTATCATCTCTCCCGCCGAAGCCAAGAAAATTGCAAGTAACTTATCTCGGGAGAGCGCTTGCGTGACGTTGGGAGGCAAAATAAAGAAAAAGAAAATTATTAAAAGAACACAAAAATGGGAACGAATTTATCAAAAGTTGAATGGGATGTTTTTCATCAATTAGAGACAATGTTACAAGAAAAAGGTCACTCTGAAATTTCAAAAACTGAGCTTAAAAACTTACTTATCTAGGTTAAAGCGAATACGCAAGATTTAAATCTGCAGTCTGCTTTTACTTTTCATTTTTGGGATCAGATAAACTGGAGAATCTATAATCTAGTCTCTCTCAAAAAAGATGAAAGCTTAAGAGAATTTATGCCGGTTTGTAGAGCGCTGTTGGAGCGCTGTTTTAAACAAACTGATAATTATAAGATCAACTTGGACTCAGAAAACAAAGCTTCTGGTTCTGTCTCATTAAATTCCAGTAAACCGGAGACTGTGTGTGTATCGGAGAATGTTACAAGTGTTGTTGCAAATGCTGAAAGTATTGCTTTGAACTCTGCTGAACAAAATCTTTCTTCTCTCTCTCTGGGAAAAACTGAGACTCTTTCGGACTTTTCTTCACGTTGTTCTGTTAATGTAAAAATATGTGACTCTTGTAAGGGGGATGGAACAAAGCGTGTAAAAGATGGAAATGAAAAAGTGACTGTACTTCCTAAAATTGTTTGTGCAGGGACACTGAAACCTGAATTGGATTCTGTTGGGCCTGGGGTGAAGGCTGAGGTGGCTGCTTCCACTCGGGAAATTGTGGTTCCGGGGAACTCTTTTTCAGTTAAGCAAAAACATGGTTGTTCTGGTGTTTGTCAATCTATAGATACAGAGAAAGAAAAATTGGCTTTAAGGGTGGAGTCCTTTGAAAGGAAGAGATGGAAGAAACTGGTGACTGTGTTGTTGCTGAAATTCAAAAAGCTGGACTTGAAATCTCTGCAACGAAAATTCAAGAAGTTTCACCTTAGAAGTACCTGGGATGGAAGATGACTGAGACGACAATAATACCACAGAAAATTCAGATCTGAATCAGAGTCAACAACCTACAAGAGTTACAACAGCTTCTAGGAGAAATCAACTGGGTCAGACCGATGCTGTGTATCACCAATGATGAACTGAGTCTGCTCTTCCATTTGCTGAGAGGAAGTTGCGACATCACTTCGCCAAGAACTTTAACCCCTGAAGCTCGTGCTGCTCTCGACAAAGTCACAGAAGCTCTTCAAAAAAGACAAGCTCATCGCTGCGTTCCTGAAAATCCTTTCTTTCTTGCAATCTTAGGAGAGAAGATGCAGCTTTGTGGTCTCATTTTCCAGTGGGATGCCACAGAACAAGATCCTTTGTTAATAATGGAATGGGTTTTTCCTCCCTACAGGTTTTCAAAGACCATTTGCTCAGTTTTAGAAATGATTGCATACATTATAATTAAGGCTAGAACCAGATTGTTAACTTTGGCAGGTCAAGAATTTTCAGTTATCTATTTGCCATTGAAAAATGATTATTTCAATTGGGCAATGCAAAATTCTGATGATTTACAATATGCATTCTTAGGTTTTCCAGGTGTTTGTTCCATACACTATCCAGCTCACAAACTACTGCAAGCAAAATTGAGTTTCAGAGAAAAACCTAAATTAAGTGAAGAACCTTTACATGCTGTGACTCTCTTCACTGATGGCTCTGGTAAAAGCCACAAGTCCGTTGTGACTTGGTTTAATCAAAAGACTGATGTTTGGGAATCTGATATTCAAACAGTAGAGGGATCCCCTCAAATTGTTGAGCTTGCTGCAGTAGTTTGAGCTTTTCAGCTGTTTCCTCAGCCTTTTAATTTGGTCACAGATTCTGCTTATGTTGCTAATGTAGTCAGGAGAATAGAAGGTTCCATTTTAAAGGATGTTAGTAATGAAGCTTTACATCGTTGGCTTTCATGTCTTTTTATAACTTTGCAATATAGAACTAATCCATATTTTGTTTCTCACATTAGGGCGCATTCTTCACTTCCTGGATTTTTAGTGGAAGGAAATGCAAGAGCGGACAAGCTGACAATGGTCATTTCTAACACATTGCCAAATAGTTTTGAACAAGCAAAATTGAGTCATGCCTTTTTCCACCAAAATGCACAAGCACTCATGCAAATGTTCCAAATCACTAAAAGTCAAGCTAAAGCTATCATTCATACTTGCCCTGACTGTCAATTGGAACAACCTCCTGCTTCTAGAGGAGCGCTCAACCCCCGAGGCTTACAAAGCCTACAGTTGTGGCAAACAGATGTTACTAAATAGCCTTCTTTTGGTAAATTTAAAAATATTCATGTTTCCATAGACACGTTCTCTGGTGCAGTTTTTGCTTCCCTTCACACAGGTGAAACTCGCAGCCATGCCTGTCATCATTTCCTGCAAGCTTTTGCTTCATTGGGTATACCCCAAGAAGTAAAAACTGACCATGGTCCCGCATACATATCTCAAAAATTGGCCACATTTTTAAATGAATGGGGTGTTCGACACATTTTTGGTATTCCCCACTCTCCCACAAGGCAAGCAATCATTGAAAGAACACATCAAACCTTAAAACGCATATTAGATCAACAGAGAGGGGGAACGGAAATCACCCCACAGATGAGACTGAGTAAGGCTTTGTATGGTTTTAATTGTCTAAATAGTTCAAGTACAGAACCAGATCCACCAATCTTTAGACACTTTTCAAATAGCACACAGGCAAAACTGAAAGAACATCCTCCTCTTCTAATTAGAAACCCTGACTCTGGACAGATGGAAGGTCCGTTTCAATTAATAACGTGGGGCAAAGGGTATGCTTCTATTTCCACAGGTGCTGGAAGAATTAAGTGGGTTCCTGCCAAAAACGTCAAACCGTATCGCACTTCAGAACCTGTTGTCGAGCCTAGAACTGAGGAAGCAAGTACGCAGACGTGGACCGAATGGAAGGATCCCGGGTCTCGCCTGACGCCTCTTGTGCCTGACATTCTTTGTGCATCGGTGGAACCCGTGAACTCTGATTTTGTGTCAATGTTATTTATGAGTATACGAATTGAATGCTGAATGTTTGTTTAACAAAGTTAATTTTTGGCTGAAAATTTAGGTTCTTGTTTTTGTTTAGAAAGAATTCTGCCAAAACTTAGTTCTTGAAAGAGATGGGGCAGAATCAAATGGTATACTTGTTTTGCTTGATTTTAATTGTTTTTTGTCGTGCAGATTTGCCTGAGGATCAACCGAAGACGAATGTTTGGGTGACCTTAGCCAAGGCTGCCGGATCGGATACTATATGTCTGTCTAATTCGGAACCAGAAAAGCCTTTCTCAACCTGTTTGGTTGGTGTGCCAGTGAAAGAGTTTCCTTTGGTCAGAAAACAATCCAATGGTAAACCAGGTGGAATTGACAATGGAAACAGTCCTTCCTTCAATTGGAACATTTGGTCCAAGAAACTTCTCAGGGCAGCAAATGTTTCAAACAGTTGGGATGTGTTTCTGGAGACGGACCAATATCCACGGCAATTGCCAAAAGGGTATTGGATCATTTGCGGAGACGGAGGTTGGCAAGGCATTCCAGCCCACCTTGAAGGTGGCCCTTGCAGCATTGGTATGCTTACCATAATTGCCCTCACTGCTAAAGCAGTGATGAAAAAGAAACAAAGGAAAACAAGAGCTGTTCCTCATTATGATGAGAACTGTCAGAGTGATTTTATGCCTTGGAATGCCGCCAGAAGGGTTTCAGCAGGTATATTTCTACCCCAATTGGCTTCAGCTGTGGCATTGAGACAATTAGATCGAGTTGGATGTTGGCTGAGCAAACAAGCTAATGCCACATCCTCCGCAATCAGTGATATGTTGACCGATGTTGATAGTATTTGACATGCTACTCTTCAAAACAGAGCAGCCATTGATTTTCTCTTACTGGCACAAGGACATGGTTGTGAGGAATTGGAAGGATTGTGTTGTATGAATTTGTCTGATCATTCTGAATCCATTCACAAAAGCATTCAAAAATTAAAGGATCTGACAGCCCAAATTAAAGAAGATGGAGGTTCCTGGTTGGATGATTTGTTTCAAAATTGGAGTTTTGCACCTTGGCTAAGGCAACTTTGCAAGATAGGTCTTTACATATTAGGTGTTCTAATACTGATATTGATAGTGGTACCTTGTATACTCTGTTGTGTTCGGCGAATGATGAACAAAACAGTCTGAGAAGTTTTTGTCATTCAAGCAGGAGAATTAGGAAGTAGAAGCACAGAGAGTGTATGAAATCTCACGGAAGCAGTAGATGAGGGTATTGACATGAACGAAGGTTTTGAATTAAGCCTTGGAATCGACCAGAGTTTTTTGAACGATGCCTTGTGACTGTTGCCAAACGTGATTCATAGCTCTCTTTCAGGGATTGGGTCTTCACAGCATTAAGTTGCTGTGCCGTAATATAGCAATGCTTCAGTTTAGTGAAAATAGGTCTTCAGCAGATAATAAGCAGAAATTTTGCAATAGAGCTATGAAACGCAAATAGCAAGCAACAAGAAAATGAAAGCTTCTGGGTCAAAGAGAGAGGGGGAAATGTTGGAATCCATAAGGTTAGAGGATTTTTAAGAAATGGTTAAAAAGAAGTATGTAGGCCTTTGTTGTTGTGTGCTGTATTGTCCCATTTTGGCCTTCCAGGTCACTTTCCCAGGTTTGCCTATGTCTCTCTCCCTTCCCCCTTACCCCCATGCTGAGTGAGTCCTGTCACTCAGACTTAACATTCCAGCAAGGCGTCGTGTGGTTGGTGAAGTTCAAAGGATGCCCCTATGCCCAGAGGTCATTGGCCTGTCTGGGTGTCATCTTCCCCTGAGACCTTGCCCCTCTCACCTGGTTGGTGGCTCACCTGTACCTCCCCTCCCTCTGTCCCTGAGCTTAAAAGGTGAATCAGACCATGCGGTCTGGATTCTGTTGGAGCAGTTGCTCACGTTCCGACCTCTGTAACCATGGAATAAACCTCTGGACATTAAACCCTCCAGCAGAATCCATCTCCTTTTCTCTTCACCATTGCCTGAAGGTATCCTCTTGAGGTAAACGGGGTCCTAACAAGCCTGGACTTGTTCAGTGCCCAGCTGCAACCACCAGCAAGCTAAGGTATCTCTGGGGTGACACACCCCAGTTGCTGCCTTTGGCCCAGCAGTGAGGGTCAGACTGGCCCAGGCACAATCTAACTGGTAATACTGGGAACTTTTTTTTCCAATAATTGGCGTCCCTGAGGTGGGCAAAGCGACTCTGCAGCCCGAGACAGACTTGCAGTACCTTGGAGAAGCTTCTGGCAGCCGTGCATCCAGCTGAAAGGGGCTTTGGTTGCAACGCCCTCAGCTAGAGACTTAGGGAATATTCCCAGAAGAAGTTTCGTGGACTGTTCGGCGCCTCTGGAAAGCCCAGCTCCTTTCTGGTGAGCAGATTTTCCAGAGGGAGGACAGGGGAGCCTCTCTCGCCCACAGAGAGGTCCTGTTCTGGTGAAGAGATCTGCCTGTACCCAGCCAGCTACAGCTTCCATTTCGGGTGAGTATCTCTGCTCTCGGTAGGGCAGGAGCTCAAAAACAGACTCTGCCGTGAGTTCTGTTCCTTTTTGCATTTGTATTTTTGGCTGCGCAGCCCCACAGACGGGAATTCATTGATTTCTAGCTATTAGCTTTCTGCCGCGTGTTTTGCTGTCTTTTGGAATTCGCGTGGGAGCTCTCTGCCCTTCCCTCCCGGCTCTGCAGGCTCGGCTCTCTCCACGTGGTCGGGAGATCTTTCTCTCTCTCTCTGTGCGGGGGAGGGGGGGTTCTCGGCTCTCTTGCCGCGGGGGACTCTCTTTCTCTCTCTCTGTGGAGGAAGGGGAGTTCTCTGCACACGCGGCGCAGGGGGGGCCCGGTTTCGGCTTGCCACGTGGCGTAGCTGCTCTCTCTGCTCCGCGGGGGGGTGCATTCCACGGCGGGGGGGAGGCTTTGTTTCTGCCTTTGCTCGGCAGGGCGTGCCCTGCTGCTGCTGCCCGGGAATTTTAAAAGCAGTATATACAGCTGCATTGTGAAGCTTTTGTCGGCTCGTTATCCCTTTCCATCTGTGGTTTTTTTTTGAAATCGGTAGCTGATTTTGGCTTTGTTTTTGGTCAGGCAGGATTTAGTACTTTGCTTTTTACATCTAACATGGGTTTGAAACTCAGCATTGTACAAAAAGGAGTGTATTATAATATTGTAAGCATTTTGGACAGTGATAATGTTAAGTTCTCTAAAGGAAAATTGAAACAGTTTGTAAGATGGCTTTTCTTCCACTTCCCACAAATCTCCCCTGAAGAAATCCACAATATTCAATTCTGGGATAAAGTTGGAAATGAATTGACAACCTTAGGACAATCTGGAAATGCCCCCTCAGCTAAATTTGTGTTTTGGAGTTTACAAATTCGTACAGCATTGCTCAAACAAAAGGAAATGGAGAAAAAGCCAAATGTAAAGCCATGTACCTCTGCTCTCCCTGTTTCTCCCTCTCCTAGTTCTAAAACCCCTAAACCTCTTTCCCCAAAACTTAGTATTTTAAACAGATCAAACTCATTGGGAAGTCGACGCCCAAAGTCTGTTGAAATGCCTGAGTTGCCCTGTTCACAAGGCCCTGGCCAGGCTGCGTGGAACCTTTCCTAATCCCCTGTGTCCCATCCTCAGAAACCCACAGCACGTGTTAGCTTTGCAGAGAGTAGTGTTACCCAAAATGGCCCCCAAACCTGGTCTTCTTCTTCCCAAAATCCCCTTAAGCATCCCAAAACTCCAGCCCCATCCCCCTCTCCTCCTGTTCCTCGTGACACCTTCCCCCCTCCCCCTCCCTTTCCTGCAATACCCTCAGCTCCACCCCTCTACTCCTTCCAGGGGGCGTCTGCTGACGTGATGTCACCAGGTGTCCCCGCCCCTTGTTCCCACGGTTTCCCCGCCCCTTGCCAGCCCCCTGTCCCCGCCCCCTGTACCCGTTGCATCCCCGCCCCCTCCCCGGGTTCCCACAGTGGGGACACACCCACTGCCATTCCCCAAACCTGTATCTGTGATCCCAATGCTTCTGTTTCAAGGGATACAGAGCAGGGAACAGCAGATTCAATGCATAGTCCCATGTTGTCACTGGCTCCTGTTACCTTTCAGCCTGCTGCTCAGGGGGGAGCAGCTCCAACTGCTAATTGGAGTTCTTTTGGACGACAATTGATTAAAGAGATCTGTAAATCTCATAAAGAATATGGTCCACACAGTCCATATTTCCGTGGCCTTTTAAATTCTGAATTGAGTAGGACTGTAGTGATTCCACATGATTTAAAACAGCTTTTTTCCTGTCTCATGACCTCCACGGAATTCAAATTATGGGAAATAGCATGGAAACAAATGCTGAATGATGCTCTCCCAGGCTTGCATGCTGATCCAAACACAGCCAAAGACAACAGTGGTAACCCTATCACCATTGAGCACCTCTGTGGTGAGGGCCAATGGTCTTCTCCCTCAATCCAAGCTACTGCAATCCCTGCAGAAACTCTCGAGAAAGTAAAAGAAGCAGCTGAAAAAGCATTCTTTTCCCTACAACCTGAGGGGCCTTTTGAGCCCTATAGTAAAATTAAACAGCTACCATCAGAGCCTTTTTTGAAATTTGTAGAAAGGTTAATTAGAGCTATTGAAATACAAGTTAAAAAAGAGAATGCTAGGGAAGCAATTTTAGAATAAATGGCATTTACAAATGCAAATAAACAGTGTCAAGCAGCAATCCTTAGCCTTCCTCTTCAACCTTCTCCAACCATCAAAGATATGCTCCTAGTGTGTAACAGGAAAGTGCCTCTGATGAGTGTGGCTGAAGACACCAGACCAAGGCTGCTGCCAAGACCACCTCAACGTGTCGCTGTTGCCGGCCCTGCGCCTTTTCCCTCAGCACAGCAGTACCCTGGGCAGCAGCGGAGACCAGCACTGGCTGAGCCCACAAAACCATGCCTGCTTTGTAACAACCTAGGGCACTGGAGTAACCAGTGCCCCCTGAAAAGGGAATTTGATGAATTTAGAAATGGCAGGGGAGGAGAACTCCAAGCCCTCCCTGGGGGTCAACAACAACAAAAAAACTGAAAAGAAAGCGCCCGCCTGCCAGGCGCGCAGACACAAAAAGAGCAGGCCAAGGGAATAAGGGTAGCAAAACAAATCAAGCACGCAATAATATTAATGTTTGTGTAAGTGAAGCAGGTGCTTCAAAGACTGTGTATGATTTAGGTGATCCTGTGTTAACCACCTCTTCTGTCAATGAGCCTTACAGGTTGCAGCTGACTGAGTCACTCCACCTGAAGGACAGTGATTGGCATTTTGTGTCTGTAAATCCTGAACAGAAAGGTACTTGGAACCGGATTCGTTGTAAGTACATCGTCATTGGGGACACCAAACACACACCACAAGAGATCGAAATTGCTCCGGGAATGACAACATCAGATCCTGAGCAATTTGTTCTCGGCCTGCATTGTTTCCACCCACCCCTGTTCCTTCCCAAGGGACAAATTGTTGCACAAGCTATCCCTGTGACATCTTTACTTCAAAATATCAAAAAAACAAGGGCCCACAATCGCCCGAGTACAAGTTATTGGGAAAGACAAACCCAAATTATGGTGTAATGTCAGTGGGGGTGGGGAGTCTAAACGCATTGAGATGCTTGTAGACACAGGTGCAGACTGCACAGTAATTCCAGTACAAGACTGGCCAGCACATTGGCCTTTGCAAGATGTTGCCGGTCACCTTCAAGGTGTAGGAGGTCTGCAATTGGCAAGACAATCCAAAAGCATTATTCAATTTGAGGGACCAAACGGACAATTGGCAAATATCCGTCCATTTGTGTTGGATTATTCAGAACCTTTGTTAGGGAGAGATTTAATGGCCCAGTGGGGTGTCACAATTGATATTCCAGACTCTCCACAGCATATTTGTACAGCAGTCATTGAACAACAGCGCCCCACCCAAAAATTGAAGTGGATAACAGACAAACCAGTTCAGGTGAAACAGTGGCCGCTCAATAAACAAAAAATAAAGGTGCTTGAAGAACTAGTGGAAGAGCAACTAAAAAAGGGCCACATTGTGGAGACCATGTCCCCATGGAACTCTCCAGTGTTTGTCATCCAAAAAGCTGACAAAAAGAGATGGCGGCTCCTCTGCGACCTCCGACAAATTAATAATGTAATTGAAGATATGGGTTCTCCCCAACCTGGTATGCCATCCCCAACAATGCTTCCCCAAGACTGGAAATTAGCTGTTATTGATATTAAGGATTGTTTTTTCCAAATCCCCTTGCACCCTGACGATGCACTGTGTTTTGCATTCTCAGTTCCTTCTATTGATATGGAATCCCCTATGAAAAGGTACCATTGGACCGTTCTTCCTCAGGGATTAAAGGTATCTCCAGCTATCTGCCAGTGGTATGTGTCTTCCCTGCTTTCCCCAGTACGTGCAGCTGCAGAGAAGGCCATTATCTATCATTATATGAATGATATCCTTGTGTGTGCCCCCAATGATGATTTACTCACACATGCGCTTGACCTAACGATCGATGCATTGATTGTTGCAGGGTTTGAGCTCCAGGAAAAGAAAATTCAAAAGATGCCACCTTGGAAGTATTTGGGCTTAGAAATTGGAAATAGGACCATTGTTCCTCAAAAATTAGAAATCAATCCAAAGATCAAGACCCTTGCAGATGTCCACAAGTTGTGTGGGTCTTTGAATTGGGTAAGACCATGGCTCGGTCTGACTAATGAAGACCTTGCCCCTCTTTTCAATTTATTGAAAGGGAGAGAGGACCCAGGTGCTCCTAGGTCTATTACCCCAGAGGCACGGAAAGCTCTAGAAAAGGTTCAGATTGCAATGTCCACAAGACAGGCCAACCGATGCCGGCCTGACCTGCCATTCAAATTTATCATCCTAGGTAAGTTGCCACACCTCCATGGAATTATTTTCCAGTGGGAGGAAAAACAAACACCTAAGGCAAAGAACACACCAAAAAAGGACCGGGACCGGAGGGACCCTCTCTTGATCATAGAATGGGTTTTCCTCAGTCACAAAAGGTCCAAGAGACTGACAAAGCCTCAGGAGCTGGTAGCAGAACTGATCCGGAAAGCAAGGACCTGGATCAGGGAGTTAGCAGGATGTGATTTTAAGTGCATTCACATTCCAGTTGAGTTAAAATCAGGTCAAAATACTATGAAAATACTGGAACAATTGTTTCAAGAAAATGAAGTGTTGCAGTTTGCTCTGGATTCCTACTCAGGACAAATTTCGGTAGCGCGGCCCACTCACAAATTGTTCGAACAAGATGTTCAATTTACCTTAAAACTGAGAAGTGCTCTAAGTAGGAGACCTTTAAAAAGGGCTCTAACTGTCTTCACAGATGCATCTGGGAGGTCCCACAAGTCCGTTATGACTTGGAAGGATCCTCAATCCCAGCAGTGGGAAACAGACATTGCTGAGGTGGAAGGTTCACCTCAGGTTGCTGAATGTGCTGCAGTTGTTAGGGCCTTTGAAAGGTTCTCAGAACCATTTAATCTGATTACAGACTCTGCATACGTGGCAGGAGTAGTATCCAGGGCAGATCAAGCAATACTGCAAGATGTGTCTAACATCGCACTTTTCGAATTGCTCTCAAAACTGGTAAAGTTAGTCACTCACTGAGAGCAACCATTTTATGTGATGCATGTCAGATCACACACTGACTTGCCAGGGTTTATCGCTGAAGGCAACAGAAGGGCAGATGCTCTTGCTGCACCTGCAGTGATGGCTACTCTCCCAAATGTTTTTGAACAGGCAAAAATCAGCCACCAGCTTTTCCACCAAAATGCACCTGGCCTGGTTCGTCAGTTTAACATCACTCGAGAACAGGCCAAAGCGATTGTGGCCACATGCCCAAATTGCCAACAACGTGCACTCCCTACAGTGAGTACGGGAGCAAACCCAAGGGGACTGAACAGTTGTGAACTGTGGCAAACAGATGTAACACACATACAGTCTTTTGGACGGCAGAAATATGTTCATGTTAGTGTAGATACCTTTTCTGGAGCGGTCTATGCTTCTGCCCACACAGGAGAATCATCTATTGATGCTATTAAGCACCCGTTACAGGCTTTTTCTTTCATGGGCATCCCCAAGGAGCTGAAAACTGATAATGGGCCTGCTTAAAAATCCAAGGAATTTGGGAGCTTCCTGCAGCAATGGGGAGTAGAGCACAAAACTGGCATCCCCTACTCCCCTACAGGTCAAGCCATTGTAGAAAGAACTCACCGTGATATTAAAAGGGTCCTGGACCAGTAACAACAGGTTCTGAAGGTAGAACCTCCCCACATCCGGTTATCCAGGGCACTATTCACAATCAATTTTCTGAATTGTTCTTTTGACAGCCTGAACCCACCCATCCTACGCCACTTTGGGGGGAGCAATCATAAGTTAATGAAAGAAAAACCTCCAGTTTTAGTAAAGGACCCTGAGACTTGGAAAATGGTGGGACCCTACAAATTGGTTACTTGGGGACGTGGATATGCCTGTGTGTCCACCCCCTCTGGTTTAAGGTGGGTTCCTTCCAAATGGGTAAAGCCCTATGTTCCCAAGGTCTCAGAGAAATCTACAGAAGCACCCCAGGTTGCTCATGCTGCCTGGAGAAGAAAACGCCGCACGCGTTCTCTGGAGGAAATTCCATTTAAGCCTCCTATCTGGAATAGTTTATAATATATATTTGTTTCAAGTTTTTGTGCCAGTTTAGATCCCACTGTTCGTGTGTAGCCTCGAGACACCATGAGACCGAGCCTGCTTCTCGTCCTACTCGTGATCATCCCACCTGTGACCTCCTGCATAGTGCCTCAGCCCAAACCACATATGGACTACCTTGACAAAGGCTCTCAGACATCAACAGAGAAACTGAAAACGGGCTGAATGGACTGTTCAAAGGCTGGGGACTCTCGGGCTGGTTGGGATCTATTCTGAAAACTGTGTTTTTAGTGCTGTTTATTTCAGTTATAGTTATTGTAGTTGTTAGCATTGTTTTTGGACTAATCAAACGCATGGTTCTCAAGTTAATTTCAAGCTCATCTCCCCCTCCTGAGGTCTACCATTTGGAAGCCCTCAGTGCTCCAATGGATGACCTAGAAGCCTCAGTGGAAAACACTGACCCTCCTGTGGAGGAAGAACTGATTTACCAACCATGGTTTGGCAATCATTCTGCACCACAAACACAGTCCTTTTTAAACAAAACTAGGGGGAGATGCTGTGGTGTGCTGTATTGTCCCATTTTGGTCTTCCAGGTCACTTTCCCAGGTGTGCCTATGTCTCTCTCCCTTCCCCCTTACCCCCATGCTGAGTGAGTCCTGTCACTCAGACTTAACATTCCAGCAAGGCGTTGTGTGGTTGGTCAAGTTCAAAGGATGCCCCTATGCCCAGAGGTCATTGGCCTGTCTGGGTGTCATCTTCCCCTGAGATCCTGCCCCTCTCACCTGGTTGGTGGCTCACCTGTACCTCCCCTCCCTCTGTCCCTGAGCTTAAAAGGTGAATCAGACCATGCGGTCTGGATTCTGTTGGAGCAGTTGCTCACGTTCCGACCTCTGTAACCATGGAATAAACCTCTGGACATTAAACCCTCCAGCAGAATCCATCTCCTTTTTCTCTTCACCATTGCCTGAAGCTATCCCTCCTGAGGTAACGGGGTCCCTTACAAGCCTGGACTTGTTCAGTGCCCAGCTGCAACCACTAGCAAGCCAAGGTATCTCTGGGGTGAGACACTGCAGTTGCTGCCTTTGGCCCAGCAGCGAGGGTCAGACTGGCCCAAGTACAATCTAACTGATAATATTGGGAGCCACTTTTTTTCCAAAAGCCTTAGACTGGAGTTTTGTTAGCATTGCAGAAAAGTTTCCCATGCAAGCAGAAAAAGTTTTCCATGCAAGCAGAAAAGTTTCCCAAGCAGTAGACGTGACAAATAACAATAGGCTTCTGTAGAATTGGCTTTAGGATGGCAACAAGGTTATTTAATGTATATCTTTAGAAGGTTAGCATGAATAGAACTCTGTTCTTTGTCTCTTATCAACTAGTCTTTGTTTTAGCTGCGATTACCTATGTTTTATAAGGTTGGATAGAATGCTTGTCAAGATGTGTTTTCTGTGTCTGATTGGCTGAATTCTAGTCTGAGATGATTTTATGTATTGCTGTATGAGCCCTGTTGAAGGAGACATTTTTTGGTGTGGATCAGTGAGCTGTCATGTCTCCATTTTGTATTTTGAGACTGATGTGCTGGAAATAAAAGCAAAAATCTCTTCACTGCTCTGGTTACCATGTTATCCATATTTGGATATTTTGCCGCGGCCTAGTGGGTTCCTTTTTTAAGGCGTGGGTTCCTGACACCATTGGACTTATACCTGTCCCGTCCCCTGCAGCCTGAGTGTTTCAAAAGCCTGGTTTTTGCAAGAAAGCAGCTCTCCTTTGCATCTGCCTGGGGACTCTGCATCACCACGAACCCTCACTCCCAGTTTGCCAAGGAGATGATCAGTAGGAATGTTGCAGAGCTGCTGTGTGCATCTTAATGGAATGGCAGAGAGCGAAGTGCTGGACATTTCTGGCTTTATTACAATGCTGCTGCATTGGTGCCAGTTGAGTTGGTTTTCCATCAGTGGCCTTTGTCTCTAGAAGTACACTGCCCAGAGTATTTGATGCCATTTCCTTCCTGTTGTTTTCATACCTTCCTTCAGTTGAAAGGATGATAAAACCTTTCCATTTTGAAGATCCCTGTTAGGAAACACTATGCCAGAGGAGTCATCGCTCCCTTTTCTTCTGCCTCCTTTGTCATTTTCAGAGACTCATTTCAAATTTCTGCTAATGTCAAGAAGAATACTGAGACTACTTAGCAGGGTTGACGCTCTCAGCTGCTTTCCTCTTTCATACCGCTTCATACTGGATGTGACTTCAAGACCTCGTTTTGTCATCTGCATTTTGCCGTGATCCAAAGCTAAATATTCCAGGCCTGTGAACACAAAAAGAACTCTTAGTCTTTTGCAAGAACTACCCCTAGGAGGATTTGTGTTCAGTTTGATCTCTACAGTGTTTCAGAAAAAAGGAGATTGTACTCTCTTCTTGTGTATTCTCTTCTTGTGCTCTCATTTCCCTCTCTCTGCCTTGCATGCCCTAGTTAATCCACTGGCGTGACTCATTTGGCATCATCTCACGGTGCAAATTCTACATAGTTTCATGTCCTTACAAATGCCAGTTGCCAATGAGCCTATCTAACCATTCAAGGGGCAAAGAATTGTAGGGCTGGCAAGTTCAGGTGCTGAAACTGTAAGTCATGCCATATCAAAGTGACAGAGCAAATCAATTGATCTAGGACTTTCAGCTGGACACCTCTGAGAATAGCAGCTTGTCAGCAATGACACAGCCATCTTCCTAGCTGTATTCCAGAAAGAGGAAAGCGACACCTTCAATGGTTAATATGTTTGGCATGAGAAACAGAAAGAAATGTACCGCAAAATACTTGAGTCAGGTCAAGTGCATTTCTCTAGTGAGAAGTTTGCACTTGTTCTTTCTTGTCTGTGCCTTTACTTTTCACAGAAGACAGGGGAGCATTTCATTATGACTGTTCTTTTGTTTTCTTTTGTTGGCCTCCCTCTTTCCACCTGCAATTAACAAATTTGCCTTTCTTTACTGGCTTCTCTTTCTTTACTTCTACAAGTTGACATGAGGTCATCCAACCTTATCATCAATGTTCTCAGACAGTGGAGAGAAGTAGAAGGTACAGCTAAATGGATAAAAGAAACCCACAGAAATAGACAGGTTTTTCTCACAGTCTTCTGTGAGAACATTAGGACACAAGATGTCTTTGAACTGAGTAATGCTCTATTGATTTAACTTTTAGTCCACTCGTTACTATTATTACACGTGTTTGGCCTTTAGTACAGAGCCTTGGAACTAACCCAGGCCAATACTTTGGCTAATTTTGTTTTATTTCTAGTGAGGACTTTGTTTCTTAAGGAATAGTCCAGAGAAAGAGCGTCCACGGTACAGTTACGGGTCATAAATTCTGGGACAGTTTGTGCTGGTAATACGTCTAGGAAAGAAAGGTTTGAAGGAAAGAAAGGTTTGACATCTTTTTTGACTTTCAAATGGAACCATTATTTGAAAAACCTAAGAGTTGCGGTTCCCCCCCCACCCCACACCCCAAGTACTTCTCTTTGCACTGTTACTCAGGGATTACACATAAAAGCCCACCCTGTAAAATACGTTGCAGATACTTTGCAATAAGTGCAGCTTAGCAGCTAGAGATGATAACGTGGGTTAAATAACATTGCTTCTGCAGTGATGGAAACTCTGTCTACGCAGACATACTCAACAAAGGTTACGATGGCTTAGCCCCTGTGCTCAAGTTAACGTGCATTTTAGAACTTCCCAAGAAGGTGAATTCAACCTCCTTCATTGCTCTCTGCTGGAGTCCCAAGAGCATTTCAGTCTGCTTTTTGTCATTTACAGCTGTCACTGCTTAGCTCTTGAACATGAGACTCCCTCATGACTGATGAAAGTTGTCTAGTTAAGAGTGGCTGAAAGACATGGTCTTGCTCTAGAAGGAGATGAGAAGGTTTCTGCAGTCTTTGTCATCTCTACTGCTTGTGATTTCTATACAAAACCAGTGGGAAATTTCCCAAGGCAGTCCAGAAGCTGGCAAAATGGACAGCTTACAGCCGAACACTTGCTGCAGTGCAACCATGGTGACACCAGAAAGGACTTCAAAAATTTAAAAGGGCAAACAATGCAGTTGGAAGGAAAAGAACATGAACCATTATTCCATTTTTCTAATCTATCTTTCTTTCAATCATCATTTTCGTGCAGTTTCGCGGCTTGCGTTGGTATCCCTCCGAAGGAATCTGAGACAGAGTAAGCTTTTGAATGGAGTAGAAGTGAGAAACGCAGGCCAAGTTGCCTTTTTTGCCATCAAATACCAGTTACGCTTGAGCTACCCTTTGCTTAAGGTGCTTAATTTACACTAAGAATTGATTAGCACATTTTGATGTGAGCAAATTTTACTGTCATGACTGAGTAAATTTTGCTGTCACTCAGAATTTTACTGTCGTCTGAATAGCAATGTTTGTGTCAAAATAGTATTTTGTCTCCTGTATCTGCAGCAGGTAAGCCTTTTGCTGTCAGCAGTGTTGCTTAACCTTTCATGTCATATCCCTCTTCACATCCATCTTCTGCTTAAGGCTTATTAATCTACTTTAGAATTGGCACGTGGAACAAGACTACTTTTCCTTTTTGAAAGCTAATGTCATTTGACCTACTTAGAGCAAATAATTCATTAATTGCAAGTCCCCAGCTAGCATCTTTTTGGCATATTCTAAACTTCTAAAGAAGTAACAAAAACACTCTCCAATACTTGGCTTTCATATCACAGTGGGAGCGCTGGCCCTGTTTTCAATAAACAATCATGGGTATGGTAAAACAAAAGGAGGGGTTAGAGTTTTCGCTGTTAACCTGTAGTGAGCTTGGATTTTGCAATATGCATGAAGTTAATTACCACTGTTATATAAAGTGGCTGATTTAATCAATAAATTGGAGTCAATGCTGATCAACAACAAGGTGGATTGGCTTCCCTTCGTTTTCAACACAGCGCCAAGTCGGGCTGGTTTGATAGTACCAAGTGGCTCCTGCAATCTGCCATCCAGAAGCGGGGCAGGAGAGTTTTGTTTGCCAGGGAAAAGGGCCGTGGTTTGTGTTTGGGGGGCTGTGGCTGGGAGTGGCCGGCTGGCTCCTGAAAATCCACGATACGCAGGATGGTTGCTATGCCCAAGGTGGCACCACTGTCAAGTCGGGCTGTTTCGACAGTGTCAAGTCGCTTCTGCAATCTGCCATGCAGAAGAGGGGCAGGTGAGTTTTGTTTGCCAGGGAAAAGGGCCGTTGTTTTTGTTTGGGGGCCTATGGCAGGGAGTGGCTGCCTGGCGCCTTAAAATCCACGATTCGCAGGATGTTTTCCAGACCCAAAGAGGCACCAGTGCCAAGTCGAGCTTGTTTGACAGTACCATGTTCCTCCTGCAATGTGCCATCCAGAAGCGTGGCAGGTGATTTTTTTTTTGCAAGGGAAAAGGGTCGAGGTTTGTATTTGGGGGCCTGTGGCCGAGAGTGGCCGGCTGGCTCCTGGAATTCATTGATAGGCAGGATGCTTCCCAGACCCAAGGTGGCACCAGTGCCAAGTCGGGCTGGTTTGATAGTACCAAGTGGCTCCTGCAATCTGCCATCCAGAAGCTGGGCAGCTGAGTTTTGTTTGCCAGAGTAAAGGGCCGTGGGCGTGTTTGGGGGCATATGGCTGGGAGTGGCCAGCTGGCTCCTTAAAATGCATGATACGCAGGATGGTAACCAGACCCAAGGTGGCACCAGTGCCAAGTCGGGCTGTTTTTGTAGTATCAAGTGGCTCCTGCAATTTTCCATCCAGAAGAGAGGCAGTTGAGTTTTGTTTGCCAGAGAAAAGGGCCGTGGTTTGTGTTTGGCGGCCTATGGCTGAGAGTGGCCGGCTGGCTCCTGAAAATCCACGATACGCAGGATGGTTCCCAGATCCAAGGTGGCACCAGTGCCAAGTCGGGCTGGGTTGATAGTACCAAGTGGCTCCTGCAATCTGCCATGATCACGTGATGAAATACTTTCTGGTTTCAGTCATATGCTCTTTCTTCTCTCCCTCAACTTCTCCATCACCTCTCATCTGTTTCACATGCGCTATCTTCAAGGTCCACAGGCTACTTTTCACAGAATCTTCAGACCTGATGCAGTAAGAATGATGAATAGAACAGAGCTGGGATCTATTTTCCAGTTTGGATAAAATGTATTCTGCACACAAATCCAAGGAGTAGGTGCTGCCCCATGCCCAGAAAAACTTTCACTCCTGCTAGTGTTCTACGTCAACCGCAACTTAGTCTGAAAGAAAAGCTTTTTCTCTGAGAGCATCTGAGAGGTTTGCATGAAGCACTGATATCTGACATATGCAATTTTGAATAGGAGAGGAAAAAGAAAATGGCAAGGAGTTTTTAATTTTAGTGGTTTCAATTTTAATTTCCGTGCACTTTTTCAAAACTTGTCTGCTCAAATGCCCATCAACATCTTTTAGTCATCTGTAAGTCAGTATTCATATAAAATGTGCTTCCAATCCAAAGAATTTCAAATTTGCACTCCAAGTTTCTATGCCTAGATTTATGATTTCCTACACATATTAGATGAAAGGAAGGCCTTTTTGACTGTGGGAGTGCTGGAACACTGGAACAGGTTGCCCAGAGAAGTTGTGGGTGTCCCATCCCTGAAAGTATTCAAGGTCACCTTGGACAGGGCTTGGAGCAGCAACAAAGGAGAAGCTTGATGGTAGAGAAACAAAGTTGGACTATAGAAGAAACTCGGATTGAAGTATAGGAGCAAGTTTTCTCTCAGCTCTTGGGGTAAATTCAAAGTTGTACAAAATGACATTTATCTGTGCTATTCACTACTGTAACAGAAAGTTTCATGAAAACTGTACAGAAGATAGTAAATTTTAAAAGAGATAAGAATTACAGCATAAAATCCATGGGATGGGTTACAACATGAGACACTCTCTAAGAGAAAATCTCTGTGTTTCAGCACTTCATCGGGGTAAGATTTCATGAAGTGCCAAAGAAGGCGGCAAAATATCATTCGGGACATTATTTACTGGAATTCAGCCTGGCCATTAGTAGGAACTGGCTTTGAACACATCATGTAGATATACCACACACACTTTCCCTTCACTGAAAAATTACTGTTTACAACAAATAAGCAATTGACGATCAAAATTGATTGAAAGCATCTTAAACATGTCAAGTATTTCATTGTAGATGATCTGTGATCCAAATGCTTCTTCCACCTTCGAGAGGGACAGAAGAATTCTTCCATATCATGATGGTTTAAAATTGCATCAACCAATGTTTTCTGCTGAAAAGATATCATCTATTTTTTTCTATTTTTGGAAGAAAATATTCCTAGACATACAACAGGTGAGAACTAAGTAATTTTAAAGAAACAAATGAAATGAAAATATTCTGTAAATAGAATGAAATGAAAAGCTGTGTTTTAAATAGGTGCTAAATATTAAACAGAATTTTTGTACCAGGCATTTGAATTACTGCACCAGCTCTTTTGCCCATCAAGAGAGGCATTTAGCATTTCAGTCTTTTCCAAGGTGTTCATGATCTGCTATGCTGATCTCTGTGTGTGCCTAGGTGTGTGTGGAAGGGGGAGCATGTGAAGGGGAGTGTGTATGTTTGCTTTACAATTGTTGTGGCAGATTCATGCCTCAGCTCTACATTTTGTTTTAAAAAGGTCACACCGAGTGGATATGAAGTTTCCTATCAACAAGAGATCAATTCCCAAATCATCCATTTGACTCTCCCTTATAAATCATGTGCTTTGTTGCATATTTTATCAAATATACTTTCAAGCCAGATGGAGGAAGGAGGATGTGGGAATCCCTCCACCATCTTGCAACTTTTATGCAAGTAGGTTTTCAAGAAAATCATCATTTCTCTTCTAAATATGTCTGGAACAGGCATGATGGTAGTGTCAACCTGTTGGAGTTTTTGTTGCTGGAAGAAGTTGTACAAAAGGATTGGTTTTTACATTGACCAGTCACTGAATCAAGCGCAGGAATACATTGGAAATTCAGCTGGGGGTTCCTTTTCCCAGCAGACTACTTCTAGAACGAGCTTGTACACTGAAGCGGACTCTTTTGCTCTCTTTTTGTTTCTTTCCTATTTTCTTGGCTTCTTTGCCACTATCTAGACAATTTTGGAACTTTGTTCCCAACTAAAATGGTTTCAATAGTCTGATTGTGATCATACATTTTTACAAGGAATTTTTAAAATCTTTCCTCGAGTTCAGAAAGTCAAGGACTTAGATCTTTTTCTTCCCTTATCAATATTGCAATGAAATTGATAAATAAAGACCAACTCTTTATTTTTGTTTTTAACCCACGTAGATAATTCCCATCCATTAATCCATTTTGTGGACCAATAGTTGCCATTCTGATGGAAGTTGTCACTTCTTAACAATAGGCATTCGGTGACTATGTTGACAGCACTTTGGGTGAAGATCCTAACTGGTCTTAGATACACATAGGGAGAAATTTGCTCAGCCAGTGTCAGTCTTAATCATGCGTATCAGAAGATCTTTCTAGAGCTGGGAATTTTCCCATGAAAGAGATTCAGTTAGGGAAGAGACACTTGTGCCAGAGTTTTACATTCTTCTTGAACACTGCTAATCAGAACCCTAATCTAAGTTCAGATGCCATGTCCATTTGGATCTCTGTCTGCACAGAACTTTGTCATGCCAGTGCTTGAAATGCATCTTGAAGAGAATTCACTAGCACAGAATGAAAGAGAGTGGAAGGGGTTGGTGGGGCTAACCAGGCCCAACCCCCCTGCCTAAACCAGGATACCTAGAGCCTCTTGCCCAGGATTCTATCTGGGTGTACTTTTAATGTCTTCAAAGATCCAGGCTCCACAATCTTTCTGGGCAGTCTGTGCCGTGGTTCAGTCACCCTCACAGTAAAGAAACATTTACTGATGTTCAAAGGCAATCTCCTGTATTTCAGTGTGTGCCCACTGCCTCTTGTCTTTTCCCTCAGCATCACTGAAAAGACACTGATTCCCTCCCCTTTGCACTACTGCTTGCATATGTATGTGTGCTGCCATGTAGAGATATGTCAAAAACCTCCCTGAAGCCCAGGCAGATAATATTCCCTTCATCTACCAGTCAAGTTGATTCATCAGAGGAGTTTAAAGTGATGTTCAGCATGAAATTCCCCTGAAAAATCATGCTAACTACATTATTTGGTCGTCTTTCATGTGCCTGGCAAGGTTTTCCAGGAAGAGCTGCCTCATCAACTCCCTGGGCATAAAAAAGAGGCTGGCTAGTTTGTACTATCGCGAGTCCTCTTAATAGGCATTTTTGAAGATGGCTGTAATTTGCTTACATTCACTCTTTAGCCTCACTTGTCGTCTACATCTTAGCAAAAAGCTTTTCCACTATATCTGGCAAGGGGAAACTGTGCCAGCACAGAAAACATCTCCCATCGTGTTCTAGACGTTGCACGGAGGTCTGCCAAGTGTTTGGCAGGAAGAAAAGAAAAGTTGTCCAAAACAGCTTCCAATCGAATGTTCATGTGATTGGAAAAGTCAGGAGAGTGCAAAAGTACTGTTTTCTATCAGTTGGCAAGCTGCGCACACAATCCCAGTGTTGTATACAGCTTGCTCCTTCACCTTCCCGAAGCTGCCGCTCTCCCCGACTCCCGGAGCCGAAGAAGCGAGTTCTTCTCGCAAAGACGATTGTGCCGCTCACAGTGCTCTCCTTAGCGCGGCTTCCGCCCAAAGACGCCCGGGAGCGGCTCTTAGCTCCGGAGAGCATCCTACCTTCGTCTTTAGCGTCTTTTGTAGTCTACATCTCTGCAAAAAGCTTTTCCACTATTTCTGGCTAGGAAAAACTGTGCCAGCACAGAAAACATCTCCCATCGTGTTCTAGAAGTTGCAGAGATGTCTGCCAAGTGTTTGGCAGGAAGAAAAGAAAAGTTGTCCATAACAGCTTCCAATCAAATCTTCATGTGATTGGAAAAGTCAGGAGAGTGCAAAGGTACAGTTTTGTATCAATTGGCAAGGTGCGCACACAAACCCAGTGTTGTACAGCTTGCTTCTTCACCTTCCCGAAGCTGCCGCTCTCTCAGGCTCCCTAAGCCGAAGAAGCGGCTTCTTCGCGCAAAGACGATTGTGCCTCGCACAGCGCTCTCCTTAGCGCGACTTCTGCTGAAGGACGCCCCGGAGTGGCTCTTAGCTCCGTACCTTCCAATTCAATTTTTTGGCTCGACAAACCAAATGGTCTACTTGCAGCAGTAGGGCAGGTCAGTGAACTGGACTTTCTCCTTTTAGAGAGAAGCTAATGGAAAAGTTTCACTGCAATCAGAGCAGGCTGTCAAACAAGAAAAATGTCATGAAAATAAACCAGCCTAATCCTCTTAGTCTTGCTTGTTGTGATTGGCCAAGAATGAAATGTGTCAACTCTGTGTTTCTGGGTATCACATCAGTAACAGGTACTTCAGCTGCTGTACTTCTCTCCTAAAGTAAAGAACAGAATCCAAGGAATTGTGATTCCATGGTCTCAATTCACCCTATGAAAAAGGAGTGGAAGGTGCAGGGATCAATTAACTTGAATGGCCTATGTAAATCAGCGGCCACTGATTTCCTGAAGGCTTCCACAGGTTACTTGCCTATGTTTTTCTTGGAATGGTTTTAACCTTTGGTCATGTTTTTCTTGGGATTCTTTTACCCTTTCCCCATTTGTTCAGCCTTTGCTCTCAAGCCTTTGCTGACATTTCCAATATCTCGGTAGCCTGGAAAAGTTTTGTCTTGATTGATCACATCATTATTCCCTTCCAAGGGTTGTTTGCCTCAAGTCTCAGTTTGGCTGGTTTTCTGCTAGTTGATTGTCAGAGGGCAGCAGGTGTTTTGTAATAGCAAGTACACAATCCCATAGCTTACTTTTCTTTGAATTTGGCCTGTCTAGAAAATGAAATGACTGAACATCTCTGAGAGGCTTTTCTCTCCCCATTAGGTTTCACTGGAAGGGCAGATGCAAATCGTCTACCTAAAGTCTTGGCACAGAAGAAAGTAGTGGTTTGCTGCTGCATATAGCTAGAAGCTTACAAAAGGAAGGCCTTGGGCTGAGGCCCATTACTTTGGCTAAGTAGAAAAAGACTGTGGGAGGTGAGGCAGCTGAATTAGAGGTAAATCAACAAGTTCTAGAACCGTCGTGTGTTCACAGCGTGGTGCATGGTGGTTGGTTGAATTGTGTTTGTTATGGCTTAAATCTATGGAACTGATAAAGGCCTGATGTTGGAATCCATAGGGTTAGATTTTTAAGAAATGGTTAAAAAGAAGTATGTAGGCCTTAGACTGGAGTTTTGTGAGCATTGCCGAAAAGTTTCCCATGCAAGCAGAAAAGTTTCCCCAGCAGTAGTCATGACAAATGGCAACAAGGTTATTTAATGTATATATTTAGAAGGTTAGCATGAATAGAACTCTGTTCTTTGTCTCTTATCAACTAGTCTTTTAGCTACGATTACCTATGTTTTATAAGATTGGATAGAATGCTTGTCAAGATGTGTTTTCTGTGTCTGATTGGCTGAATTCTAGTCTGAGATGATTTTATGTATTGCTGTATGAGTCCTGTTGAAGGAGACATTTTTTGGTGTGGATCAGTGAGCTGTCATGTCTCCATTTTGTATTTTGAGACTGATGTGCTGGAAATAAAAGCAAAAATCTCTTCACTGGTCTGGTTACCATGTTATCCATATTTGGATATTTTGCCGCGGCCTAGTGGGTTCCTTTATTAAGGCGTGGGTTCCTGACACCATTGGACTTATACCTGTCCCGTCCCCCACATATTGGTGCCCCATGTGAGGACGTAGAATAGAAGAAAAAAAAAAGAAAAATCGTGGAAGTACCAGCCGCGGAGACCCAAGTGTTGACAAGGAGCACACTGTATCATCTCTCCCGCCGAAGCCAAGAAAATTGTAAGTAACTTATCTTGGGAGAGCGCTTGGGTGACGTTGGGAGGCAAAATAGAGAAAAAGAAAGTTATTAAAAGAACACAAAAATAGGAGTGAATTTATCAAAAGCTGAATGGGATGTTTTTCATCAATTAGAGACAATGTTACAAGAAAAATGTCACTCTGAAATTTTAAAAACTGAGCTTAAAAACTTACTTATCTGGGTTAAAGCGAATACGCAAGATTTAAATCTGCAGTCTGCTTTTACTTTTCATTTTTGGGATCAGATAAACTGGAGAATCTATAATCTAGTCTCTCTCAAAAAAGATGAAAGCTTAAGAGAACTTATGCCGGTTTGTAGAGCGCTGTTGGAGTGCTATTTAAACAAACTGATAAAAATAAGATCAACTTGGACTCAGAAAACAAAGCTTCTGGTTCTGTCTCATTAAATTCCAGTAAACCGGAGACTGTGTGTGTATCGGAGAATGTTACAAGTGTTGTTGCAAATGCTGAAAGTATTGCTTTGAACTCTGTTGAACAAAATCTTTCTTCTCTCTCTCTGGGAAAAAATGAGACTCTTTCGGACTTTTCTTCGCGTTGTTCTGTTAATGTAAAAATATGTGACTCTTGTAAGGGGGATGGAACAAAGTGTGTAAAAGATGGAAATGAAAAAGTGACTGTACTTCCTAAAATTGTTTGTGCAGGGACACTGAAACCTGAATTGGCTTCTGTTGGGCCTGGGGTGGAGGCCGAGGTGGCTGCTTCCACTCGGGAAATTGTGGTTCCGGGGAACTCTTTTTCAGTTAAGCAAAAACATGGTTGTTCTGGTGTTTGTCAATCTATAGATACAGAGAAAGAAAAATTGGCTTTAAGGGTGGAGTCCTTTGAAAGGAAGAGATGGAAGAAACTGGCGACTGTGTTGTTGCTGAAATTCAAAAAACTGGACTTGAAATCTCTGCAACGAAAATTCAACAAGTTTCACCTTAGAAGTACCTGGGATGGAAGATGACTGAGACGACAAGAACACCACAAAAAATTCAGATCCGAACCAGAGTCAACAACCTACAAGAGTTACAACAACTTCTAGGAGAAATCAACTGGGTCAGACCGATGTTGGGAATCACCAATGATGAACTGAGTCCGCTCTTCCATTTGCTGAGAGGAAGTTGCGACATCACTTCGCCAAGAACTTTAACCCCTGAAGCTCGTGCTGCTCTCGACAAAGTCACAGAAGCTCTTCAAAAAAGACAAGCTCATCGCTGCGTTCCTGAAAATCCTTTCTTTCTTGCAACCTTAGGAGAGAAGATGCAGCTTTGTGGTCTCATTTTCCAGTGGGATGCCACAGAACAAGATCCTTTGTTAATAATGGAATGGGTTTTTCCTCCCTACAGGTTTTCAAAGACCATTTGCTCAGTTTTAGAAATGATTGCATACATTATAATTAAGGCTAGAACCAGATTGTTAACTTTGGCAGGTCGAGAATGTTCAGTTATCTATTTGCCATTGAAAAATGATTATTTCAATTGGGCAATGCAAAATTCTGATGATTTACAATATGCATTCTTAGGTTTTCCAGGTGTCTGTTCCATACACTATCCAGCTCACAAACTACTGCAAGCAAAATTGAGTTTCAGAGAAAAACCTAAATTTAGTGAAGAACCTTTACACGCTGTGACTCTCTTCACTGATGGCTCTGGTAAAAGCCACAAGTCCGTTGTGACTTGGTTTAATCAAAAGACTGATGTTTGGGAATCTGATATTCAAACAGTAGAGGGATCCCCTCAAATTGTTGAGCTTGCTGCAGTAGTTTGAGCTTTTCAGCTGTTTCCTCAGCCTTTTAATTTGGTCACAGATTCTGCTTATGTTGGTAATGTAGTCAGGAGAATAGAAGGTTCCATTTTAAAGGATGTTAGTAATGAAACTTTACATCGTTGGCTTTCATGTCTTTTTATAACTTTGCAATATAGAACTAATCCATATTTTGTTTCTCACATTAGGGCGCATTCTTCACTTCCTGGATTTTTAGTGGAAGGAAATGCAAGAGCGGACAAGCTGACAATGGTCATTTCTAACACATTGCCAAATAGTTTTGAACAAGCAAAATTGAGTCATGCCTTTTTCCACCAAAATGCACAAGCACTCATGCAAATGTTCCAAATCACTAAAAGTCAAGCTAAAGCTATCATTCATACTTGCCCTGACTGTCAATTGGTACAACCTCCTGCTTCTACAGGAGCAATCAACCCCCGAGGCTTTCAAAGCCTACAGTTGTGGCAAACAGATGTTACTAAATAGCCTTCTTTTGGTAAATTTAAAAATATTCATGTTTCCATAGACACGTTCTCTGGTGCAGTTTTTGCTTCCCTTCACACAGGTGAAACTGGCAGCCATGCCTGTCATCATTTCCTGCAAGCTTTTGCTTCATTGGGTATACCCCAAGAAGTAAAAACTGACCATGGTCCCGCATACATATCTCAAAAATTGGCCACATTTTTAAATGAATGGGGTGTTCGACACATTTTTGGTATTCCCCACTCTCCCACAAGGCAAGCAATCATTGAAAGAACACATCAAACCTTAAAACGCATATTAGATCAACAGAGAGGGGGAACGGAAATCACCCCACAGATGAGACTGAGTAAGGCTTTGTATGGTTGTAATTTTTTAAATAGTTCAAGTACAGAACCAGATCCACCAATCTTTAGACACTTTTCAAATAGCACACAGGCAAAACTGAAAGAACATCCTCCTCTTCTAATTAGAAACCCTGACTCTGGACAGATGGAAGGCCCGTTTCAATTAATAACGTGGGGCAAAGGGTATGCTTCTATTTCCACAGGTGCTGGAAGAATTAAGTGGGTTCCTGCCAAAAATGTCAAACCGTATTGCACTTCAGAACCTGTTGTCGAGCCTAGAACTGAGGAAGCAAGTACGCAGACGTGGACCGAATGGAAGGATCCCGGGTCTCGCCTGACGCCTCTTGTGCCTGACGTTCTTTGTGCATCGGTGGAACCCATGAACTCTGATTTTGTGCCAATGTTATTTATGAGTATACGAATTGAATGCTGAATGTTTGTTTAACAAAGCTAATTTTTGGCTGAAAATTTAGGTTCTTGTTTTTGTTTAGAAAGAATTCTGCCAAAACTTAGTTCTTGAAAGAGATGGGGCAGAATCAAATGGTATACTTGTTTTGCTTGATTTTAATTGTTTTTTGTCGTGCAGATTTGCCTGTGGATCAACCGAAAACGAATGTTTGGGTGACCTTAGCGAAGGCTGCCGGATCGGATACTATATGTCTGTCTAATTCGGAACCAGAAAAGCCTTTCTCAACCTGTTTGGTTGGTGTGCCAGTGAAAGAGTTTCCTTTGGTCAGAAAACAATCCAATGGTAAACCAGGTGGAATTGACAATGGAAACAGTCCTTCCTTCAATTGGAACATTTGGTCCAAGAAACTTCTCAGGGCAGCAAATGTTTCAAACAGTTGGGATGTGTTTCTGGAGACGGACCAATATCCACGGCAATTGCCAAAAGGGTATTGGATCATTTGCGGAGACGGAGGTTGGCAAGGCATTCCAGCCCACCTTGAAGGTGGCCCTTGTAGCATTGGTATGCTTACCATAATTGCCCCCACTGCCAAAGCAGTGATGAAAAAGAAACAAAGGAAAACAAGAGCTGTTCCTCATTATGATGAGAACTGTCAGAGTGATTTTATGCCTTGGAATGCCGCCAGAAGGGTTTCAGCAGGTATATTTCTACCCCAATTGGCTTCAACTGTGGCATTGAGACAATTAGATCGAGTTGGATGTTGGCTGAGTGTGGAGAGTTTAGTTCAGGCATGGCTTGAAGAAAAAGGCCATGAAGCCATGAAATTGAGAGAAAAGTAACAGGTAGCTGTGAAGCAGTTCCCAGCCTGACTTCTATAAACAATTAGACTCTTTCAGGCATCATTGTATAAACAATGAAGTTCTCAGGCAGTCTTCTCATAACAAGTGTAACACTCTCTCTGGGAAAAGATGGCACCCTGAGAACAGATGTGGAAGTTTTGGGAACCGTTCGTATCACAGTGAGAACACTGGTTTTGTTTTGTGTAAACAATCAACGGTGTAGTAAAACAAAAGGTGTGGTTAGAGTTTTCTCTGTTAGCCTATCATAAACCTGTATTTCAGAATATGCATGAAGTTCGTTAACACTATTATTTAAGCTGACTGATCGATCAATACATCGAGTCCGATGCATCACAGGATGGTCGTTCTCCCCTCACTTCAACAAATGGTGACCACCCGGACGTGATAGCGGACACGACGATCGCGACCACCACGGGAATTGCGAACACCACGAGAAGTGAGGACTGGTTCAGGCTCCGAAGCAGCGGGAGCGGCAAATAAGCGCGAAACCAAAGCGGAGAAAAAACAAAAAAGCCGCCGATATGTGCCGTGCCCTGGCGACCATATAGATGGGTCCAGCTGATACGTTTGGCCGATGCCTGGAAATCGCTGCTAGGTAAAAGTGCGCACTTAAAAAGAGGTATGGAAAGGCAAGCCGCATATGAACTTTTTATTACTTTTTTGCAAAAAAGGCAAGTTAAGGGAAAAGATTTACAGAAGGAATTGCAAGGTCTTTTGGCTTATGGTCTGGAACGGGGAGTCTTTGTGAATCCCCACACGATTCACGAGTTGTCTGAGTGGCGTAAATTTGGTGATATATTATGGCAGGCTACGTTAGACGATGATAAAACTGCTAGGAAAATGGGTAAATTATGGCGGGTCATTAACACCGAACTGTTGCAGTTTCAGGCGGAAAAGAGGGCTGCCCATCAGGCTACTGCCGCTCACGATTGTAATAAAGAATACGATCGAGACAGGGAGTATGATAAAGAGTCAGGGACCCCTCTCGGCCCCGCAATGAGGACAGTTTTATTACCAGCCTCGCCACCTCCCTCCGCAAGCCAGACTGCGAGCCAGGCGCCGAGCCAGGCTGCGAGCCAGGCTGCGAGCCAGGTTCTGAGCCAGGTTCCTGCAAACCAGGTTCCGAGCCGGGCTGTGAGCCCGGCTACAAGCCAGGTTCCGAGCCAAGCTCCACAGGCCGCTTTACTACCCGCCGCGCCGCTTCCAGCACCGCTTCCACCGCCTCCTTTAGCCGCGCCGCTTCCAGCGCCGCTTCCACTGCCTCCTTTAACAAACCAGCCCCCCCTAACGAGCCAAGCTCCGCAGGGTGCTCCGCAGGGTGCTTTATTGCCCGCTTTGCCGCAGGCTATCCGCAGCACTTCTGAGTCTCCCGTATCGCTCGCATCGCAGCAGCCAGAGCCAAAAACGTGTGTTCCGTTCCCGAAAAGTAATCAGAGCCCTGGGTTGGAAAACGATCGAGCGGCGATGATTGCATGGGAAAGACGGGATGCGTGGGCAGCTCTGGCCAAAGATGCAGTGGAAAAGGGAGACCAGGAGTTGATTAGCTTAGCGAGCGAACTGGCTTGTCCGGTTATTTTCACCCCTCAGGCTGGTGGAGGCATGCAAGCGACAATTAGCGCTTTAGATTGGAAGATGTTATCTCAGTTGCGAGCCACTGTTAGTCAGTTTGGCTTTAAAAGCGAACCAGCCAAGCAAATGCTGGACTATATTTTTGACACCAGTATTCTTCTTATTAATGATTGTCGTGGCATAGTCAAATTAATCTTTACTCAACATCAGCAATTGCTTTTTAACGCCCATTGGCAAGCTTTAGTAAATGAGTGCGTGGCAGTACAAAGACAGCAGGGTGACCCCCTCCATGACGTCACTGTTAATGAGCTTATGGGTCTGGGACTTTTCCTTCGCACTGAAGCACAAGCTTTAATAGGTCAGGAGAAGTGCCGGGAGGCAATGAGGTTAGTCAGACTCGCGATAGAAAGGGTAAAGGAACCAGGAGGGATACCAGTATATATGGGAATTAAGCAAGGTAGAGAGGAATCATTTGGCGCTTTTATTGATAGAGCTGCGGCTGCAATTGAGAGGGCTGGAGTAGCCGAATTTATGCGCGGGGCCCTTCTCAAGCAGTGTGCGATCCAAAATTGTAATTCTGCCACTAGAAACATACTTAATACCTTAGGAGCAAATTGGACTATTGAGGAGGCATTGGAGAGGATGGCTCTTGTGCCAACCGGGCAGCAGGCTTTAGTGGTAGACGCAATTAAACACCTAGGAGTAGGGTTGCAAGAACAGGCAAAATCTTCTCAGAGTCAGGTTTTAGCTGCGCTTGCACCTCTTCAAGCGTCAGCCGCATTTGCAGCATCAAGTAAAAAGGGCCGCATAAAATGTTTTCGCTGTGGAGGCTTTGGACATACGCGCCAGGAGTGCCAGGCTACTGGAGTCTGGTGCCAGAAATACCGTATGGATAATCATCATACAAGCGCTTGTAAGCGGAGGTCGGGAAACTTCTCCAGGAGCGCGTATTCCCGCAGCAGCCACGCCCAGACACAAATTGCCGCTGCAGAGATAACACCCCCCCACTCTTTCAACCCTCCACAGCAGGCAGTCTCCAACCCGCCGCAGCAGGCAGTCTCCAACCCGCCGCAGCCGGGAGTCTCCAACCCGCCACAGCAGGGAGCCTCGACATGGACCTGGCAGCCGCAGTAGACGTAACGCTGATGACTCCGCACCCGCAAAAAGTCCCTACGGGGGTTCAAGGACCTATTATTATACAAAACAAAGCGATGGGTGTGCTACTATTTGGGAGATCTTCCACATCTATGTTAGGACTGTTTGTTTTACCTGGCGTTATTGACGCGGATTACACGGGAGAGATTATGGTCATGGTTTATACTCCTTTTCCTCCTCTCCAAATTAACAAAGGACAAAGAATTGCTCAGCTGGTACCGCTTGAGCAAATGACGAAAGGAATACAACCCATGAAAACCCAAGAGAGGAGAGACAGCGCTTTTGGTTCTACAGGAGGACTTACTTTGTTAACTTTAAATCTTACCGAGAGACCGAAGAAAAAAGTTGAGATAGAATATAACGGACAGAAAAGGTCATTTTCAGGTCTGCTGGATACTGGAGCAGATTCCAGCATTATTAGTCCTAGCTGCTGGCCTCATCACTGGCCCTTGCAGCCGGCAGCCACTGCCGTATCTGGGGTAGGAGGATTTACCTTGGCAAGCCGTTCGCCCCCCCTTCAAGTTCACATCGACGGCAAGCAGCTGACGGCGACTTTCTCGGTGGTGCAGTTACCACCTACTGTTCAATGCCTTTTAGGCCGGGACATTATGGCTCAGCTAGGGGTTGTTCTAACAAATGAACACCCTTTGGAGTAAAAACCATTGCTTGGACTTTCCCAATTCCCATCACCTGGGTCGATGACACCCCGGTATGGGTTAAGCAATGGCCTTTGAAAGGGGAAAGTTTACAACACGCACATCAGCTCGTTTCAGAACAGTTTCAACAGGGACATTTGCGTTTGTCTACCAGCCCCTGGAATACTCCAATTTTTGTAATCAAAAAGAAATCAGGGAAATACAGACTGCTCCATGACTTGCGTGCTGTCAATGATCAGATGGAACCTATGGGTTCATTACAACCTGGATTACCTAACCCAGCCATGATCCCGATGGATTGGCCTTTGCGGATTATTGATCTCAAGGACTGCTTTTTTACTATTGCCCTTCACCCGCAGAATATGTGACGATTTGCATTCACATTGCCCGCGATTAACAAAGAAGCACCCGATCAGAGGTTTGAATGGACCGTTCTTCCGCAGGGCATGCGGAACAGCCCCACCTTGTGTGAGCTTTATGTAAGTGCAGCTTTGCAACCTCTCAGAAAGCAATGGCCTAATACAGTGATATATCATTACATGGATGATGTATTGTTTGCTCAGCCGATGCCTTTCACGCAACAACAAGTCCAGGAAATAAGAACAACACTGGCACAATATTCTTTAGTAGTAGCTCCTGAGAAAATTCAAACAACTGCTCCCTGGAAATATCTGGGATGGTCTATAACAGAACAAATTGTTAAACCTCAAAAGCTGCAATTAAAAACAAAAATAACTACCTTAAATGAAGCTCAGAGATTCTTAGGTGATTTACAGTGGTTAAAACCAATGGTGGGAATACCTAATGAACTGCTTGATGAGCTGCGTCCACTGTTAAAAGGAACTGATCCAGCTCATCCGGTGTGCATCACTGATAAGCAACAGCAGGCCATTCAGCAAATTATGGACTGTGTTATGCATGGACATGTTCATCGAAGGGATCCAGAAGTACCCATAGATCTTACCATCTGGAAAGGCCCACAATATTTTTGGGTGCACTTACACAATGTAAAAAAGAAACGGGCAACACGGATATTAGAATGGATCTCCCCCCCACTACAACAAAGCAAGACTCTTCTTCAAAAAATTGAAATGTTAGCAAATTTGATAAAGAAGGGCAGAGAAAGGATGTTGCAGGTAGCTGGGTCAGAACCAGCTGCCATCAAGATTCCAATGAAGAAGGATACCTTGGACTGGTATTTGACTAATTCAGAGGAAATGCAGGAAGCCCTTTTGGGTGCACGTTGCCCTATTGACACACACCAGCTTCGACCAGCATCTATTCAATGGATAGGGGACTGGGACTGGATAACTCGTCCAAAGCGAGAGAATTCTCCTATCTCAGGTGCTATTACTGCATTTACAGACGCTGGCAGGAAATCAAGAACAGCTGCAATAACCTGGCAGGAAAAGGGAGTATGGAAGCATCATATTCTGCAAGCAGAAGCAGTGGACAGCCTACAAACCATGGAACTGTTAGCAGTGGTATGGGCAATGGTACAATTTAAGGAACCTTTGAATGTTGTTACAGACTCTCTGTATGTAGCAGGAGTTGTAGCAAGAATTGAAGATGCTTCCATAAAAGAGGTGCAAAATCAAAGACTATATGAACTACTATTGCAGCTAAAAAGAGCTACAAGATCCAGGGAACATGCTTATGCTGTAATACATATTAGAAGTCATAAATGGAACGTTGGTTTAGGTGAAGGAAATGATAGGGCAGATAGATTGGTTACTATTACCCAAAGTACACCTCTGTCAAGTCACCAATTGACTCGAGAAGCTCACTCAATGTTTCACCAGAATGCAAAAGGCTTAAGCAGAGAATTTAAAATAACACTCTCAGAAGCTAAAGCCATTGTGAGGGCTTGCCCTATTTGTAGTCACCATAATGGGGGAAGTGGTTTAGGCCTAGGAGTAAATCCACGAGGCCTGCAAACAAATGAATTGTGGCAAATGGACGTTACACATGTCCCTAGTTTTGGCAACCTAAAGTATGTACATGTGTCCGTTGATACTTATAGCAAATATATATGGGCAACAGCTCAGTCAGGAGAAAAAGCTATACATGTAGAAAGACATCTGTACAGTTGCTTTGCAGTGATGGGTACACCAAAAAGAATTAAAACAGATAATGGTTCTGCCTATACTAGTCATAGAATAGGGAAATTCTTTAGAAATTGGGGAATTGAACATGTTACAGGTATACCTAATTCCCCAACAGGGCAGGCCATCATTGAAAGGGCACATGGTACCTTAAAGAAGTATTTAGCCAAACAGGAAGAGGTAACTGACCCCCACTCCAGATTACTAAAAAGCTTATTTGTGATCAATCATTTGTGTGTGTTTGGTGATGTAGGGCAGCCCCCAGCAGAACTACACTATAAGCCACCAGAAACTGGTGAGCAGGAAAAAGAGGTATGGGTAAAATACCGAGACCCCAAGACAGGGCTATGGAAGGATCCTGCTAAGGTCTTGTTCTGGGGAAGGGGATATGTTTGTATTTCCACCCCTACAGGAGCACTGTGGGTACCTGCCAAGTGGACTAAACCTGTTCTTGATGCAGCGCCTGGTGGATCAACTCACAGAAGAGGACAAGGACCGTCTGGAGAAGAAGCTGTTCCTGATCCTGAGACCACTACTGCTTCAACTGAAGGGACACTCGAAGGCAATCGACAGGGCCATAACACGCAGTTGCCGGACAACCAGGGAACTGATTGACATTATTGAATCATTATCATCTTTCCATATAAAAGGACCGGCAAAAGAGAACTGCCTTGAATGTCACAGCCCACATTGTGCTGCTTGGGTTGCACTGTGTTGTGGGGGTTGTGACAGGACTTTTTGGGTGGATCAGTTGTCACTTTTTCATTTATGGTGTAATACCTGTAATTATGAACATAACTGGGAACATAATTGGGAGTGGGCACTACGGAATGAAACAGGACTAAACACTGCCTCAGCTTTAGCTCTTTATGAGTCACATGAGCAGAAAATCTTGGCTTATTATCGGTGGGAGGTACAGTGTATTTTGAAAAGGGTTAAAGCTCAAAGTGCATCATATATTACCTCTGTAAGGTGTAGAAAACTGGTGCCTTTAACACAACATTCCATTGTAGGGCCTATAAAAGGAGATCCCAATCAGGCATTAGACAACTGCATTAGAAGGTTACAAAGGTGTGGTCTTCGGGCCTCGGGAACAGTAAGGTTAAAAACTGATAAGAAGAAGAAGGTCAAAGTAAAACCAGAAAAATGAGGTTTCCTTTTATTATATTACTTGGTGTAGTGGTAGCTGAAGAATTAAAAGTAACACATTTTAGTCAGTCTAGAGATAATGTATGGTTAACACTTGCTAGGCAGATTAATCAGACATCGCTTTGTCTCAGCATTGGAGGAGTTACTAACCCCTTTCGAACATGTTTGGTAGGACTTCCAGTATGGTCTCCTCAAGAATTCTGCAGTTTTATTAATAACCATGCCTTATGTATGCGCAGTATGGTAAATATTAAATTGCCTAAAGGGTATACTGCCAGTCAGAGTGACGGCTACCGTCAATGCCTGTTAATTCAATCACTTAATATTCCTTTGCATTCTCCACCTGAGGAATTGGAGCTTTTCGGGAGTGCAAATGCTAGCATGACCAGCACTTCCGACGGTGGGTGGTTTAGCTTTGATTATTCTAATCCTCAAAAGATGAATCCACATACACAAACGTGGGCTACCCTGGATTCAGCCCTAAAGCCAAACATAGTGTCTAAACAACTCTACAATCATTGTAAAGGCTCTAGCATCATAACACCTAAGAAATTACCTACGGGTATATTTCTAATTTGCGGAGATAGAGCCTGGAATGGTATACCTGCCCAGCCTCAGGGTGGACCTTGTTATTTAGGCAAATTATCTTTATTCCACCCTAATATATCTGTGCTAATGCAATTAAGCCATAAGATAAGCAGGCAAAAGCGTAGCTTACATAATTTAGACTGTAGTCAAATAGGAGATCCGTGGTTCTTGAGTAAATTTAAGCAAGTGATTGTTTCAGCTTTCCTGCCATGGGGTGCTGCCAGCAAAGCATTGACTCTAGCAAAACAAATAGGGTGTTGGGCTAAGGGTGAACTGAATAAAACTTCACAAATATTAGATATGTTAACTTCAGATGTACAAAGTGTTAATCACGCTGTTCTACAAAATAGAGCTGCTATAGATTTCTTATTATTAGCACAAGGCCATGGGTGTGAAGAGTTTGAAGGAATGTGTTGCATGAACTTATCTGATCATTCTGTATCTATTCATGCTAAGTTAAAAGAGCTACGGCTAGGTTTTAACAAACTTAAGGAAGAAGAAGGATTGGGTGTTGATGAATGGCTGAAAAGTTTCGGATTGGGACCCTGGCTAAGAAACCTTATAACATATGCTATAGGGATATTAGGGGTACTCTTATTACTTTTACTTATATTACCTTGTTTCTGTAGCTGTATCCAAAAGATGGTTAGTAGGATGATAGAGAATACCTGGCAAACTAACCTCCTTTCTCTTAAAGAAAAAAGCGGGGGAAGTGTGGAAAGTTTAGTTCAGGCATGGCTTGAAGAAAAAGGCCATGAAGCCATGAAATTGAGAGAAAAGTAACAGGTAGCTGTGAAGCAGTTCCCAGCCTGACTTCTATAAACAATTAGACTCTTTCAGGCATCATTGTATAAACAATGAAGTTCTCAGGCAGTCTTCTCATAACAAGTGTAACACTCTCTCTGGGAAAAGATGGCACCCTGAGAACAGATGTGGAAGTTTTGGGAACCGTTCGTATCACAGTGAGAACACTGGTTTTGTTTTGTGTAAACAATCAACGGTGTAGTAAAACAAAAGGTGTGGTTAGAGTTTTCTCTGTTAGCCTATCATAAACCTGTATTTCAGAATATGCATGAAGTTCGTTAACACTATTATTTAAGCTGACTGATCGATCAATAAATCGAGTCCGATGCATCACAGGATGGTCGTTCTCCCCTCACTTCAACAGCTGAGCAAACAAGCTAATGCCACATCCTCCGCAATCAGTGATATGTTGACCGATGTTGATAGTATTAGACATGCTACTCTTCAAAACAGAGCAGCCATTGATTTTCTCTTACTGGCACAAGGACATGGTTGTGAGGAATTGGAAGGATTGTGTTGTATGAATTTGTCTGATCATTCTGAATCCATTCACAAAAGCATTCAAAAATTAAAGGATCTGACAGCCCAAATTAAAGAAAATGGAGGTTCCTGGTTGGATGATTTGTTTCAAAATTGGAGTTTTGCACCTTGGCTAAGGCAACTTTGCAAGATAGGTCTTTACATATTAGGTGTTCTAATACTGATATTGATAGTGGTACCTTGTATACTCTGTTGTCTTTGGCGAATGATGAACAAAACAGTCCGAGAATTTTTTGTCATTCAAGCAGGAGAATTAGGAAGTAGAAGCAAAGAGAGTGTACGAAATCTCACGAAACCAGTAGATGAGGGTATTGACATGAACGAAGGTTTTGAATTAAGGCCTTGGAATCGACCAGAGTTTTTTGAACGATGCCTTGTGACTGTTGCCAAACATATCTCTTTCAGGGATTGGGTCTTCACAGCATTAAGTTGCTGTGCCGTAATATAGCAATGCTTCAGTTTAGTGAAAATAGGTCTTCAGCAGATAATAAGCAGAAATTTTGCAATAGAGCTATGAAACGCAAATAGCAAGCGACAAGAAAATGAAAGCTTCTGGGTCAAACAGAGAGGGGGAAATGTTGGAATCCATAAGGTTAGAGGATTTTTAAGAAATGGTTAAAAGGAAATATGTCGGCCTTAGACTGGAGTTTTGTTAGCATTGCAGAAAAGTTTCCCATGCAATCAGAAAAGTTTTCCATGCAAGCAGAAAAGTTTCCCAAGCAGTAGACGTGAAAAATAACAATAGGCTTCTGTAGAGTTGGCTTTAGGATGGCAACAAGGTTATTTAATGTATATCTTTAGAAGGTTAGCATGAATAGAACTCTGTTCTTTGTCTCTTATCAACTAGTCTTTGTTTTAGCTACGATTACCTATGTTTTATAAGATTGGATAGAATGCTTGTCAAGATGTGTTTTCTGTGTCTGATTGGCTGAATTCTAGTCTGAGATGATTTTATGTATTGCTGTATGAGCCCAATTGAAGGAGACATTTTTTTGGTGTGGATCAGTGAGCTGTCATGTCTCCATTTTGTATTTTGAGACTGATGTGCTGAAAATAAAAGCAAAAATCTCTTCACTGCTCTGGTTGTCATGTTATCCATATTTGGATATTTTGCCACGGCCTAGTGGGTTCCTTTTTTAAGGCGTGGGTTCCTGACACCATTGGACTTATACCTGTCCCGTCCCCCGCATATTGGTGCCTCGTGTGAGGACATAGAATAGAAGAAAAAAGAAGAAAAATCGTGGAAGTACCAGCCGCGGAGACCCAAGTGTTAACAAGGAGCACACTGTATCATCTCTCCCGCCGAAGCCAAGAAAATTGTAAGTAACTTATCTTGGGAGAGCGCTTGGGTGACGTTGGGAGGCAAAATAGAGAAAAAGAAAATTATTACAAGAACACAAAAATGGGAACGAATTTATCAAAAGTTGAATGGGATGTTTTTCATCAATTAGAGACAATGTTACAAGAAAAAGGTCACTCTGAAATTTCAAAAACTGAGCTTAAAAACTTACTTATCTGGGTTAAAGCGAATACGCAAGATTTAAATCTGCAGTCTGCTTTTACTTTTCATTTTTGGGATCAGATAAACTGGAGAATCTATAATCTAGTCTCTCTCAAAAAAGATGAAAGCTTAAGAGAACTTGTGCCGGTTTGTAGAGCGCTGTTGGAGCACTGTTTTAAACAAACTGATAATAATAAGATCAACTTGGACTCAGAAAACAAAGCTTCTGGTTCTGTCTCATTAAATTCCAGTAAACCGGAGACTGTGTGTGTATCCGAGAATGTTACAAGTGTTGTTGCAAATGCTGAAAGTATTGCTTTGAACTCTGTTGAACAAAATCTTTCTTCTCTCTCTCTGGGAAAAAATGAGACTCTTTTGGACTTTTCTTCGCGTTGTTCTGTTAATGTAAAAATATGTGACTCTTGTAAGGGGGATGGAACAAAGTGTGTAAAAGATGGAAATGAAAAAGTGACTGTACTTCCTAAAATTGTTTGTGCAGGGACACTGAAACCTGAATTGGATTCTGTTGGGCCTGGGGTGGAGTCTGAGGTGGCTGCTTCCACTCGGGAAATTGTGGTTCCGGGGAACTCTTTTTCAGTTAAGTAAATCCATGGTTGTTCTGGTGTTTGTCAATCTATAGATACAGAGAAAGAAAAATTGGCTTTAAGGGTGGAGTCCTTTGAAAGGAAGAGATGGAAGAAACTGGCGACTGTGTTGTTGCTGAAATTCAAAAAGCTGGACTTGAAATCTCTGCAACGAAAATTCAAGAAGTTTCACCTTAGAAGTACCTGGGATGGAAGATGACTGAGACGACAAGAACACCACAGAAAATTCAGATCCGAACTAGAGTCAACAACCTACAAGAGTTACAACAACTTCTAGGAGAAATCAACTGGGTCAGACCGATGTTGGGAATCACCAATGATGAACTCAGTCCTCTCTTCCATTTGCTGAGAGGAAGTTGCGACATCACTTCGCCAAGAACTTTAACCCCTGAAGCTGGTGCTGCTCTCGACAAAGTCACAGAAGCTCTTCAAAAAAGACAAGCTCATCGCTGCGTTCCTGAAAATCCTTTCTTTCTTGCAATCTTAGGAGAGAAGAAGCCGCTTTGTGGTCTCATTTTCCAGTGGGATGCCACAGAACAAGATCCTTTGTTAATAATGGAATGGGTTTTTCCTCCCTACAGGTTTTCAAAGACCATTTGCTCAGTTTTAGAAATGATTGCATACATTATAATTAAGGCTAGAACCAGATTGTTAACTTTGGCAGGTCAAGAATGTTCAGTTATCTATTTGCCATTGAAAAATGATTATTTCAATTGGGCAATGCAAAATTCTGATGATTTACAATATGCATTCTTAGGTTTTCCAGGTGTCTGTTCCATACACTATCCAGCTCACAAACTACTGCAAGCAAAATTGAGTTTCAGAGAAAAACCTAAATTAAGTGAAGAACCTTTACACGCTGTGACTCTCTTCTCTGATGGCTCTGGTAAAAGCCACAAGTCCGTTGTGACTTGGTTTAATCAAAAGACTGATGTTTGGGAATCTGATATTCAAACAGTAGAGGGATCCCTCAAATTGTTGAGCTTGCTGCAGTAGTTTGAGCTTTTCAGCTGTTTCCTCGGCCTTTTAATTTGGTCACAGATTCTGCTTATGTTGCTAATGTAGGCAGGAGAATAGAAGGTTCCATTTTAAAGGATGTTAGTAATGAAACTTTACATCGTTGGCTTTCATGTCTTTTTATAACTTTGCAATATAGAACTAATCCATATTTTGTTTCTCACATTAGGGCGCATTCTTCACTTCCTGGATTTTTAGTGGAAGGAAATGCAAGAGCGGACAAGCTGACAATGGTCATTTCTAACACATTGCCAAATAGTTTTGAACAAGCAAAATGGAGTCATGCCTTTTTCCACCAAAATGCACAAGCACTCATGCGAATGTTCCAAATCACTAAAAGTCAAGCTAAAGCTATCATTCGTACTTGCCCTGACTGTCAATTGGTACAACCTCCTGCTTCTACAGGAGCACTCAACCCCCGAGGCTTACAAAGCCTACAGTTGTGGCAACCAGATGTTACTAAATAGCCTTCTTTTGGTAAATTTAAAAATATTCATGTTTCCATAGACACGTTCTCTGGTGCAGTTTTTGCTTCCCTTCACACAGGTGAAACTCGCAGCCATGCCTGTCATCATTTCCTGCAAGCTTTTGCTTCATTGGGTATACCCCAAGAAGTAAAAACTGACCATGGTCCCGCATACATATCTCAAAAATTGGCCACATTTTTAAATGAATGGGGTGTTCGACACATTTTTGGTATTCCCCACTCTCCCACAAGCCAAGCAATCATTGAAAGAACACATCAAACCTTAAAACGCATATTAGATCAACAGAGAGGGGGAACGGAAATCACCCCACAGATGAGACTGAGTAAGGCTTTGTATGGTTTTAATTGTCTAAATAGTTCAAGTACAGAACCAGATCCACCAATCTTTAGACACTTTTCAAATAGCACACAGGCAAAACTGAAAGAACATCCTCCTCTTCTAATTAGAAACCCTGACTCTGGACAGATGGAAGGCCCGTTTCAATTAATAACGTGGGGCAAAGGGTATGCTTCTATTTCCACAGGTGCTGGAAGAATTAAGTGGGTTCCTGCCAAAAACGTCAAACCGTATCGCACTTCAGAACCTGTTGTCGAGCCTAGAACTGAGGAAGCAAGTACGCAGACGTGGACCGAATGGAAGGATCCCGGGTCTCGCCTGACGCCTCTTGTGCCTGACGTTCTTTGTGCATCGGTGGAACCCGTGAACTCTGATTTTGTGTCAATGTTATTTATGAGTATACGAATTGAATGCTGAATGTTTGTTTAACGAAGCTAATTTTTGGCTGAAAAATTAGGTTCTTGTTTTTGTTTAGAAAGAATTCTGCCAAAACTTAGTTCTTGAAAGAGACGGGGCAGAATCAAATGGTATACTTGTTTTGCTTGATTTTAATTGTTTTTTGTCGTGCAGATTTGCCTGTGGATCAACCGAAGACGAATGTTTGGGTGACCTTAGCCAAGGCTGCCGGATCGGATACTATATGTCTGTCTAATTCGGAACCAGAAAAGCCTTTCTCAACCTGTTTGGTTGGTGTGCCAGTGAAAGAGTTTCCTTTGGTCAGAAAACAATCCAATGGTAAACCAGGTGGAATTGACAATGGAAACAGTCCTTCCTTCAATTGGAACATTTGGTCCAAGAAACTTCTCAGGGCAGCAAATGTTTCAAACAGTTGGGATGTGTTTCTACAGACGGACCAATCTCCACGGCAATTGCCAAAAGGGTATTGGATCATTTGCGGAGACGGAGGTTGGCAAGGCATTCCAGCCCACCTTGAAGGTGGCCCTTGTAGCATTGGTATGCTTACCATAATTGCCCCCACTGCCAAAGCAGTGATGAAAAAGAAACAAAGGAAAACAAGAGCTGTTCCTCATTATGATGAGAACTGTCAGAGTGATTTTATGCCTTGGAATGCCGCCAGAAGGGTTTCAGCAGGTATATTTCTACCCCAATTGGCTTCAGCTGTGGCATTGAGACAATTAGATCGAGTTGGATGTTGGCTGAGCAAACAAGCTAATGCCACATCCTCCGCAATCAGTGATATGTTGACCGATGTTGATAGTATTTGACATGCTACTCTTCAAAACAGAGCAGCCATTGATTTTCTCTTACTGGCACAAGGACATGGTTGTGAGGAATTGGAAGGATTTTGTTGTATGAATTTGTCTGATCATTCTGAATCATTTCACAAAAGCATTCAAAAATTAAAGGATCTGACAGCCCAAATTAAAGAAGGTGGAGGTTCCTGGTTGGATGATTTGTTTCAAAATTGGAGTTTTGCACCTTGGCTAAGGCAACTTTGCAAGATAGGTCATTACATATTAGGTGTTCTAATACTGATATTGATAGTGGCACCTTGTATACTCTGTTGTCTTTGGCGAATGATGAACAAAACAGTCCGAGAAGTTTTTGTCATTCAAGCAGGAGAATTAGGAAGTAGAAGCACAGAGAGTGTACGAAATCTCACGAAAGCAGTAGATGAGGGTATTGACATGAACGAAGGTTTTGAATTAAGGCCTTGGAATCGACCAGAGTTTTTTGAACGATGCCTTGTGACTGTTGCCAAACGTGATTCATATCTCTCTTTCAGGGATTGAGTCTTCAGAGCATTAAGTTGCTGTGCCGTAATATAGCAATGCTTCAGTTTAGTGAAAATAGGTCTTCAGCAGATAATAAGCAGAAATTTTGCAATAGAGCTATGAAACGCAAATAGCAAGCGACAAGGAAATGAAAGCTTCTGGGTAAAACAGAGAGGGGGAAATGTTGGAATCCATAAGGTTAGAGGATTTTTAAGAAATGGTTAAAAAGAAGTATGTAGGCCTTAGACTGGAGTTTTGTTAGCATTGCAGAAAAGTTTCCCATGCAAGCAGAAAAAGTTTTCCATGCAAGCAGAAAAGTTTCCCAAGCAGTAGACGTGACAAATAACAATAGGCTTCTGTAGAATTGGCTTTAGGATGGCAACAAGGTTATTTAATGTATATCTTTAGAAGGTTAGCATGAATAGAACTCTGTTCTTTGTCTCTTATCAACTAGTCTTTGTTTTAGCTACGATTACCTATGTTTTATAAGATTGGATAGAATGCTTGTCAAGATGTGTTTTCTGTGTCTGATTGGCTGAATTCTAGTCTGAGATGATTTTATGTATTGCTGTATGAGCCCTGTTGAAGGAGACATTTTTTGGTGTGGATCAGTGAGCTGTCATGTCTCCATTTTGTATTTTGAGACTGATGTGCTGAAAATAAAAGCAAAAATCTCTTCACTGCTCTGGTTGTCATGTTATCCATATTTGGATATTTTGCCGCGGCCTAGTGGGTTCCTTTTTTAAGGCGTGGGTTCCTGACACCATTGGACTTATACCTGTCCCGTCCCTTGCAGCCTGAGTGTTTCAAAAGCCTGGTTTTTGCATGAAAGCAGCTCTCCTTTGCATCTGCCTGGGGACTCTGCATCACCACGAACCCTCACTCCCAGTTTGCCAAGGAGATGATCAGTAGGAATGTTGCAGAGCTGCTGTGTGCATCTGAATGGAATGGCAGAGAGCGAAGTGCTGGACATTTCTGGCTTTAGTACAATGCTGCTGCATTGGTGCCAGTTGAGTTGGTTTTCCATCAGTGGCCTTTCTCTCTAGAAGTACACTGCCCAGAGTATTTGATGCCATTTCCTTCCTGTTGTTTTCATACCTTCCTTCAGTTGAAAGGATGATACAACCTTTCCACTTTGAAGATCCCTGTTAGGAAACACTATGCCAGAGGAGTCATCGCTCCCTTTTCTTCTGCCTCCTTTGTCATTTTCAGAGACTCATTTCAAATTTCTGCTAATGTCAAGAAGAATACTGAGACTACTTAGCAGGGTTGACGCTCTCAGCTGCTTTCCTCTTTCATACCGCTTCATACTGGATGTGACTTCAAGACCTCATTTTGTCATCTGCATTTTGCCGTGATCCAAAGCTAAATATTCCAGGCCTGTGAACACAAAAAGAACTCTTAGTCTTTTGCAAGAACTACCCCTAGGAGGATTTGTGTTCAGTTTGATCTCTACAGTGTTTCAGAAAAAAGGAGATTGTACTCTCTTCTTGTGTACTCTCTTCTTGTGCTCTCATTTCCCTCTCTCTGCCTTGCATGCCCTAGTTAATCCGCTGGCGTGACTCATTTGGCATCATCTCACGGTGCAAATTCTGCATAGTTTCATGTCCTTACAAATGCCAGTTGCCAAGGAGCCTATCTAAGCATTCAAGGGGCAAAGAATTGTAGGGCTGGCAAGTTCAGGTGCTGAAACTGTAAGTCATGCCATATCAAAGTGACAGAGCAAATCAATTGATCTAGGACTTTCAGCTGGACACCTCTGAGAATAGCAGCTTGTCAGCAATGACACAGCCATCTTCCTAGCTGTATTCCAGAAAGAGGAAAGCGACACCTTCAATGGTTAATATGTTTGGCATGAGAAACAGCAAGAAATGTACCGCAAAATACTTGAGTCAGATCAAGTGCGTTTCTCTAGTGAGAAGTTTGCACTTGTTCTTTCTTGTCTGTGCCTTTACTTTTCACAGAAGACAGGGGAGCATTTCATTATGACTGTTCTTTTGTTTTCTTTTGTTGGCCTCCCTCTTTCCACCTGCAATTAACAAATTTGCCTTTCTTTACTGGCTTCTCTTTCTTTACTTCTACAAGTTGGCATGAGGTCATCCAACCTTATCATCAATGTTCTCAGACAGTGGAGAGAAGTAGAAGGTACAGCTAAATGGATAAAAGAAACCCACAGAAATAGACAGGTTTTTCTCACAGTCTTCTGTGAGAACATTAGGACACAAGATGTCTTTGAACTGAGTAATGCTCTATTGATTTAACTTTTAGTCCACTCGTTACTATTATTACACGTGTTTGGCCTTTAGTACAGAGCCTTGGAACTAACCCAGGCCAATACTTTGGCTAATTTTGTTTTATTTCTAGTGAGGACTTTGTTTCTTAAGGAATAGTCCAGAGAAAGAGCGTCCACGGTACAGTTACGGGTCATAAATTCTGGGACAGTTTGTGCTGGTAATACGTCTAGGAAAGAAAGGTTTGAAGGAAAGAAAGGTTTGACATCTTTTTTGACTTTCAAATGGAACCATTATTTGAAAAACCTAAGAGTTGCGGTTCCCCCCCCACCCCACACCCCAAGTACTTCTCTTTGCACGGTTACTCAGGGATTACACATAAAAGCCCACCCTGTAAAATACGTTGCAGATACTTTGCAATAAGTGCAGCTTAGCAGCTAGAGATGATAACGTGGGTTAAATAGCATTGCTTCTGCAGTGATGGAAACTCTGTCTACGCAGACATACTCAACAAAGGTTACGATGGCTTAGCTCCTGTGCTCAAGTTAACGTGCATTTTAGAACTTCCAAAGAAGGTGAATTCAACCTCCTTCATTGCTCTCTGCTGGAGTCCCAAGAGAATTTCAGTCTGCTTTTTGTCATTTACAGCTGTCACTGCTTAGCTCTTGAACATGAGACTCCCTCATGACTGATGAAAGTTGTCTAGTTAAGAGTGGCTGAAAGACATGGTCTTGCTCTAGAAGGAGATGAGAAGGTTTCTGCAGTCTTTGTCATCTCTACTGCTTGTGATTTCTATAAAAAACCAGTGGGAAATTTCTGAAGGCAGTCCAGAAGCTGGCAATATGGACAGCTTACAGCCGAACACTTGCTGCAGTGCAACCATGGTGAAACCAGAAAGGACTTCAAAAATTTAAAAGGGCAAACAAAGCAGTTGGAAGGAAAAGAACATGAACCATTATTCCATTTTTCTAATCTATCTTTCTTTCAATCATCATTTTCGTGCAGTTTCGCGGCTTGCGTTGGTATCCCTCCGAAGGAATCTGAGACAGAGTAAGCTTTTGAATGGAGTAGAAGTGAGAAACGCAGGCCAAGTTGCCTTTTTTGCCATCAAATACCAGTTACGCTTGAGCTACCCTTTGCTTAAGGTGCTTAATTTGCACTAAGAATTGATTAGCACATTTTGATGTGGGCAAATTTTACTGTCATGACTGAGTAAATTTTGCTGTCACTCAGAATTTTACTGTCGTCTGAATAGCAATGTTTGTGTCAAAATAGTATTTTGTCTCCTGTATCTGCAGCAGGTAAGCCTTTTGCTGTCAGCAGTGTTGCTTAACCTTTCATGTCATATCCCTCTTCACATCCATCTTCTGCTTAAGGCTTATTAATCTACTTTAGAATTGGCACGTGGAATAAGACTACTTTTCCTTTTTGAAAGCTAATGTCATTTGACCTACTTAGAGCAAATAATTCATTAATTGCAAGTCCCCAGCTAGCATCTTTTTGGCATATTCTAAACTTCTAAAGAAGTAACAAAAACACTCTCCAATACTTGGCTTTCATATCACAGTGGGAGCGCTGGCCCTGTTTTCAATAAACAATCATGGGTATGGTAAAACAAAAGGAGGGGTTAGAGTTTTCGCTGTTAACCTCTAGTGAGCTTGGATTTTGCAATATGCGTGAAGTTAATTACCACTGTTATATAAAGTGGCTGATTTAATCAATAAATTGGAGTCAATGCTGATCAACGACAAGGTGGATTGGCTTCCCTTCGTTTTCAACACAGCGCCAAGTCGGGCTGGTTTGATAGTACCAAGTGGCTCCTGCAATCTGCCATCCAGAAGCGGGGCAGGAGAGTTTTGTTTGCCAGAGAAAAGGGCCGTGGTTTGTGTTTGGGGGGCTGTGGCTGGGAGTGGCCGGCTGGCTCCTGAAAATCCACGATACGCAGGATGGTTGCTATGCCCAAGGTGGCACCACTGCCAAGTCGGGCTGTTTCGACAGTGTCAAGTCGCTTCTGCAATCTGCCATGCAGAAGAGGGGCAGGCGAGTTTTGTTTGCCAGGGAAAAGGGCTGTTGTTTTTGTTTGGGGGCCTATGGCAGGGAGTGGCTGCCTGGCGCCTTAAAATCCACGATTCGCAGGATGTTTTGCAGACCCAAAGAGGCACCAGTGCCAAGTCGAGCTTGTTTGACAGTACCATGTTCCTCCTGCAATGTGCCATCCAGAAGCGTGGCAGGTGATTTTTTTTTTGCAAGGGAAAAGGGTCGAGGTTTGGATTTGGGGGCCTGTGGCCGAGAGTGGCAGGCTGGCTCCTGGAATTCATTGGCAGGCAGGATGCTTCCCAGACCCAAGGTGGCACCAGTGCCAAGTCTGGCTGGTTTGATAGTACCAAGTGGCTCCTGCAATCTTCCATCCAGAAGCTGGGCAGCTGCGTTTTGTTTGCCAGAGAAAAGGGCCGTGGGCGTGTTTGGGGGCATATGGCTGGGAGTGGCCAGCTGGCTCCTTAAAATGCACGATACGCAGGATGGTAACCAGACCCAAGGTGGCACCAGTGCCAAGTCGGGCTGTTTTTGTAGTATGAAGTGGCTCCTGCAATTTGCCATCCAGAAGAGGGGCAGTTGAGTTTTGTTTGCCAGAGAAAACGGCCCAGGTTTGTGTTTGGGGGCCTATGGCTGAGAGTGGCCGGCTGGCTCCTGAAAATCCACGATACGCAGGATGGTTCCCAGATCCAAGGTGGCACCAGTGCCAAGTCAGGCTGGGTTGATAGTACCAAATGGCTCCTGCAATCTGCCATGATCACGTGAAGAAATACTTTCTGGTTTCAGCCATATGCTCTTTCTTCTCTCCCTCTACTTCTCCATCACCTCTCATCTGTTTCACATGCGCTATCTTCAAGGTCCACAGGCTACTTTTCACAGAATCTTCAGGCCTGATGCATTAAGAATGATGAATAGAACAGAGCTGGGATCTATTTTCCAGTTTGGATAAAATGTATTCTGCACACAAATCCAAGGAGTAGGTGCTGCCCCGATGCCCAGAAAAACTTTCACTCCTGCTAGTGTTCTACGTCAACCGCAACTTAGTCTGAAAGAAAAGCTTTTTCTCTGAGAGCATCTGAGAGGTTTGCATGAAGCACTGATATCTGACATATGCAATTTTGAATAGGAGAGGAAAAAGAAAATGGCAAGGAGTTTTTAATTTTAGTGGTTTCAATTTTAATTTCCGTGCACTTTTTCAAAACTTGTCAGCTCAAATGCCCATCAACATCTTTTAGTCATCTGTAAGTCAGTATTCATATAAAATGTGCTTCAAATCCAAAGAATTTCAAATTTGCACTCCAAGTTTCTATGCCTAGATTTATGATTTCCTACACATATTAGATGAAAGGAAGGCCTTTTTGACTGTGGGAGTGCTGGAACACTGGAACAGGTTGCCCAGAGAAGTTGTGGGTGTCCCATCCCTGAAAGTATTCAAGGTCACCTTGGACGGGGCTTGGAGCAGCAACAAAGGAGAAGCTTGATGGTAGAGAAACAAAGTTGGACTATAGAAGAAACTCGGATTGAAGTATAGGAGCAAGTTTTCTCTCAGCTCTTGGGGTAAATTCAAAGTTGTACAAAATGACATTTATCTGTGCTATTCACTACTGTAACAGAAAGTTTCATGAAAACTGTACAGAAGATAGCAAATTTTAAAAGAGATAAGAATTACAGCATAAAATCCATGGGATGGGTTACAAGAGAAAATCTCTGTGTTTCAGCACTTCATCGGGGTAAGATTTCATGAAGTGCCAAAGAAGGCGGCAAAATATCATTCGGGATATTATTTACTGGAATTCAGCCTGGCCATTAGTAGGAACTGGCTTTGAACACATCATGTAGATATACCACACACACTTTCCCTTCACTGAAAAATTACTGTTTACAACAAATAAGCAATTGACGATCAAAATTGATTGAAAGCATCTTAAACATGTCAAGTATTTCATTGTAGATGATCTGTGATCCAAATGCTTCTTCCACCTTAGAGAGGGACGGAAGAACTCTTCCATATCATGATGGTTTAAAATTGTATCAACCAATGTTTTCTGCTTGAAAAGATATCATCTATTTTTTTCTATTTTTGGAAGAAAATATTCCTAGACATACAACAGGTGAGAACTAAGTAATTTTAAAGAAACAAATGAAATGAAAATATTCTGTAAATAGAATGAAATGAAAAGCTGTGTTTTAAATAGGAGCTAAATATTAAACAGAATTTTTGTACCAGGCATTTGAATTACTGCACCAGCTCTTTTGCCCATCAAGAGAGGCATTTAGCATTTCAGTCTTTTCCAAGGTGTTCATGATCTGCTATGCTGATCTCTGTGTGTGCCTAGGTGTGTGTGGAAGGGGGGGCATGTGAAGGGGAGTGTGTATGTTTGCTTTAGAATTGTTGTGGCAGATTCATGCCTCAGCTCCACATTTTGTTTTAAAAAGGTCACACCAAGTAGATATGAAGTTTCCTATCAACAAGAGATCAATTCCCAAATCATCCATTTGACTCTCCCTTATAAATCATGTGCTTTGTTGCATATTTTATCAAATATACTTTCAAGCCAGATGGAGGAAGGAGGATGTGGGAATCCCTCCACCATCTTGCAACTTTTATGCAAGTAGGTTTTCAAGAAAATCATCATTTCTCTTCTAAATATGTCTGGAACAGGCATGATGGTAGTGTCAACCTGTTGGAGTTTTTGTTGCTGGAAGAAGTTGTACAAAAGGATTGGTTTTTTACATTGACCAGTCACTGAATCAAGCGCAGGAATACATTGGAAATTCAGCTGGGGGTTTCTTTTTCCCAGCAGACTACTTCTAGAACGAGCTTGTACACTGAAGCTGACTCTTTTGCTCTCTTTTTGTTTCTTTCCTATTTTCTTGGCTTCTTTGCCACTATCTAGACAATTTTGGAACTTTTTTCCCAACTAAAATGGATTCAATAGTCTGATTGTGATCATACATTTTTACAAGGAATTTTTAAAATCTTTCCTCGAGTTCAGAAAGTCAAGGACTTAGATCTTTTTCTTCCCTTATCAATATTGCAATGAAATTGATAAATAAAGACCAACTCTTTATTTTTGTTTTTAACCCACGTAGATAATTCCCATCCATTAATCCATTTTGTGGACCAATAGTTGCCATTCTGATGGAAGTTGTCACTTCTTAACAATAGGCATTCTGTGACTATGTTGACAGCACTTTGGGTGAAGATCCTAACTGGTCTTAGATACACATAGGGAGAAATTTGCTCAGCCAGTGTCAGTCTTAAGCATGCGTATCAGAAGATCTTTCTAGAGTTGGGAATTTTCCCTTGAAAGGGATTCAGGTAGGGAAGAGACACTTGTGCCAGAGTTTTACATTCTTCTTGAACACTGCTTAAGGAACTTAGATGCCATGTCCATTTGGATCTCTGTCTGCACAGAACTTTGTCATGCCAGTGCTTGAAATGCATCTTGAAGAGAATTCACTAGCACAGAACGAAAAAGAGTGGAAGGGGTTGGTGGGGCTAACCAGGTCCAACCCCCCTGCCTAAACCAGGATACCTAGAGCCTCTTGCCCAGGATTCTATCTGGGTGTACTTTTAATGTCTTCAAAGATCCAGGCTCCACAATCTTTCTGGGCAGTCTGTGCCGTGGTTCAGTCACCCTCACAGTAAAGAAACATTTACTGATGTTCAAAGGCAATCTCCTGTATTTCAGTGTGCGCCCACTGCCTCTTGTCTTTTCCCTCAGCATCACTGAAAAGACACTGATTCCCTCCCCTTTGCACTATTGCTTGCATATGTATGTGTGCTGCCATGTAGAGATATGTCAAAAACCTCCCTGAAGCCCAGGCAGATAATATTCCCTTCATCTACCAGTCAAGTTGATTCATCAGAAAAGTTTAAAGTGATGTTCAGCATGAAATTCCCCTGAAAAATCATGCTAACTACATTATTTGGTCGTCTTTCATGTGCCTGGCAAGGTTTTCCAGGAAGAGCTGCTTCATCAAATTCCTGGGCATAAAAAAGAGGCTTGCTAGTATGTACTATCGCGAGTCCTCTTAATAGCCTTTTTTGAAGATGGCTGTCATTTGCTTACATCCACTCTTTAGCCTCTCTTGTCGTCTACATCTTAGCAAAAAGCTTTTCCACTACATCTGGCAAGAAGAAACTGTGCCAGCACAGAAAACATCTCCCATCGTGTTCTAGAAGTTGCACGGAGGTCTGCCAAGTGTTTGGCAGGAAGAAAAGTTGTCCAAAACAGCTTCCAATCGAATGTTCATGTGATTGGAAAAGTCAGGAGAGTGCAAAAGTACTGTTTTCTATCAGTTGGCAAGTTGCGCACACAATCCCAGTGTTGTACAGCTTGCTTCTTCACCTTCCCGAAGCTGCCGCTCTCTCCGGATCCCGGAGCCGCAGAAGCGGCTTCTTCGCGCAAAGACGAGTGTGCCGCTCACAGTGCTCTCCTTAGCGCGGCTTCTGCCCAAAGACGCCTGGGAGCGGCTCTTAGCTCTGGAGAGCATCCTACCTTCGTCTTTAGCGTCTTTTGTAGTCTACATCTTAGCAAAACGCTTTCCCAGTATGTCTGGCTAGGAGAAACTGTGCCAGCACAGAAAACATCTCCCATCGTGTTCTAGAAGTTGCACGGAGGTCTGCCAAGTGTTTGGCAGGAAGAAAAGAATAGTTGTCCAAAACAGCTTCCAATCGAATGTTCATGTGATTGGAAAAGTCAGGAGAGTGCAAAAGTACTGCTTTCTATCAGTTGGCAAGGTGCGCACACAATCCCAGTGTTGTACAGCTTGCTTCTTCACCTTCCCGAAGCTGCCGCTCTCTCCGGCTCCTGGAGGCGAAGAAGCGGCTTCTTCTCGCAAAGACGATTGTGCCGCTCACAGTGCTCTCCTTAGCGCGGCTTCTGCCCAAAGACGCCCGGGAGCGGCTCTTAGCTCCGGAGAGCATCCTACCTTCGTCTTTAGTGTCTTTTGTAGTCTACATCTTAGCAAAACGCTTTCCCACTATGTCTGGCTAGGAAAAACTGTGCCAGCACAGAAAACATCTCCCATCGTGTTTAAGAAGTTGCAGAGATGTCTGCCAAGTGTTTGGCAGGAAGAAAAGAAAAGTTGTCCAAAACAGCTTCCAATCGAATGTTCATGTGATTGGAAAAGTCAGGAGAGTGCAAAGGTACTGTTTTTTATCTGTTGGCAAGGTGCGCACACAATCCCAGTGTTGTACAGCTTGCTTCCTACCTTCCCGAAGCTGCCGCTCTCCCCGGCTCCCGGAGCCGAAGAAGCGGCTTCTTCGCACAAAGACGATTGTGCCGCTCACAGTGCTCTCCTTAGCACGGCTTCTGCCCAAAGACGCCCGGGAGCGGCTCTTAGCTCCGGAGAGCATCCTACCTTTGTCTTTAGTGTCTTTTGTAGTCTACATCTTAGCAAAACGCTTTCCCACTATGTCTGGCTAGGAAAAACTGTGCCAGCACAGAAAACATCTCCCATCGTGTTTAAGAAGTTGCAGAGATGTCTGACAAGTGTTTGGCAGGAAGAAAAGAAAAGTTGTCCAAAAGAGCTTCCAATCGAATGTTCATGTGATTGGAAAAGTCAGGAGAGTGCAAAAGTACTGTTTTCTATCAGTTAGCAAGCTGCGCACACAATCCCAGTGTTTTACAGCTTGCTTCTTCACCTTCCCGAAGCTGCCGCTCTCTCCGGCTCCCGGAGCCGAAGAAGCGGCTTCTTCGCGCAAAGACGATTGTGCCGCTCACAGTGCTCTCCTTAGCGCGGCTTCTGCCGAAAGACGCCCGGGAGCGGCTCTTAGCTCCGGAGAGCATCCTACCATCGTCTTTAGCATCTTTTGTAGTCTACATCTTAGCAAAACGCTTTCCCACTATGTCTGGCTAGGAAAAACTGTGCCAGCACAGAAAACATCTCCCATAGTGTTCTAGAAGTTTCAGAGATGTCTGCCAAGTGTTTGGCAGGAAGAAAAGAAAAGTTGTCCAAAACAGCTTCCAATCGAATGTTCATGTGATTGGAAAAGTCAGGAGAGTGCAAAGGTACTGTTTTTTATCTGTTGGCAAGCTGCGCACACAATCCCAGTGTTGTACAGCTTGCTTCCTGCCTTCCCGAAGCTGCCGCTCTCTCCGGCTCCCGGAGCCGAAGAAGCGGCTTCTTCGCACAAAGACGATTGTGCCGCTCACAGTGCTCTCCTTAGCGCGGCTTCTGCCCAAAGACGCCCGGGAGCGGCTCTTATCTCCGGAGAGCATCCTACCTTCGTCTTTAGCGTCTTTTGTAGTCTACATCTTAGCAAAACGCTTTCCCACTATGTCTGGCTAGGAAAAACTGTGCCAGCACAGAAAACATCTCCCATCGTGTTCTAGAAGTTGCAGAGATGTCTGACAAGTGTTTGGCAGGAAGAAAAGAAAAGTTGTCCAAAAGAGCTTCCAATCGAATGTTCATGTGATTGGAAAAGTCAGGAGAGTGCAAAAGTACTGTTTTCTATCAGCTGGCAAGGTGCGCACACAATCCCAGTGTTGTACAGCTTGCTTCTTCACCTTCCCGAAGCTGCCGCTCTCCCCGGCTCCCGGAGCCGAAGAAGCGGCTTCTTCGCGCAAAGACGATTGTGCCGCTCACAGTGCTCTCCTTAGCGCAGCTTCTGCCGAAAGACGCCCGGGAGCGGCTCTTAGCTCCGGAGAGCATCCTACCTTCGTCTTTAGCGTCTTTTGTAGTCTACATCTTAGCAAAACGCTTTCCCACTATGTCTGGCTAGGAAAAACTGTGCCAGTACAGAAAACATCTCCCATCGTGTTCTAGAAGTTGCAGACATGTCTGCCAAGTGTTTGGCAGGAAGAAAAGAAAAGTTGTCCAAAACAGCTTCCAATCGAATGTTCATGTGATTGGAAAAGTCAGGAGAGTGCAAAAGTACTGTTTTCTATCAGTTGGCAAGGTGCGCACACAATCCCAGTGTTGTACAGCTTGCTTCTTCACCTTCCCGAAGCTGCCGCTCTCTCCGGCTCCCGGAGCCGAAGAAGCGGGTTCTTCGCGCAAAGACAATTGTGCCGCTCACAGTGCTCTCCTTAGCGCGGCTTCTGCCCAAAGACGCCCGGGAGCGGCTCTTAGCTCCGGAGAGCATCCTACCTTCGTCTTTAGCATCTTTTGTAGTCTACATCTTAGCCAAACGCTTTTCCAATACGTCTGGCTAGGAGAAACTCTGCCAGCACAGAAAACATCTCCCATCATGTTCTAGAAGTTTCAGAGATGTCTGCCAAGTGTTTGGCAGGAAGAAAAGAAAAGTTGTCCAAAACAGCTTCCAATCGAACGTTCATGTGATTGGAAAAGTCAGGAGAGTGCAAAAGTACTGTTTTCTATCAGTTGGCAATGTGCGCACACAATCCCAGTGTTGTACAGCTTGCTTCTTCACATTCCCGAAGCTGCCGCTCTCCCCGGCTCCCGGAGCCGAAGAAGCGGCTTCTTCGCACAAAGACGATTGTGCCGCTCACAGTGCTCTCCTTAGCGCGGCTTCTGCCCAAAGACGCCCGGGAGCGGCTCTTATCTCCGGAGAGCATCCTACCTTCGTCTTTAGCGTCTTTTGTAGTCTACATCTTAGCAAAACGCTTTCCCACTATGTCTGGCTAGGAAAAACTGTGCCAGCACAGAAAACATCTCCCATCGTGTTTAAGAAGTTGCAGAGATGTCTGACAAGTGTTTGGCAGGAAGAAAAGAAAAGTTGTCCAAAAGAGCTTCCAATCGAATGTTCATGTGATTGGAAAAGTCAGGAGAGTGCAAAAGTACTGTTTTCTATCAGCTGGCAAGGTGCGCACACAATCCCAGTGTTGTACAGCTTGCTTCTTCACCTTCCCGAAGCTGCCGCTCTCCCCGGCTCCCGGAGCCGAAGAAGCGGCTTCTTCGCGCAAAGACGATTGTGCCGCTCACAGTGCTCTCCTTAGCGCAGCTTCTGCCGAAAGACGCCCGGGAGCGGCTCTTAGCTCCGGAGAGCATCCTACCTTCGTCTTTAGCGTCTTTTGTAGTCTACATCTTAGCAAAACGCTTTCCCACTATGTCTGGCTAGGAAAAACTGTGCCAGCACAGAAAACATCTCCCATCGTGTTCTAGAAGTTGCAGACATGTCTGCCAAGTGTTTGGCAGGAAGAAAAGAAAAGTTGTCCAAAACAGCTTCCAATCGAATGTTCATGTGATTGGAAAAGTCAGGAGAGTGCAAAAGTACTGTTTTCTATCAGTTGGCAAGTTGCGCACACAATCCCAGTGTTTTACAGCTTGCTTCTTCACCTTCCCGAAGCTGCCGCTCTCTCCGGCTCCCGGAGCCACAGAAGCGGCTTCTTCCCGCAAAGACGAGTGTGCCGCTCACAGTGCTCTCCTTAGCGCGGCTTCTGCCCAAAGACGCCTGGGAGCGGCTCTTAGCTCCGGAGAGCATCCTACCTTCGTCTTTAGCGTCTTTTGTAGTCTACATCTTAGCAAAACGCTTTCCCAGTATGTCTGGCCAGGAGAAACTGTGCCAGCACAGAAAACATCTCCCATCGTGTTCTAGGCATTGCACGGATGTCTGCCAAGTGTTTGGCAGGAAGAAAAGAAAAGTTGTCCAAAACAGCTTCCAATCGAATGTTCATGTGATTGGAAAAGTCAGGAGAGTGCAAAAGTACTGTTTTCTATCAGTTGGTAGGGTGCACACACAATCCCAGTGTTGTACAGCTTGCTTCTTCACCTTCCCGAAGCTGCCGCTCTCTCCGGCTCCCGGAGCCGCAGAAGCAGCTTCTTCGCGCAAAGACGATTGTGCCGCTCACAGTGCTCTCCTTAGCGCGGCTTCTGCCCAAAGACGCCCGGGAGCGGCTCTTAGCACCGGAGAGCATCCTACCTTCGTCTTTAGCGTCTTTTGTAGTCTACATCTTAGCAAAACGCTTTCCCAGTATGTCTGGCTAGGAGAAACTGTGCCAGCACAGTAAACATCTCCCATCGTGTTCTAGAAGTTGCAGAGATGTCTGCCAAGTGTTTGGCAGGAAGAAAAGAAAAGTTGTCCAAAACAGCTTCCAATCGAATGTTCATGTGATTGGAAAAGTCAGGAGAGTGCAAAAGTACTGTTTTCTATCAGTTGGCAAGCTGCGCACACAATCCCAGTGTTGTACAGCTTGCTTCTTCACCTTCCCGAAGCTGCCGCTCTCTCCGGCTCCCGGAGCCGAAGAAGCGGGTTCTTCGCGCAAAGACAATTGTGCCGCTCACAGTGCTCTCCTTAGCGCGGCTTCTGCCCAAAGACGCCCGGGAGCGGCTCTTAGCACCGGAGAGCATCCTACCTTCGTCTTTAGCATCTTTTGTAGTCTACATCTTAGCAAAACGCTTTCCCAGTATGTCTGGCTAGGAGAAACTGTGCCAGCACAGAAAACATCTCCCATCGTGTTCTAGAAGTTGCAGAGATGTCTGCCAAGTGTTTGGCAGGAAGAAAAGAAAAGTTGTCCAAAACAGCTTCCAATCGAATGTTCATGTGATTGGAAAAGTCAGGAGAGTGCAAAAGTACTGTTTTCTATCAGTTGGCAATGTGCGCACACAATCCCAGTGTTGTACAGCTTGCTTCTTCACATTCCCGAAGCTGCCGCTCTCCCCGGCTCCCGGAGCCGAAGAAGCGGCTTCTTCGCGCAAAGACGATTGTGCCGCTCACAGTGCTCTCCTTAGCGCGGCTTCTGCCCAATGACGCCCGGGAGTGGCTCTTAGCTCCGGAGAGCATCCTACCTTCGTCTTTAGCGTCTTTTGTAGTCTACATCTTAGCAAAACGCTTTCCCAGTATGTTTGGCTAGGAGAAACTGTGCCAGCACAGAAAACATCTCCCATCGTGTTCTAGATGTTTCAGAGATGTCTGCCAAGTGTTTGGCAGGAAGAAAAGAAAAGTTGTCCAAAACAGCTTCCAATCGAATGTTCATGTGATTGGAAAAGTCAGGAGAGTGCAAAAGTACTGTTTTCTATCAGTTGGCAAGGTGCGCACACAATCCCAGTGTTGTACAGCTTGCTTCTTCACCTTCCTGAAGCTGTCGGTCTCCCCGGCTCCCGGAGCCGAAGAAGCGGCTTCTTCGCGCAAAGACGATTGTGCCGCTCACAGTGCTCTCCTTAGCGCGGCTTCTGCCCAAAGACGCCCGGGAGCGGCTCTTAGCTCCGGACAGCATCCTACCTTCGTCTTTAGCGTCTTTTGTAGTCTACATCTGAGCAAAATGCTTTCCCACTATGTCTGGCTAGGAGAAACTGTGCCAGAACAGAAAACATCTCCCACCGTGTTCTAGCAGTTGCAGAGATGTCTGCCAAGTGTTTGGCAGGAAGAAAAGAAAAGTTGTCCAAAACAGCTTCCAATCGAATGTTCATGTGATTGGAAAAGTCAGGAGAGTGCAAAGGTACTGTTTTTTATCTGTTGGCAAGGTGCGCACACAATCCCAGTGTTGTACAGCTTGCTTCCTACCTTCCCGAAGCTGCCGCTCTCCCCGGCTCCCGGAGCCGAAGAAGCGGCTTCTTCGCACAAAGACGATTGTGCCGCTCACAGTGCTCTCCTTAGCGCGGCTTCTGCCCAAAGACGCCCGGGAGCGGCTCTTAGCTCCGGAGAGCATCCTACCTTCGTCTTTAGTGTCTTTTGTAGTCTACATCTTAGCAAAACGCTTTCCCACTATGTCTGGCTAGGAAAAACTGTGCCAGCACAGAAAATATCTCCCATCGTGTTTAAGAAGTTGCAGAGATGTCTGCCAAGTTTTTGGCAGGAAGAAAAGAAAAGTTGTCCAAAAGAGCTTCCAATCGAATGTTCATGTGATTGGAAAAGTCAGGAGAGTGCAAAAGGACTGTTTTCTATCAGTTGGCAAGGTGCGCACACAATCCCAGTGTTGAACAGCTTGCTTCTTCACCTTCCCGAAGCTGCCGCTCTCCCCGGCTCCCGGAGCCGAAGAAGCGGCTTCTTCGCGCAAAGACGATTGTGCTGCTCACAGTGCTCTCCTTAGCGCGGCTTCTGCCGAAAGACGCCCGGGAGTGGCTCTTAGCTCCGGAGAGCATCCTACCTTCGTCTTTAGCGTCTTTTGTAGTCTACATCTTAGCAAAACGCTTTCCCACTATGTCTGGCTAGGAAAAACTGTGCCAGCACAGAAAACATCTCCCATCGTGTTCTAGAAGTTGCAGAGATGTCTGCCAAGTGTTTGGCAGGAAGAAAAGAAAAGTTGTCCAAAACAGCTTCCAAACGAATGTTCATGTGATTGGAAAAGTCAGGAGAGTGCAAAAGTACTGTTTTCTATCAGTTGGCAAGTTGCGCACACAATCCCAGTGTTTTACAGCTTGCTTCTTCACCTTCCCGAAGCTGCCGCTCTCCCCGGCTCCCGGAGCCGAAGAAGCGGCTTCTTCGCGCAAAGACGATTGTGCCGCTCACAGTGCTCTCCTTAGCGCGGCTTCTGCCCAAAGACGCCCGGGAGCGGCTCTTAGCTCCGGAGAGCATCCTACCTTCGTCTTTAGCGTCTTTTGTAGTCTACATCTTAGCAAAACGCTTTCCCAGTATGTCTGGCTAGGAGAAACTGTGCCAGCACAGAAAACATCTCCCATCGTGTTCTAGAAGTTGCACGGAGGTCTGCCAAGTGTTTGGCAGGAAGAAAAGAAAAGTTGTCCAAAACAGCTTCCAATCGAATGTTCACGTGATTGGAAAAGTCAGGAGAGTGCAAAAGTACTGTTTGCTATCAGTTGGCAGGGTGCACACACAATCCCAGTGTTGTACAGCTTGCTTCTTCACCTTCCCGAAGCTGCCGCTCTCTCCGGCTCCCGGAGCCGCAGAAGCGGCTTCTTCGCGCAAAGACGATTGTGCCGCTCACAGTGCTCTCCTTAGCGCGGCTTCTGCCCAAAGATGCCCGGGAGCGGCTCTTAGCACCGGAGAGCATCCTACCTTCGTCTTGAGCGTCTTTTGTAGTCTACATCTTAGCAAAACGCTTTCCCAGTATGTCTGGCTAGGAGAAACTGTGCCAGCACAGTAAACATCTCCCATCGTGTTCTAGAAGTTGCAGAGATGTCTGCCAAGTGTTTGGCAGGAAGAAAAGAAAAGTTGTCCAAAACAGCTTCCAATCGAATGTTCATGTGATTGGAAAAGTCAGGAGAGTGCAAAAGTACTGTTTTCTATCAGTTGGCAAGCTGCGCACACAATCCCAGTGTTGTACAGCTTGCTTCCTACCTTCCCGAAGCTGCCGCTCTCCCCGGCTCCCGGAGCCGAAGAAGCGGCTTCTTCGCGCAAAGACGATTGTGCTGCTCACAGTGCTCTCCTTAGCGCGGCTTCTGCCGAAAGACGCCCGGGAGTGGCTCTTAGCTCCGGAGAGCATCCTACCTTCGTCTTTAGCGTCTTTTGTAGTCTACATCTTAGCAAAACGCTTTCCCACTATGTCTGGCTAGGAAAAACTGTGCCAGCACAGAAAACATCTCCCATCGTGTTCTAGAAGTTGCAGAGATGTCTGCCAAGTGTTTGGCAGGAAGAAAAGAAAAGTTGTCCAAAACAGCTTCCAAACGAATGTTCATGTGATTGGAAAAGTCAGGAGAGTGCAAAAGTACTGTTTTCTATCAGTTGGCAAGTTGCGCACACAATCCCAGTGTTTTACAGCTTGCTTCTTCACCTTCCCGAAGCTGCCGCTCTCCCCGGCTCCCGGAGCCGAAGAAGCGGCTTCTTCGCGCAAAGACGATTGTGCCGCTCACAGTGCTCTCCTTAGCGCGGCTTCTGCCCAAAGACGCCCGGGAGCGGCTCTTAGCTCCGGAGAGCATCCTACCTTCGTCTTTAGCGTCTTTTGTAGTCTACATCTTAGCAAAACGCTTTCCCAGTATGTCTGGCTAGGAGAAACTGTGCCAGCACAGAAAACATCTCCCATCGTGTTCTAGAAGTTGCACGGAGGTCTGCCAAGTGTTTGGCAGGAAGAAAAGAAAAGTTGTCCAAAACAGCTTCCAATCGAATGTTCACGTGATTGGAAAAGTCAGGAGAGTGCAAAAGTACTGTTTGCTATCAGTTGGCAGGGTGCACACACAATCCCAGTGTTGTACAGCTTGCTTCTTCACCTTCCCGAAGCTGCCGCTCTCTCCGGCTCCCGGAGCCGCAGAAGCGGCTTCTTCGCGCAAAGACGATTGTGCCGCTCACAGTGCTCTCCTTAGCGCGGCTTCTGCCCAAAGACGCCCGGGAGCGGCTCTTAGCACCGGAGAGCATCCTACCTTCGTCTTGAGCGTCTTTTGTAGTCTACATCTTAGCAAAACGCTTTCCCAGTATGTCTGGCTAGGAGAAACTGTGCCAGCACAGTAAACATCTCCCATCGTGTTCTAGAAGTTGCAGAGATGTCTGCCAAGTGTTTGGCAGGAAGAAAAGAAAAGTTGTCCAAAACAGCTTCCAATCGAATGTTCATGTGATTGGAAAAGTCAGGAGAGTGCAAAAGTACTGTTTTCTATCAGTTGGCAAGCTGCGCACACAATCCCAGTGTTGTACAGCTTGCTTCCTACCTTCCCGAAGCTGCCGCTCTCCCCGGCTCCCGGAGCCGAAGAAGCGGCTTCTTCGCACAAAGACGATTGTGCCGCTCACAGTGCTCTCCTTAGCGCGGCTTCTGCCCAAAGACGCCCGGGAGCGGCTCTTAGCTCCGGAGAGCATCCTACCTTCGTCTTTAGCGTCTTTTGTAGTCTACATCTTAGCAAAACGCTTTCCCACTATGTCTGGCTAGGAAAAACTGTGCCAGCACAGAAAACATCTCCCATCGTGTTTAAGAAGTTGCAGAGATGTCTGCCAAGTGTTTGGCAGGAAGAAAAGAAAAGTTGTCCAAAACAGCTTCCAATCGAATGTTCATGTGATTGGAAAAGTCAGGAGAGTGCAAAAGTACTGTTTTCTATCAGTTGGCAAGGTGCGCACACAATCCCAGTGTTGTACAGCTTGCTTCTTCACCTTCCCGAAGCTGCCGCTCTCCCCGGCTCCCGGAGCCGAAGAAGCGGCTTCTTCGCGCAAAGACGATTGTGCTGCTCACAGTGCTCTCCTTAGCGCGGCTTCTGCCGAAAGACGCCCGGGAGTGGCTCTTAGCTCCGGAGAGCATCCTACCTTCGTCTTTAGCGTCTTTTGTAGTCTACATCTTAGCAAAACGCTTTCCCACTATGTCTGGCTAGGAAAAACTGTGCCAGCACAGAAAACATCTCCCATCGTGTTTAAGAAGTTTCAGAGATGTCTGCCAAGTGTTTGGCAGGAAGAAAAGAAAAGTTGTCCAAAACAGCTTCCAATCGAATGTTCATGTGATTGGAAAAGTCAGGAGAGTGCAAAAGTACTGTTTTCTATCAGTTGGCAAGGTGCGCACACAATCCCAGTGTTGTACAGCTTGCTTCTTCACCTTCCCGAAGCTGCCGCTCTCCCCGGCTCCCGGAGCCGAAGAAGCGGCTTCTTCGCGCAAAGACGATTGTGCTGCTCACAGTGCTCTCCTTAGCGCGGCTTCTGCCGAAAGACGCCCGGGAGTGGCTCTTAGCTCCGGAGAGCATCCTACCTTCGTCTTTAGCGTCTTTTGTAGTCTACATCTTAGCAAAACGCTTTCCCACTATGTCTGGCTAGGAAAAACTGTGCCAGCACAGAAAACATCTCCCATCGTGTTCTAGAAGTTGCAGAGATGTCTGCCAAGTGTTTGGCAGGAAGAAAAGAAAAGTTGTCCAAAACAGCTTCCAAACGAATGTTCATGTGATTGGAAAAGTCAGGAGAGTGCAAAAGTACTGTTTTCTATCAGTTGGCAAGTTGCGCACACAATCCCAGTGTTTTACAGCTTGCTTCTTCACCTTCCCGAAGCTGCCGCTCTCCCCGGCTCCCGGAGCCGAAGAAGCGGCTTCTTCGCGCAAAGACGATTGTGCCGCTCACAGTGCTCTCCTTAGCGCGGCTTCTGCCCAAAGACGCCCGGGAGCGGCTCTTAGCTCCGGAGAGCATCCTACCTTCGTCTTTAGCGTCTTTTGTAGTCTACATCTTAGCAAAACGCTTTCCCAGTATGTCTGGCTAGGAGAAACTGTGCCAGCACAGAAAACATCTCCCATCGTGTTCTAGAAGTTGCACGGAGGTCTGCCAAGTGTTTGGCAGGAAGAAAAGAAAAGTTGTCCAAAACAGCTTCCAATCGAATGTTCACGTGATTGGAAAAGTCAGGAGAGTGCAAAAGTACTGTTTGCTATCAGTTGGCAGGGTGCACACACAATCCCAGTGTTGTACAGCTTGCTTCTTCACCTTCCCGAAGCTGCCGCTCTCTCCGGCTCCCGGAGCCGCAGAAGCGGCTTCTTCGCGCAAAGACGATTGTGCCGCTCACAGTGCTCTCCTTAGCGCGGCTTCTGCCCAAAGACGCCCGGGAGCGGCTCTTAGCACCGGAGAGCATCCTACCTTCGTCTTGAGCGTCTTTTGTAGTCTACATCTTAGCAAAACGCTTTCCCAGTATGTCTGGCTAGGAGAAACTGTGCCAGCACAGTAAACATCTCCCATCGTGTTCTAGAAGTTGCAGAGATGTCTGCCAAGTGTTTGGCAGGAAGAAAAGAAAAGTTGTCCAAAACAGCTTCCAATCGAATGTTCATGTGATTGGAAAAGTCAGGAGAGTGCAAAAGTACTGTTTTCTATCAGTTGGCAAGCTGCGCACACAATCCCAGTGTTGTACAGCTTGCTTCCTACCTTCCCGAAGCTGCCGCTCTCCCCGGCTCCCGGAGCCGAAGAAGCGGCTTCTTCGCGCAAAGACGATTGTGCCGCTCACAGTGCTCTCCTTAGCGCGGCTTCTGCCGAAAGACGCCCGGGAGTGGCTCTTAGCTCCGGAGAGCATCCTACCTTCGTCTTTAGCGTCTTTTGTAGTCTACATCTTAGCAAAACGCTTTCCCACTATGTCTGGCTAGGAAAAACTGTGCCAGCACAGAAAACATCTCCCATCGTGTTCTAGAAGTTGCAGAGATGTCTGCCAAGTGTTTGGCAGGAAGAAAAGAAAAATTGTCCAAAACAGCTTCCAAACGAATGTTCATGTGATTGGAAAAGTCAGGAGAGTGCAAAAGTACTGTTTTCTATCAGTTGGCAAGTTGCGCACACAATCCCAGTGTTTTACAGCTTGCTTCTTCACCTTCCCGAAGCTGCCGCTCTCCCCGGCTCCCGGAGCCGAAGAAGCGGCTTCTTCGCGCAAAGACGATTGTGCCGCTCACAGTGCTCTCCTTAGCGCGGCTTCTGCCCAAAGACGCCCGGGAGCGGCTCTTAGCTCCGGAGAGCATCCTACCTTCGTCTTTAGCGTCTTTTGTAGTCTACATCTTAGCAAAACGCTTTCCCAGTATGTCTGGCTAGGAGAAACTGTGCCAGCACAGAAAACATCTCCCATCGTGTTCTAGAAGTTGCACGGAGGTCTGCCGAGTGTTTGGCAGGAAGAAAAGAAAAGTTGTCCAAAACAGCTTCCAATCGAATGTTCACGTGATTGGAAAAGTCAGGAGAGTGCAAAAGTACTGTTTGCTATCAGTTGGCAGGGTGCACACACAATCCCAGTGTTGTACAGCTTGCTTCTTCACCTTCCCGAAGCTGCCGCTCTCTCCGGCTCCCGGAGCCGAAGAAGCGGCTTCTTCGCGCTAAGACGATTGTGCCGCTCACAGTGCTCTCCTTAGCGCGGCTTCTGCCCAAAGACGCCCGGGAGCGGCTCTTAGCTCCGGAGAGCATCCTACCTTTGTCTTTAGCGTCTCTTCTCATCTACATCTCAGCAAAAAGCTTTTCCACTACATCGAGCAAGGAGAAACTGTGCCAGCACAGAAAACATCTCCCAGAGTGTTCTAGAAGTTGCAGAGATGTCTGCCAAGTGTTTGGCAGGAAGAAGAGAAAAGTTGTCCAAAACAGCTTCCAATCGAATGTTCATGTGATTGGAAAAGTCAGGAGAGTGCAAAAGTACTGTTTTCTATCAGTTGGCAATGTGCGCACACAATCCCAGTGTTGTACAGCTTGCTTCTTCACATTCCCGAAGCTGCCGCTCTCCCCGGCTCCCGGAGCCGAAGAAGCGGCTTCTTCGCGCAAAGACGATTGTGCCGCTCACAGTGCTCTCCTTAGCGCGGCTTCTGCCCAAAGACGCCCGGGAGCGGCTCTTAGCTCCGGAGAGCATCCTACCTTCGTCTTTAGCGTCTTTTGTAGTCTACATCTTAGCAAAACGCTTTCCCAGTATGTTTGGCTAGGAGAAACTGTGCCAGCACAGAAAACATCTCCCATCGTGTTCTAGATGTTTCAGAGATGTCTGCCAAGTGTTTGGCAGGAAGAAAAGAAAAGTTGTCCAAAACAGCTTCCAATCGAATGTTCATGTGATTGGAAAAGTCAGGAGAGTGCAAAAGTACTGTTTTCTATCAGTTGGCAAGCTGTGCACACAATCCCAGTGTTGTACAGCTTGCTTCTTCACCTTTCCGAAGCTGCCGCTCTCTCCGGCTCCCGGAGCCGAAGAAGCGGCTTCTTCGCGCTAAGACGATTGTGCCGCTCACAGTGCTCTCCTTAGCGCGGCTTCTGCCCAAAGACGCCCGGGAGCGGCTCTTAGCTCCGGAGAGCATCCTACCTTTGTCTTTAGCGTCTCTTCTCATCTTCATCTCAGCAAAAAGCTTTTCCAATACATCGAGTAAGGAGAAACTGTGCCAGCGCAGTAAACATCTCCCATCGTGTTCTAGAAGTTGCAGAGATGTCTGCCAAGTGTTTGGCAGGAAGAAAAGAAAAGTTGTCCAAAACAGCTTCCAATCGAATGTTCATGTGATTGGAAAAGTCAGGAGAGTGCAAAAGTACTGTTTTCTATCAGTTGGCAAGTTGCGCACACAATCCCAGTGTTTTACAGCTTGCTTCTTCACCTTCCCGAAGCTGCCGCTCTCTCCGGCTCCCGGAGCCGCAGAAGCGGCTTCTTCCCGCAAAGACGAGTGTGCCGCTCACAGTGCTCTCCTTAGCGCGGCTTCTGCCCAAAGACGCCTGGGAGCGGCTCTTAGCTCCGGAGAGCATCCTACCTTCGTCTTTAGCGTCTTTTGTAGTCTACATCTTAGCAAAACGCTTTCCCAGTATGTCTGGCTAGGAGAAACTGTGCCAGCACAGAAAACATCTCCCATCGTGTTCTAGGCATTGCACAGATGTCTGCCAAGTGTTTGGCAGGAAGAAAAGAAAAGTTGTCCAAAACAGCTTCCAATCGAATGTTCATGTGATTGGAAAAGTAAGGAGAGTGCAAAAGTACTGTTTTCTATCAGTTGGTAGGGTGCAGACACAATCCCAGTGTTGTACAGCTTGCTTCTTCACCTTCCCGAAGCTGCCGCTCTCTCCGGCTCCCGGAGCCGCAGAAGCGACTTCTTCGCGCAAAGACGATTGTGCCGCTCACAGTGCTCTCCTTAGCGCGGCTTCTGCCCAAAGACGCCCGGGAGCGGCTCTTAGCACCGGAGAGCATCCTACCTTCGTCTTTAGCGTCTTTTGTAGTCTACATCTTAGCAAAACGCTTTCCCAGTATGTCTGGCTAGGAGAAACTGTGCCAGCACAGTAAACATCTCCCATCGTGTTCTAGAAGTTGCAGAGATGTCTGCCAAGTGTTTGGCAGGAAGAAAAGAAAAGTTGTCCAAAACAGCTTCCAATCGAATGTTCATGTGATTGGAAAAGTCAGGAGAGTGCAAAAGTACTGTTTTCTATCAGTTGGCAAGCTGCGCACACAATCCCAGTGTCGTACAGCTTGCTTCTTCACCTTCCCGAAGCTGCCGCTCTCTCCGTCTCCAGGAGCCGAAGAAGTGGCTTCTTCGCACAAAGACGATTGTGCCGCTCACAGTGCTCTCCTTAGCGCGGCTTCTGCCCAAAGACGCCCGGGAGCGGCTCTTAGCTCCGGAGAGCATCCTACCTTTGTCTTTAGCGTCTCCTTTCATCTACATCTCAGCAAAAAGCTTTTCCACTACATCGAGCAAGGAGAAACTGTGCCAGCACAGAAAACATCTCCCAGAGTGTTCTAGAAGTTGCAGAGATGTCTGCCAAGTGTTTGGCAGGAAGAAGAGAAAAGTTGTCCAAAACAGCTTCCAATCGAAAGTTCATGTGATTGGAAAAGTCAGGAGAGTGCAAAAGTACTGTTTTCTATCAGTTGGCTAGCTGCGCACACAATCCCAGTGTTGTACAGCTTGCTTCTTCACCTTCCTGAAGCTGTCGGTCTCCCCGGCTCCCGGAGCCGAAGAAGCGGCTTCTTCGCGCAAAGACGATTGTGCCGCTCACAGTGCTCTCCTTAGCGCGGCTTCTGCCCAAAGACGCCCGGGAGCGGCTCTTAGCTCCGGACAGCATCCTACCTTCGTCTTTAGCGTCTTTTGTAGTCTACATCTTAGCAAAATGCTTTCCCACTATGTCTGGCTAGGAGAAACTGTGCCAGAACAGAAAACATCTCCCACCGTGTTCTAGCAGTTGCAGAGATGTCTGCCAAGTGTTTGGCAGGAAGAAAAGTTGTCCAAAACAGCTTCCAATCGAATGTTCATGTGATTGGAAAAGTCAGGAGAGTGCAAAAGTACTGTTTTCTATCAGTTGGCAAGGTGCGCGCACAATCTCAGTGTTTTACAGCTTGCTTCTTCACCTTCCCGAAGCTGCCGCTCTCTCCGGCTCCCAGAGCCGCAGAAGCGGCTTCTTCGCGCAAAGACGATTGTGCCGCTCACAGTGCTCTCCTTAGCGCGGCTTCTGCCCAAAGACGCCCGGGAGCGGCTCTTAGCTCCGGAGAGCATCCTACCTTCGTCTTTAGCGTCTTTTGTAGTCTACATCTTAGCAAAACGCTTTCCCAGTATGTCTGGCTAGGAGAAACTGTGCCAGCACAGTAAACATCTCCCATCGTGTTCTAGAAGTTGCAGAGATGTCTGCCAAGTGTTTGGCAGGAAGAAAAGAAAAGTTGTCCAAAACAGCTTCCAATCGAATGTTCATGTGATTGGAAAAGTCAGGAGAGTGCAAAAGTACTGTTTTCTATCAGTTGGCAAGCTGCGCACACAATCCCAGTGTCGTACAGCTTGCTTCTTCACCTTCCCGAAGCTGCCGCTCTCTCCGTCTCCAGGAGCCGAAGAAGTGGCTTCTTCGCACAAAGACGATTGTGCCGCTCACAGTGCTCTCCTTAGCGCGGCTTCTGCCCAAAGACGCCCGGGAGCGGCTCTTAGCTCCGGAGAGCATCCTACCTTTGTCTTTAGCGTCTCCTTTCATCTACATCTCAGCAAAAAGCTTTTCCACTACATCGAGCAAGGAGAAACTGTGCCAGCACAGAAAACATCTCCCAGAGTGTTCTAGAAGTTGCAGAGATGTCTGCCAAGTGTTTGGCAGGAAGAAGAGAAAAGTTGTCCAAAACAGCTTCCAATCGAAAGTTCATGTGATTGGAAAAGTCAGGAGAGTGCAAAAGTACTGTTTTCTATCAGTTGGCTAGCTGCGCACACAATCCCAGTGTTGTACAGCTTGCTTCTTCACCTTCCTGAAGCTGTCGGTCTCCCCGGCTCCCGGAGCCGAAGAAGCGGCTTCTTCGCGCAAAGACGATTGTGCCGCTCACAGTGCTCTCCTTAGCGCGGCTTCTGCCCAAAGACGCCCGGGAGCGGCTCTTAGCTCCGGACAGCATCCTACCTTCGTCTTTAGCGTCTTTTGTAGTCTACATCTTAGCAAAATGCTTTCCCACTATGTCTGGCTAGGAGAAACTGTGCCAGAACAGAAAACATCTCCCACCGTGTTCTAGCAGTTGCAGAGATGTCTGCCAAGTGTTTGGCAGGAAGAAAAGTTGTCCAAAACAGCTTCCAATCGAATGTTCATGTGATTGGAAAAGTCAGGAGAGTGCAAAAGTACTGTTTTCTATCAGTTGGCAAGGTGCGCGCACAATCTCAGTGTTTTACAGCTTGCTTCTTCACCTTCCCGAAGCTGCCGCTCTCTCCGGCTCCCAGAGCCGCAGAAGCGGCTTCTTCGCGCAAAGACGATTGTGCCGCTCACAGTGCTCTCCTTAGCGCGGCTTCTGCCCAAAGACGCCCGGGAGCGGCTCTTAGCTCCGGAGAGCATCCTACCTTCGTCTTTAGCGTCTTTTGTAGTCTACATCTTAGCAAAACGCTTTCCCAGTATGTCTGGCTAGGAGAAACTGTGCCAGCACAGAAAACATCTCCCATCGTGTTCTAGAAGTTGCAGAGATGTCTGCCAAGTGTTTGGCAGGAAGAAAAGAAAAGTTGTCCAAAACAGCTTCCAATCGAATGTTCATGTGATTGGAAAAGTCAGGAGAGTGCAAAAGTACTGTTTTCTATCAGTTGGCAAGCTGCGCACACAATCCCAGTGTTGTACAGCTTGCTTCTTCACCTTTCCGAAGCTGCCGCTCTCTCCGGCTCCCGGAGCCGAAGAAGTGGCTTCTTCGCGCTAAGATGATTGTGCCGCTCACAGTGCTCTCCTTAGCGCGGCTTCTGCCCAAAGACGCCCGGGAGCGGCTCTTAGCTCCGGAGAGCATCCTACCTTTGTCTTTAGCGTCTCTTCTCATCTTCATCTCAGCAAAAAGCTTTTCCAATACATCGAGTAAGGAGAAACTGTGCCAGCGCAGTAAACATCTCCCATCGTGTTCTGGAAGTTGCAGAGAGGTCTGCCAAGTGTTTGGCATGAAGAAAAGAAAAGTTGTCCAAAAGAGCTTCCAATCGAATGTTCATGTGATTGGAAAAGTCAGGAGAGTGCAAAAGTACTGTTTTCTATCAGTTGACAAGGTGCGCACACAATCCCAGTGTTGTACAGCTTTCTTCTTCACATTCCCGAAGCTGCCGCTCTCCCCGGCTCCCGGAGCCGAAGAAGCGGCTTCTTCGCGCAAAGACGATTGTGCCGCTCACAGTGCTCTCCTTAGCGCGGCTTCTGCCCAAAGACGCCCGGGAGCGGCTCTTAGCTCCGGAGAGCATCCTACCTTCGTCTTTAGCGTCTTTTGTAGTCTACATCTTAGCAAAACGCTTTCCCAGTATGTTTGGCTAGGAGAAACTGTGCCAGCACAGAAAACATCTCCCATCGTGTTTAAGAAGTTGCAGAGATGTCTGACAAGTGTTTGGCAGGAAGAAAAGAAAAGTTGTCTAAAAGAGCTTCCAATCGAATGTTCATGTGATTGGAAAAGTCAGGAGAGTGCAAAAGTACTGTTTTCTATCAGCTGGCAAGGTGCGCACACAATCCCAGTGTTGTACAGCTTGCTTCTTCACCTTCCCGAAGCTGCCGCTCTCCCCGGCTCCCGGAGCCGAAGAAGCGGCTTCTTCGCGCAAAGACGATTGTGCCGCTCACAGTGCTCTCCTTAGCGCAGCTTCTGCCGAAAGACGCCCGGGAGCGGCTCTTAGCTCCGGAGAGCATCCTACCTTCGTCTTTAGCGTCTTTTGTAGTCTACATCTTAGCAAAACGCTTTCCCACTATGTCTGGCTAGGAAAAACTGTGCCAGCACAGAAAACATCTCCCATCGTGTTCTAGAAGTTGCAGACATGTCTGCCAAGTGTTTGGCAGGAAGAAAAGAAAAGTTGTCCAAAACAGCTTCCAATCGAATGTTCATGTGATTGGAAAAGTCAGGAGAGTGCAAAAGTACTGTTTTCTATCAGTTGGCAAGTTGCGCACACAATCCCAGTGTTTTACAGCTTGCTTCTTCACCTTCCCGAAGCTGCCGCTCTCTCCGGCTCCCGGAGCCACAGAAGCGGCTTCTTCCCGCAAAGACGAGTGTGCCGCTCACAGTGCTCTCCTTAGCGCGGCTTCTGCCCAAAGACGCCTGGGAGCGGCTCTTAGCTCCGGAGAGCATCCTACCTTCGTCTTTAGCGTCTTTTGTAGTCTACATCTTAGCAAAACGCTTTCCCAGTATGTCTGGCCAGGAGAAACTGTGCCAGCACAGAAAACATCTCCCAGAGTGTTCTAGAAGTTGCAGAGATGTCTGCCAAGTGTTTGGCAGGAAGAAAAGAAAAGTTGTCCAAAACAGCTTCCAATCGAATGTTCATGTGATTGGAAAAGTCAGGAGAGTGCAAAAGTACTGTTTTCTATCAGTTGGCAATGTGCGCACACAATCCCAGTGTTGTACAGCTTGCTTCTTCACATTCCCGAAGCTGCCGCTCTCCCCGGCTCCCGGAGCCGAAGAAGCGGCTTCTTCGCACAAAGACGATTGTGCCGCTCACAGTGCTCTCCTTAGCGCGGCTTCTGCCCAAAGACGCCCGGGAGCGGCTCTTATCTCCGGAGAGCATCCTACCTTCGTCTTTAGCGTCTTTTGTAGTCTACATCTTAGCAAAACGCTTTCCCACTATGTCTGGCTAGGAAAAACTGTGCCAGCACAGAAAACATCTCCCATCGTGTTTAAGAAGTTGCAGAGATGTCTGACAAGTGTTTGGCAGGAAGAAAAGAAAAGTTGTCCAAAAGAGCTTCCAATCGAATGTTCATGTGATTGGAAAAGTCAGGAGAGTGCAAAAGTACTGTTTTCTATCAGCTGGCAAGGTGCGCACACAATCCCAGTGTTGTACAGCTTGCTTCTTCACCTTCCCGAAGCTGCCGCTCTCCCCGGCTCCCGGAGCCGAAGAAGCGGCTTCTTCGCGCAAAGACGATTGTGCCGCTCACAGTGCTCTCCTTAGCGCAGCTTCTGCCGAAAGACGCCCGGGAGCGGCTCTTAGCTCCGGAGAGCATCCTACCTTCGTCTTTAGCGTCTTTTGTAGTCTACATCTTAGCAAAACGCTTTCCCACTATGTCTGGCTAGGAAAAACTGTGCCAGCACAGAAAACATCTCCCATCGTGTTCTAGAAGTTGCAGACATGTCTGCCAAGTGTTTGGCAGGAAGAAAAGAAAAGTTGTCCAAAACAGCTTCCAATCGAATGTTCATGTGATTGGAAAAGTCAGGAGAGTGCAAAAGTACTGTTTTCTATCAGTTGGCAAGTTGCGCACACAATCCCAGTGTTTTACAGCTTGCTTCTTCACCTTCCCGAAGCTGCCGCTCTCTCCGGCTCCCGGAGCCACAGAAGCGGCTTCTTCCCGCAAAGACGAGTGTGCCGCTCACAGTGCTCTCCTTAGCGCGGCTTCTGCCCAAAGACGCCTGGGAGCGGCTCTTAGCTCCGGAGAGCATCCTACCTTCGTCTTTAGCGTCTTTTGTAGTCTACATCTTAGCAAAACGCTTTCCCAGTATGTCTGGCCAGGAGAAACTGTGCCAGCACAGAAAACATCTCCCATCGTGTTCTGGAAGTTGCAGAGAGGTCTGCCAAGTGTTTGGCATGAAGAAAAGAAAAGTTGTCCAAAAGAGCTTCCAATCGAATGTTCATGTGATTGGAAAAGTCAGGAGAGTGCAAAAGTACTGTTTTCTATCAGTTGACAAGGTGCGCACACAATCCCAGTGTTGTACAGCTTTCTTCTTCACATTCCCGAAGCTGCCGCTCTCCCCGGCTCCCGGAGCCGAAGAAGCGGCTTCTTCGCGCAAAGACGATTGTGCCGCTCACAGTGCTCTCCTTAGCGCGGCTTCTGCCCAAAGACGCCCGGGAGCGGCTCTTAGCTCCGGAGAGCATCCTACCTTCGTCTTTAGCGTCTTTTGTAGTCTACATCTTAGCAAAACGCTTTCCCAGTATGTTTGGCTAGGAGAAACTGTGCCAGCACAGAAAACATCTCCCATCGTGTTTAAGAAGTTGCAGAGATGTCTGACAAGTGTTTGGCAGGAAGAAAAGAAAAGTTGTCTAAAAGAGCTTCCAATCGAATGTTCATGTGATTGGAAAAGTCAGGAGAGTGCAAAAGTACTGTTTTCTATCAGCTGGCAAGGTGCGCACACAATCCCAGTGTTGTACAGCTTGCTTCTTCACCTTCCCGAAGCTGCCGCTCTCCCCGGCTCCCGGAGCCGAAGAAGCGGCTTCTTCGCGCAAAGACGATTGTGCCGCTCACAGTGCTCTCCTTAGCGCAGCTTCTGCCGAAAGACGCCCGGGAGCGGCTCTTAGCTCCGGAGAGCATCCTACCTTCGTCTTTAGCGTCTTTTGTAGTCTACATCTTAGCAAAACGCTTTCCCACTATGTCTGGCTAGGAAAAACTGTGCCAGCACAGAAAACATCTCCCATCGTGTTCTAGAAGTTGCAGACATGTCTGCCAAGTGTTTGGCAGGAAGAAAAGAAAAGTTGTCCAAAACAGCTTCCAATCGAATGTTCATGTGATTGGAAAAGTCAGGAGAGTGCAAAAGTACTGTTTTCTATCAGTTGGCAAGTTGCGCACACAATCCCAGTGTTTTACAGCTTGCTTCTTCACCTTCCCGAAGCTGCCGCTCTCTCCGGCTCCCGGAGCCACAGAAGCGGCTTCTTCCCGCAAAGACGAGTGTGCCGCTCACAGTGCTCTCCTTAGCGCGGCTTCTGCCCAAAGACGCCTGGGAGCGGCTCTTAGCTCCGGAGAGCATCCTACCTTCGTCTTTAGCGTCTTTTGTAGTCTACATCTTAGCAAAACGCTTTCCCAGTATGTCTGGCCAGGAGAAACTGTGCCAGCACAGAAAACATCTCCCAGAGTGTTCTAGAAGTTGCAGAGATGTCTGCCAAGTGTTTGGCAGGAAGAAAAGAAAAGTTGTCCAAAACAGCTTCCAATCGAATGTTCATGTGATTGGAAAAGTCAGGAGAGTGCAAAAGTACTGTTTTCTATCAGTTGGCAATGTGCGCACACAATCCCAGTGTTGTACAGCTTGCTTCTTCACATTCCCGAAGCTGCCGCTCTCCCCGGCTCCCGGAGCCGAAGAAGCGGCTTCTTCGCACAAAGACGATTGTGCCGCTCACAGTGCTCTCCTTAGCGCGGCTTCTGCCCAAAGACGCCCGGGAGCGGCTCTTATCTCCGGAGAGCATCCTACCTTCGTCTTTAGCGTCTTTTGTAGTCTACATCTTAGCAAAACGCTTTCCCACTATGTCTGGCTAGGAAAAACTGTGCCAGCACAGAAAACATCTCCCATCGTGTTTAAGAAGTTGCAGAGATGTCTGACAAGTGTTTGGCAGGAAGAAAAGAAAAGTTGTCCAAAAGAGCTTCCAATCGAATGTTCATGTGATTGGAAAAGTCAGGAGAGTGCAAAAGTACTGTTTTCTATCAGCTGGCAAGGTGCGCACACAATCCCAGTGTTGTACAGCTTGCTTCTTCACCTTCCCGAAGCTGCCGCTCTCCCCGGCTCCCGGAGCCGAAGAAGCGGCTTCTTCGCGCAAAGACGATTGTGCCGCTCACAGTGCTCTCCTTAGCGCAGCTTCTGCCGAAAGACGCCCGGGAGCGGCTCTTAGCTCCGGAGAGCATCCTACCTTCGTCTTTAGCGTCTTTTGTAGTCTACATCTTAGCAAAACGCTTTCCCACTATGTCTGGCTAGGAAAAACTGTGCCAGCACAGAAAACATCTCCCATCGTGTTCTAGAAGTTGCAGACATGTCTGCCAAGTGTTTGGCAGGAAGAAAAGAAAAGTTGTCCAAAACAGCTTCCAATCGAATGTTCATGTGATTGGAAAAGTCAGGAGAGTGCAAAAGTACTGTTTTCTATCAGTTGGCAAGTTGCGCACACAATCCCAGTGTTTTACAGCTTGCTTCTTCACCTTCCCGAAGCTGCCGCTCTCTCCGGCTCCCGGAGCCACAGAAGCGGCTTCTTCCCGCAAAGACGAGTGTGCCGCTCACAGTGCTCTCCTTAGCGCGGCTTCTGCCCAAAGACGCCTGGGAGCGGCTCTTAGCTCCGGAGAGCATCCTACCTTCGTCTTTAGCGTCTTTTGTAGTCTACATCTTAGCAAAACGCTTTCCCAGTATGTCTGGCCAGGAGAAACTGTGCCAGCACAGAAAACATCTCCCATCGTGTTCTGGAAGTTGCAGAGAGGTCTGCCAAGTGTTTGGCATGAAGAAAAGAAAAGTTGTCCAAAAGAGCTTCCAATCGAATGTTCATGTGATTGGAAAAGTCAGGAGAGTGCAAAAGTACTGTTTTCTATCAGTTGACAAGGTGCGCACACAATCCCAGTGTTGTACAGCTTTCTTCTTCACATTCCCGAAGCTGCCGCTCTCCCCGGCTCCCGGAGCCGAAGAAGCGGCTTCTTCGCGCAAAGACGATTGTGCCGCTCACAGTGCTCTCCTTAGCGCGGCTTCTGCCCAAAGACGCCCGGGAGCGGCTCTTAGCTCCGGAGAGCATCCTACCTTCGTCTTTAGCGTCTTTTGTAGTCTACATCTTAGCAAAACGCTTTCCCAGTATGTTTGGCTAGGAGAAACTGTGCCAGCACAGAAAACATCTCCCATCGTGTTCTAGAAGTTGCAGAGATGTCTGCCAAGTGTTTGGCAGGAAGAAAAGAAAAGTTGTCCAAAACAGCTTCCAATCGAATGTTCATGTGATTGGAAAAGTCAGGAGAGTGCAAAAGTACTGTTTTCTATCAGTTGGCAAGCTGCGCACACAATCCCAGTGTTGTACAGCTTGCTTCTTCACCTTCCCGAAGCTGCCGCTCTCAACGGCTCTCGGAGCCGAAGAAGCGGCTTCTTTGCGCAAAGACGATTGTGCCGCTCACAGTGCTCTCCTTAGCGCGGCTTCTGCCCAAAGACGCCCGGGAGCGGCTCTTAGCTCCGGACAGCATCCTACCTTCGTCTTTAGCGTCTTTTGTAGTCTACATCTTAGCAAAATGCTCTCCCACTATGTCTGGCTAGGAGAAACTGTGCCAGAACAGAAAACATCTCCCACCGTGTTCTAGCAGTTGCAGAGATGTCTGCTAAGTGTTTGGCAGGAAGAAAAGTTGTCCAAAACAGCTTCCAATCGAATGTTCATGTGATTGGAAAAGTCAGGAGAGTGCAAAAGTACTGTTTTCTATCAGTTGGCAAGGTGCGCGCACAATCTCAGTGTTTTACAACTTGCTTCTTCACCTTCCCGAAGCTGCCGCTCTCTCCGGCTCCCAGAGCCGCAGAAGCGGCTTCTTCGCGCAAAGACGATTGTGCCGCTCACAGTGCTCTCCTTAGCGCGGCTTCTGCCCAAAGACACCCGGGAGCGGCTCTTAGCACCGGAGAGCATCCTACCTTCGTCTTTAGCGTCTTTTGTAGTCTACATCTTAGCAAAACGCTTTCCCAGTATGTCTGGCTAGGAGAAACTGTGCCAGCACAGAAAACATCTCCCATCGTGTTCTAGAAGTTGCAGAGATGTCTGCCAAGTGTTTGGCAGGAAGAAAAGAAAAGTTGTCCAAAACAGCTTCCAATCGAATGTTCATGTGATTGGAAAAGTCAGGAGAGTGCAAAAGTACTGTTTTCTATCAGTTGGCAAGCTGCGCACACAATCCCAGTGTTGTACAGCTTGCTTCTTCACCTTTCCGAAGCTGCCGCTCTCTCCGGCTCCCGGAGCCGAAGAAGCGGCTTCTTAGCGCTAAGATGATTGTGCCGCTCACAGTGCTCTCCTTAGCGCGGCTTCTGCCCAAAGACGCCCGGGAGCGGCTCTTAGCTCCGGAGAGCATCCTACCTTTGTCTTTAGCGTCTCTTCTCATCTTCATCTCAGCAAAAAGCTTTTCCAATACATCGAGTAAGGAGAAACTGTGCCAGCGCAGTAAAGATCTCCCATCGTGTTCTGGAAGTTGCAGAGAGGTCTGCCAAGTGTTTGGCATGAAGAAAAGAAAAGTTGTCCAAAAGAGCTTCCAATCGAATGTTCATGTGATTGGAAAAGTCAGGAGAGTGCAAAAGTACTGTTTTCTATCAGATGACAAGGTGCGCACACAATCCCAGTGTTGTACAGCTTTCTTCTTCACATTCCCGAAGCTGCCGCTCTCCCCGGCTCCCGGAGCCGAAGAAGCGGCTTCTTCGCGCAAAGACGATTGTGCCGCTCACAGTGCTCTCCTTAGCGCGGCTTCTGCCCAAAGACGCCCGGGAGCGGCTCTTAGCTCCGGAGAGCATCCTACCTTCGTCTTTAGCGTCTTTTGTAGTCTACATCTTAGCAAAACGCTTTCACAGTATGTTTGGCTAGGAGAAACTGTGCCAGCACAGAAAACATCTCCCATCGTGTTCTAGAAATTGCAGAGATGTCTGCCAAGTGTTTGGCAGGAAGAAAAGAAAAGTTGTCCAAAACAGCTTCCAATCGAATGTTCATGTGATTGGAAAAGTCAGGAGAGTGCAAAAGTACTGTTTTTTATCTGTTGGCAAGCTGCGCACACAATCCCAGTGTTGTACAGCTTGCTTCCTACCTTCCCGAAGCTGCCGCTCTCCCCGGCTCCCGGAGCCGAAGAAGCGGCTTCTTCGCACAAAGACGATTGTGCCGCTCACAGTGCTCTCCTTAGCGCGGCTTCTGCCCAAAGACGCCCGGGAGCGGCTCTTAGCTCCGGAGAGTATCCTACCTTCGTCTTTAGCGTCTTTTGTAGTCTACATCTTAGCAAAACGCTTTCCCACTATGTCTGGCTAGGAAAAACTGTGCCAGCACAGAAAACATCTCCCATCGTGTTCTAGAAGTTGCAGAGATGTCTGCCAAGTGTTTGGCAGGAAGAAAAGAAAAGTTGTCCAAAAGAGCTTCCAATCGAATGTTCATGTGACTGGAAAAGTCAGGAGAGTGCAAAAGTACTTTTCTCTATCAGTTGGCAAGGTGCGCACACAATCCCAGTGTTGTACAGCTTGCTTCTTCACCTTCCCGAAGCTGCCGCTCTCCCCGGCTCCCGGAGCCGAAGAAGCGGCTTCTTCGCGCAAAGACGATTGTGCCGCTCACAGTGCTCTCCTTAGCGCAGCTTCTGCCGAAAGACGCCCGGGAGCGGCTCTTAGCTCCGGAGAGCATCCTACCTTCGTCTTTAGCGTCTTTTGTAGTCTACATCTTAGCAAAACGCTTTCCCACTATGTCTGGCTAGGAAAAACTGTGCCAGCACAGAAAACATCTCCCATCGTGTACTAGGCATTGCATGGATGTCTGCCAAGTGTTTGGCAGGAAGAAAAGTTGTCCAAAACAGCTTCCAATCGAATGTTCATGTGATTGGAAAAGTCAGGAGAGTGCAAAAGTACTGTTTTCTATCAGTTGGTAGGGTGCACACACAATCCCAGTGTTGTACAGCTTGCTTCTTCACCTTCCCGAAGCTGCCGCTCTCTCCGGCTCCCGGAGCCGCAGAAGCGGCTTCTTCGCGCAAAGACGATTGTGCCGCTCACAGTGCTCTCCTTAGCGCGGCTTCTGCCCAAAGACGCCCGGGAGCGGCTCTTAGCACCGGAGAGCATCCTACCTTCGTCTTTAGCGTCTTTTGTAGTCTACATCTTAGCAAAACGCTTTCCCAGTATGTCTGGCTAGGATAAACTGTGCCAGCACAGTAAACATCTCCCATCGTGTTCTAGAAGTTGCAGAGATGTCTGCCAAGTGTTTGGCAGGAAGAAAAGAAAAGTTGTCCAAAAGAGCTTCCAATCGAATGTTCATGTGATTGGAAAAGTCAGGAGAGTGCAAAAGTACTGTTTTCTATCAGTTGGCAAGGTGCGCACACAATCCCAGTGTTGTACAGCTTGCTTCTTCACCTTCCCGAAGCTGCCGCTCTCTCCGGCTCCCGGAGCCGAAGAAGCGAGTTCTTCGCGCAAAGACAATTGTGCAGCTCACAGTGCTCTCCTTAGCGCGGCTTCTGCCCAAAGACGCCCGGGAGCGGCTCTTAGCACCGGAGAGCATCCTACCTTCGTCTTTAGCGTCTTTTGTAGTCTACATCTTAGCAAAACGCTTTCCCAGTATGTCTGGCTAGGAGAAACTGTGCCAGCACAGAAAACATCTCCCATCGTGTTCTAGAAGTTGCAGAGATGTCTGCCAAGTGTTTGGCAGGAAGAAAAGAAAAGTTGTCCAAAACAGCTTCCAATCGAATGTTCATGTGATTGGAAAAGTCAGGAGAGTGCAAAAGTACTGTTTTCTATCAGTTGGCAAGGTGCGCACACAATCCCAGTGTTGTACAGCTTGCTTCTTCACCTTCCCGAAGCTGCCGCTCTCTCCGTCTCCAGGAGCCGAAGAAGTGGCTTCTTCGCACAAAGACGATTGTGCCGCTCACAGTGCTCTCCTTAGCGCGGCTTCTGCCCAAAGACGCCCGGGAGCGGCTCTTAGCTCCGGAGAGCATCCTACCTTTGTCTTTAGCGTCTCTTCTCATCTACATCTCAGCAAAAAGCTTTTCCACTACATCGAGCAAGGAGAAACTTTGCCAGCACAGAAAACATCTCCCAGAGTGTTCTAGAAGTTGCAGAGATGTCTGCCAAGTGTTTGGCAGGAAGAAGAGAAAAGTTGTCCAAAACAGCTTCCAATCGAAAGTTCATGTGATTGGAAAAGTCAGGAGAGTGCAAAAGTACTGTTTTCTATCAGTTGGCTGGCTGCGCACACAATCCCAGTGTTGTACAGCTTGCTTCTTCACCTTCCTGAAGATGTCGGTCTCCCCGGCTCCTGGAGCCGAAGAAGCGGCTTCTTCGCGCAAAGACGATTGTGCCGCTCACAGTGCTCTCCTTAGCGCGGCTTCTGCCCAAAGACGCCCGGGAGCGGCTCTTAGCTCCGGACAGCATCCTACCTTCGTCTTTAGCGTCTTTTGTAGTCTACATCTTAGCAAAATGCTTTCCCACTATGTCTGGCTAGGAGAAACTGTGCCAGAACAGAAAACATCTCCCACCGTGTTCTAGCAGTTGCAGAGATGTCTGCCAAGTGTTTGGCAGGAAGAAAAGTTGTCCAAAACAGCTTCCAATCGAAAGTTCATGTGATTGGAAAAGTCAGGAGAGTGCAAAAGTACTGTTTTCTATCAGTTGGCTAGCTGCGCACACAATCCCAGTGTTGTACAGCTTGCTTCTTCACCTTCCCGAAGCTGCCGCTCTCTCCGGCTCCCAGAGCTGCAGAAGCGGCTTCTTCGCGCAAAGACGATTGTGCCGCTCACAGCGCTCTCCTTAGCGCGGCTTCTGCCCAAAGACGCCCGGGAGCGGCTCTTAGCACCGGAGAGCATCCTACCTTCGTCTTTAGAGTCTTTTGTAGTCTACATCTTAGCAAAACGCTTTCCCAGTATGTCTGGCTAGGAGAAACTGTGCCAGCACAGAAAACATCTCCCATCGTGTTCTAGAAGTTGCAGAGATGTCTGCCAAGTGTTTGGCAGGAAGAAAAGAAAAGTTGTCCAAAACAGCTTCCAATCGAATGTTCATGTGATTGGAAAAGTCAGGAGAGTGCAAAAGTACTGTTTTCTATCAGTTGGCAAGCTGCGCACACAATCCCAGTGTTGTACAGCTTGCTTCTTCACCTTTCCGAAGCTGCCGCTCTCTCCGGCTCCCGGAGCCGAAGAAGCGGCTTCTTCGCGCTAAGATGATTGTGCCGCTCACAGTGCTCTCCTTAGCGCGGCTTCTGCCCAAAGACACCCGGGAGCGGCTCTTAGCTCCGGAGAGCATCCTACCTTCGTCTTTAGCGTCTTTTGTAGTCTACATCTTAGCAAAACGCTTTCACAGTATGTTTGGCTAGGAGAAACTGTGCCAGCACAGAAAACATCTCCCATCGTGTTCTAGAAATTGCAGAGATGTCTGCCAAGTGTTTGGCAGGAAGAAAAGAAAAGTTGTCCAAAACAGCTTCCAATCGAATGTTCATGTGATTGGAAAAGTCAGGAGAGTGCAAAAGTACTGTTTTTTATCTGTTGGCAAGCTGCGCACACAATCCCAGTGTTGTACAGCTTGCTTCCTACCTTCCCGAAGCTGCCGCTCTCCCCGGCTCCCGGAGCCGAAGAAGCGGCTTCTTCGCACAAAGACGATTGTGCCGCTCACAGTGCTCTCCTTAGCGCGGCTTCTGCCCAAAGACGCCCGGGAGCGGCTCTTAGCTCCGGAGAGCATCCTACCTTCGTCTTTAGCGTCTTTTGTAGTCTACATCTTAGCAAAACGCTTTCCCACTATGTCTGGCTAGGAAAAACTGTGCCAGCACAGAAAACATCTCCCATCGTGTTCTAGAAGTTGCAGAGATGTCTGCCAAGTGTTTGGCAGGAAGAAAAGAAAAGTTGTCCAAAAGAGCTTCCAATCGAATGTTCATGTGACTGGAAAAGTCAGGAGAGTGCAAAAGTACTTTTCTCTATCAGTTGGCAAGGTGCGCACACAATCCCAGTGTTGTACAGCTTGCTTCTTCACCTTCCCGAAGCTGCCGCTCTCCCCGGCTCCCGTAGCCGAAGAAGCGGCTTCTTCGCGCAAAGACGATTGTGCCGCTCACAGTGCTCTCCTTAGCGCAGCTTCTGCCGAAAGACGCCCGGGAGCGGCTCTTAGCTCCGGAGAGCATCCTACCTTCGTCTTTAGCGTCTTTTGTAGTCTACATCTTAGCAAAACGCTTTCCCACTATGTCTGGCTAGGAAAAACTGTGCCAGCACAGAAAACATCTCCCATCGTGTACTAGGCATTGCACGGATGTCTGCCAAGTGTTTGGCAGGAAGAAAAGAAAAGTTGTCCAAAACAGCTTCCAATCGAATGTTCATGTGATTGGAAAAGTCAGGAGAGTGCAAAAGTACTGTTTTCTATCAGTTGGTAGGGTGCACACACAATCCCAGTGTTGTACAGCTTGCTTCTTCACCTTCCCGAAGCTGCCGCTCTCTCCGGCTCCCGGAGCCGCAGAAGCGGCTTCTTCGCGCAAAGACGATTGTGCCGCTCACAGTGCTCTCCTTAGCGCGGCTTCTGCCCAAAGACGCCCGGGAGCGGCTCTTAGCACCGGAGAGCATCCTACCTTCGTCTTTAGCGTCTTTTGTAGTCTACATCTTAGCAAAACGCTTTCCCAGTATGTCTGGCTAGGAGAAACTGTGCCAGCACAGTAAACATCTCCCATCGTGTTCTAGAAGTTGCAGAGATGTCTGCCAAGTGTTTGGCAGGAAGAAAAGAAAAGTTGTCCAAAACAGCTTCCAATCGAATGTTCATGTGATTGGAAAAGTCAGGAGAGTGCAAAAGTACTGTTTTCTATCAGTTGGCAAGCTGCGCACACAATCCCAGTGTTGTACAGCTTGCTTCTTCACCTTCCCGAAGCTGCCGCTCTCTCCGGCTCCCGGAGCCGAAGAAGCGAGTTCTTCGCACAAAGACAATTGTGCCGCTCACAGTGCTCTCCTTAGCGCGGCTTCTGCCCAAAGACGCCCGGGAGCGGCTCTTAGCACCGGAGAGCATCCTACCTTCGTCTTTAGCGTCTTTTGTAGTCTACATCTTAGCAAAACGCTTTCCCAGTATGTCTGGCTAGGAGAAACTGTGCCAGCACAGAAAACATCTCCCAGAGTGTTCTAGAAGTTGCAGAGATGTCTGCCAAGTGTTTGGCAGGAAGAAGAGAAAAGTTGTCCAAAACAGCTTCCATTTGAAAGTTCATGTGATTGGAAAAGTCAGGAGAGTGCAAAAGTACTGTTTTCTATCAGTTGGCTGGCTGCGCACACAATCCCAGTGTTGTACAGCTTGCTTCTTCACCTTCCTGAAGCTGTCGGTCTCCCCGGCTGCTGGAGCCGAAGAAGCGGCTTCTTCGCGCAAAGACGATTGTGCCGCTCACAGTGCTCTCCTTAGCGCGGCTTCTGCCCAAAGACGCCCGGGAGCGGCTCTTAGCTCCGGACAGCATCCTACCTTCGTCTTTAGCGTCTTTTGTAGTCTACATCTTAGCAAAATGCTTTCCCACTATGTCTGGCTAGGAGAAACTGTGCCAGAACAGAAAACATCTCCCACCGTGTTCTAGCAGTTGCAGAGATGTCTGCCAAGTGTTTGGCAGGAAGAAAAGTTGTCCAAAACAGCTTCCAATCGAATGTTCATGTGATTGGAAAAGTCAGGAGAGTGCAAAAGTACTGTTTTCTATCAGTTGGCAAGGTGCGCGCACAATCTCAGTGTTTTACAGCTTGCTTCTTCACCTTCCCGAAGCTGCCGCTCTCTCCGGCTCCCAGAGCTGCAGAAGCGGCTTCTTCGCGCAAAGACGATTGTGCCGCTCACAGTGCTCTCCTTAGCGCGGCTTCTGCCCAAAGACGCCCGGGAGCGGCTCTTAGCACCGGAGAGCATCCTACCTTCGTCTTTAGCGTCTTTTGTAGTCTACATCTTAGCAAAACGCTTTCCCAGTATGTCTGGCTAGGATAAACTGTGCCAGCACAGAAAACATCTCCCATCGTGTTCTAGAAGTTGCAGAGATGTCTGCCAAGTGTTTGGCAGGAAGAAAAGAAAAGTTGTCCAAAACAGCTTCCAATCGAATGTTCATGTGATTGGAAAAGTCAGGAGAGTGCAAAAGTACTGTTTTCTATCAGTTGGCAAGCTGCGCACACAATCCCAGTGTTGTACAGCTTGCTTCTTCACCTTTCCGAAGCTGCCGCTCTCTCCGGCTCACGGAGCCGAAGAAGCGGCTTCTTCGCGCTAAGATGATTGTGCCGCTCACAGTGCTCTCCTTAGCGCGGCTTCTGCCCAAAGACACCCGGGAGCGGCTCTTAGCTCCGGAGAGCATCCTACCTTTGTCTTTAGCGTCTCTTCTCATCTTCATCTCAGCAAAAAGCTTTTCCAATACATCGAGTAAGGAGAAACTGTGCCAGCGCAGTAAACATCTCCCATCGTGTTCTGGAAGTTGCAGAGAGGTCTGCCAAGTGTTTGGCATGAAGAAAAGAAAAGTTGTCCAAAAGAGCTTCCAATCGAATGTTCATGTGATTGGAAAAGTCAGGAGAGTGCAAAAGTACTGTTTTCTATCAGTTGACAAGGTGCGCACACAATCCCAGTGTTGTACAGCTTTCTTCTTCACATTCCCGAAGCTGCCGCTCTCCCCGGCTCCCGGAGCCGAAGAAGCGGCTTCTTCGCGCAAAGACGATTGTGCCGCTCACAGTGCTCTCCTTAGCGCGGCTTCTGCCCAAAGACGCCCGGGAGCGGCTCTTAGCACCGGAGAGCATCCTACCTTCGTCTTTAGCGTCTTTTGTAGTCTACATCTTAGCAAAACGCTTTCCCAGTATGTTTGGCTAGGAGAAACTGTGCCAGCACAGAAAACATCTCCCATCGTGTTCTAGAAGTTGCAGAGATGTCTGCCAAGTGTTTGGCAGGAAGAAAAGAAAAGTTGTCCAAAACAGCTTCCAATCGAATGTTCATGTGATTGGAAAAGTCAGGAGAGTGCAAAAGTACTGTTTTCTATCAGTTGGCAAGCTGCGCACACAATCCCAGTGTTGTACAGCTTGCTTCTTCACCTTCCCGAAGCTGCCGCTCTCAACGGCTCCCGGAGCCGAAGAAGCGGCTTCTTTGCGCAAAGACGATTGTGCCGCTCACAGTGCTCTCCTTAGCGCGGCTTCTGCCCAAAGACGCCCGGGAGCGGCTCTTAGCTCCGGAGAGCATCCTACCTTCGTCTTTAGCGTCTTTTGTAGTCTACATCTTAGCAAAACGCTTTTCCACTATGTCTGGCTAGGAAAAACTGTGCCAGCACAGAAAACATCTCCCATCGTGTTCTAGAAGTTGCAGAGATGTCTGCCAAGTGTTTGGCAGGAAGAAAAGAAAAGTTGTCCAAAACAGCTTCCAATCGAATGTTCATGTGATTGGAAAAGTCAGGAGAGTGCAAAAGTACTGTTTTCTATCAGTTGGCAAGGTGCGCAAACAATTCCAGTGTTGTACAGCTTGCTTCTTCACCTTCCCGAAGCTGCCGCTCTCAACGGCTCCCGGAGCCGAAGAAGCGGCTTCTTCGCGCAAAGACGATTGTGCCGCTCACAGTGCTCTCCTTAGCGCGGCTTCTGCCCAAAGACGCCCGGGAGCGGCTCTTAGCTCTGGACAGCATCCTATCTTCGTCTTTAGCGTCTTTTGTAGTCTACATCTTAGCAAAACGCTTTCCCATTATGTCTGGCTAGGAGAAACTGTGCCAGCACAGTAAACATCTCCCATCGTGTTCTAGAAGTTGCAGAGATGTCTGCCAAGTGTTTGGCAGGAAGAAAAGTTGTCCAAAACAGCTTCCAATCGAATGTTCATGTGATTGGAAAAGTCAGGAGAGTGCAAAAGTACTGTTTTCTATCAGTTGGTAGGGTGCACACACAATCCCAGTGTTGTACAGCTTTCTTCTTCACCTTCCCGAAGCTGCCGCTCTCTCCGGCTCCCGGAGCCGCAGAAGCGGCTTCTTCGCGCAAAGACGATTGTGCCGCTCACAGTGCTCTCCTTAGCGCGGCTTCTGCCCAAAGACGCCCGGGAGCGGCTCTTAGCTCCGGAGAGCATCCTACCTTTGTCTTTAGCGTCTCTTCTCATCTACATCTCAGCAAAAAGCTTTTCCACTACATCTAGCAAGGAGAAACTGTGCCAGCACAGAAAACATCTCCCATCATATTCTAGACGTTTTACGGATGTCTGCCAAGTGTTTGGCAGGAAGAAAAGAAAAGTTGTCCAAAACAGCTTCCAATCGAATGTTCATGTGATTGGAAAAGTCAGGAGAGTGCAAAAGTACTGTTTTCTATCAGTTGGCAAGGTGTGCACACAATCCCAGTGTTGTACAGCTTGCTTCTTCACCTTCCCGAAGCTGCCGCTCTCTCCGTCTCCAGGAGCCGAAGAAGTGGCTTCTTCGCACAAAGACGATTGTGCCGCTCACAGTGCTCTCCTTAGCGCGGCTTCTGCCCAAAGACGCCCGGGAGCGGCTCTTAGCTCCGGAGAGCATCCTACCTTTGTCTTTAGCGTCTCTTCTCATCTACATCTCAGCAAAAAGCTTTTCCACTACATCGAGCAAGGAGAAACTGTGCCAGCACAGAAAACATCTCCCATCATGTTCTAGACGTTTTATGGATGTCTGCCAAGTGTTTGGCAGGAAGAAGAGAAAAGTTGTCCAAAAGAGCTTCCAATCGAATGTTCATGTGATTGGAAAAGTCAGGAGAGTGCAAAAGTACTGTTTTCTATCAGTTGGCAATGTGCGCACACAATCCCAGTGTTGTACAGCTTGCTTCTTCACATTCCCGAAGCTGCCGCTCTCCCCGGCTCCCGGAGCCGAAGAAGCGGCTTCTTCGCGCAAAGACGATTGTGCCGCTCACAGTGCTCTCCTTAGCGCGGCTTCTGCCCAAAGACGCCCGGGAGCGGCTCTTAGCTCCGGAGAGCATCCTACCTTCGTCTTTAGCGTCTTTTGTAGTCTACATCTTAGCAAAACGCTTTCCCAGTATGTTTGGCTAGGAGAAACTGTGCCAGCACAGAAAACATCTCCCATCGTGTTCTAGGCATTGCACGGATGTCTGCCAAGTGTTTGGCAGGAAGAAAAGAAAAGTTGTCCAAAACAGCTTCCAATCGAATGTTCATGTGATTGGAAAAGTCAGGAGAGTGCAAAAGTACTGTTTTCTATCAGTTGGCAAGGTGCGCACACAATCCCAGTGTTGTACAGCTTGCTTCTTCACCTTCCCGAAGCTGCCGCTCTCTCCGTCTCCGGGAGCCGAAGAAGCGGCTTCTTCGCGCAAAGACGATTGTGCCGCTCACAGTGCTCTCCTTAGCGCGGCTTCTGCCCAAAGACGCCCGGGAGCGGCTCTTAGCACCGGAGAGCATCCTACCTTCGTCTTTAGCGTCTTTTGTAGTCTACATCTTAGCAAAACGCTTTTCCAGTATGTCTGGCTAAGAGAAACTGTGCCAGCACCGAAAACATCTCCCATCGTGTTCTAGAAATTGCAGAGATGTCTGCCAAGTGTTTGGCAGGAAGAAAAGAAAAGTTGTCCAAAACAGCTTCCAATCGAAAGTTCATGTGATTGGAAAAGTCAGGAGAGTGCAAAAGTACTGTTTTCTATCAGTTGGCTAGCTGCGCACACAATCCCAGTGTTGTACAGCTTGCTTCTTCACCTTCCTGAAGCTGTCGGTCTCCCCGGCTCCCGGAGCCGAAGAAGCGGCTTCTTCGCGCAAAGACGATTGTGCCGCTCACAGTGCTCTCCTTAGCGCGGCTTCTGCCCAAAGACGCCCGGGAGCGGCTCTTAGCTCCGGACAGCATCCTACCTTCGTCTTTAGCGTCTTTTGTAGTCTACATCTTAGCAAAACGCTTTCCCAGTATGTCTGGCTAGGAGAAACTGTGCCAGCACAGAAAACATCTCCCATCGTGTTCTAGAAGTTGCAGAGATGTCTGCCAAGTGTTTGGCAGGAAGAAAAGAAAAGTTGTCCAAAACAGCTTCCAATCGAATGTTCATGCGATTGGAAAAGTCAGGAGAGTGCAAAAGTACTGTTTTCTATCAGTTGGCAAGCTGCGCACACAATCCCAGTGTTGTACAGCTTGCTTCTTCACCTTTCCGAAGCTGCCGCTCTCTCCGGCTCCCGGAGCCGAAGAAGCGGCTTCTTCGCGCAAAGACGATTGTGCCACTCACAGTGCTCTCCTTAGCGCGGCTTCTGCCCAAAGACGCCCGGGAGCGGCTCTTAGCTCCGGAGAGCATCCTACCTTTGTCTTTAGCGTCTCTTCTCATCTACATCTCAGCAAAAAGCTTTTCCACTACATCGAGCAAGGAGAAACTGTGCCAGCACAGAAAACATCTCCCAGAGTGTTCTAGAAGTTGCAGAGATGTCTGCCAAGTGTTTGGCAGGAAGAAGAGAAAAGTTGTCCAAAAGAGCTTCCAATTGAATGTTCATGTGATTGGAAAAGTCAGGAGAGTGCAAAAGTACTGTTTTCTATCAGTTGGCAATGTGCGCACACAATCCCAGTGTTGTACAGCTTGCTTCTTCACATTCCCGAAGCTGCCGCTCTCCCTGGCTCCCGGAGCCGAAGAAGCGGCTTCTTCGCGCAAAGACGATTGTGCCGCTCACAGTGCTCTCCTTAGCGCGGCTTCTGCCCAAAGACGCCCGGGAGCGGCTCTTAGCTCCGGAGAGCATCCTACCTTCGTCTTTAGCGTCTTTTGTAGTCTACATCTTAGCAAAACGCTTTTCCACTATGTCTGGCTAGGAGAAACTGTGCCAGCACAGAAAACATCTCCCATCGTGTTCTAGATGTTTCAGAGATGTCTGCCAAGTGTTTGGCAGGAAGAAAAGAAAAGTTGTCCAAAACAGCTTCCAATCGAATGTTCATGTGATTGGAAAAGTCAGGAGAGTGCAAAAGTACTGTTTTCTATCAGTTGGCAAGGTGCGCACACAATCCCAGTGTTGTACAGCTTGCTTCTTCACCTTCCCGAAGCTGCCGCTCTCTCCGTCTCCGGGAGCCGAAGAAGCGGCTTCTTCGCGCAAAGATGATTGTGCCGCTCACAGTGCTCTCCTTAGCGCGGCTTCTGCCCAAAGACGCCCGGGAGCGGCTCTTAGCACCGGAGAGCATTCTACCTTCGTCTTTAGCGTCTTTTGTAGTCTACATCTTAGCAAAACGCTTTTCCAGTATGTCTGGCTAGGAGAAACTGTGCCAGCACCGAAAACATCTCCCATCGTGTTCTAGAAATTGCAGAGATGTCTGCCAAGTGTTTGGCAGGAAGAAAAGAAAAGTTGTCCAAAACAGCTTCCAATCGAAAGTTCATGTGATTGGAAAAGTCAGGAGAGTGCAAAAGTACTGTTTTCTATCAGTTGGCTAGCTGCGCACACAATCCCAGTGTTGTACAGCTTGCTTCTTCACCTTCCCGAAGCTGCCGCTCTCTCCGTCTCCAGGAGCCGAAGAAGTGGCTTCTTCGCACAAAGACGATTGTGCCGCTCACAGTGCTCTCCTTAGCGCGGCTTCTGCCCAAAGACGCCCGGGACCGGCTCTTAGCTCCAGAGAGCATCCTACCTTTGTCTTTAGCGTCTCTTCTCATCTACATCTCAGCAAAAAGCTTTTCCACTACATCGAGCAAGGAGAAACTGTGCCAGCACAGAAAACATCTCCCAGAGTGTTCTAGAAGTTGCAGAGATGTCTGCCAAGTGTTTGGCAGGAAGAAGAGAAAAGTTGTCCAAAAGAGCTTCCAATCGAATGTTCATGTGATTGGAAAAGTCAGGAGAGTGCAAAAGTACTGTTTTCTATCAGTTGGCAATGTGCGCACACAATCCCAGTGTTGTACAGCTTGCTTCTTCACATTCCCGAAGCTGCCGCTCTCCCTGGCTCCCGGAGCCGAAGAAGCGGCTTCTTCGCGCAAAGACGATTGTGCCGCTCACAGTGCTCTCCTTAGCGCGGCTTCTGCCCAAAGACGCCCGGGAGCGGCTCTTAGCTCCGGAGAGCATCCTACCTTCGTCTTTAGCGTCTTTTGTAGTCTACATCTTAGCAAAACGCTTTCCCAGTATGTTTGGCTAGGAGAAACTGTGCCAGCACAGAAAACATCTCCCATCGTGTTCTAGATGTTTCAGAGATGTCTGCCAAGTGTTTGGCAGGAAGAAAAGAAAAGTTGTCCAAAACAGCTTCCAATCGAATGTTCATGTGATTGGAAAAGTCAGGAGAGTGCAAAAGTACTGTTTTCTATCAGTTGGCTAGCTGCGCACACAATCCCAGTGTTGTACAGCTTGCTTCTTCACCTTCCCGAAGCTGCCGCTCTCTCCGTCTCCGGGAGCCGAAGAAGCGGCTTCTTCGCGCAAAGATGATTGTGCCGCTCACAGTGCTCTCCTTAGCGCGGCTTCTGCCCAAAGACGCCCGGGAGCGGCTCTTAGCACCGGAGAGCATCCTACCTTCGTCTTTAGCGTCTTTTGTAGTCTACATCTTAGCAAAACGCTTTTCCAGTATGTCTGGCTAGGATAAACTGTGCCAGCACAGTAAACATCTCCCATCGTGTTCTAGAAATTGCAGAGATGTCTGCCAAGTGTTTGGCAGGAAGAAAAGAAAAGTTGTCCAAAACAGCTTCCAATCGAATGTTCATGTGATTGGAAAAGTCAGGAGAGTGCAAAAGTACTGTTTTCTATCAGTTGGCTAGCTGCGCACACAATCCCAGTGTTGTACAGCTTGCTTCTTCACCTTCCTGAAGCTGTCGGTCTCCCCGGCTCCCGGAGTCGAAGAAGCGGCTTCTTCGCGCAAAGACGATTGTGCCGCTCACAGTGCTCTCCTTAGCGCGGCTTCTGCCCAAAGACGCCCGGGAGCGGCTCTTAGCTCCGGACAGCATCCTACCTTCGTCTTTAGCATCTTTTGTAGTCTACATCTTAGCAAAACGCTTTCCCACTATGTCTGGCTAGGAGAAACTGTGCCAGAACAGAAAACATCTCCCACCGTGTTCTAGCAGTTGCAGAGATGTCTGCCAAGTGTTTGGCAGGAAGAAAAGTCGTCCAAAACAGCTTCCAATCGAATGTTCATGTGATTGGAAAAGTCAGGAGAGTGCAAAAGTACTGTTTTCTATCAGTTGGCAAGGTGCGCGCACAATCTCAGTGTTTTACAGCTTGCTTCTTCACCTTCCCGAAGCTGCCGCTCTCTCCGGCTCCAGGAGCCGCAGAAGCGGCTTCTTCGCGCAAAGACGATTGTGCCGCTCACAGTGCTCTCCTTAGCGCGGCTTCTGCCCAAAGACGCCCGGGAGCGGCTCTTAGCACCGGAGAGCATCCTACCTTCGTCTTTAGCGTCTTTTGTAGTCTACATCTTAGCAAAACGCTTTCCCAGTATGTCTGGCTAGGAGAAACTGTGCCAGCACAGAAAACATCTCCCATCGTGTTCTAGAAGTTGCAGAGATGTCTGCCAAGTGTTTGGCAGGAAGAAAAGAAAAGTTGTCCAAAACAGCTTCCAATCGAATGTTCATGTGATTGGAAAAGTCAGGAGAGTGCAAAAGTACTGTTTTCTATCAGTTGGCAAGCTGCGCACACAATCCCAGTGTTGTACAGCTTGCTTCTTCACCTTACCGAAGCTGCCGCTCTCTCCGGCTCCCGGAGCCGAAGAAGCGGCTTCTTCGCGCTAAGATGATTGTGCCGCTCACAGTGCTCTCCTTAGCGCGGCTTCTGCCCAAAGACGCCCGGGAGCGGCTCTTAGCTCCGGAGAGCATCCTACCTTTGTCTTTAGCGTCTCTTCTCATCTTCATCTCAGCAAAAAGCTTTTCCAATACATCGAGTAAGGAGAAACTGTGCCAGCGCAGTAAACATCTCCCATCGTGTTCTGGAAGTTGCAGAGAGGTCTGCCAAGTGTTTGGCATGAAGAAAAGAAAAGTTGTCCAAAAGAGCTTCCAATCGAATGTTCATGTGATTGGAAAAGTCAGGAGAGTGCAAAAGTACTGTTTTCTATCAGTTGACAAGGTGCGCACACAATCCCAGTGTTGTACAGCTTTCTTCTTCACATTCCCGAAGCTGCCGCTCTCCCCGGCTCCCGGAGCCGAAGAAGCGGCTTCTTCGCGCAAAGACGATTGTGCCGCTCACAGTGGTCTCCTTAGCGTGGCTTCTGCCCAAAGACGCCCGGGAGCGGCTCTTAGCTCCGGAGAGCATCCTACCTTCGTCTTTAGCGTCTTTTGTAGCCTACATCTTAGCAAAATGCTTTCCCACTATGTCTGGCTAGGAGAAACTGTGCCAGAACAGAAAACATCTCACACTGTGTTCTAGCAGTTGCAGAGATGTCTGCCAAGTGTTTGGCAGGAAGAAAAGTTGTCCAAAACAGCTTCCAATCGAATGTTCATGTGATTGGAAAAGTCAGGAGAGTGCAAAAGTACTGTTTTCTATCAGTTGGCAAGGTGCGCGCACAATCTCAGTGTTTTACAGCTTGCTTCTTCACCTTCCCGAAGCTGCCGCTCTCTCCGGCTCCCAGAGCCGCAGAAGCGGCTTCTTCGCGCAAAGACGATTGTGCCGCTCACAGTGCTCTCCTTAGCGCGGCTTCTGCCCAAAGACGCCCGGGAGCGGCTCTTAGCACCGGAGAGCATCCTACCTTCATCTTTAGCGTCTTTTGTAGTCTACATCTTAGCAAAACGCTTTCCCAGTATGTCTGGCTAGGAGAAACTGTGCCAGCACAGAAAACATCTCCCATCGTGTTCTAGAAGTTGCAGAGATGTCTGCCAAGTGTTTGGCAGGAAGAAAAGAAAAGTTGTCCAAAACAGCTTCCAATCGAATGTTCATGTGATTGGAAAAGTCAGGAGAGTGCAAAAGTACTGTTTTCTATCAGTTGGCAAGGTGCGCACACAATCCCAGTGTTGTACAGCTTGCTTCTTCACCTTCCCGAAGCTGCCGCTCTCCCCGGCTCCCGGAGCCGAAGAAGCGGCTTCTTCGCGCAAAGACGATTGTGCCGCTCACAGTGCTCTCCTTAGCGCAGCTTCTGCCGAAAGACGCCCGGGAGCGGCTCTTAGCTCCGGAGAGCATCCTACCTTCGTCTTTAGCGTCTTTTGTAGTCTACATCTTAGCAAAACGCTTTCCCACTATGTCTGGCTAGGAAAAACTGTGCCAGCACAGAAAACATCTCCCATCGTGTTCTAGAAGTTGCAGACATGTCTGCCAAGTGTTTGGCAGGAAGAAAAGAAAAGTTGTCTAAAACAGCTTCCAATCGAATGTTCATGTGATTGGAAAAGTCAGGAGAGTGCAAAAGTACTGTTTTCTATCAGTTGGCAAGTTGCGCACACAATCCCAGTGTTGTACAGCTTGCTTCTTCACCTTCCCGAAGCTGCCGCTCTCTCCGGCTCCCGGAGCCGCAGAAGCGGCTTCTTCGCGCAAAGACGAGTGTGCCGCTCACAGTGCTCTCCTTAGCGCGGCTTCTGCCCAAAGACGCCTGGGAGCGGCTCTTAGCTCCGGAGAGCATCCTACCTTCGTCTTTAGCGTCTTTTGTAGTCTACATCTTAGCAAAACGCTTTCCCAGTATGTCTGGCTAGGAGAAACTGTGCCAGCACAGAAAACATCTCCCATCGTGTTCTAGGCATTGCACGGATGTCTGCCAAGTGTTTGGCAGGAAGAAAAGAAAAGTTGTCCAAAACAGCTTCCAATCGAATGTTCATGTGATTGGAAAAGTCAGGAGAGTGCAAAAGTACTGTTTTCTATCAGTTGGCAAGGTGCGCACACAATCCCAGTGTTGTACAGCTTGCTTCTTCACCTTCCCGAAGCTGCCGCTCTCTCCGTCTCCAGGAGCCGAAGAAGTGGCTTCTTCGCACAAAGACGATTGTGCCGCTCACAGTGCTCTCCTTAGCGCGGCTTCTGCCCAAAGACGCCCGGGAGCGGCTCTTAGCTCCGGAGAGCATCCTACCTTTGTCCTTAGCGTCTCTTCTCATCTACATCTCAGCAAAAAGCTTTTCCACTACATCGAGCAAGGAGAAACTGTGCCAGCACAGAAAACATCTCCCAGAGTGTTCTAGAAGTTGCAGAGATGTCTGCCAAGTGTTTGGCAGGAAGAAGAGAAAAGTTGTCCAAAACAGCTTCCAATCGAAAGTTCATGTGATTGGAAAAGTCAGGAGAGTGCAAAAGTACTGTTTTCTATCAGTTGGCTAGCTGCGCACACAATCCCAGTTTTGTACAGCTTGCTTCTTCACCTTCCTGAAGCTGCCGCTCTCTCCGGCTCCCGGAGCCGCAGAAGCGGCTTCTTCGCGCAAAGACGATTGTGCCGCTCACAGTGCTCTCCTTAGCGCGGCTTCTGCCCAAAGACGCCCGGGAGCGGCTTTTAGCACCGGAGAGCATCCTACCTTCGTCTTTAGCGTCTTTTGTAGTCTACATCTTAGCAAAACGCTTTCCCAGTATGTCTGGCTAGGAGAAACTGTGCCAGCACAGTAAACATCTCCCATCGTGTTCTAGAAGTTGCAGAGATGTCTGCCAAGTGTTTGGCAGGAAGAAAAGAAAAGTTGTCCAAAACAGCTTCCAATCGAATGTTCATGTGATTGGAAAAGTCAGGAGAGTGCAAAAGTACTGTTTTCTATCAGTTGGCAGGGTGCACACACAATCCCAGTGTTGTACAGCTTGCTTCTTCACCTTCCCGAAGCTGCCGCTCTCCCCGGCTCCCGGAGCCGAAGAAGCGGCTTCTTCGCGCAAAGACGATTGTGCCGCTCACAGTGCTCTCCTTAGTGCGGCTTCTGCCCAAAGACGCCCGGGAGCGGCTCTTAGCTCCGGAGAGCATCCTACCTTTGTCTTTAGCGTCTCTTCTCATCTACATCTCAGCAAAAAGCTTTTCCACTACATCTAGCAAGGAGAAACTGTGCCAGCACAGAAAACATCTCCCATCATGTTCTAGACGTTTTATGGATGTCTGCCAAGTGTTTGGCAGGAAGAAAAGAAAAGTTGTCCAAAACAGCTTCCAATCGAATGTTCATGTGATTGGAAAAGTCAGGAGAGTGCAAAGGTACTGTTTTCTATCAGTTGGCAAGCTGTGCACACAATCCCAGTGTTGTACAGCTTGCTTCTTCACCTTCCCGAAGCTGCCGCTCTCCCCGACTCCCGGAGCCGAAGAAGCGGCTTCTTCGCGCAAAGACGATTGTGCCGCTCACAGTGCTCTCCTTAGCGCGGCTTCTGCCCAAAGACGCCCTGGAGCGGCTCTTAGCTCCGTACCTTCCAATTCAAATTTTTGGCTCGACAAACCAAATGGTCTACTTGCAGCAGTAGGGCAGGACAGTGAACTGGACTTTCTCCTTTTTGAGGGAAGCTAATGAAAAAGTTTCACTGCAATCAGAGCAGGCTGTCAAACAGGAAAAATGTCATGAAAATAAGCCAGCCTTATCCTCTTAGTCTTGCTTGTTGTGATTGGCCAAGAATGAAATGTGTCCACTCTGTGTTTCTGGGTATCACATCAGTAACAGGTACTTCAGCTGCTGTACTTATCTCCTAAAGTTAAGAACAGAATCCAAGGAATTGTGATTCCATGGTCTCAATTCACCCTATGAAAAAGGAGTGGAAGGTGCAGGGATCAATTAACTTGAATGGCCTATGTAAATCAGCGGCCACTGATTTCCTGAAGGCTTCAACAGGTTACTTGCCTATGTTTTTCTTGGAATTCTTTTAACCTTTGGTCATGTTTTTCTTGGGATTCTTTTACCCTTTCCCCATTAGTTCAGCCTTTGCTCTCAAGCCTTTGCTGATATTTCCAATATCTTGTTAGCCTGGAAAAGTTTTGTCTTGATTGATCACATCATTATTCCCTTCCAAGGGTTGTTTGCCTCAAGTCTCAGTTTGGCTGGTTTTCTGCTAGTTGATTGTCAGAGGGCAGCAGGTGTTTTGTAAGAGCAAGTACACAATCCCATAGCTTGCTTTTCTTTGGATTTGGCCTGTCTAGAAAATGGAATGACTGAACATCTCTGAGAGGCTTTTCTCTTCCCATTAGGTTTCACTGGAAGGGCAGATGCAAATGGTCTACCTAAAGTCTTGGCACAGAAGAAAGTAGTGGTTTGCTGCTGCATATAGCTAGAAGCTTACAAAAGGAAGGCCTTGGGCTGAGGCCCATTACTTTGGCTAAGAAGAAGGGGACTGTGGGAAGGTGAGGCAGCTGAATTTGAGGTAGATCAACAAGTTCTAGAACCGTCGTGTGTTCACAGCGTGGTGCATAATGGTTGGTTGAATTGTGTTTGTTATGGCTTAAAGCTATGGAACTGATAAAGGCCTGATGTTGGAATCCATAAGGTTAGATTTTTAAGAAATGGTTAAAAACAAGTTTGTAGGCCATAGACTGGAGTTTTGTGAGCTTTGCAGAAAAAGTTTTCCATGCAAGCAGAAAAGTTTTCCGTGCAAGCAGAAATTTTCTCAAGCAGTAGACGTGACAAATGGCAACAAGGTTATTTAATGTATATCTTTAGAAGGTTAGCATGAATAGAACTCTGTTCTTTGTCTCTTATCAACTAGTCTTTGTTTAACTACGATTACCTATGTTTTATAAGATTGGATAGAATGCTTGTCAAGATGTGTTTTCTGTGTCTGATTGGCTGAATTCTAGTCTGAGATGATTTTATGTATTGCTGTATGAGCCCTGTTGAAGGAGACATTTTTTGGTGTGGATCAGTGAGCTGTCATGTCTCCATTTTGTATTTTGAGACTGATGTGCTGGAAATAAAAGCAAAAATCTCTTCACTGGTCTGGTTACCATGTTATCCATATTTGGATATTTTGCCGCGACCTAGTGAGTTCCTTTTTTAAGGCGTGGGTTCCTGACACCTTTGGACTTATACCTGTCCCGTCCCCCGCATATTGGTGCCTCGTGTGAGGACGTAGAATAGAAGAAAAAGAAAGAAAAATCATGGAAGTACCAGCTGCGGAGACCCAAGTGTTAACAAGGAGGACACTGTATCATCTCTCCCGCCGAAGCCAAGAAAATTGTAAGTAACTTATCTCGGGAGAGCGCTTGGGTGACGTTGGGAGGCAAAATAGCGAAAAAGAAAATTATTAAAAGAACACAAAAATGGGAACGAATTTATCAAAAGTTGAATGGGATGTTTTTCATCAATTAGAGACAATGTTACAAGAAAAAGGTCACTCTGAAATTTCAAAAACTGAGCTTAAAAACTTACTTATCTGGGTTAAAGCGAATACGCAAGATTTAAATCTGCAGTCTGCTTTTACTTTTCATTTTTGGGATCAGATAAACTGGAGAATCTATAATCTAGTCTCTCTCAAAAAAGATGAAAGCTTAAGAGAACTTATGCCGGTTTGTAGAGCGCTGTTGGAGCGCTGTTTTAAACAAACGGATAATAATAAGATCAACTTGGACTCAGAAAACAAAGCTTCTGGTTCTGTCTCATTAAATTCCAGGAAACCGGAGACTGTGTGAGTATCGGAGAATGTTACAAGTGTTGTTGCAAATGCTGAAAGTATTGCTTTGAACTCTGTTGACCAAAATCTTTCTTCTCTCTCTCTGGGAAAAAATGAGACTCTTTTGGACTTTTCTTCGCGTTGTTCTGTTAATGTAAAAATATGTGACTCTTGTAAGGGGATGGAACAAAGTGTGTAAAAGATGGAAATGAAAAAGTGACTGTACTTCCTAAAATTGTTTGTGCAGGGACACTGAAACCTGAATTGGATTCTGTTGGGCCTGGGGTGGAGGCTGAGGTGGCTGCTTCCACTCGGGAAATTGTGGTTCCGGGGAACTCTTTTTCAGTTAAGCAAAAACATGGTTGTTCTGGTGTTTGTCAATCTATAGATACAGAGAAAGAAAAATTGGCTTTAAGGGTGGAGTCCTTTGAAAGGAAGAGATGGAAGAAACTGGCGACTGTGTTGTTGCTGAAATTCAAAAAGCTGGACTTGAAATCTCTGCAACAAAAATTCAACAAGTTTCACCTTAGAAGTTCCTGGGATGGAAGATGATGGAAGACGACAAGAACACCACAGAAAATTCAGATCCGAACCAGAGTCAAAAACCTACAAGAGTTACAACAACTTCTAGGAGAAATCAACTGGGTCAGACCGATGTTGGGAATCACCAATGATGAACTGAGTCCGCTCTTCGATTTGCTGAGAGGAAGTTGCGACATCACTTCGCCAAGAACTTTAACCCCTGAAGCTCGTGCTGCTCTCGACAAAGTCACAGAAGCTCTTCAAAAAAGACAAGCTCATCGCTGCGTTCCTGAAAATCCTTTCTTTCTTGCAATCTTAGGAGAGAAGATGCAGCTTTGTGGTCTCATTTTCCAGTGGGATGCCACAGAACAAGATCCTTTGTTAATAATGGAATGGGTTTTTCCTCCCTAGAGGTTTTCAAAGACCATTTGCTCAGTTTCAGAAATGATTGCATACATTATAATTAAGGCTAGAACCAGATTGTTAACTTTGGCAGGTCAAGAATGTTCAGTTATCTATTTGCCATTGAAAAATGATTATTTCAATTGGGCAATGCAAAATTCTGATGATTTACAATATGCATTCTTAGGTTTTCCAGGTGTTTGTTCCATACACTATCCAGCTCACAAACTACTGCAAGCAAAATTGAGTTTCAGAGGAAAACCTAAATTAAGTGAAGAACCTTTACATGCTGTGACTCTCTTCACTGATGGCTCTGGTAAAAGCCACAAGTCCGTTGTGACTTGGTTTAATCAAAAGACTGATGTTTGGGAATCTGATATTCAAACAGTAGAGGGATCCCCTCAAATTGTTGAGCTTGCTGCAGTAGTTTGAGCTTTTCAGCTGTTTCCTCGGCCTTTTAATTTGGTCACAGATTCTGCTTATGTTGCTAATGTAGTCAGGAGAATAGAAGGTTCCATTTTAAAGGATGTTAGTAATGAAACTTTACATCGTTGGCTTTCATGTCTTTTTATAACTTTGCAATATAGAACTAATCCATATTTTGTTTCTCACATTAGGGCGCATTCTTCACTTCCTGGATTTTTAGTGGAAGGAAATGCAAGAGCGGACAAGCTGACAATGGTCATTTCTAACACATTGCCACATATTTTTCAACAAGCAAAATTGAGTCATGCCTTTTTCCACCAAAATGCACAAGCACTCATGCGAATGTTCCAAATCACTAAATGTCAAGCTAAAGCTATCTTTCGTACATGTCCTGACTGTCAATTAGTACAACCTCCTGTTTCTACAGGAGCAATCAACCCCCGAGGCTTACAAAGCCTACAGTTGTGGCAAACAGATGTTACTAAATAGCCTTCTTTTGGTAAATTTAAAAATATTCATGTTTCCATAGACACGTTCTCTGGTGCAGTTTTTGCTTCCCTTCACACAGGTGAAACTGGCAGCCATGCCTGTCATCATTTCCTGCAAGCTTTTGCTTCATTGGGTATACCCCAAGAAGTAAAAACTGACCATGGTCCCGCATACATATCTCAAAAATTGGCCACATTTTTAAATGAATGGGGTGTTCGACACATTTTTGGTATTCCCCACTCTCCCACAAGCCAAGCAATCATTGAAAGAACACATCAAACCTTAAAACGCATATTAGATCAACAGAGAGGGGGAACGGAAATCACCCCACAGATGAGACTGAGTAAGGCTTTGTATGGTTTTAATTTTCTAAATAGTTCAAGTACAGAACCAGATCCACCAATCTTTAGACACTTTTCAAATAGCACACAGGCAAAACTGAAAGAACATCCTCCTCTTCTAATTAGAAACCCTGACTCTGGACAGATGGAAGGCCCGTTTCAATTAATAACGTGGGGCAAAGGGTATGCTTCTATTTCCACAGGTGCTGGAAGAATTAAGTGGGTTCCTGCCAAAAACGTCAAACCGTATCGCACTTCAGAACCTGTTGTCGAGCCTAGAACTGAGGAAGCAAGTACGCAGACGTGGACCGAATGGAAGGATCCCGGGTCTCGCCTGACGCCTCTTGTGCCTGACGTTCTTTGTGCATCGGTGGAACCCGTGAACTCTGATTTTGTGCCAATGTTATTTATGAGTATACGAATTGAATGCTGAATGTTTGTTTAACGAAGCTAATTTTTGGCTGAAAATTTAGGTTCTTGTTTTTGTTTAGAAAGAATTCTGCCAAAACTTAGTTCTTGAAAGAGATGGGGCAGAATCAAATGGTATACTTGTTTTGCTTGATTTTAATTGTTTTTTGTCGTGCAGATTTGCCTGTGGATCAACCGAAAACGAATGTTTGGGTGACCTTAGCGAAGGCTGCCGGATCGGATACTATATGTCTGTCTAATTCGGAACCAGAAAAGCCTTTCTCAACCTGTTTGGTTGGTGTGCCAGTGAAAGAGTTTCCTTTGGTCAGAAAAGAATCCAATGGTAAACCAGGTGGAATTGACAATGGAAAAAGTCCTTCCTTCAATTGGAACATTTGTTCGAAAAAACTTCTCAGGGCAGCAAATGTTTCAAACAGTTGGGATGTGTTTCTGGAGACGGACCAATATCCACGGCAATTGCCAAAAAGGTATTGGATCATTTGCGGAGACAGAGGTTGGCAAGGCATTCCCGCCCACCTTGAAGGTGGCCCTTGTAGCATTGGTATGCTTACCATAATTGCCCCCACTGCCAAAGCAGTGATGAAAAAGAAACAAAGGAAAACAAGAGCTGTTCCTCATTATGATGAGAACTGTCAGAGTGATTTTATGCCTTGGAATGCCGCCAGAAGGCTTTCAGCAGGTATATTTCTACCCCAATTGGCTTCAGCTGTGGCATTGAGACAATTAGATCGAGTTGGATGTTGGCTGAGCAAACAAGCTAATGCCACATCCTCCGCAATCAGTGATATGTTGACCGATGTTGATAGTATTAGACATGCTACTCTTCAAAACAGAGCAGCCATTGATTTTCTCTTACTGGCACAAGGACATGGTTGTGAGGAATTGGAAGGATTGTGTTGTATAAATTTGTCTGATCATTCTGAATCCATTCACAAAAGCATTCAAAAATTAAAGGATCTGACAGCCCAAATTAAAGAAGATGGAGGTTCCTGGTTGGATGATTTGTTTCAAAATTGGAGTTTTGCACCTTGGCTAAGGCAACTTTGCAAGATAGGTCTTTACATATTAGGTGTTCTAATACTGATATTGATAGTGGCACCTTGTATACTCTGTTGTGTTCGGGGAATGATGAACAAAACAGTCCGAGAAGTTTTTGTCATTCAAGCAGGAGAATTAGGAAGTAGAAGCACAGAGAGTGTACGAAATCTCACGAAAGCAGTAGATGAGGGTATTGACATGAACGATGGTTTTGAATTAAGGCCTTGGAATCGACCAGAGTTTTTTGAACGATGCCTTGTGACTGTTGCCAAACGTGATTCATATCTCTCTTTCAGGGATTGGGTCGTCAGAGCATTAAGTTGCTGTGCCGTAATATAGCAATGCTTCAGTTTAGTGAAAATAGGTCTTCAGCAGATAATAAGCAGAAATTTTGCAATAGAGCTATGAAACGCAAATAGCAAGCGACAAGAAAATGAAAGCTTCTGGGTCAAACAGAGAGGGGGAAATGTTGGAATCCATAAGGTTAGAGGATTTTTAAGAAATAGTTACAAAGAAGTATGTAGGCCTTAGACAGGAGTTTCGTAAGCATTGCAGAAAAGTTTCCCATGCAAGCAGAAAAAGTTTTCCATGCAAGCAGAAAAGTTTCCCAAGCAGTAGACGTGACAAATAACAATAGGCTTCTGTAGAATTGGCTTTAGGATGGCAACAAAGTTATTTAATGTATATCTTTAGAAGGTTAGCATGAATAGAACTCTGTTCTTTGTCTCTTATCAACTAGTCTTTGTTTTAGCTACGATTACCTATGTTTTATAAGATTGGATAGAATGCTTGTCAAGATGTGTTTTCTGTGTCTGATTGGCTGAATTCTAGTCTGAGATGATTTTATGTATTGCTGTATGAGCCCTGTTGAAGGAGACATTTTTTGGTGTGGATCAGTGAGCTGTCATGTCTCCATTTTGTATTTTGAGACTGATGTGCTGGAAATAAAAGCAAAAATCTCTTCACTGGTCTGGTTACCATGTTATCCATATTTGGATATTTTGCCGCGGCCTAGTGGGTTCCTTTATTAAGGCGTGGGTTCCTGACACTATTGGACTTATACCTGTCCCGTCCCCCGCATATTGGTGCCTCGTGTGAGGACGTAGAATAGAAGAAAAACAAAGAAAAATCGTGGAAGTACCAGCTGCGGAGACCCAAGTGTTAACAAGGAGCACACTGTATCATCTCTCCCGCCGAAGCCAAGAAAATTGTAAGTAACTTATCTCGGGAGAGCGCTTGGGTGACGTTGGGAGGCAAAATAGCGAAAAAGAAAATTATTAAAAGAACACAAAAATGGGAACGAATTTATCAAAAGTTGAATGGGATGTTTTTCATCAATTAGAGACAATGTTGCAAGAAAAAGGTCACTCTGAAATTTCAAAAACTGAGCTTAAAAACTTACTTATCTGGGTTAAAGCGAATACGCAAGATTTAAATCTGCAGTCTGCTTTTACTTTTCATTTTTGGGATCAGATAAACTGGAGAATCTATAATCTAGTCTCTCTCAAAAAAGATGAAAGCTTAAGAGAACTTATGCCGGTTTGTAGAGCGCTGTTGGAGCGCTGTTTTAAACAAACGGATAATAATAAGATCAACTTGGACTCAGAAAACAAAGCTTCTGGTTCTGTCTCATTAAATTCCAGTAAACCGGAGACTGTGTGAGTATCGGAGAATGTTACAAGTGTTGTTGCAAATGCTGAAAGTATTGCTTTGAACTCTGTTGAACAAAATCTTTCTTCTCTCTCTCTGGGAAAAAATGAGACTCTTTTGGACTTTTCTTCGCGTTGTTCTGTTAATGTAAAAATATGTGACTCTTGTAAGGGGGATGGAACAAAGTGTGTAAAAGATGGAAATGAAAAAGTGACTGTACTTCCTAAAATTGTTTGTGCAGGGACACTGAAACCTGAATTGGATTCTGGTGGGCCTGGGGTGGAGGCTGAGGTGGCTGCTTCCACTCGAGAAATTGTGGTTCCGGGGAACTCTTTTTCAGTTAAGCAAAAACATGGTTGTTCTGGTGTTTGTCAATCTATAGATACAGAGAAAGAAAAATTGGCTTTAAGGGTGGAGTCCTTTGAAAGGAAGAGATGGAAGAAACTGGCGACTGTGTTGTTGCTGAAATTCAAAAAGCTGGACTTGAAATCTCTGCAACAAAAATTCAACAAGTTTCACCTTAGAAGTTCCTGGGATGGAAGATGATGGAAGACGACAAGAACACCACAGAAAATTCAGATCCGAACCAGAGTCAAAAACCTACAAGAGTTACAACAACTTCTAGGAGAAATCAACTGGGTCAGACCGATGTTGGGAATCACCAATGATGAACTGAGTCCGCTCTTCGATTTGCTGAGAGGAAGTTGCGACATCACTTCGCCAAGAACTTTAACCCCTGAAGCTCGTGCTGCTCTCGACAAAGTCACAGAAGCTCTTCAAAAAAGACAAGCTCATCGCTGCGTTCCTGAAAATCCTTTCTTTCTTGCAATCTTAGGAGAGAAGATGCAGCTTTGTGGTCTCATTTTCCAGTGGGATGCCACAGAACAAGATCCTTTGTTAATAATGGAATGGGTTTTTCCTCCCTAGAGGTTTTCAAAGACCATTTGCTCAGTTTCAGAAATGATTGCATACATTATAATTAAGGCTAGAACCAGATTGTTAACTTTGGCAGGTCAAGAATGTTCAGTTATCTATTTGCCATTGAAAAATGATTATTTCAATTGGGCAATGCAAAATTCTGATGATTTACAATATGCATTCTTAGGTTTTCCAGGTGTTTGTTCCATACACTATCCAGCTCACAAACTACTGCAAGCAAAATTGAGTTTCAGAGGAAAACCTAAATTAAGTGAAGAACCTTTACATGCTGTGACTCTCTTCACTGATGGCTCTGGTAAAAGCCACAAGTCCGTTGTGACTTGGTTTAATCAAAAGACTGATGTTTGGGAATCTGATATTCAAACAGTAGAGGGATCCCCTCAAATTGTTGAGCTTGCTGCAGTAGTTTGAGCTTTTCAGCTGTTTCCTCGGCCTTTTAATTTGGTCACAGATTCTGCTTATGTTGCTAATGTAGTCAGGAGAATAGAAGGTTCCATTTTAAAGGATGTTAGTAATGAAACTTTACATCGTTGGCTTTCATGTCTTTTTATAACTTTGCAATATAGAACTAATCCATATTTTGTTTCTCACATTAGGGCGCATTCTTCACTTCCTGGATTTTTAGTGGAAGGAAATGCAAGAGCGGACAAGCTGACAATGGTCATTTCTAACACATTGCCACATATTTTTCAACAAGCAAAATTGAGTCATGCCTTTTTCCACCAAAATGCACAAGCACTCATGCGAATGTTCCAAATCACTAAATGTCAAGCTAAAGCTATCTTTCGTACATGTCCTGACTGTCAATTAGTACAACCTCCTGTTTCTACAGGAGCAATCAACCCCCGAGGCTTACAAAGCCTACAGTTGTGGCAAACAGATGTTACTAAATAGCCTTCTTTTGGTAAATTTAAAAATATTCATGTTTCCATAGACACGTTCTCTGGTGCAGTTTTTGCTTCCCTTCACACAGGTGAAACTGGCAGCCATGCCTGTCATCATTTCCTGCAAGCTTTTGCTTCATTGGGTATACCCCAAGAAGTAAAAACTGACCATGGTCCCGCATACATATCTCAAAAATTGGCCACATTTTTAAATGAATGGGGTGTTCGACACATTTTTGGTATTCCCCACTCTCCCACAAGCCAAGCAATCATTGAAAGAACACATCAAACCTTAAAACGCATATTAGATCAACAGAGAGGGGGAACGGAAATCACCCCACAGATGAGACTGAGTAAGGCTTTGTATGGTTTTAATTTTCTAAATAGTTCAAGTACAGAACCAGATCCACCAATCTTTAGACACTTTTCAAATAGCACACAGGCAAAACTGAAAGAACATCCTCCTCTTCTAATTAGAAACCCTGACTCTGGACAGATGGAAGGCCCGTTTCAATTAATAACGTGGGGCAAAGGGTATGCTTCTATTTCCACAGGTGCTGGAAGAATTAAGTGGGTTCCTGCCAAAAACGTCAAACCGTATCGCACTTCAGAACCTGTTGTCGAGCCTAGAACTGAGGAAGCGAGTACGCAGACGTGGACCGAATGGAAGGATCCCGGGTCTCGCCTGACGCCTCTTGTGCCTGACGTTCTTTGTGCATCGGTGGAACCCGTGAACTCTGATTTTGTGCCAATGTTATTTATGAGTATACGAATTGAATGCTGAATGTTTGTTTAACGAAGCTAATTTTTGGCTGAAAATTTAGGTTCTTGTTTTTGTTTAGAAAGAATTCTGCCAAAACTTAGTTCTTGAAAGAGATGGGGCAGAATCAAATGGTATACTTGTTTTGCTTGATTTTAATTGTTTTTTGTCGTGCAGATTTGCCTGTGGATCAACCGAAAACGAATGTTTGGGTGACCTTAGCGAAGGCTGCCGGATCGGATACTATATGTCTGTCTAATTCGGAACCAGAAAAGCCTTTCTCAACCTGTTTGGTTGGTGTGCCAGTGAAAGAGTTTCCTTTGGTCAGAAAAGAATCCAATGGTAAACCAGGTGGAATTGACAATGGAAAAAGTCCTTCCTTCAATTGGAACATTTGTTCGAAAAAACTTCTCAGGGCAGCAAATGTTTCAAACAGTTGGGATGTGTTTCTGGAGACGGACCAATATCCACGGCAATTGCCAAAAAGGTATTGGATCATTTGCGGAGACAGAGGTTGGCAAGGCATTCCCGCCCACCTTGAAGGTGGCCCTTGTAGCATTGGTATGCTTACCATAATTGCCCCCACTGCCAAAGCAGTGATGAAAAAGAAACAAAGGAAAACAAGAGCTGTTCCTCATTATGATGAGAACTGTCAGAGTGATTTTATGCCTTGGAATGCCGCCAGAAGGCTTTCAGCAGGTATATTTCTACCCCAATTGGCTTCAGCTGTGGCATTGAGACAATTAGATCGAGTTGGATGTTGGCTGAGCAAACAAGCTAATGCCACATCCTCCGCAATCAGTGATATGTTGACCGATGTTGATAGTATTAGACATGCTACTCTTCAAAACAGAGCAGCCGTTGATTTTCTCTTACTGGCACAAGGACATGGTTGTGAGGAATTGGAAGGATTGTGTTGTATAAATTTGTCTGATCATTCTGAATCCATTCACAAAAGCATTCAAAAATTAAAGGATCTGACAGCCCAAATTAAAGAAGATGGAGGTTCCTGGTTGGATGATTTGTTTCAAAATTGGAGTTTTGCACCTTGGCTAAGGCAACTTTGCAAGATAGGTCTTTACATATTAGGTGTTCTAATACTGATATTGATAGTGGCACCTTGTATACTCTGTTGTGTTCGGGGAATGATGAACAAAACAGTCCGAGAAGTTTTTGTCATTCAAGCAGGAGAATTAGGAAGTAGAAGCACAGAGAGTGTACGAAATCTCACGAAAGCAGTAGATGAGGGTATTGACATGAACGATGGTTTTGAATTAAGGCCTTGGAATCGACCAGAGTTTTTTGAACGATGCCTTGTGACTGTTGCCAAACGTGATTCATATCTCTCTTTCAGGGATTGGGTCGTCAGAGCATTAAGTTGCTGTGCCGTAATATAGCAATGCTTCAGTTTAGTGAAAATAGGTCTTCAGCAGATAATAAGCAGAAATTTTGCAATAGAGCTATGAAACGCAAATAGCAAGCGACAAGAAAATGAAAGCTTCTGGGTCAAACAGAGAGGGGGAAATGTTGGAATCCATAAGGTTAGAGGATTTTTAAGAAATAGTTACAAAGAAGTATGTAGGCCTTAGACAGGAGTTTTGTAAGCATTGCAGAAAAGTTTCCCATGCAAGCAGAAAAAGTTTTCCATGCAAGCAGAAAAGTTTCCCAAGCAGTAGACGTGACAAATAACAATAGGCTTCTGTAGAATTGGCTTTAGGATGGCAACAAAGTTATTTAATGTATATCTTTAGAAGGTTAGCATGAATAGAACTCTGTTCTTTGTCTCTTATCAACTAGTCTTTGTTTTAGCTACGATTACCTATGTTTTATAAGATTGGATAGAATGCTTGTCAAGATGTGTTTTCTGTGTCTGATTGGCTGAATTCTAGTCTGAGATGATTTTATGTATTGCTGTATGAGCCCTGTTGAAGGAGACATTTTTTGGTGTGGATCAGTGAGCTGTCATGTCTCCATTTTGTATTTTGAGACTGATGTGCTGGAAATAAAAGCAAAAATCTCTTCACTGGTCTGGTTACCATGTTATCCATATTTGGATATTTTGCCGCGGCCTAGTGGGTTCCTTTATTAAGGCGTGGGTTCCTGACACTATTGGACTTATACCTGTCCCGTCCCCCGCATATTGGTGCCTCGTGTGAGGACGTAGAATAGAAGAAAAACAAAGAAAAATCGTGGAAGTACCAGCTGCGGAGACCCAAGTGTTAACAAGGAGCACACTGTATCATCTCTCCCGCCGAAGCCAAGAAAATTGTAAGTAACTTATCTCGGGAGAGCGCTTGGGTGACGTTGGGAGGCAAAATAGCGAAAAAGAAAATTATTAAAAGAACACAAAAATGGGAACGAATTTATCAAAAGTTGAATGGGATGTTTTTCATCAATTAGAGACAATGTTGCAAGAAAAAGGTCACTCTGAAATTTCAAAAACTGAGCTTAAAAACTTACTTATCTGGGTTAAAGCGAATACGCAAGATTTAAATCTGCAGTCTGCTTTTACTTTTCATTTTTGGGATCAGATAAACTGGAGAATCTATAATCTAGTCTCTCTCAAAAAAGATGAAAGCTTAAGAGAACTTATGCCGGTTTGTAGAGCGCTGTTGGAGCGCTGTTTTAAACAAACGGATAATAATAAGATCAACTTGGACTCAGAAAACAAAGCTTCTGGTTCTGTCTCATTAAATTCCAGTAAACCGGAGACTGTGTGAGTATCGGAGAATGTTACAAGTGTTGTTGCAAATGCTGAAAGTATTGCTTTGAACTCTGTTGAACAAAATCTTTCTTCTCTCTCTCTGGGAAAAAATGAGACTCTTTTGGACTTTTCTTCGCGTTGTTCTGTTAATGTAAAAATATGTGACTCTTGTAAGGGGGATGGAACAAAGTGTGTAAAAGATGGAAATGAAAAAGTGACTGTACTTCCTAAAATTGTTTGTGCAGGGACACTGAAACCTGAATTGGATTCTGGTGGGCCTGGGGTGGAGGCTGAGGTGGCTGCTTCCACTCGAGAAATTGTGGTTCCGGGGAACTCTTTTTCAGTTAAGCAAAAACATGGTTGTTCTGGTGTTTGTCAATCTATAGATACAGAGAAAGAAAAATTGGCTTTAAGGGTGGAGTCCTTTGAAAGGAAGAGATGGAAGAAACTGGCGACTGTGTTGTTGCTGAAATTCAAAAAGCTGGACTTGAAATCTCTGCAACGAAAATTCAACAAGTTTCACCTTAGAAGTACCTGCGATGGAAGATGACTGAGGCGACAAGAACAGCACATAAAATTCAGATCCGAACCAGAGTCAACAACCTACAAGAGTTACAACAACTTCTAGGAGAAATCAACTGGGTCAGACCGATGTTGGGAATCACCAATGATGAACTGAGTCCGCTCTTCCATTTGCTGAGAGGAAGTTGCGACATCACTTCGCCAAGAACTTTAACCCCTGAAGCTGGTGCTGCTCTCGACAAAGTCACAGAAGCTCTTCAAAAAAGACAAGCTCATCGCTGCGTTCCTGAAAATCCTTTCTTTCTTGCAATCTTAGGAGAGAAGATGCAGCTTTGTGGTCTCATTTTCCAGTGGGATGCCACAGAACAAGATCCTTTGTTAATAATGGAATGGGTTTTTCCTCCCTAGAGGTTTTCAAAGACCATTTGCTCAGTTTCAGAAATGATTGCATACATTATAATTAAGGCTAGAACCAGATTGTTAACTTTGGCAGGTCAAGAATGTTCAGTTATCTATTTGCCATTGAAAAATGATTATTTCAATTGGGCAATGCAAAATTCTGATGATTTACAATATGCATTCTTAGGTTTTCCAGGTGTTTGTTCCATACACTATCCAGCTCACAAACTACTGCAAGCAAAATTGAGTTTCAGAGGAAAACCTAAATTAAGTGAAGAACCTTTACATGCTGTGACTCTCTTCACTGATGGCTCTGGTAAAAGCCACAAGTCCGTTGTGACTTGGTTTAATCAAAAGACTGATGTTTGGGAATCTGATATTCAAACAGTAGAGGGATCCCCTCAAATTGTTGAGCTTGCTGCAGTAGTTTGAGCTTTTCAGCTGTTTCCTCGGCCTTTTAATTTGGTCACAGATTCTGCTTATGTTGCTAATGTAGTCAGGAGAATAGAAGGTTCCATTTTAAAGGATGTTAGTAATGAAACTTTACATCATTGGCTTTCATGTCTTTTTATAACTTTGCAATATAGAACTAATCCATATTTTGTTTCTCACATTAGGGCGCATTCTTCACTTCCTGGATTTTTAGTGGAAGGAAATGCAAGAGCGGACAAGCTGACAATGGTCATTTCTAACACATTGCCACATATTTTTCAACAAGCAAAATTGAGTCATGCCTTTTTCCACCAAAATGCACAAGCACTCATGCGAATGTTCCAAATCACTAAATGTCAAGCTAAAGCTATCTTTCGTACATGTCCTGACTGTCAATTAGTACAACCTCCTGTTTCTACAGGAGCAATCAACCCCCGAGGCTTACAAAGCCTACAGTTGTGGCAAACAGATGTTACTAAATAGCCTTCTTTTGGTAAATTTAAAAATATTCATGTTTCCATAGACACGTTCTCTGGTGCAGTTTTTGCTTCCCTTCACACAGGTGAAACTGGCAGCCATGCCTGTCATCATTTCCTGCAAGCTTTTGCTTCATTGGGTATACCCCAAGAAGTAAAAACTGACAATGGTCCCGCATACATATCTCAAAAATTGGCCACATTTTTAAATGAATGGGGTGTTCGACACATTTTTGGTATTCTCCACTCTCCCACAAGCCAAGCAATCATTGAAAGAACACATCAAACCTTAAAACGCATATTAGATCAACAGAGAGGGGGAACGGAAATCACCCCACAGATGAGACTGAGTAAGGCTTTGTATGGTTTTAATTTTCTAAATAGTTCAAGTACAGAACCAGATCCACCAATCTTTAGACACTTTTCAAATAGCACACAGGCAAAACTGAAAGAACATCCTCCTCTTCTAATTAGAAACCCTGACTCTGGACAGATGGAAGGCCCGTTTCAATTAATAACGTGGGGCAAAGGGTATGCTTCTATTTCCACAGGTGCTGGAAGAATTAAGTGGGTTCCTGCCAAAAACGTCAAACCGTATCGCACTTCAGAACCTGTTGTAGAGCCTAGAACTGAGGAAGCGAGTACGCAGACGTGGACCGAATGGAAGGATCCCGGGTCTCGCCTGACGCCTCTTGTGCCTGACGTTCTTTGTGCATCGGTGGAACCCATGAACTCTGATTTTGTGCCAATGTTATTTATGAGTATACGAATTGAATGCTGAATGTTTGTTTAACAAAGCTAATTTTTGGCTGAAAATTTAGGTTCTTGTTTTTGTTTAGAAAGAATTCTGCCAAAACTTAGTTCTTGAAAGAGATGGGGCAGAATCAAATGGTATACTTGTTTTGCTTGATTTTAATTGTTTTTTGTCGTGCAGATTTGCCTGTGGATCAACCGAAAACGAATGTTTGGGTGACCTTAGCGAAGGCTGCCGGATCGGATACTATATGTCTGTCTAATTCGGAACCAGAAAAGCCTTTCTCAACCTGTTTGGTTGGTGTGCCAGTGAAAGAGTTTCCTTTGGTCAGAAAAGAATCCAATGGTAAACCAGGTGGAATTGACAATGGAAAAAGTCCTTCCTTCAATTGGAACATTTGTTCGAAAAAACTTCTCAGGGCAGCAAATGTTTCAAACAGTTGGGATGTGTTTCTGGAGACGGACCAATATCCACGGCAATTGCCAAAAAGGTATTGGATCATTTGCGGAGACAGAGGTTGGCAAGGCATTCCCGCCCACCTTGAAGGTGGCCCTTGTAGCATTGGTATGCTTACCATAATTGCCCCCACTGCCAAAGCAGTGATGAAAAAGAAACAAAGGAAAACAAGAGCTGTTCCTCATTATGATGAGAACTGTCAGAGTGATTTTATGCCTTGGAATGCCGCCAGAAGGCTTTCAGCAGGTATATTTCTACCCCAATTGGCTTCAGCTGTGGCATTGAGACAATTAGATCGAGTTGGATGTTGGCTGAGCAAACAAGCTAATGCCACATCCTCCGCAATCAGTGATATGTTGACCGATGTTGATAGTATTAGACATGCTACTCTTCAAAACAGAGCAGCCATTGATTTTCTCTTACTGGCACAAGGACATGGTTGTGAGGAATTGGAAGGATTGTGTTGTATGAATTTGTCTGATCGTTCTGAATCCATTCACAAAAGCATTCAAAAATTAAAGGATCTGACAGCCCAAATTAAAGAAGATGGAGGTTCCTGGTTGGATGATTTGTTTCAAAATTGGAGTTTTGCACCTTGGCTAAGGCAACTTTGCAAGATAGGTCTTTACATATTAGGTGTTCTAATACTGATATTGATAGTGGCACCTTGTATACTCTGTTGTGTTCGGGGAATGATGAACAAAACAGTCCGAGAAGTTTTTGTCATTCAAGCAGGAGAATTAGGAAGTAGAAGCACAGAGAGTGTACGAAATCTCACGAAAGCAGTAGATGAGGGTATTGACATGAACGATGGTTTTGAATTAAGGCCTTGGAATCGACCAGAGTTTTTTGAACGATGCCTTGTGACTGTTGCCAAACGTGATTCATATCTCTCTTTCAGGGATTGGGTCTTCAGAGCATTAAGTTGCTGTGCCGTAATATAGCAATGCTTCAGTTTAGTGAAAATAGGTCTTCAGCAGATAATAAGCAGAAATTTTGCAATAGAGCTATGAAACGCAAATAGCAAGCGACAAGAAAATGAAAGCTTCTGGGTCAAACAGAGAGGGGGAAATGTTGGAATCCATAAGGTAAGAGGATTTTTAAGAAATGGTTACAAAGAAGTATGTAGGCCTTAGACAGGAGTTTTGTAAGCATTGCAGAAAAGTTTCCCATGCAAGCAGAAAAAGTTTTCCATGCAAGCAGAAAAGTTTCCCAAGCAGTAGACGTGACAAATAACAATAGGCTTCTGTAGAATTGGCTTTAGGATGGCAACAAAGTTATTTAATGAATATCTTTAGAAGGCTAGCATGAATAGAACTCTGTTCTTTGTCTCTTATCAACTAGTCTTTGTTTTAGCTACGATTACCTATGTTTTATAAGATTGGATAGAATGCTTGTCAAGATGTGTTTTCTGTGTCTGATTGGCTGAATTCTAGTCTGAGATGATTTTATGTATTGCTGTATGAGCCCTGTTGAAGGAGACATTTTTTGGTGTGGATCAGTGAGCTGTCATGTCTCCATTTTGTATTTTGAGACTGATGTGCTGGAAATAAAAGCAAAAATCTCTTCACTGGTCTGGTTACCATGTTATCCATATTTGGATATTTTGCCGCGGCCTAGCGGGTTCCTTTTTTAAGGTGTGGGTTCCTGACACTATTGGACTTATACCTGTCCCGTCCCTCGCATATTGGTGCCTCGTGTGAGGACGTAGAATAGAAGAAAAACAAAGAAAAATCGTGGAAGTACCAGCTGCGGAGACCCAAGTGTTAACAAGGAGCACACTGTATCATCTCTCCCGCCGAAGCCAAGAAAATTGTAAGTAACTTATCTCGGGAGAGCGCTTGGGTGACGTTGGGAGGCAAAATAGCGAAAAAGAAAATTATTAAAAGAACACAAAAATGGGAACGAATTTATCAAAAGTTGAATGGGATGTTTTTCATCAATTAGAGACAATGTTACAAGAAAAAGGTCACTCTGAAATTTCAAAAACTGAGCTTAAAAACTTACTTATCTGGGTTAAAGCGAATACGCAAGATTTAAATCTGCAGTCTGCTTTTACTTTTCATTTTTGGGATCAGATAAACTGGAGAATCTATAATCTAGTCTCTCTCAAAAAAGATGAAAGCTTAAGAGAACTTATGTCGGTTTGTAGAGCGCTGTTGGAGCGCTGTTTTAAACAAACGGATAATAATAAGATCAACTTGGACTCAGAAAACAAAGCTTCTGGTTCTGTCTCATTAAATTCCAGTAAACCGGAGACTGTGTGAGTATCGGAGAATGTTACAAGTGTTGTTGCAAATGCTGAAAGTATTGCTTTGAACTCTGTTGAACAAAATCTTTCTTCTCTCTCTCTGGGAAAAAATGAGACTCTTTTGGACTTTTCTTCGCGTTGTTCTGTTAATGTAAAAATATGTGACTCTTGTAAGGGGGATGGAACAAAGTGTGTAAAAGATGGAAATGAAAAAGTGACTGTACTTCCTAAAATTGTTTGTGCAGGGACACTGAAACCTGAATTGGATTCTGGTGGGCCTGGGGTGGAGGCTGAGGTGGCTGCTTCCACTCGGGAAATTGTGGTTCCGGGGAACTCTTTTTCAGTTAAGCAAAAACATGGTTGTTCTGGTGTTTGTCAATCTATAGATACAGAGAAAGAAAAATTGGCTTTAAGGGTGGAGTCCTTTGAAAGGAAGAGATGGAAGAAACTGGCGACTGTGTTGTTGCTGAAATTCAAAAAGCTGGACTTGAAATCTCTGCAACGAAAATTCAACAAGTTTCACCTTAGAAGTACCTGCGATGGAAGATGACTGAGGCGACAAGAACAGCACAGAAAATTCAGATCCGAACCAGAGTCAACAACCTACAAGAGTTACAACAACTTCTAGGAGAAATCAACTGGGTCAGACCGATGTTGGGAATCACCAATGATGAACTGAGTCCGCTCTTCCATTTGCTGAGAGGAAGTTGCGACATCACTTCGCCAAGAACTTTAACCCCTGAAGCTGGTGCTGCTCTCGACAAAGTCACAGAAGCTCTTCAAAAAAGACAAGCTCATCGCTGCGTTCCTGAAAATCCTTTCTTTCTTGCAATCTTAGGAGAGAAGATGCAGCTTTGTGGTCTCATTTTCCAGTGGGATGCCACAGAACAAGATCCTTTGTTAATAATGGAATGGGTTTTTCCTCCCTACAGGTTTTCAAAGACCATTTGCTCAGTTTCAGAAATGATTGCATACATTATAATTAAGGCTAGAACCAGATTGTTAACTTTGGCAGGTCAAGAATGTTCAGTTATCTATTTGCCATTGAAAAATGATTATTTCAATTGGGCAATGCAAAATTCTGATGATTTACAATATGCATTCTTAGGTTTTCCAGGTGTTTGTTCCATACACTATCCAGCTCACAAACTACTGCAAGCAAAATTGAGTTTCAGAGGAAAACCTAAATTAAGTGAAGAACCTTTACATGCTGTGACTCTCTTCACTGATGGCTCTGGTAAAAGCCACAAGTCCGTTGTGACTTGGTTTAATCAAAAGACTGATGTTTGGGAATCTGATATTCAAACAGTAGAGGGATCCCCTCAAATTGTTGAGCTTGCTGCAGTAGTTTGAGCTTTTCAGCTGTTTCCTCGGCCTTTTAATTTGGTCACAGATTCTGCTTATGTTGCTAATGTAGTCAGGAGAATAGAAGGTTCCATTTTAAAGGATGTTAGTAATGAAGCTTTACATCGTTGGCTTTCATGTCTTTTTATAACTTTGCAATATAGAACTAATCCATATTTTGTTTCTCACATTAGGGCGCATTCTTCACTTCCTGGATTTTTAGTGGAAGGAAATGCAAGAGCGGACAAGCTGACAATGGTCATTTCTAACACATTGCCAAATAGTTTTGAACAAGCAAAATTGAGTCATGCCTTTTTCCACCAAAATGCACAAGCACTCATGCGAATGTTCCAAATCACTAAAAGTCAAGCTAAAGCTATCATTCATACTTGCCCTGACTGTCAATTGGTACAACCTCCTGTTTCTACAGGAGCAATCAACCCCCGAGGCTTACAAAGCCTACAGTTGTGGCAAACAGGTGTTACTAAACAGCCTTCTTTTGGTAAATTTAAAAATATTCATGTTTCCATAGACACGTTCTCTGGTGCAGTTTTTGCTTCCCTTCACACAGGGGAAACTGGCAGCCATGCCTGTCATCATTTCCTGCAAGCTTTTGCTTCATTGGGTATACCCCAAGAAGTAAAAACTGACAATGGTCCCGCATACATATCTCAAAAATTGGCCACATTTTTAAATGAATGGGGTGTTCGACACATTTTTGGTATTCCCCACTCTCCCACAAGCCAAGCAATCATTGAAAGAACACATCAAACCTTAAAACGCATATTAGATCAACAGAGAGGGGGAACGGAAATCACCCCACAGATGAGACTGAGTAAGGCTTTGTATGTTTTTAATTTTCTAAATAGTAAAAGTACAGAACCAGATCCACCAATCTTTAGACACTTTTCAAATAGCACACAGGCAAAACTGAAAGAACATCCTCCTCTTCTAATTAGAAACCCTGACTCTGGACAGATGGAAGGCCCGTTTCAATTAATAACGTGGGGCAAAGGGTATGCTTCTATTTCCACAGGTGCTGGAAGAATTAAGTGGGTTCCTGCCAAAAACGTCAAACCGTATCGCACTTCAGAACCTGTTGTCGAGCCTAGAACTGAGGAAGCGAGTACGCAGACGTGGACCGAATGGAAGGATCCCGGGTCTCGCCTGACGCCTCTTGTGCCTGACGTTCTTTGTGCATCGGTGGAACCCGTGAACTCTGATTTTGTGCCAATGTTATTTATGAGTATACGAATTGAATGCTGAATGTTTGTTTAACAAAGCTAATTTTTGGCTTAAAATTTAGGTTCTTGTTTTTGTTTAGAAAGAATTCGGCCAAAACTTAGTTCTTGAAAGAGATGGGGCAGAATCAAATGGTATACTTGTTTTGCTTGATTTTAATTGTTTTTTGTCGTGCAGATTTGCCTGTGGATCAACCGAAGACGAATGTTTGGGTGACCTTAGCCAAGGCTGCCGGATCGGATACTATATGTCTGTCTAATTCGGAACCAGAAAAGCCTTTCTCAACCTGTTTGGTTGGTGTGCCAGTGAAAGAGTTTCCTTTGGTCAGAAAAGAATCCAATGGTAAACCAGGTGGAATTGACAATGGAAACAGTCCTTCCTTCAATTGGAACATTAGGTCCAACAAACTTCTCAGGGCAGCAAATGTTTCAAACAGTTGGGATGTGTTTCTGGAGACGGACCAATATCCACGGCAATTGCCAAAAGGGTATTGGATCATTTGCGGAGACAGAGGTTGGCAAGGCATTCCAGCCCACCTTGAAGGTGGCCCTTGTAGCATTGGTATGCTTACCATAATTGCCCCCACTGCCAAAGCAGTGATGAAAAAGAAACAAAGGAAAACAAGAGCTGTTCCTCATTATGATGAGAACTGTCAGAGTGATTTTATGCCTTGGAATGCCGCCAGAAGGCTTTCAGCAGGTATATTTCTACCCCAATTGGCTTCAGCTGTGGCATTGAGACAATTAGATCGAGTTGGATGTTGGCTGAGCAAACAAGCTAATGCCACATCCTCCGCAATCAGTGATATGTTGACCGATGTTGATAGTATTAGACATGCTACTCTTCAAAACAGAGCAGCCATTGATTTTCTTTTACTGGCACAAGGACATGGTTGTGAGGAATTTGAAGGATTGTGTTGTATAAATTTGTCTGATCGTTCTGAATCCATTCACAAAAGCATTCAAAAATTAAAGGATCTGACAGCCCAAATTAAAGAAGATGGAGGTTCCTGGTTGGATGATTTGTTTCAAAATTGGAGTTTTGCACCTTGGCTAAGGCAACTTTGCAAGATAGGTCTTTACATATTAGGTGTTCTAATACTGATATTGATAGTGGCACCTTGTATACTCTGTTGTGTTCGGCGAATGATGAACAAAACAGTCCGAGAAGTTTTTGTCATTCAAGCAGGAGAATTAGGAAGTAGAAGCACAGAGAGTGTACGAAATCTCACGAAAGCAGTAGATGAGGGTATTGACATGAACGATGGTTTTGAATTAAGGCCTTGGAATCGACCAGAGTTTTTTGAACGATGCCTTGTGACTGTTGCCAAACGTGATTCATATCTCTCTTTCAGGGATTGGGTCGTCAGAGCATTAAGTTGCTGTGCCGTAATATAGCAATGCTTCAGTTTAGTGAAAATAGGTCTTCAGCAGATAATAAGCAGAAATTTTGCAATAGAGCTATGAAACGCAAATAGCAAGCGACAAGAAAATGAAAGCTTCTGGGTCAAACAGAGAGGGGGAAATGTTGGAATCCATAAGGTTAGAGGATTTTTAAGAAATGGTTAAAAAGAAGTATGTCGGCCTTAGACTGGAGTTTTGTTAGCATTGCAGAAAAGTTTCCCATGCAAGCAGAAAAAGTTTCCCATGCAAGCAGAAGAAGTTTTCCATGCAAGTAGAAAAGTTTCCCAAGCAGTAGATGTGACAAATAACAATAGGCTTCTGTAGAATTTGCTTTAGGATGGCAACAAGGTTATTTAATGTATATCTTTAGAAGGTTAGCATGAATAGAACTCTGTTCTTTGTCTCTTATCAACTAGTCTTTGTTTTAGCTACGATTACGTATTTTTTATAAGATTGGATAGAATGCTTGTCAAGATGTGTTTTCTGTGTCTGATTGGCTGAATTCTAGTCTGAGATGATTTTATGTATTGCTGTATGAGCCCGGTTGAAGGAGACATTTTTTGGTGTGGATCAGTGAGCTATCATGTCTCCATTTTGTATTTTGAGACTGATGTGCTGGAAATAAAAGCAAAAATCTCTTCACTGCTCTGGTTGTCATGTTATCCATATTTGGATATTTTGCCGCGACCTAGTGGGTTCCTTTTTTAAGGCGTGGGTTCCTGACACCATTGGACTTATACCTGTCCCGTGCCCCGCAGCCTGAGTGTTTCAAAAGCCTGGTTTTTGCAAGAAAGCAGCTCTCCTTTGCATCTGCCTGGGGACTCTGCATCACCACGAACCCTCACTCCCAGTTTGCCAAGGAGATGATCAGTAGCAATGTTGCAGAGCTGCTGTGTGCATCTGAATGGAATGGCAGAGAGCGAAGTGCTGGACATTTCTGACTTTAATACAATGCTGCTGCATTGGTGCCAGTTGAGTTGGTTTTCCATCAGTGGCCTTTCTGTCTAGAAGTACACTGCCCAGAGTATTTGATGCCATTTCCTTCCTGTTGTTTTCATACCTTCCTTCAGTTGAAAGGATGATAAAACCTTTCCATTTTGAAGATCCCTGTTAGGAAACACTATGCCAGAGGAGTCATCGCTCCCTTTTCTTCTGCCTCCTTTGTCATTTTCAGAGACTCATTTCAAATTTCTGCTCATGTCAAGAAGAATACTGAGACTACTTAGCAGGGTTGACGCTCTCAGCTGCTTTCCTCTTTCATACCGCTTCATACTGGATGTGACTTCAAGACCTCGTTTTGTCATCTGCATTTTGCCGTGATCCAAAGCTAAATATTCCAGGCCTGTGAACACAAAAAGAACTCTTAGTCTTTTGCAAGAACTACCCCTAGGAGGATTTGTGTTCAGTTTGATCTCTACAGTGTTTCAGAAAAAAGGAGATTGTACTCTCTTCTTGTGTACTCTCTTCTTGTGCTCTCATTTCCCTCTCTCTGCCTTGCATGCCCTAGTTAATCCGCTGGCGTGACTCATTTGGCATCATCTCACGGTGCAAATTCTGCATAGTTTCATGTCCTTACAAATGCCAGTTGCCAAGGAGCCTATCTAAGCATTCAAGGGGCAAAGAATTGTAGGGCTGGCAAGTTCAGGTGCTGAAACTGTAAGTCATGCCATATCAAAGTGACAGAGCAAATCAATTGGTCTAGGACTTTCAGCTGGACACCTCTGAGAATAGCAGCTTGTCAGCAATGACACAGCCATCTTCCTAGCTGTATTCCAGAAAGAGGAAAGCGACACCTTCAATGGTTAATATGTTTGGCATGAGAAACAGCAAGAAATGTACCGCAAAATACTTGAGTCAGATCAAGTGCGTTTCTCTAGTGAGAAGTTTGCACTTGTTCTTTCTTGTCTGTGCCTTTACTTTTCACAGAAGACAGGGGAGCATTTCATTATTACTGTTCTTTTGTTTTCTTTTGTTGGCCTCCCTCTTTCCACCTGCAATTAACAAATTTGCCTTTCTTTACTGGCTTCTCTTTCTTTACTTCTACAAGTTGACATGAGGTCATCCAACCTTATCATCAATGTTCTCAGACAGTGGAGAGAAGTAGAAGGTACAGCTAAATGGATAAAAGAAACCCACAAAAATAGACAGGTTTTTACAGTCTTCTGTGAGAACATTAGGACACAAGATGTCTTTGAACTGAGTAATGCTCTATTGATTTAACTTTTAGTCCACTCGTTACTTTTATTACACGTGTTTGGCCTTTAGTACAGAGCCTTGGAACTAACCCAGGCCAATACTTTGGCTAATTTTGTTTTATTTCTAGTGAGGACTTTGTTTCTTAAGGAATAGTCCAGAGAAAGAGCGTCCACGGTACAGTTACGGGTCATAAATTCTGGTACAGTTTGTGCTGGTAATACCTTTCTAGGAAAGAAAGGTTTGAAGGAAAGAAAGGTTTGACATCTTTTTTGACTTTCAAATGGAACCATTATTTGAAAAACCTAAGAGTTGCGGTTCCCCCCCCACCCCACACCCCAAGTACTTCTCTTTGCACTGTTACTCAGGGATTACACATAAAAGCCCACCCTGTAAAATACGTTGCAGATACTTTGCAAGACGTGCAGCATAGCAGCTAGAGATGATAACGTGGGTTAAATAACATTGCTTCTGCAGTGATGGAAACTCTGTCTACGCAGACATACTCAACAAAGGTTACGATGGCTTAGCTCCTGTGCTCAAGTTAACGTGCATTTTAGAACTTCCCAAGAAGGTGAATTCAACCTCCTTCATTGCTCTCTGCTGGAGTCCCAAGAGAATTTCAGTCTGCTTTTTTTCATTTACAGCTGTCACTGCTTAGCTCTTGAACATGAGACTCCCTCATGACTGATGAAAGTTGTCTAGTTAAGAGTGGCTGAAAGACATGGTCTTGCTCTAGAAGGAGATGAGAAGGTTTCTGCAGTCTTTGTCATCTCTACTGCTTGTGATTTCTATAAAAAACCAGTGGGAAATTTCTGAAGGCAGTCCAGAAGCTGGCAATATGGACAGCTTACAGCCGAACACTTGCTGCAGTGCAACCATGGTGACACCAGAAAGGACTTCAAAAATTTAAAAGGGCAAACAATGCAGTTGGAAGGAAAAGAACATGAACCATTATTCCATTTTTCTAATCTATCTTTCTTTCAATCATCATTTTCGTGCAGTTTCGCGGCTTGCGTTGGTATCCCTCCGAAGGAATCTGAGACAGAGTAAGCTTTTGAATGGAGTAGAAGTGAGAAACGCAGGCCAAGTTGCCTTTTTTGCCATCAAATACCAGTTACGCTTGAACTACCCTTTGCTTAAGGTGCTTAGCTTACACTAAGAATTGATTAGCACATTTTGATGTGGGCAAATTTTACTGTCATGACTGAGTAAATTTTGCTGTCACTCAGAATTTTACTGTCGTCTGAATAGCAATGTTTGTGTCAAAATAGTATTTTGTCTCCTGTATCTGCAGCAGGTAAGCCTTTTGCTGTCAGCAGTGTTGCTTAACCTTTCATGTCATATCCCTCTTCACATCCATCTTCTGCTTAAGGCTTATTAATCTACTTTAGAATTGGCACGTGGAATAAGACTACTTTTCCTTTTTGAAAGCTAATGTCATTTGACCTACTTACAGCAAATAATTCATTAATTGCAAGTCCCCAGCTAGCATCTTTTCGGCATATTCTAACCTTCTAAAGAAGTAACAAAAGCACTCTCCAATACATTACTTCTTAAGCACACAAAATGCTTCCCTCCTTTGCAGTTGGCATCTCTAAAATGAACCGCATGTCTGCAGTATTTTAACATGCGCCATATTTAGCCAAGTCATTCATAACAAACAAAAAGCAGTCCCTTCAATTCAGAAAGAGTTTTCAATTGTTCTTGAATATACAAAACATACCCTTACCGTAGGCATTGCATGCAGATTTAATGGTCGTGAAAGCAAACCCTATGTTTCTCTTGTGATAGAAGGGTTTTCCACAGTTTTCCACAATTGTTCTTGGCACACTTTTCTACTGATATGACTGTTAGGAAACTTGAAGGTACTTCTAAGGTACTGTAGTAAGCAGAAAAGGAGGAGAGGTTGTGCCTTATTTTCTGGCTTCCTTTGGTTTTCTTTTTGGTTTTCTTCCTCTTGCTCTTTTCCATGTCACCTTTCTAGATATTGTGATTTAGATTGGTAGTTTACTAAGCTGTGTTTTCTGTCGGGAATTCTTGTAAATTCCGAAAGGAACCCAGCTGGTGAATAGGCATCTTGTTATGATTTGCTAGCTGCATAGAAAATCTTCCTGCTGCTCTAAAATGCTTTGATTTGATATGCATTTTTATCACCATTCAAATGAAAAGAGAATGGTTCCTCTAGCCACTGCTTTTGTATTGGATTCAGTTCAGTGTTCGCTAACGGTGCAAAAAAGTCCTGCTGGAAGAAAGGATCTGCATAGAAATTGACCAAGACACGTGCTACATGGGTCTTGGAAATGTCTGAAGTTTCTCTACCTTTCTGGCAGTCTGTCTTCACAGCAAGACTTGAGGAGGGCTTTTGCTAGCATTTCTTTGACAGAAAGCAAGAACAAAGCAAGCAAAATGGAGCAGCAAAAGAACATAGCAGCAAAAGGCACATTATCCCCTCTGTTATTCATGCATCGATGGAGTATACCATCTATGCATACTAATAAATGGGGACTCCAGACAAAGGAGCAAATGCAGATGAATCTCAGGGAAGGAAATTAGTGGAGAGCTAACTGCAGTCCCTCGACTTCACAAGAAATGGTGTCCGATAATCCCAACCAGAAAGAAATAGAACTCCATTTTCAAATGGGTTGCCACCTATGGTCCTCTCTTCTTCCTGTATGAAGGAACTGTGTTTTGAATCAATCTTCAAGATGGGATGGCTAAAGACCTTAGATGCCTCCAATTTTATTATATTTTTTTTTCAGAAGCAACTGTCTCAAAACCTCTTTAAAGCTGACTTTTTCCCTTAAGATGCCATCATTTAATAGAGCACCTTTTCATTTAACAGAGTATTTCAAACATCATTTACGAATTTAGACTAAAAGTAACACTTTTCCTAGTAGTCTTTCATTTTTTGCAGCTCAGTGCTAACATAGGCAGCAAAGAAGAGAACAGAGCACAGCTCTTTCTGGAGCATCTTGAACAAATGCCCTTGCTTATGTTCTAATCATTCACTTCACCAAAATACCTAACAATGAAGAAAAGGTTGTTTACATGGCAATGAATGGGTGTGATTTCTCAAGTAGAATTTGTATCACGTAGATGATACTTGGCAAACAGCAAATGAAGGGGTTTTCTTCAGCTCTCAGACTGATGTTACGTGTGGGTAATTAAAAGAAAAGATAACAAGAAGGATATTTTTAACATGTGAATTTAATTACACCCCTACCATGGGCATCTGAATCTTATTAAAGAAAGAGAGGATCATAAACCCTTTGCTGATGGAATGTAGCCTATTCATTGGTTGAAATGAAGCAGGTAGACAGAACATATGAAATATTTTTTTTGTGGATCAAACATTTATTTTCGAAAGCGATGCTGACAGATGGTGAACTCACCAACTTAGATATTGCCAGTAGACAAGGTTGCATAACTTGCTCCATCAAGTTATGCCTTGGAATGATCATCCAAGGGGATTTTCCCTGCATCTGTGAAAATGTGCCTACCTTTTTCACAATATTTTTGCAGGAGCATTGTTAGGCCTGATCAGATGGTATGTAGGGTGAATTAGCAGCAGCAGCAAGGTGAGTGGCCAGGAGAATTTGCTTCAATGGATTTTGATCTCCTGGATATTTTGAAGATTTGCTTCAGCCCTGTTTGTGAAACACCGCCTTTAAAGGGTGCTAAACAATTGTTCAGGCTGGCTCCTGAAATTCTTTGATATGCAGGATGGTTGCCAGACCCAAGGGAGCAATACTGCCAAGTCGGGCTGGTTTGATAGTACCAAGTGGCTCCTGCAATCTGCCAGCCAGAAGTGGGGCAGGGGAGTTTTGTTTGTAAGGGAAAAGGACCGAGGTTTCTGTTTGGCGGCCAGGGGCCGAGAGTGCCGGCTGGCTCCTGAAATTCTTTGATATGCAGGATGGCTCCCAGATCCAAGGTGGCACCAGCGCCAAGTCAGGCTGGTTTGTTACTACCAAGTGCCTTGTGCGATCTGCCATCCAGAAGTGGGGCAGGTGAGTTTTGTTTGCAAGGGAAGAGGGCTGTGGTTTGTGTTTCGGGGCCTGTGGCTTGGAGTGGCCAGCTGACTCCGGAAAATCCATGATACGCAGGCTGGTGCGGAGCCCTAAGTTGCCACCAGTTCCAAGTCAGGCTGCTTTGATACTACAACAAGGCTCCTGCAATCTGCCATCCAGAAGCGGAGCAGGTGAGTTTTGTTTGCCAGGGAAAAAGGCCTTGGTTTGTGTTTGGGGGCCTGTGGCTGGGAGAGGCCGGCTGGCTCCTGAAAATCCATGATACGTGGGGGAGTTCCCAGACCCAAGGTGGCACCAGTGCCAAGTCGGGCTGGTTTGGCAGTTCCAAGTGGTTCCTGCAATCTGCCATCCAGAAGTGGGGCATCTGAATTTTGTTAGCCAGGGAAAAGTGCCGTGGTTTTTTTTGGCAGCCTATGGCTGGGAGTGGCCGGCTGGCTCCTGAAAATCCACGATATGCAGGATGGTTCCCAGACCCAAGGTGGCACAAGTGCCAAGTCGGGCTGGTTTGATAGCAGCAAGTGGCTCCTGCAATCTCCCATGATCACATGAAGAAATACTTTCTGGTGTCCGTACTGGGCCATATACTCTTTCTTCTCTCCCTCAACTTCTCCATCACCTCTCATCTTTTCCACATGCGCTATCTTCAAGGTCCACAGGCTACTTTTCACAGAATCTTCAGGCCTGATGCAGTAAGAATGATGAATAAAACAGAGCTGGGATCTATTTTCCAGTTTGGATAAAATGCATTCTGCACACAAATCCAAGGGGAAGGTGCTGCCCCGATGCCCAGAAAAGCTTTCACTACTGCTAGTGTTCCACGTCAGCCGCAACTTAGTCTGAAAGAAAAGCTTTTTCTCTGAGAGCATCTGAGAGGTTTGCATGAAGCACTGATATCTGACATATGCAATTTTGAATAGGAGAGGAAAAAGGAAATGGCAAGAAGTTTTTAATTTTAGTGGTTTCAATTTTAATTTCCGTGCACTTTTTCAAAACTTGTCAGCTCAAATGCCCATCAACATCTTTTAGTCATCTGTAAGTCAGTATTCATATAAAATGTGCTTCAAATCCAAAGAATTTCAAATTTGCACTCCAAGTTTCTATGCCTAGATTTATGATTTCCTACACATATTAGATGAAAGGAAGGCCTTTTTTACTGTGGGAGTACTGGAACACTACAACATGATGCCCAGAGAAGTTGTGGGTGTCCCATCCCTGAAAGTATTCAAGGTCACATTGGACGGGGCTTGGAGCAGCAACAAAGGAGAAGCTTGATGGTAGAGAAACAAAGTTGGACTATAGAAGAAACTCGGATTGAAGTATAGGAGCAAGTTTTCTCTCAGCTCTTGGGGTGAATTCAAAGTTGTACAAAATGACATTTATCTGTGCTATTCACTACTGTAACAGAAAGGTTCATGAAAACTGTACAGAAGATAGCAAATTTTAAAAGAGATAAGAATTACAGCATAAAATCCATGGGATGGGTTACAACATGAGACACTCTCTAAGAGAAAATCTCTGTGTTTCAGCACTTCATCATGGTAAGATTTCATGAAGTGCCAAAGAAGGTGGCAAAATATCATTCGGGACATTATTTACTGGAATTCAGCCTGGCCATTAGTAGGAACTGGGTTTGAACACATCATGTAGATATACCACACACACTTTCCCTTCACTGAAAAATTACTGTTTACAACGAATAAGCAATTGACGATCAAAATTGATTGAAAGCATCTTAAACATGTCAAGTATTTCATTGTAGAAGATCTGTGATGCAAATGCTTCTTCCACCTTCAAGAGGGACAGAAGAATTCTTCCATATCATGATGGTTTAAAATTGTATCAACCAATGTTTTCTGCTGAAAAGATATCAACTATTTTTTTCTATTTTTGGAAGAAAATATTCCTAGACATACAACAGGTGAGAACTAAGTAATTTTAAAGAAACAAATGAAATGAAAATATTCTGTAAATAGAATGAAATGAAAAGCTGTTTTTTAAATAGGAGCTAAATATTAAACAGAATTTTTGTACCAGGCATTTGAATTACTGCACCAGCTCTTTTGCCCATCAAGAGAGGCATTTAGCATTTCAGTCTTTTCCAAGGTGTTCATGATCTGCTATGCTGATCTCTGTGTGTGCCTAGGTGTGTGTGGAAGGGGGGGCATGTGAAGGGGAGTGTGTATGTTTGCTTTACAATTGTTGTGGCAGATTCATGCCTCAGCTCCACATTTTGTTTTAAAAAGGTCACGCCGAGCAGATATGAAGTTTACTATCAACAAGAGATCAATTCCCAAATCATCCATTTGACTCTCCCTTATAAATCATGTGCTTTGTTGCATATTTTATCAAATATACTTTCAAGCCAGATGGAGGAAGGAGGATGTGGGAATCCCTCCACCATCTTGCAACTTTTATGCAAGTAGGTTTTCAAGAAAATCATCATTTCTCTTTTAAATATGTCTGGAACAGACATGATGGTAGTGTCAACCTGTTGGAGTTTTTGTTGCTGGAAGAAGTTGTACAAAAGGATTGGTTTTTACATTGACCAGTTACTGAATCAAGCGCAGGAATACATTGGAAATTCAGCTGGGGGTTCCTTTTCCCAGCAGACTACTTTTAGAACGAGCTTGTACACTGAAGCTGACTCTTTTGCTCTCTTTTTGTTTCTTTCCTGTTTTCTTGGCTTCTTTGCCACTATCTAGACAATTTTGGAACTTTGTTCCCAACTGAAATTGTTTCAATAGTCTGATTGTGATCATACATTTTTACAAGGAATTTTTAAAATCTTTCCTCGAGTTCAGAAAGTCAAGGACTTGGGTCTTTTTCTTCCCTTATCAATATTGCAATGAAATTGATAAATAAAGACCAACTCTTTATTTTTGTTTTTAACCCACGTAGATAATTCCCATCCATTCATCCATTTTGTGGACAAATAGTTGCCATTCTGATGGAAGTTGTCACTTCTTAACAATAGGCATTCTGTGACTATGTTGACAGCACTTTGGGTGAAGATCCTAACTGGTCTTAGATACACATAGGGAGAAATTTGCTCAGCCAGTGTCAGTCTTAAGCATGCGTATCAGAAGATCTTTCTAGTGCTGGGAATTTTCCCATGAAAGGGATTCAGTTAGGGAAGAGACACTTGTGCCAGAGTTTTACATTCTTCTTGAACACTGCTTAAGGAACTTAGATGCCATGTCCATTTGGATCTCTGTCTGCACAGAACTTTGTCATGCCAGTGCTTGAAATGCATCTTGAAGAGAATTCACTAGCACAGAATGAATGAGAGTGGAAGGGGTTGGTGGGGCTAACCAGGCCCAACCCCCCTGCCTAAACCAGGATACCTAGAGCCTCTTGCCCAGGATTCTATCTGGGTGTACTTTTAATGTCTTCAAAGATCCAGGCTCCACAATCTTTCTGGGCAGTCTGTGCCGTGGTTCAGTCACCCTCACAGTAAAGAATCATTTACTGATGTTCAAAGGCAATCTCCTGTATTTCAGTGTGTGCCCACTGCCTCTTGTCTTTTCCCTCAGCATCACTGAAAAGACACTGATTCCCTCCCCTTTGCACTATTGCTTCCATATGTATGTGTGCTGCCATGTAGAGATATGTCAAAAACCTCCCTGAAGCCCAGACAGATAATATTCCCTTCATCTACCAGTCAAGTTGATTCATCAGAGGAGTTTAAAGTGATGTTACGCATGAAATTCCCCTGAAAAATCGTGCGAACTACATTATTTGGTCGTCTTTCATGTGCCTGGCAAGGTATTCCAGGAAGAGCTGCTTCAACAACTTCCTGGGGATAAAAAAGAGGCTGGCTGGTTTGTACTATCGCGAGTCCTCTTAATTGCCTTTTTTGAAGATGGGTGCAATTTGCTTACATCCACTCGTTAGCCTCTCTTGTCGTCTACATCTTATCAAAAAGCTTTTCCACTACATCTGGCTAGGAGAAACTGTGCCAGCACAGAAAACATCTCCCATCGTGTTCTAGACATTGCACGGAGGTCTGCCAAGTGTTTGGCAGGAAGAAATAAAAGTTGTCCAAAACAGCTTCCAATCGAATGTTCATGTGATTGGAAAAGTCAGGAGAGTGCAAAGGTACTGTTTTCTATCAGTTGGCAAGCTGCGCACACAATCCCAGTGTTGTACAGCTTCCTTCTTCACCTTTCCGAAGCTGCCGCTCTCTCCGGCTCCCGGAGGCGAAGAAGCGGCTTCTTCCCGCAAAGACGATTGTGCTGCTCACAGTGCTCTCCTTAGCGCGGCTTCTGCCCAAAGACGCCTGGGAGCGGCTCTTAGCTCCGGAGACCATCGTACCTTCGTCTTTAGCGCCTCTTCTCGTCTACATCTTGGCAAAAAGCTTTTCCACTATGTCTGGCTAGGACAAACTATGCCAGAACAGAAAACATCTCCAATCGTGTTTTAGACAATGCACGGAGGTCTGCCAAGTGTTTGGCAGGAAGAAAAGTTGTCCAAAAGAGCTTCTGCAGAATGGTTCCCAGACCCAAGGTGCCACCAGTACCAAGACGGGCTGGTTTGGTAGGACCCAGTGACTCCTGCAATTTGCCATCCAGGAGCGGGGCAGCTGAGTTTTGTTTAACAGAGAAAAGGGCCGTGGTTTGTGTTTGGGGGCCTGTGGGTCAGAGTGGCCTGCTGGCTCATGAAAATCTACGTTAGGCAGGCTGCTACCCAGAGCCAAGATTGCAACAGTACCAAGACACGCTGGTTTGATAGTACCATGTGGCCCCTCCAATCTGCTATCCAGAGGTGGGACAGCTGAGTTTTTTTTGCAAGGGAAAAGGGCCGTTTTTTGTGTTGGAGGACGTGTGGCCAGGAGTGGCTGGTTTGTTCCTGAAAATCCACGATACACAGGATGGTTCCCAGACCCAAGGTGCCACCACTGCCAAGTCCATCTGTTTTGATAGTACCAAGTGGCTGCTGTAATCTGCCATCTAGAAACGAGGCAGGTGAGTTTTATTTGCAGGGAAACAGGCCGAGGTTTCCATCTGGGGGCCTATAGCTGGGAGTGGCCGGCTGGCACCTTAAAATCTATGATAGGCAGTATGTTTGCAAGACCCAAGGTGGCACCAGTGCCAAGTCAGGCTGGTTAAGGTGCCAAGTGTGTCGTGCAATCTGCCATCCAGAAGCAGATTCGTGGTGGCAGATTGCAGGAGGCACTGGATACTATCAAACCAGCCTGACTAGGCACTAGTGCAACCTTGGGACTGGGAACGATCCTGCGTATCGTAAATTTTCATGAGTCAGCCGGCCACTCCCAGCCAAAGGCACCCAAACACAAACAACGGCACTTTCCCCTGGCAAAAAAACCTCAGCTGCCCCGTTCTGCAAGGCAGATTGCAGGAGCAACTTGGTACTATCAAACCAGCCCGACCTAGCACTGGTTCCAACTTGGGTCTGCAATCCATCCTGTGTATCGTGGATTTTCAGGAGCCAGTCAGCAACTCCCAGCCACAGGCCCCCAAACACGAACCACGGCTCTTTTCTCTGGCAAACAAAACTCACCTGCCCCTCTTCTAGATGGCAGATTGCAGGAGGCACATGGTACTATCAAACAAGCCCAACTTTGCACTGGTGCCACCTTGGGTCTGTGAAACATCCTGCGTATCGTTGATTTTCAGGAACCAGACGGACACTGCATGCCGTAGGCCCCCAGACACAAACCTCGGCCCTTTTCCCTAGCACACAAAACTCACCTGCCACACGTCTGGATGGCAAATTGCAGGAGCCACTTGGTACTATCAAACCAGCCCGACTTGGCACTGGTGCCACCTTGGGTCTGGCAAACATCCTGCGAATCCTGGATTTTTAGGCGCCAGCCAGCCACTTCCCGCCACAGGCCCCCCAAAAAAATCAAAGGCCCTTTTCCCTGGCAAACGAAAATCAGCTGCCCCACTTCTGCAGTGCAGATTGCAGGAGGTACTTGGTAATATCAAACCAGCACGACTTGGCATTGGTGCCACCTTGGGTCGGGTAACCACCCTGAATATCGTGGATTTTCAGGAGCCAGCCACTCACTGCTGGCCACAGCAACCAAACAAAGTCCACGGCGTTTTTCCCTGGCAAACAAAACTCAGCTGCCCCGCTTCAGGCTGGCAGGTTGGAGGAGCCACTTGGTACTATCAAACCAGCCCGTCTCGGTACTATTGCCACCTTGGGTCTGGAAACCATTGTGCGCATCTTGTATTTTCAGGACCCAGGCGTCCACTCCTGGCCACAGCAACCAAACAAAGACCACGGCCTTTTTCCCTGGCAAACAAAATTCACCTGCCACCCCAATTCTCGATGCCAGATTGCAGGAGCCTCTTGGTACTACAAAACCAGCCCCATTTAGCACTCGTGCCAACTTGGGTCTGGGAACCATCCTGCGTATCGTGGATTTTCAGGAGCCAGCCTGCAACTCCCAGCCACAGGCCCCCAAAAACAAACCACGGCTCTTTTCTCTGGCAAGCAAAAGTCACCTGCCCCTCTTCTGGATGGCAGATTGGAGGAGCCACTTGGTACTATCAAACCAGCCTGTCTAGGTACTATTGCCACCTTGGCTCTGGCAGCCATCGTGCGCATCTTGTATTTTCAGGCGCCAGCCGGCCACTCCCGGCCATAGGACCCCCGACACAAACCTCAGCCTGTTTCCCTGGCAAACAAAACTCACCTGCCCCGCTTCTCTATGGCAGATTGCAGGAGCCTCTTGGTACTACAAAACCAGCCCCATTTGGCACTGGTGCCACCTTGGGTCTGGGAATCATCCTGCGTATCGTGGATTTTCAGGAGCCAGCCGGCCACTCCAAGCCACCGGCCCTCAAACACAAACCACGTCCCTTTTCCCTGGCAATCAAAACTCACCTGCCTCGCTTCTGGCTGGCAGATTGCAGGAGCTAATTTGTGCTATAAAACCAGCCCGACTTGGCACTGGTACCTCCTTGAGTCTGGGAACCATCCTGCGTATTGTGGATTTGCATAACCCAGCTGGCCGCTCCAAGCCTTATCGCCCAAACACAATCCAGGCACTTTTCCCTGGCAAACAAAACTCAGCTGTCCCGATTCTGGATTGCAGATGGCTAGAGCCACTTGGAACTGCAATATCAGCCTGACTTGGTAGTGTTGCCAGCTTGGGTCTGGGAGCCATCCTGCATATCAAAGATTTCAAGGTGCCAGGCGGCCACTGCCAGCCACAGGCCCCCAAACACAAACCACAGCCCTTTTCTCTTGCAAACAAAACTCACCTGCCCCGCTTCTGGATGGCAGATTGCAGGAGCCTCTTGGTACAACAAAACCTGCCCCATTTGGCACTGGTACCACATTAGGTCTGGGAAAACTCCCGCGTATCGTGGATTTGCAGGAGCCAGCCGGCAACTCCCAGCCACAGGCCCCCAAAAACAGACCAGGGCCCTTTTCCCTGGTAAACAAAACTCAGCTGCCCCGCTTCTGTATGGCAGATTGCAGAAGCCACTTGGTACTATCAAACCAGCCCGACTAGGCACTGGTGCCACCTTGGATCTGGGAAGCATACTGCGAATATTGGCTTTTCAGGGTCCAGCCGGCCACTCCGAACCACCCACCCTGAAACACAAACCTTGGCCCGTTTATCTGACAAACAAAATTCAGCTACGAGGCTTCTGCATGGCATATTGCAGGAGGCATTTGGTAATATCAAACCAGCCAGATTTGGCACTGGTGCCACCTTGGGTCTGGCAAAAATCCTGCGAACCCTGGATTTTAAGGCACCTGCCAGCCACTCCCTTCCACAGGCCCCCAAACAAAAACCACGGCCCTTTTCCCTGGAAAACAAAATTCACCTGCCCCGCTTCTGGATGGCAGATTGGAGGAGCCACATGGTACTATCAAACCAGCCCGTCTTGGTACTATTTCCACCTTGGGTCTGGCAACCATCGTGCGCATCGTGTATTTTCAAGCGTCAGCAGGCCACTCCCGGCAATAGGCCCCCAGACACAAACCTCGGCCCTTTTCCCAGACAAACAAAACTCACCTGGCTTGCTTCTCAATGGCAGATTGCAGGAGCCTCTTGGTACAACAAAACCTGCCCCATTTGGCACTGGTACCACATTAGGTCTGGGAAAACTCCCGCGTATCGTGGATTTTCAGGAGCCAGCTGGCCACTCCCAGCCACAGGCCCTCAAACACAAACCACGGCCCTTTTGCCTTGCAAACAAAACTCAGCTGACACACTTCAGGATGGCAGATTGCAGGAGCCACTTAGTACTATAAAACCAGCCCGACTTGTCTGTGTTGGTACATTGGGTCTGAGAACCATCCTGCGTATCGTGGATTTTCAGGAGCCACCCGGCCACTCCCATCCATAGCCTCCCAAACCCAAACCACAGTCCGTTTCCCTGGCAAAAAAAACTCAGCTGCTCCGCTTCTGGATGGCAGAATGCAGGACCCAATTGGTAGTATAAAACCAGCCCGACTTGGCACTGGTGCCACCTTGGGTCTGGGAACCATCCTGCATGTCGTGGATTTTCAGGAGCCAGCCAGCCACTTCCAACCACAGGCCCCCTAACACAAAAAACGGCCCTTTTGCCTTGCAAACAAAACTCAATTGCCCTGCTACTGGATGGAAGATTGCAGGAGCCACTTTTTACTATCAAACCAGCCTGACTAGGCACTGGTGCCACCTTGGGTCTGGGAACCATACCGCGTATCGTGGATTTTCAGGAACCAGCCGGCCACTCTAAGCCAAAGGCTTCCAACAAAATCAACGGCCCTTTTCCCGGGAAAAAAAAACTCACCTTCCCAGCGTCTGGATGGCAGATTGCAAGAGCCACTTGGTACTATCAGAAAAACGTGACTTGGCACTGGTGCCACCTTGTGTCTGGGAACCATCCTGCGTATTGTAGATTTTCAGGAGCCAGCCGGGACCTGTCGGCCATAGGCCCCCAAACACAAACCTTGGTCCGTTTCCCTGGCAGACAAAACTCACCTCCCCTGCTTCTGGATGGCAGATTGCAGGAAACACTTGGCAGTGTCAAACCAGCCTGACTTGGCACTGGTTCCACCTTGGGTCTGGGAAAATTCCTGCGTATCATGGATTTTCAGGAGCCAGCCGGCCACTCCTAGCCATAGCCCCCCAAACACAAACCACGGCCCTTTAGTCAGGCAAAGAAAACTCAGCTGCCCCGCTTCTGGATGGCAGATTGCAGGAGCCATTTCATACTATCAAACCAGCCCAACTTGCCACTGGTGCCAGCTTGGGTCTCGGACCCATCCTGCGTATCATGGATTTTCAAGGATCAGCCGGCCACTCCCAGCCACAGGCCCTCAAACAAAATCTCGTCTCTTTTCCTTGGCAAAAAAAACTCACCTGCCCCACTCCTGGATGGCAGATTGCAGGAGCCACTAGGTACTATCAAACCAGCCTGACTTGACACTGGTGCCACATTGCGTCTGGGAACCATCCTGCCTGTCGTAGATTTTCAGGAGCCAGCTGGCCACTTTCAGCCATAGGCCCCCAGACACAAACCATGGCCCGTGTCCCTGGCAAACATATCTCAGCTGACCCGCTTCTGGATGGCAGATTGCAGGAGCCACTTCATACTATCAAAGCAGCCCGACTTGGCACTGGTGCCACCATGGGTCTGGGAACCATCCTGCATATCGTGGATTGTCAGGAGTCAGCCGGCCACTCCCACCCATAGGCCCCCAGACACAAACCTCGGCCCTTTTCTCTGGCAAACAAAACTCAGATGCCCTGCTTCGGGATGGCAGATTGCAGGAGCCACTTGGTACTACCACGGTAGCCTGACTTGGCAAAAGTGCCACCTTGGGTCTGGGAACCATCCTGTGTATCGTGGATTTTCAGGAGCCAGCCTTCGACTCCCAGCCACAGGCCCGCAAACACAAACCACGGCCCTATTCTCTGGCAAACAAAACTCAACTGCCCTGCTTCTGGATGGCAGATTGCAGGAAACACTTGGCAGTGTCAATCCAGCCTGACTTTGCACTGGAGCCGCCTTGGGTCTGGGAAAATTCCCGCGTATCATGGATTTTAAGGAGCCAGCCGGCCACTCCCAGCCATAGCCCCCGAAACACAAACCAAGGCCCTTTTCTCTGGCAAACAAAACGCAGCTGCCCCGCTTCTGGATGGCAGATTGCAGGAGCCAGTTGGTACTATCAAACCAGCCCGACTTGGCACTGTGTCCACCTTGGGTCTGGGAACCTTCCTGCATATCGTAAATTTTCAGGAGCCAGCCGGCCACTCCCATCCATAGCCAGCCAAACACAAACGTTGGCCTGTTTCCCTTGCAAACAAAAGTCACCTGCCCCGCTTCTGGATGGAAGCTTGCAGGAGCCACTTGGTACCGTCAAACAAGCTCGAGTTGGCGCTGGTACCACATTGGGTCTGGGAACCATCCTGCGTATAATAAATTTTCAGGAGCAAGCCGGCCACACCCACCCATAGGCCCCCAGACACAAACCTTGGCCCTTTTCTCTGGCAAACAAAATTCAGCGGCCCTGCTTCTGGATTGCAGATTGCAGGAGCCACTTGGTACTTTAAAACCAGCCCGACTTGTCAGTGTTGCTACCCTGGGTCTGGGAACCATCCTGCGTATCAGGGATTTCTAGGGGCCAGCTGGCCACTCCCAGCCACAGGCCCTCCAACAACAACCACGTCACATTTCCCTGGCAAACAAAACTCACCTGCCCCGCTCTTGGATGGCAGATTGCAGGAGCCACTTGGTACTTTCAAACCAGCCCAACTTGGCACGGGTGCCACCTTGGGTCTGGGAACAATTCTGCATATCGTGGTTTTTCAGGAGCCAGTCGGCCACTCCCAGCCATAGGTCCCCAAACACAATCTAAGGCCCGATTCCCTGGCAAAAAAAATTTAGCTTCCCCGCTTCAGGATGGGAGATTGCAGGAGCCACTTGGTACTATCAAACTAGCCCGACTTGGCACTGGTGCCACCTTGGGTCTGGGAACCATCCTGCATGTCATAGATTTCAGGAGCCAGCCGGACTCTCCCAGCCATAGGCCGCCAAACAAAAACCTCCCCCTTTATCCCTGGGAAACAAACGTCACCTGCTCAGCTTCTGGATGGCAGATTGCTGGAGCCACTTAGAACTGGCAAACCAGCCTGAAATGGCACTGGTGCCACCATGGGTCTGGGCACCATCCTGCGTATCGGGGTTTTTCAGGAGCCAGTCGGCCACTCCCAGCCACAGGCCCCGAAAGTAAAACCATGGCCTATTCCCCTTGCAAACAAAACTCACCAGCCCTGCTTCTGGAATGGCAGACTGCAGGAGCCAGTTGGTACGTTCAAACCAGCCCGACTTGGCACTGGTGCCACCTTGGGTCTGGGAAGCATCCTGCCTATCATGGATTTTCAGGGGCCAGCCAGACACTCCAAGCCATCGGACCCCAGACAAAAAACACGGCCCCTTTCCCTGGCAAGAAAAACTCAGCTGCCCCGCTTCTGGATGGCAGTTTGCAGGAGACACTTTGTACTATCAAACCAGCCCGACTTGGCACTGCTGCAACCTTGGCTCTGGGAACCATCCTGCGTATCATGGATTTTCAGGGGCCAGCCAGCCACTCCCAGCCATCGGACCACAGACACAAACCACGGCCCGTTTCCCTGGCAAAAAAAAACTCACCTGCCCAGCTTATGGATGGCAGATTGCAGGAGCCACTTGGAACTATCAAACCAGCCCGACTTGGCACTCGTTCCACCTTGGGTCTGGGAAGCATCCTGTATATCGTGGATTTTCAGGAGCCAGCCAGCCGCTCAAAGCCATAGGCGCCCATGCAAAAACCACGGCCTTTTTCCCTGGGAAACTAACGACACCTGCCTGCTTCTGGATGGCAGATTGCAGGAGCCACTTGGTACTATCAAACCAGCCCGACTTGGCACTGGTGCCACCTTGGGTCTGGGAAGCATCCTGCGTATCGTGGATTTTCAGGAGCTAGCCGGTCACTCCCCGCCATAGATCCCCAAAAATAAAACTCGACTCTTTTCCCTGGCAAACAAAAGTCACCTGCCCCGCGACTGGCTGGCAGATTGCAGGAGCCACTTGGCACTATCAAACCAGCCCGATTTTGCACTGGTGCCACCTTGGGTCTGGGAACCATCCTGCATATCAAAGATTTTCAGGAGCCAGCCGGCTACTCCCAGCAGTAGGCGCCCAAACACAAACCATGCCCTTTTCCTTGGCAAACAAAACTCACCGGCCCCTCTTATGGATGGCAGATTGCAGGAGGCACTTGGTAATATCAAACCAGCCCGAATTGGCACTGGTGCCACCTTGGGTGTGGGGACCATCCCACGTATCGTGTATTTTCAGGAGCCAGCCGGCCACTCCCAGCCACAGGCCCAAAAACACAAACCACGGCCCCTTTCTCTGGCAAATAAAACTCACCTGCCCCGTTTGTGGATGGCAGATTGCAGGACCCATTCCTTGCCACAGGCCCCCAGACGCAAACCTCGGCCCGTTTCCCTGGCAAACAAAACTCACCGGCCCCACTTCGGGATGGGAGATTGCATTAGCCACTTGGTACTATCAAACCAGCCTGACTTTGCATTGGTGCCACTTTGGGTCTGGCAACCATCCTGCGTATTGTGGATTTTCAGGAGCTAGCCAGCCACTCACAGCAAGAGGCCACCAAAAAAAAACCACGGCCCTTCTCCCTTTAAAACAAAAGTCAGCTTCCCCGCTTCTGGATGGCAGATTGCAGGAGCCACTTGGCACTATCAAACCAGCCCGACTTGGCACTGGTGCCACCTTGGGTCTGGGAAGCATCCTGCGTATCGTGGATTTTCAGGAGCTAGCCGGTCACTCCCTGCCAGTGATCCTTAAAAATAAAACTCGACTCTTTTCCCTGGCAAACAAAAGTCACCTGCCCCGCGACTGGCTGGCAGATTGCAGGAGCCACTTGGCACTGTCAAACAAGCCCGATTTTGCACTGGTGCCACCTTGGGTGTGGGGACCATCCCACGTATCTTGGATTTTCAGGAGCCAGCCGGCCTGTCCCGGCCACAGCACCGAAACAAAAACCACGGGCATTTTCCCTGGCAAACAAAACTCAGCTGTCCCGCTTCTGGATGGCGGATTGCATTAGCCACTTGGTACTATCAAACCAGCCTGACTTGGCACTGGTGCCACTTCGGGTCTGGCAACCATCCTGCGTATCGTGGATTTTCAGGAGCTAGCCCGCCACTCTCAGCAAGAGGCCCCCCAAAAAAAACCACGGCCCTTCTCCCTTTAAAACAAAAGTCAGCTTCCCTGCTTCTGGATTGCAGATTGCAGGAGCCACTTGGTGCTATCAAACCAGACCGACTTGGCACTGGTGCCACTTTTTGTCTAGGAACCAGCCTGCATATCGGGGATTTTAAGGAGCCAGCCGGCCACTCTCAGCCACAGGCCCTCAAACACAATCTAAGGCTCGTTTACCTGGCAAACAAAACTCAGCGGCCCCACTTCTGGATGGCAGATTGCAGGAGCCACTTGGTACTATCAAACCAGGCCGACTTGGCACTGGTGCCAACATGGGTCTGGGAACCATCCTGCGTATCGTAGATTTTAAGAAGACAGCCAGGCACTCCAGGCCACAGGCCCTCAAACACAGCCACGGACCTTTTCCCTGGCAAACAAAACTCAGCTGCCCCGCTTCTGGATGGCAGATTTCAGGAGCCACTTGGTACAATCATACAAGCCTGACTTGGCACTGGTGACATCTTGCGTCTGGGAACCATCCTGCCTATCGTAGATTTTCAGAAACCAGCCGGCCACTACCGGCCCTAGGCCCCCAACCACAAACTTTGCCCGTTTCCCGGGCAAACAAAATGCACCGGCCCCACTTCGCGATGGGAGATTGCAGGAGCCACTTGGAACTATCAAACCAGCCCGACTTGGCACTGGTGCCACTTTGGGTCTGGCAACCATCCTGAGTATCGTGGATTTGCAGGAGGTAGCTGGCCACTCTAAGCCAGAGGACCCCAAACAGAAACCTCGGGCTTTTTCCCTTGCAAACAAAACTCAGCTGTCTAGCTTCTGGATGGCAGATTGCGGGAGCCAGGTGGTACTATCAAATCAGCCCGACTTGACACTGGTGCCACCTTTTTTCTGGGAACCAGCCTGCATATCGAGGATTTTCAGGAGCCAGCCGGCCACACTCAGCCACAGGCCCCCAAACGCAATCTAAGGCCCCTTTACCTGGCAAACAAAACTCACCTGCCCTACTTCTGGATAGCAAATTGCAAGAGCCACTTACTACTATCAAACAAGCCCGACTTGGCACTGGTGCCACCTTGGGTCGTGGAAACTTCCTGCGTAAAGTGCATTTTCGGAGTCAGCAGGCCTCTCCCAGCCACAGGCCCCCAAATACAAACCACGGCACTTTTCGCTGGCAAACAAAACTCAACTGCCCCGCTTCTGCATGGAAGATTGCAGGAGCCATTTGGGACTATAAACCAGGCCGACTTGGCACTGGTCCCACCTTGGGTCTGGGAAAACTCCCGCGTATCATGGATTTTCAGGAGCCAGCCGGCCACTCACATCCATAGCCACCTAAACAAAATCCACGGCCTTTTTCCCTGGCAAACAAAACTCACCTACCCCTCTTCTGGATGGCAGATTGCAGGACGCACTTGGTAATATAAAACCAGGCCGACTTGGCACTGGTGCCACTATGGGTCTGGGAACCATCCTGCCTATTGTAGATTTTCATGAACCAGCCGGACACTGAAGACCATAGGCCCCCAGACAAAAACCTGGTCCCGTTTCCCTGGTAAACAAAACTAAGCAGCCCCTCTTCTGGATGACAGATTGCAGGAGTCACTTGGTACTATCAAACCAGCCCGTCTTTGTACTGGTGTTACCTTGGGTCTGGAAACCATCCTGCCTATCGTGGATTTTTAGGAGCCAGCCGGCCACTCAAGGCAATAGGGCCCAAACAAAAACCACGGCCCTTTTCCCTGGCAAACAAACCTCAACGGCCCAGCTTCTGGATGGCAGATTGCAGGAGCCACCTGGTACTGTAAAACAAGCCCGACTTGGCACTGGTGCCAGCTTGAGTTTGGGAGTCATCCTGCCTATCGTAGATTTTCATGAACCAGCCGGACACTGCAGACCATAGGCCCCCAGACAAAAACCTCGGCCCGTTCATCTAGAAAAAGAAACTCACCTGCCCCGCTTCTTGAATGCAGATTGCAGGAAACACTTGGCACTATCAAAACAGCCCGTCTTTGCACTGGTGCCAACTTGGGTCTGGGAATCATCCTGCGTATCGCAGATTTTCAGGAACCAGCCGGCCACTCCCATCCACAGGACCGAAACCACAAACTCTGGCCCGTTTCCCTGGCAAACAAAACTCACCTGCCCCACTTCTGGATAGCAGATTTCAGGCTCCACTTGGTACTATCAAACCAGCCCAACTTGGCAGCGGTGCCACCTTTGGTCTGGGAACTATCCTGCGTATCCTGGATTTTCAGGAGCCAGCCGGCCACTCCCAGCCACAGGCCCCTAAAAAAAAACCACTGCCCTTTTCCCTGGCAAACAAAACTCACCTGCCTCGCTTCTTGATGGTAGATGGCACGAGCCACTTGGTACTATCAAACCAGCCCGACTTGGCAGTGGTGCCACCATGGGTCTGGGAACCATCCTGCGTATCGTGGATTTTCAGGAGCTAGCCGGTCACTCCCTGCCACAGGTCCCCAAAAAAAAACCTCGACCCTTTTCCCTGGCAAACAAAAGTCACCTGCCCCGCTACTGGATGGCAGATTCCTGGAGCCACTTGGAACTGCCAAATCAGCCTAACTTGGCAGTGTTGCCATCTTGGGTCTGGGAGCCATCCTGCATATCAAAGATTTTCAGGAGCCAGCCGGCCATCTTCAGCCACAGTTCTTGAAAAAAAACCACAGTCCTTTTCCCTTGCAAACAAAACTCAGCTGCCCCGCTTCTGAATGGAAGATTGCAGGACACTCATGGTACTATCAAACCAACCCGACTAGGAACTGATGCCACCTTGGGTCTGGGAACCATCCTGCGTAAAGTGCAATGTCAGGAGCCAGCAGGCCACTACGAGCCACAGTCCCCCAAACACAATCCACAGCCCTTTTCTCTGTCAAAAAAAACTCACCTGCCCTGTTTGTGGATGGCAGATTGCAGGAGCCACTTGGGAGTATCAAACCAGGCCGACTTGGCACTGGTACCAACATGGATCTGGAAACCATCCTTCCTATCGTAGATTTTCAGGAGCCAGCCGGCCACTCCCAGCCACAGGCCCTCAAACACAGACCACAGCCCTTTTGCCTTGCAAAAAAACTCCCCTGCCCCGCTTCTGGATGGCAGATTGCAGGAGCCACTTGGTACTATCAAACCAGCCCGACTTGGCACTGGTGCCACCTTGGGTCTGGGAACCATCCTGCATATCAAAGATTTTCAGGAGACAGCCGGCTACTCCCAGCCGTAGGCGCCCAAACACAAACCACGGCCCTTTTCCTTGGCAAACCAAACTCACCGGCCGCTCTTCTGGATGGCAGATTGCAGGAGGCACTTGGTAATATCAAACCAGCAAGAATTGGCACTGGTGCCACCTTGGGTGTGGGAACCATCCAACGTATCGTGGATTTTCAGGAGCCAGCCAGCCTGTCCCGGCCACAGCACCGAAACAAAAACCACGGCCATTTTCCCTGGTAAATTAACTCAGCTGTCCCGCTTCTGGATGGCAGATTGCAGGAGCCACTTGGTGCTATCAAACCAGGCCGACTTGGCACTGGTACCAACATGGCTCTGGGAACCATCCTGCGTATTGTTGATTTTCAGGAGCCAGCCAGCCACTCCCAGCAACAGGCTCCCAAAAAAAACCCACGGCCCTTTTCTCTGGCAAAAAAACCTCAGCTGCCCCACTTCTGAATGGCAGATTGCAGGACCCACACCCTGCCACAGGCTCGGAAAAAAAAAACAAAGGCCCTTTTCCCTGGCAAACAAAACTCACCTGCCCTACTTCTTGATGGCAGATTGCAGGACCCACTTGGTACTATCAAACCAGCCCGTCTTGGTACTGGTGCCATAATGGGTCTGTCAACCATCCCGCGTTACGTGGATTTTCAGGAGCTAGCTGGCCACTCCCAGCCACAGGCCTCCAAACACAAACCACGGCCCTTTTCTCTGGCAAAAAAAACTCAGCTGCTTCGCTTCTGGATGACAGATTGCAGGACCCACACCCTGCCACAGGCCCCCAAAGAAAAACAAAGGCCCTTTTCCCTGGTAAACAAAACTCAGCTGCCCCGCCTCTGGATGGCAGATTGCAGGAGCCACTTGTTACTATAAAAGCAGCCCGACTTGGCACTGGTGCCACCTTGGGTCTGGGAAGCATCCTGCATATCATGGATTTTCAGGAACCATCCGGACAATGCAGGCCATAAGCCCCCAGAAAAAAACCTTGGCCCGTTTCCCTGGCAAACAAAACTCACCTTCCCTACTTCTGGATGGCAGATTGCAGGAGCCACTTGGTACTATCAAACCAGCCCATCTTGGTACTGGTGCCACAATGTTTCTGTAAACCATCCTGCGTAACGTGGATTTTCAGGAGCTAGCCGGTCACTCCCATCCACAGGCCTCCAAACACAAAGCACGGCCCTTCACTCTGGAAAACAAAAGTCACCTGCCCCGCGACTGGATGGCAGATTGCAGGAGCCGCTTGGTACTATCAAACCAGCCCGACTTGGCACTGGTGCCACCTTGGGTCTGGGAACCATCCTGCATATCAAAGATTTTCAGGAGCCAGCTGGCCACCCTTAGCCATAGTTTTTGAAAAAAATCCACGACCCTTCTCCCTTGGAAACAAAACTCAGCTGCCCCGCTTCTGCATGGCCGATTGCTGAAGCCAATTGCTACTATCAGAAAAGCCTGACTTGGGGCTGGTGACACCATGGGTCTGCGAAACCATCTTGCGTATCGTGGATTTTCAGGGGCCAGCCGGCTACTCCCAGCCATAGGTGCCAAAAGAAAAACCACGGCTCTTTTCCTTGGCAAACAAAACTCACCGGCCCCGCTTCTGGATGGCAGATTGCAGGAGCCACTTGGTACAATCAAACCAGCCAGACTTGGCACTTACTGCCACCCTGGGTGTGAGAACCATCCTGCATGCTGTGGATTTTCAGGAGCCAGCGGGCCACGCCCAGCAACAGGCCCCCAAACAAAAACCTCGGCCCTTTTCTCTGGCAAACAAAACTCAGCTGCCCCGCTACTGGATGGCATATTGCAGGCGGCACTTGGTACTATCACGAAAGCCTGACTTGGTAAAGGTGCCACCTTGGGTCTGGAAACCATCCTGTGTATCGTGGATTTTCAGGGGCCAGCCGTCCAGTCCCAGCCACAGAACCCTGAACAAAACCTTGGTCATTTTCTCTGGCAAACAAAACTCAGCTGCGCCTCTTCTGGAAGGCAGATTGCAGGAGCCACTTGGAACTATCAAACCAGCCCTACTTGGCACTAATGCCACCTTGGGTCTCGCAACCATCCTGCGTATCGTGGATTATCAGGAGCCAGCTGGCCCTCGTGGCCATTTGCCCCCAAAAACAAACCTCGGCCTGTTTCCCTGGAAAACAAAACTGAGCTGCCCCGCTTCTGGATGGCAGATTGCAGGACCCACTTGGTACTATCACAAAAGCCTGACTTGGTACTGGTGCCAACTTGGGTTTTGGAACCATCCTGCTTAACGTGGATTTTCAGGGGCCACCTAGTCACTCCCAGCAACAGGACCTCCAACGAAAACAACGTCCCTTTGTCCTGGCAAACAAAAATCACCTGCCCTGCTTCTGGATGGCAGATTGCAGGAGCCACTTGGTACTATCAATCAATCTTGACTTGGCACTGGTGCCATTTTGGGTCTGGGAACCATCGTGCATAACGTGGATTTTCAGGAGCTAGCCGGCCAATCCCAGCCACATGCCCCCAAACAAACAACTCGGCCTGTTTCCCTGGCAAACAAAAATCAGCAGCCCCACTTCTGGATGGCAGATAGCAGAAGCCACTTGGTACTGTCAAACCAGCCCGACTTGGCAATGGTGCCATCTTGCGTCTAGGAGCTCTCTCTCGCGTTTCTTGGATTTTAAGGAGCCAGCCGGCCACTCTCAGCCACAGCCCACCAAACACAAACCACGGTCCGTTTGCCTTGCAAACAAAACTCACCTGCCCCACTTCTGGATGGCAGATTGCAGGAGCAACTTGGTACTAAAAAACCAGCCTGACTTGGCAGGCTTGCCACCTTTGGACTGGGAACCATCCTATGTATCGTGGATTGTCAGGAGCCAGGCGGCCACTAGCAGCCCCAGGCCCTCCAACACAACCCACCGCCTTTTTCCCCGGCAAACAAAACTCACCGGCCCCACTTGTGGATGGCAGGTTGCATGAGACACTTTGTACTATCAAACCAGCCTGACTTGGCAGTCTTGGCACCTTGGGCCTGGGAATCATGGTGCATATCGTGGATTTTCATGAGCTCGCCTGTCACTCCCTGCCACGGGCATTTTTTCAATTGCATTTCATTTGATCCTCTCTCCTTTCCAGAGTGTTTGTAAGGCTTAATTTTCTGGGTTGCAGAGGCATATGGCCATTTTGCATTTTGATGATTTTGACTTTGGGCAAAATATCTTTTTTTTCTTTTTTTTTTTAAGTCTCCATGCCATGTCCCTCATATCTTTCTCCCTATGGTGGGTACTCCTCATTGACTTTTCACCCTGCTTTTGCAACATCGGTGAGTTTAGTTTTGGCATGTGTTGGTCCTTTGCAATGCTGCTCATTTCCTCACAGGCCATTTTTTGAAGGCACAAAATTTCCCGATTTTCTGGTTTTTTCAATTGCATTTCATTTGATCCTATATCTTTCCCGAGGTTTTGTAAGGCTTTCTTTTCAGGGTCGCAAGATTCCCTTTCCCTTCCCGACATTTTCTTTTTGGGAAGGGAAAGGGAATCTTGCAATTTAATGGGGACCAATAGAGGAATCTTTGGTGCTTGTCCCTGCCCTTGATGGCATGCCATGCCTTTTGATGGCTTTGACTTTGGGAAGGAATTTTTTCTTTTTTTTTTTTTTTCATGTATCCATGCCATGTCCCTCATATCTTCCCCTCCAAGTTGTGTCCTCCTCCTTGATGTTTTCCACTGTTTTGAAACATCTGTGAGCTTAGTTTTGGCATGTTTTTGTGTTTTGCACTGCACCTGATATACCCCGGTCCATTTTCTTGTAATCGGGGAATTTCCCAAATTTTCTTTTTTTCTCCTCCAATTGCAATTCCTTTGATGCTATCTCCATTCCTGCGTGTTTGTAAGTTCTTCTTTTATGTTTTGGCCTTCAGTGGGGATCAATTCTGGCAAGCTTTGCTGCATGTGCCTGCACTTGATGGCATATGGCCATCCTGCATTTTGATGATTTTGTCTTTGGGAAAAATTTTCTGTTTTTTATTTTTATTTAAATTGTCCATGCTATGTCCCTCATATCTTTCTCCCTATGGTGTGTAGTCCTCGTTGACTTTTCCCTCTGCGTTTGCAACATCGGTGGGCCTAGTTTTGGCATGTTTTGGTCCTTTGCACTGCACCTGATATAATCCTGGGCCATTTTCTTAGAGTCACTAAATTTCCCAAATATTCATTTTCCTCCTCCTGTAGCAATTCCTTTGATGGTGTCTGCATTCCAGAGTGTTCATAGGTCCTTCTTTTCTCTTTTGGCCTTCAGTGGGGATAATTTTGGCAAGCTTTGCTGCATGTGCCTGCAGTTGCTTGCGTAAGGCCTGCCTTCATTTTGATGGCTTTGACTTTGGCAAAGATTTTTTCCATTTTTGGTTGTTTTCTGAAGTGTCCATGCCATGTCCCTCATATCTTGCCCCCTAACTTTTGTCTCCATCCTTGACTTTTACCCCTTTTTTTTTCCACAATCTGTGAGCTTAGTTTTGGCATGTGTTGGTCCTTTGCAATGCAGCTCATTTCCTCATAGGCAATTTTTTGAAGGCACAAAAATTCCCGATTTTCTGTTTTTTTTTTCAATTGCATTTCATTTGATACTATCTCCTTTCCAGAATGTTTGTAAGACTTTCTTTTCAGGGTCGCAAGATTGCTTTTCCCTTCCCCAAGGGAAATTTCATTTCCTTTCGGGAAGGTAAAGGGAATCTTGCTAGTTCAATGGGGACCAATAGAGGAATCTTTGGTGCTTGTCCCTGCCCTTGATGGCATTCCATGCCTTTTGGTGGCTTTGACTTTGGGAAGGATTTTTTTCTTTTTTTTTTTTTTTCATGTTTCCATGGCATGTCCCTCATATCTTCCCCTCCAAGTTGTGTCCTCCTCCTTGATGTTTTCCCCTGCTTTTGAAACATCTGTGTGCTTAGTTTTGGCATGTTTTTGTGTTTTGCACTGCACCTGATATAATCCCGGTCCATTGTCTTGTAATCCGGGAATTTCCCAAATTTTCTTTTTTTCTCCTCCAATTGCAATTCCTTTGATGCTATCTCCATTCCAGCGTGTTTGTAAGTCCTTCTTTCCTTTTTTGGCCTTCAGTGGGGATCAATTTTGGCAAGCTTTGCTGCATGCGCCTGCACTTGATGGCATATGGCCATCCTGCATTTTGATGGTTTTGACTTTGGAAAAGATTTTTATTTTTTTCCTTTTTTTTTAAGTCTCCATGCTATGTCCCTCATATCTTTCTCCCTATGGTGTGTACTCCTCGTTGACTTTTCCTATTACCGCGCCTGAGTGGGTCGCAGCTGGTGATAGAGAGACGGTGAATCTTGTATCTTGATCAGAAGGCTTGATTTATTAAGATATTATATATAATACATTAGGACTATATTAATAGAATATAGAGAGACGTTTGCAGAGCAGCTAGGCTAGCTAAGAATAGAAAGAAACAATCTATAACAAAGTTGTGGCCAAGGACTCAGTCCACTAGCGTGCACTGGCGTTTGGCCCTAATTATAAACATTGGAAATGAGCCAGTCAAGGTGTCCCTGTTGTATTCCACAGCAGCTGATAATAATTATTTACCTTGTCTTCGGAAGCCTCTGGCCTCTAGAAGACGCAGAAATGCGAAAGAAAGGATTTCTGTGGAGAAATGTCCGCTACATCTCACCTTTCCAAACTGTACAAAATAAAAGAAAAATGCTGATGTGGAATGAACAGGAAATTTCTTCACCTATAAAATATAGAATACTAACAATTCACTAAAACAATCCTACAATATATGAAAAATGCCAAAAACAATGCAAAGAAAATTGAAGTCCATGCAGCTGAGTTTCAGGAACAGTCCAAGAGCCAACGTTGTTTCCCTTGGAATATCTGAGAGTCCTTTTGGTCCTGAAACAGACTTCTGCAAAAGAGTTCCATCAATAGCCATCAAAAACCACCGACAGTCTTAATACAATTTTAAACAATTTAAAACAATTTGAAACCATTTGAACAATTTTGGAATGTCCTTTCTGGCCCTTCAATGCTTCAGCGCTTCAGAGCTGCTGCCCGCTATTTTCAATCTTTTTTATTTAATTTTAATTTTTTTTTTCCTTTTTTTTTTTTTTTTTTGATCGAAAACAAAAGAGCAGCAGCCAAGCAGATCAGTGCCAGAGAAGGAAAGGCCCTGGGGGCCCTGACCCATGCTGGACCAGGAACCTTAAAACTGGCTCAAAAAGGGGGACCAGGACCGGTAGGAGAAACCAGAACCCCCAGAAACACAAGGAGGCCAAGTGACGGCCCTGGCCCAGGAACCTCCTGAGCCCAACGTCCCAGTCCAAACTCATAAGGAAGGCTCTGCATATCCACAGGCCTGAACCCTGCTGCCAGTACAATGGCAGCACGGGTAGTGAGACGCTTCCTTTCCCCTAAACCACTGAGGCATGCCAGCAGTGAGGAAATAGAAGCTGCCCCGAGAATCTTCATCTCGGGTCTGGGAATGTTTGTTTCCCACAGAAAGACGGCACCACCCCCACCGGGCTGGGGACCAAAGGCAGGGCTCTCAGGAGCCCCCTCCTCCTCGCCCCTAGGGTGCAAGAGGGGCGGCAGAGATGGCAGCCTCCATGGGACAGCAACCGAAACACCACCCCCCAAACCGCTGCTGATCTTAAAAACCGGCAGCTGGACTGCTGCAAGAGTCAGCTGGCGGGCAGCCCCTGCTCAAACGAAGGAGAGACCCCCCGCCAGGGAGGCTGCTGGGGCAGCCGGCTCGGGACGGCCAGAGCTCGAACAAGCTGCCGCTTCCAGGGCAGTCTCTGACGCCAACCCGGAGGGCAGAGCCGCTGGGACGTCCGGTGGAAGCAGCGGGGGGGAAGCCGGAACTGGGGAGGGAACGGCGCTGAGCATGGGATCCGCCGCAGGCTGCTCCGAGGGTCCCGCAGGTTCAGCGGCGTTTTCTGCCGCTGACTCCAGGGTCTGCTGCGGAGGCGCAGTCGCAGCCTCCCTCGCAGTGCAAACAGGCAGCAGCGGAGCCCGGAGAAGCGGCGGAGCATCGCTGTTTCTTAGCAACAGGTCAATCGCCGAAAGTGCTGTCTCTTCTGCCTTCTCCGACACGGGCTCTGGAGGGGGCGGGGAGGCCGGTGAAACCGCGGGCGGGACCTCCTGGAGTGACGGCTCTGGCAGGGGCGTGGAGGAAACCTCAGAGACCGGTGCCGCCCCCATGTCTTAAGAAGGCGGAGTCTGAGAAACCGGCGCTGGCTTGAGCGGCCACTCCCATCCCCCCGGAGAGAGAGAAGGGGGAGAAGGAGAAAACTCCATCTGAGCATGCTCCGGAGCAAGAGTAAAAAAAACTTCTTCGCGCCGCAAAGTTTCAGCCCCCCCCACCGCGAAGCAGGAGCGGGGAAAAAGCACAAAGTCATCACCCACGTGGTCTAATGCCAAGGGGGGGGGAAACGGAGCCTGGCCATAAAAATTAGAGATCCATTGAAAACAAGCTGCTCTGCTTTTCAGGACTGGGAAAAGCTTTATAAATGCTGGGTAGGTAGAAGGCAACACGCGTCCCTGACTGTAGACGCACTGGATAATCGAGTCCATGCACTCCCAGACGAAAACATCTAAAGCATACAGGACATCAGTAAAGAACCCAAAAAGCTTTGCCCATCGAAAGAATTCATAGATATCTGTTTCTGACAAAAGGAAACTGTCTTCCCTGCACCAATGTTCCCACAGGGCAATAACTTGCTCCTCTGAAGGGGAGAACTGAATCTCTTCTGGCAAGGCATGTGTCTGCCATACGAACAGCCACAAGCTACAAAGGGCTGGTTCATCAGGGATAGAAAAGTGAACAATACCTTTTGAAAGAGTCCAGCTTGCTCTGGCCAGCTCCACAGGTCTGCAGCTCTTGTCCATCATCTTTCCTGATGGTTTTCCAGAAGAAGGTTCTGTTGTGGTCAGCCTTGGCTGTGAACTCTATCCAAATCTTCAGTTCTTCAGCTCCGGGCTTGAATCCACTTTTGTGGTCACTTCAAAGCAACCATCAAATGCTACACATACAGGATTTTTACCCAGTGCAGCAATTTGCTCCTCTGGTCTTATTAAATTAATTTTTGCCCTTAGACGAGGGGTCACCAGATATTACCGCACCTGAGTGGGTCGCAGCTGGTGATAGAGAGACGATGAATCTTGTATCTTGATCAGAAGGCTTGATTTATAAAGATATTATATATAATACATTATGACTATATTAAAAGAATATAGAGAGAGGTTTGCAGAGCAGCTAGGCCAGCTAAGAATAGAAAGAAACAATCTACAACAAAGTTGTGGCCAAGGACTCAGTCCCCTAGCTAGCACTGGTGATTGGCCCTTAATTATAAACATAAGAAATGAGCCAATCAAGGTGTCGCTGTTGCATTCCCCAGCAGCTGATAATAATTGTTTACCTTGTCTTCTGAAGCCTCTGGCCTCCAGAAGATGCAGAAATCCAAAAGAAAGGATTTCTGTGGAGAAATGTCCGCGACATTTTCCCCCTGCTTTTGCACCATCCGTGAGCTTAGTTGTGGCATGTGTTGGTCCTTTGCAATGCAACTCATTTCCTCACAGTCCATTTTTTGAAGGCAAAAAAATTCCCGATTTTCTGGTTTTTTTCAATTGCATTTCATTTGATCCTATGTCCTTTCCAGAGGGTTTGTAAGGCTTTCTTTTCAGGGCCGTAAGATTCCCCTTCCCTTCCCGAAAGGAAATGAAATCTTGCGATTTCAATGGGGACCAATAGAGACCAGTGCCAAGGCATGCTGGTTTGATAGTACCAAGTGCCTCCTGCAATCTGCCATCCACAAGTGGGGCAGGTGAGTTCTGTTTTCCAGGGAAAAGGGGCCAAGGTTATTTTTTGCGGCCAGTGGCAGGTGGTGACCATGTAGCTCCTCAAAATCCACGATACGCAGGATGTTTCCCAGACCCATGGTGGAAAAACTGCAAAGTCGGGCTGGTTTGATAGTACCATGTGGGTCCTGCAGTCTGCCATCCAGAAGCAGGGCTGGTAAGTTTTGTTTGCCAGAGAAACGGGCCAAAATTTGTGTCTGGGGCCTATGGCCGGCAGTGGCCGGCTGACTCTTGAAAATTTATGATAGGCAGGATGGTTCCCAGACCCAAGCTGGCACCAGTGCAGGGTCGGGCTGGTTTGATAGTACCAAGTGCCTCCTGCAGTCTGCTACCCAGAAGCGGGGGAGGTGAGTTTTGTTTGCCAGGGAAAAGTGCCGTGGTTTGAGTTTGCGGGCCTGTGGCTGGGAGTGGCCGGCTGGCTCTTGAAAATCCACTTTAGGTAGGATGCTCCCCAGACCCAAGGTGGCGCCAGTATCAAGCCGGCTGGTTTGATAGTACCAAGTGGCTCCTGCATTCTGCTATCCAGAAGCGGGGCAGCTGAGTTTTGTTTGCCAGGGAAAAGGGCCGAGGTTTGTTTCTGGCAGCCTCTGGCAGGGAGTGACCGGCTAGCTCCTGAAAATCCACGATACACAGGATGTTTCCCAGACCCATGTAGAAACACTGCCAAGTAGGGCTGGTTTTATAGTACCAAGTGGCTCGTGCCATCTGCCATCCAGAAGCTTGGAAGGTGAGTTTTGTTTCCCGAGGAAACGGGCCGATGTTTGTGTTTGGCGCCTATTGCCTGGAGTGGCCGGCTGGCTCCTGAAAATCCTCGATACGCAGGATGGTTCCCAGGCCCAAGGTGGCACCAGTGCCAAGTCGGGCTGGTTTGATATTACCAATGCCTCCTGCTATCCGCCATCCCGAAGAGGGGCAGCTAAATTTTGTTTGCCAGGGAAACTGGCCTTAGATTGTGTTTGCAGGCCTGTGGCAGGGAGTGGCTTGCTGGCTCCTGAAAATCCACGATACGCAGGATGGTTCCCAGAACCATGGTAGCAACACTTCCAAGTCGGGCTGGTTTGATAGTACCAAATGGCTCCTGCTATCTGCCATCAAGAAGCGGGGCAGGTGAGTTTTGTTTGCCAGGGAAAAGGGCCGTGGTTTTTGTTTGGGGGCCTGTGGCTGGGAGTGGCCGGCTGGCTCCTGAAAATCCAGGATACGCAGGATGGTTCCCAGACCCAAGCTGGCACCAGTGCAGGGTCGGGCTGGTTTGATAGTACCAAGTGCCTCCTGCAGTCTGCTACCCAGAAGCGGGGGAGGTCAGTTTTGTTTGCCAGGGAAAAGTGCCGTGGTTTGAGTTTGCGGGCCTGTGGCTGGGAGTGGCCGGCAGGCTCTTGAAAATCCACTTTAGGTAGGATGCTCCCCAGACCCAAGGTGGCGCCAGTATCAAGCCGGCTGGTTTGATAGTACCAAGTGGCTCCTGCATTCTGCTATCCAGAAGCGGGGCAGCTGAGTTTTGTTTGCCAGGGAAAAGGGCCAAGGTTTGTTTCTGGCAGCCTCTGGCAGGGAGTGACCGGCTAGCTCCTGAAAATCCACGATACACAGGATGTTTCCCAGACCCATGTAGAAACACTGCCAAGTAGGGCTGGTTTTATAGTACCAAGTGGCTCGTGCCATCTGCCATCCAGAAGCTTGGAAGGTGAGTTTTGTTTCCCGAGGAAACGGGCCGATGTTTGTGTTTGGCGCCTATTGCCTGGAGTGGCCGGCTGGCTCCTGAAAATCCTCGATACGCAGGATGGTTCCCAGGCCCAAGGTGGCACCAGTGCCAAGTCGGGCTGGTTTGATATTACCAATGCCTCCTGCTATCCGCCATCCCGAAGAGGGGCAGCTAAATTTTGTTTGCCAGGGAAACTGGCCTTAGATTGTGTTTGCAGGCCTGTGGCAGGCAGTGGCTTGCTGGCTCCTGAAAATCCACGATACGCAGGATGGTTCCCAGACCCATGGTAGCAACACTTCCAAGTCGGGCTGGTTTGATAGTACCAAATGGCTCCTGCTATCTGCCATCAAGAAGCGGGGCAGGTGAGTTTTGTTTGCCAGGGAAAAGGGCCGTGGTTTTTGTTTGGGGGCCCTTGGCTGTGTGTGGCCGGCTGGCTCCTGAAAATCCACGATACGCAGGATGGTTCCCGGATCCAAGGTTTCCAGCGCTGCCAAGTTGGGCTGGTTTGATAGCACCAAGTGCCTCCTGCAATCTGCCATCCACAAGTGTGGCAGGTGATTTGTGTTTGCCAGGGCAAAGGGCCGTGGTTTTTGTTTGGGGGCCTGTGGCTGGGAGTGGCCGGCTGGCTCCTGAAAATCGACGATACCAAGGATGGTTCCAAAAACCCAAGTTGGCACCAGTGCCAAGTCAGGCTGGTTTGATATTACCATGTGCCTCCTGAAATCTGCCATCCAGAAGCTGAGCAGGTGAGTTTTGTTTGCCATGGAAAATGGCTGTGATTTTTGTTTGAGGGCCTGTGGCTGGGAGTGGCCGGCTGCCTCCTGAAAATCCACGTTACGCAGGATGGTTCCCAGACCCAAGGAGGCACCACTGCCAAGTCGGGATGGTTTGACAGTGTCAAGTGGCTTTTGCAATCTGCCATCCAGAAGCGGGGCAGCTGAGTTTTATTTGCCAAGCAAAACGGCTGTTGGTTTTGTTTGGGGGCCTGTGGCTGGGAGTGGCTTGCTGGCACCTTAAAATTCACGATTCGCAGGATGTTTTCGCGACCAAAGTTGGCACCAGAGTCAAGTAGGGCTGGTTTTATAGTACCATGTTTCTTCTGCAATGTGCCATCCAGGAGCGGGGCAGGTGATTTCTTTTTGCAATGAGAAGTTTCGAAGTTTGGATTCGGGGGCCTGTGGCTGAGAGTGGCTGGCTGGCTCCTGAAAGTCCACAATAGGCAGGATGGCTCTCAAACCCAAGGTGGCACCAGTGCCAAGTCAGGCTGGTTTGATAGTACCAAGTGGCTCCTGCAATCTGCCATCCAGAAGCAAGGCATCTGAGTTTTGTTTGCCAGAGTAAAGGGCCGTGGTTTGTGTTTGAGGGCCTGTGGCTGGGAGTGGCCGGCTGCCTCCTGAAAATCCACGATACGCAGGATTCTTCCCAGACCCAAGGTGGCACCAGTGCCAAGTCGGGCTGGTTTGATAGTGCCAACTGGCTCTTGCAGTCTGCCGTCCAGAAGCAGGGCAGGTGAGTTTTGTTTGCAAGGTGAAAGGGCCAAGGTTTTTATTTCCGGGCCTGTGGCTGAGAGTGGCTGGCTGGCTCTTTAAAATCTTTTATATGCAGGATGGCTCCGAGACCCAAAGGGGCAACATTGCCAAGTCTGGTTTATTTGGCAGTTCGAAGCAGCTCCAGATATCTACCATCCAGAAGAGGGGCAGGTGACTTGTTTTGCCATGGATAAGTGCCGAGTTTTTTTTTGGCAGCCTGTGTCAGGAAGTGACCAGCTAGCTCCTGAAAATCCACGATACGCGAGAAGTTTACCAGACCCATGGTGGGAACACTGCCAAGTCAGGCTGGTTTGATAGTCCCAAGTGGCTCCTGTAATCTGCCATCCAGAAACGGGGCAGCTGAGTTTTTTTTGACAGGGAAAAAGGCTGTGATTTTTTTTTGGGAGCCTGTGGCTTGGAGTGGCCGGCTAGCTCCTGAAAATCCACGTTACACAGGATGATTCCCAGACCCAAGGTGACACCAGCACCAAGATGGGCTGGTTTGATAGTACCAAGTGGCTCCTGTAAGCTGCCACCCAGAAGCGGGGAAGGTGAATTTTGTTTGCCAGAGTAAAGTGCTGTGATTTGTGTTTGGGGGCCTTTGGTAGGGAGTGGCCGGCTGGCTCCTGAAAATCCACGATATGCAGGATGGTTCCCAGACCCAAGGTGGCACCAGTGCCCAGTCTGGCTGTTTTGATATTAACAAGTGGCTCCTGCAATCTGCCATGATCACGTGAAGGAATACTTTCTGGTGACCGTAATGGGCCATATGCTCTTTCTTCTCTCCCTCAACTTCTCCATCACCTCTCATCTGTTTCACATGCGCTATCTTCAAGGTCCACAGGCTACTTTTCACAGAATCTTCAGGCCTGATGTAGTAGGAATGATGAATAGAACAGAGCTGGGATCTATTTTCCAGTTTGGATAACATGCATTCTGCACACAAATCCAAGGAGTAGGTCCTGCCCCGATGCCCAGAAAAACTTTCACTACTGCTAGTGTTCGGCGTTAACCGCAACTTAGTCTGAAAGAAAAGCTTTTTCTCTGAGAGCATCTGAGAGGTTTGCATGAAGCGCCTATATCTGACATATGCAATTTTGAATAGGAGAGGAAAAATAAAATGGCAAGAAGTTTTTAATTTTAGTGGTTTCAATTTTAATTTCCGTGCACTTTTTCAAAACTTGTCAGCTCAAATGCCCATCAACATCTTTTAGTCATCTGTAAGTCAGTATTCATATAAAATGTGCTTCAAATCCAAAGAATTTCAAATTTGCACTCCAAGTTTCTATGCGTAGATTTATGATTTCCTACACATATTAGATGAAAGGAAGGCCTTTTTTACTGTGGGAGTGCTGGAACACTGGAACAGGTTGCCCAGAGAAGTTGTGGGTGTCCCATCCCTGAAAGTATTCAAGGTCACCTTGGACGGGGCTTGGAGCAGCAACAAAGGAGAAGCTTGATGGTAGAGAAACAAAGTTGGACTATAGAAGGAACTCGGATTGACGTATAGGAGCAAGTTTTCTCTCAGCTCTTGAGATAAATTCAAAGTTGTACAAAATGACATTTATCTGTGCTATTCACTACTGTAACAGAAAGGTTCATGAAAACTGTACAGAAGATAGCAAATTTTAAAAGAGATAAGAATTACAGCATAAAATCCATGGGATGGGTTACAACATGAGACACTCTCTAAGAGAAAATCTCTGTGTTTCAGCACTTCATCAGGGTAAGATTTCATGAAGTGCCAAAGAAGGCGGCAAAATATCATTCGGGACATTATTTACTGGAATTCAGCCTGGCCATTAGTAGGAACTGGCTTTGAACACATCATGTAGATATACCACACACACTTTCCCTTCACTGAAAAATTACTGTTTACAACGAATAAGCAATTGACGATCAAAACTGATTGAAAGCATCTTAAACATGTCAAGTATTTCATTGTAGAAGATCTGTGATCCAAATTCTTCTTCCACCTTAGAGAGGAACAGAATAATTCTTCCATATCATGATGGTTTAAAATTGTATCAACCAATGTTTTCTGCTGAAAAGATATCATCTATTTTTTTCCATTTTTCGAAGAAAATATTCCTAGACATACAACAGGTGAGAACTAAGTAATTTTAAAGAAACAAATGAAATGAAAATATTCTGTAAATAGAATGAAATGAAAAGCTGTGTTTTAAATAGGAGCTAAATATTAAACAGAATTTTTGTACCAGGCATTTGAATTACTGCACCAGCTCTTTTGCCCATCAAGAGAGGCATTTAGCATTTCAGTCTTTTCCAAGGTGTTCATGATCTGCTATGCTGATCTCTGTGTGTGCCTAGGTGTGTGTGGAAGGGGGGGCATGTGAAGGGGAGTGTGTATGTTTGCTTTACAATTGTTGTGGCAGATTCATGCCTCAGCTCCACATTTTGTTTTAAAAAGGTCACACAGAGTGGATATGAAGTTTCCTATCAACAAGAGATCAATTCCCAAATCATCCATTTGACTCTACCTTATAAATCATGTGCTTTGTTGCATATTTTATCAAATATACTTTCAAGCCAGATGGAGGAAGGAGGATGTGGGAATCCCTCCACCATCTTGCAACTTTTATGCAAGTAGGTTTTCAAGAAGATCATCATTTCTGTTTTAAAAATGTCTGGAATAGACATGATGGTAGTGTCAACCTGTTGGAGTTTTTGTTGCTGGAAGAAGTTGTACAAAAGGATTGGATTTTACATTCACCAGTTACTGAATCAAGCTCAGAAACACATTGGAAATTCAACTGGGGGTTCCTTTCCCCAGCAGACTACTTCTAGAATGAGCTTGTACACTGAAGCTGACCCTTTTGCTCTCTTTTTGTTTCTTTCCTGTTTTCTTGGCTTCTTTGCCACTATCTAGACAATTTTGGAACTTTTTCCCAACTGAAATGGTTTCAATAGTCTGATTGTGATCATAGATTTTTACAAAGAATTTTTAAAATCTTTCCTCGAGTTAAGAAAGTCAAGGACTTGGGTCTTTTTCCTCCCTTATCAATATTGCAATGAAATTGATAAATAAAGACCAACTCTTTATTTTTGTTTTTAACCCAAGTAGATAATTCCCATCCATTAATCCATTTTGTGGACCAATAGTTGCCATTCTGATGGAAGTTGTCACTTCTTAACAATAGGCATTCTGTGACTATGTTGACAGCACTTTGGGTGAAGATCCTAACTGGTCTTAGATACACGTAGGGAGAAATTTGCTCAGCCAGTGTCAGTCTTAAGCATGCGTATCAGAAGATCTTTCTAAAGCTGGGACTTTTCCCATGAAAGGGATTCAGTTAGGGAAGAGACACTTGTCCCAGAGTTTTACATTCTTCTTGAACACTGCTTAAGGAACTTAGATGCCATGTCCATTTGGATCTCTGTCTGCACAGAACTTTGTCATGCCAGTGCTTGAAATGCATCTTGAAGAGAATTCACTAGCACAGAATGAATGAGAGTGGAAGGGGTTGGTGGGGCTAACCAGGCCCAACCCCCCTGCCTAAACCAGGATACCTAGAGCCTCGTGCCCAGGATTCTATCTGGGTGTACTTTTAATGTCTTCAAAGATCCAGGCTCCACAATCTTTCTGGGCAGTCTGTGCCGTGGTTCAGTCACCCTCACAGTAAAGAATCATTTACTGATGTTCAAAGGCAATCTTCTATATTTCAGTGTGTGCCCACTGCCTCTTGTCTTTTCACTCAGCATCACTGAAAAGACACTGGTTCCCTCCCCTTTGCACTATTGCTTCCATATGTATGTGTGCTGCCATGTAGAGATATTTCAAAAACCTCCCTGAAGCCCAGGCAGATAATATTCCCTTCGTCTACCAGTCAAGTTGATTCATCAGAGGAGTTTAAAGTGATGTTCAGCATGAAATTCCCCTGAAAAATCTTGCTAACTACATTATTTTGTCATCTTTCATGTACCTGGCAAGGTTTTCCAGAAAGAGCTGCTTCATCAACTTCCTGGGGATAAAAAAGAGGCTGGCTGGTTTGTACTATTCCGCGTCCTCCTAATTGCCTTTTTTGAAGATGGGTGTCATTTACTTACACCCAGTCTTTAGCCTCTCTTGTCGTCTACATCTTAGCAAAAAGCTTTTCCTCTACATCTGGCTAGGACAAACTGTGCCAGCACAGAAAACATCTCCCATCGTGTTCTAGACGTTGCACGGAGGTCTGCCAAGTGTTTGGCAGGAAGAAAAGAAAAGTTGTCCAAAACAGCTTCCAATCGAATGTTCATGTGATTGGAAAAGTCAGGAGAGTGCAAAGGTACTGTTTTCTATCGGTTGGCAAGCTGCGCACACAATCCCAGTGTTGTACAGCTTCCTCCATCACCTTTCCGAAGCTGCCGCTCTCTCCGGCTCCCCGAGGCGAAGAAGCGGCTACTTCGGGCAAAGACGATTGTGCCGGTCACAGTGCTCTCCTTAGCACGGCTTCTGCCAAAAGATGCCCGGGAGCGGCTTTTAGCTCCGGAGAGCAGCGTACCTTCGTATTTAGCACCTCTTCTCCTCTACATCTTAGCAAAAATCTTTTCCAATATGTCTGGCTAGGACAAACTGTGCCAGCACAGAAAACAACTCCCATCAGGTTCTAGACGTTGCACGGAGGTCTGCCAAGTGTTTGCAGGAAGAAAAGTAAAGATGTCCAAAACAGCTTCCAATCGAATGTTCATGTGATTGGAAAAGTCAGGAGAGTGCAAAGGTACTGTTTTCTATTAGTTGGCAAGCTGCGCACACAATCCCAGTGTTGTACAGCTTCCTTCTTCAATTTCCCGAAGCTGCCGCTCTCTCCGGGTCCTGGAGGCGAAGAAGCGGCTACTTCGCGCAAAGACGATTGTGCCGGTCACAGTGCTCTCCTTAGCGTGGCTTCTGCCGAAAGACGCCTGGGAGCAGCTTTTAGTTCCACAGAGCAGCCTACTAGCGTGTTTAGCGTCTTTTGTAGTCTACATCTTAGCAGAAAGTTTTTCCACGATGTCTGGCTAGGATAATCTGTGCCAGCACAGAAAACATCTCCCATCGTGTTCTAGACGTTGCACGGAGGTCTGCCAAGTGTTTGGCAGGAAGAAAAGTAAAGTTGTCCAAAACAGCTTCCAATCGAATGTTCATGTGATTGGAAAAGTCAGGAGACTGCAAAGGTACTGTTTTCTATTAGTTGGCAAGCTGCGCACACAATCCCAGTGTTGTACAGCTTCCTTCTTCAATTTCCCGAAGCTGCCGTTCTCTCCGGCTCCTGGAGGCGAAGAAGCGGCTACTTCGCGCAAAGACGATTGTGCCGGTCACAGTGCTCTCCTTAGCGCGGCTTCTGCCGAAAGACGCCTGGGAGCGGCTTTTAGTTCCACAGAGCAGCCTACTTGCGTGTTTAGCGTCTTTTGTAGTCTACATCTTAGCAGAAAGCTTTTCCACGATGTCTGGCTAGGACAAACTGTGCCAGCACAGAAAACAACTCCCATCGTGTTCTAGACATTGCAAGGAGGTCTGCCAAGTGTTTGGCAGGAAGAAAAGAAAAGTTGTCCAAAAGAGCTTCCGCAGGATTTTTCTGAGACCCAAGGTGGCACCAGTACAAAGACAGGCTGGTTTGGTATGGCCAAGTGGCTCCTGCAATCTGCCATCCAGAAGCGGGGCAGCTGAGTTTTTTTTTGCCAGTGAAAAGGGCCGCGGTTTGTGTTAGGGGCCAGTGGCTCGGTGTGGCCTGCTGGCTCTTGAAAATCTACAATAGGCAGGATGCTTCCCAGACCCGAGACTGCAACAGTACCAAGACACGTTGGTTTGATATTACCATGTGGCTCCTGCAATCTGCCATGCTGAGGCGGGAGAGCTGAGTTTTGTTTGCAAGGGAAAAGGGCCGTGGATTTTGTTTGAGGGCCTGTGGCTGGGAGTAGCCGGCTGGCTACTGAAAATCAACAATACGCAGGATGGTTTCCAGACCCATGTTGGCGCCTGTGCCAAGTCGAGCTGGTTTGATAGTACCAAGAGGCTCCTGCAATCTGCCATGCAGAAGCAGTGCATTTGAGTTTTGTTTGCCAGGGAAAAGGGCCGTGGTTTGTGTTTGGGGGCTGTGGTTGGGAGTGGCCGCCTGGCCCTTGAAAATCCGCGATACACAGGATTGTTCCCAGACCCAAGGTGGCCAAAGTGCCACATTGGGCTGGTTTGATAGTACCTAGTGGCTCCTTCAATCTGCCATCCAGAAGCGGGGCAGGTGAGTTTTGTTTACCAGAGAAACGGTCTGAGGTTTCTGTCTGGGGTCCTATGGCTGGGAGTGGCCGGCTGCCTCCTTAAAATCTACGATAGGCAGTATGTTTGCCAGACCCAAGGTTGCACCAGTGCCAAGTTGGGCTGGTTTTAAGGTTCCAAGTGGGCCCTGCAATCTGCCATCCAGAAGCAGATTCTGGATGGCAGATTGCAGGAGCCGCTTGATACTCTCAAACAAGCCCGACTTGGCACTGGTGCCACCTTCGGTCTGGGAACCATCCTGCGTATCGTGGATTTTCAGGAGCCAGCACGCCACTCCGAGCCACAGGCCCTCAAACACAAACCACGGCCCTTTCCCCTTTCAATCAAAACTCAGCTTCCCCGCTTCTGAATTGCAGATTGAGGAGTCACTTTGTACTATCAAACCAGCCCGACTTTGCACTGTTGCCAACATGGGTCTGGGAAACATGCTGCATATCGTGTATTTTCAGGAGCTAACCTTTTACTCCCTGCCACAGGCCACCAAAAAAAAAACTGCGGCCCGTTTCCCTGGCAAACAAAACTCACCTGCCCCACGTGTGGATGGCAGATTGCACGAGCCACTTGGTACTATCAAACCAGCACGACTTGGAACTCATGCCACTTTGGGTGTGGGAACCATTCTGCGTATCGTGGATTTTCAGGAGCCAGCCGGCCTTTCACAGCCACAGGCGCCCAAACACAAACTACTGCCCTTTTCTCTGGCAAACAAAACTCACCCCTCCCCGCTTCTGGATGGCAGATTGTAGGAGCCACTTGGTACAGAAAAACGAGCCTGACATGGCACTGGTTCCAGCTTAGGACTGGGAACCATCCTGCGTATCGTGGATAGTCAGGAGCCTGCCGTCCACCCACAGCCATAGGCCCCCAAACACAAACCACGGCCCTTTTCTCTGGCAAAAAAAACTCAGCTGCCCCGCTTCAGGATGGCAGATTGCAGGAGCCGCTTGATAGTATCAAACCAGCCCGACTTGGCACTGGTGCCACCTTGGGTCTGGGAACCATCCTGCGTATCGTAGATTTTCCAGAATCAGACGGACTCTGCAGGTCATAGGCCCCTGGCACAAACCTCGGCCTGTTTCCCTGGCAAACAAAACTCAGCTGCCCCACTTGTGGTTTGCAGATTGCACGAGCCACTTGGGACTGTCAAACCAGCCCGACTTGGCACTGGTGCCACCTTGGCTTGTGCAAACATCCTGCATATTGTGGATGTTAAGGAGCTAACCGGTCACTCCCAGACACAGGCTACCAAAAACAAACTCGGCCCTTTTCCCTGGGAAGCAAAAGTCACCCCCCCGCTTCTGGAAGGCAGATTGCAGGAGCCACTCTGTACTATGAAACCAGCCTGACTTGGCACTTGTGCCACCTTGGGTCTGGGAACCAGCCTGCGTAAGCTGTTTTGGACAACTTTTCTTTTCTTCCTGCCAAACACTTGGCAGGCCTCCGTGGAACGTCTAGAACACGATGGGAGTTGTTTTCTCTGCTGGCACAGTTTCTCCTAGCCAGACATAGTGGAAAATCTTTTTGATAAGATGTAGTAGGCAAGAGAGGCTAGGGACTGGATGTAAGCAAATGACACCCATCTTCAAAAAAGGCAATTAGGGGGACTCACAATAGTACAAACCAGCCAGCCTCTTTTTTATCCCCAGGATGTTGATGAAGCAGCTCTTCCTGGAAAACCTTGCCAGGCACATGAAAGACGACAAAATAATGTAGTTTGCATGATTATTTAGGGAAATTTCATGCTGAACATCACTTTAAACTCCTCTGATGAATCAACTTGGTTGGTAGATGAAGGGAATATTATCTGCCGGGGCTTCAGGGAGGTTTTTGACATATCTCTACATGGCAGCACACATACATATGGAAGCAATAGTGCAAAGGGGAGGGAATCAGTGTCTTTTCAGTGATGCTGAGTGAAAAGACAAGAGGCAGTGGGCACACACTGAAATACATGAGATTGCCTTTGAACATCAGTAAATGATTCTTTACTGTGAGGGTGACTGAACCACGGCACAGACTGCCCAGAAAGATTGTGGAGCCTGGATCTTTGAAGACATTAAAAGTACGCCCAGATAGAATCCTGGGCACGAGGCTCTAGGTATCCTGGTTTAGGCAGGGGGGTTGGGCCTGGTTAGCCCCACCAACCCCTTCCACTCTCATTCATTCTGTGCTAGTGAATTCTCTTCAAGATGCATTTCAAGCACTGGCATGACAAAGTTCTGTGCAGACAGAGATCCAAATGGACATGACATCTAAGTTCCTTAAGCAGTGTTCAAGAAGAATGTAAAACTCTGGGACAAGTGTCTCTTCCCTAACTGAATCCCTTTCATGGGAAAATTCCCAGCTCTAGAAAGATCTTCTGATACGCATGCTTAAGACTGACACTGGCTGAGCAAATTTCTCCCTATGTGTATCTACGACCAGTTAGGATCTTCACCCAAAGTGCTGTCAACATAGTCACAGAATGCCTATTGTTAAGAAGTGACAACTTCCATCAGAATGGCAGCTATTGGTCCACAAAATGGATTAATGGATGGGAATTATCTACTTGGGTTAAAAACAAAAATAAAGAGTTGGTCTTTATTTATCAATTTCATTGCAATATTGATAAGGGAAGAAAAAGACCTAAGTCCTTGACTTTCTGAACTCGAGGAAAGATTTTAAAAATTCCTTGTAAAAATGTATGATCACAATCAGATTATTGAAACCATTTCAGTTGGGAAAAAGTTCCAAAATTGTCTAGATAGTGGCAAAGAAGCCAAGAAAACAGGAAAGAAACAAAAAGAGAGCAAAAGAGTCAGCTTCAGTGTACAAGCTCGTTCTAGAAGTAGTCTGCTGGGGAAAGGAACCCCCAGCTGAATTTCCAATGTATTCCTGCGCTTGATTCAGTGACTGGTCAATGTAAAAACCAATCCTTTTGTACAACTTCTTCCAGCAACAAAAACTCCAACAGGTTGACACTACCACCATGTCTGTTCCAGACATATTTAAAAGAGAAATGATGATTTTCTTGAAAACCTACTTGCATAAAAGTTGCAAGATGGTGGAGGGATTCCCACATCCTCCTTCCTCCATCTGGCTTGAAAGTATATTTGATAAAATATGCAACAAAGCACATGATTTATAAGGTAGAGTCAAATGGATGATTTGGGAATTGATCTCTTGTTGATAGGAAACTTCATATCCACTCGGCGTGACCTTTCTAAAACAAAATGTGGAGCTGAGGCATGAATCTGCCACAACAATTGTAAAGCAAACATACACACTCCCCTTCACATGCCCCCCCTTCCACACACACCTAGGCACACACAGAGATCAGCATAGCAGATCATGAACACCTTGGAAAAGACTGAAATGCTAAATGCCTCTCTTGATGGGCAAAAGAGCTGGTGCAGTAATTCAAATGCCTGGTACAAAAATTCTGTTTAATATTTAGCTCCTATTTAAAACACAGCTTTTCATTTCATTCTATTTACAGAATATTTTCATTTCATTTGTTTCTTTAAAATTACTTAGTTCTCACCTGTTGTATGTCTAGGAATATTTTCTTCGAAAAATGGAAAAAAATAGATGATATCTTTTCAGCAGAAAACATTGGTTGATACAATTTTAAACCATCATGATATGGAAGAATTGTTCTGTCCCTCTCTAAGGTGGAAGAAGCATTTGGATCACAGATCATCTACAATGAAATACTTGACATGTTTAAGATGCTTTCAATCAGTTTTGATCGTCAATTCCTTATTCGTTGTAAACAGTAATTTTTCAGTGAAGGGAAAGTGTGTGTGGTATATCTACATGATGTGTTCAAACCCAGTTCCTACTAATGGCCAGGCTGAATTCCAGTAAATAATGTCCCAAATGATATTTTGCCGCCTTCTTTGGCACTTCATGAAATCTTACCCTGATGAAGTGCTGAAACACAGAGATTGTCTCTTAGAGAGTGTCTCATGTTGTAACCCATCCCATGGATTTTATGCTGTAATTCTTATCTCTTTTAAAATTTGCTATCTTCTGTACAGTTTTCATGAACTTTTCTGTTACAGTAGTGAATAGCACAGATAAATGTCATTTTGTACAACTTTGAATTTATCTCAAGAGCTGAGAGAAAACTTGCTCCTATACTTCAATCCGAGTTTCTTCTATAGTCCAACTTTGTTTCTCTACCGTCAAGCTTCTCCTTTGTTGCTGCTCCAAGCCCCGTCCAAGCTGACCTTGAATACTTTCAGGGATGGGACACCCACAACTTCTCTGGGCAACCTGTTCCAGTGTTCCAGCACTCCCACAGTAAAAAAGGCCTTCCTTTCATCTAATATGTGTAGGAAATCATAAATCTAGGCATAGAAACTTGGAGTGCAAATTTGAAATTCTTTGGATTTGAAGCACATTTTATATGAATACTGACTTACAGATGACTAAAAGATGTTGATGGGCATTTGAGCTGACAAGTTTTGAAAAAGTGCACGGAAATTAAAATTGAAACCACTAAAATTAAAAACTCCTTGCCATTTTCTTTTTCCTCTCCTATTCAAAATTGCATATGTCAGATATAGGCGCTTCATGCAAACCTCTCAGATGCTCTCAGAGAAAAAGCTTTTCTTTCAGACTAAGTTGTGGTTGACGGAGAACACTAGCAGTAGTGAAAGCTTTTCTGGGCATCGGGGCAGCACCTTCTCCTTGGATTTGTGTGCAGAATGCATGTTATCCAAACTGGAAAATAGATCCCAGCTCTGTTCTATTTATCATTCTTACTACATCAGGCCTGAAGATTGTGTGAAAAGTAGCCTGTGGACCTTGAAGATAGCGCATGTGAAACAGATGAAAGGTGATGGAGAAGTTGAGGGAGAAAAGAAAGAGCATATGGCCCAGTACGGACACCAGAAAGTATTCCTTCACGTGATCATGCAGACTGCAGGAGCCATTTGGTAATATCAAAACAGCCAGACTTGGCACTAGTGCCTCCTTGGGTCTGGGAAACATCCCGTGTATCGTGGATATTCGGGAGCCAGCCGGACAGTCCCAGCCATAGGCCCCAAAACACAAACCTCGGCCCTTTTCCCTGGGAAACAAACGTCACCTGCCCCGCTTCTGGATGGCAGATTGCAGGAGCCACTTGGAACTGCCAAATCAGCCCCACATGGCCTTGGTGCCACCATGGGTCTGGGAACCATCCCGCGTATCATGGATTTTCAGGAGCCTGCCGGCCACTCTCAGCCGCAGGCCCCAAAACACAATCTAAGGCCCGTATCCCTGGCAAACAAAATTTAGCTGCTCCGCTTCTGGATGGGAGATTGCCGGAGGCACTTGGTACTATCAAACCACCCTGACTTGGCAAAAGTGCCACCTTGGGTCTGGGAACCATCTTGCCTATCGTAGATTTTCAGGAGCCAGCCGGCCACTCCCAGCCACAGGTCTTCAAACACCGTCCACGGCCCTTTTCCCTTGCAAACAAAACTCAGCTGCCCCGCTTCTGCATGGCAGATTTCAGGAGCCACTTGGTACTATCAAACCAGCGCGACTTGGCACTGGTGCCACCTTGGGTCTGGGAACCATCCTGCATATCAATGATTTTCAGGAGCCACCCGGCTACCCTTAGCCACGGTTGTTGAAACAAAAACCACTGCCCTTTTCCCTTGAAACAAAACTCAGCTGCCCCGCTTCTGCATGGCAGATTGCAGGAAGCACTTGGTACTATCAAAAAAGTCTGACTTGGCGCTGGTGCCACCTTGGGTCTGCGAAACCATCTTGCGTATCGTGGATTTTCAGGAGCCAGCCGGCCACTCCCAGCCATAGGTGCCAAAACACAAACCACGGCCTGCTTTCCTGGCAAAAAAAACTCACCTGCCCCGCTTCTGGATGGCAGATTACAGGAGCCACTTGGTACTATCCAACCAGCCCGACTTTGCAGTTTTGCCACCATGGGTCTGGGAAACAGCCTGCGTATCGTGGATTTTCAGGAGCTAGCCGGTCACTCCCTGATACAGGCCGCAAAAAATGAACCTCGGCCCGTTTCCCTGGCAAACAGAACTCACCTGCCCCAGTTGTGGATGGCAGATTGCACGAGCCACTTGGGACTATCAAACCAGCCCGACTTGGCAGTGGTGCCACCCTGGGTCTGGGAAAACTCCTGCGTATCGTGGATTTTCAGGAGCCAGATGGCCACTCCAGGCCATAGGCCCCCAAACACAAACATCCTCCCGTTCCCTGGCAAACAAATCTCTCCTGCTCCACTTCTGGATGGCAGACATCAGGAGGCACTTGGTACTAACAAACCAGCCTGACTTGGCACTGGTGCCACCTTGGGTCTGGGAACCATCCTGCGTATCGTGGATTGTCAGGAGCCAGCCGGCCTTTCACAGCCACTGTCGCCTGAACACAAACCACAGCCCTTTTCTCTGGCAAACGAAACTCAGCTGCCCCACTTCTGGATGGCAGATTGATGGAGACACTTCTTACTATCAAACCTGCCCGACTTGGCATTGGTGCCACCTTGGGAATGGGTACCATCCTGCATATCGAGGATTTTCAGGAGCCAGCCGGCCACTTCGGGCCTTAGGACCCCAGACACAAACTTTGGCCCGTTTCCCTGGAAAACAAAACTCACCTGCCCCGGTTCTGGATGGCGGATTGCAGGAGCCACTTGGTACTATCAAACCAGCCCGACTTGACACTGGTGCCACCTTGGGTCTGGGAACCATTGTTTTGTGGAGAAAAGAAGAAACCTCACAACTTTGTAAAAGTTGTAAAGCCCGGTATGTTTATTTACGGCGCGCGCCGGACGCAAGTCCCCCAAGAAGGCATGCGTGCCTCTGAAGACCTCGAGTCTTCTTTTATCCCCCTTCCAAATGCATATGCATACAGTTTCAGAATAAGTTCATACATATTCATTCCGTGTGACATTTAGCACCAGTTCTTCTTTATCAAAGGAATTTCTAAGTCGGGGGCAAATCGACCTTGTGGTCTTTTCTGTTTTTTTTTCTCTGTCTCCTTGCTGTCTCGGCATGCGAGTTCTTCCTTCAGCTTTGGCCTCACAGACTTTTCACCTCTCTTAGACACTTCACCTAATTCAGAATGGATCTTTACTCTGTCTCATTCCCCCCTTTCCTAGGAAATAAGTAAATTCTTTTACTTAATGAAAACCTTCACAACAGTAAGTGTCTTTTAGTGCTTCACCATGTGCTTTTGACAAAGATGTTAGTACAGCTATTCGTTGTAGCATTCTCCAGTTACAAATTAACAATATAATAGATAATCCTAAGCTTACCCCAACTAATATTAGTAAAACTACAATGGGGTGGCACAACTTATTAAAGATTCCATTTGCAGTTGGTGACCACCCAAAGATCACATCCAATAATCTTAACAAAATTACATATACAGAGATTAGAATGGTTTCTACTAGACAGAATAACATCATTGCTATCAATTTGTACAGCAGCACAAGCAGTTCTCAAGCATACACCCTTTTCCAGTATATACGAGCACAGTTTTCTGGTCAGTGACAGGATGAATTTCAAAGTGACAAATACTCTGTTCAGTGTCCAAACACACATCCTGAGCATTAATAGTATTGCTTTCGCAAATGAATCCCATCTGTTTTCTAGTAATGCAGGATTCCAAGTTTACTGTCTGCCACTTTCCATTCATCTTTCGTGCCCACACTCTATGTTCTGAAGGATAGAGTATTGTTTTTTCATGGTTTAATCCTAGGGCAATGATGGGATGGATAACATAAACAGTGGCATTATGTATGGAAGCACAAAGGCAGTTGCCACATTAGAAACAGGATCACAGGTGAAATTCACCATAGTCTGCCAGGATTGAAAGTTCCTTTCAAAATCAATTGCATTATCCAACACAATTTCTTGAATTTCAGCTGGAAAATTACCTTCACCCCTTTCCCATATGATCAGAGCTGCTGTTGCTTGTATCCATAACTGTGCTTGTATACAACTGAAAGCTAAAGACACATTATCTTGAACTATACTAAGTGCTTCTACTATCAACTTGTGGTCTTGGTCCCCGGCCTTTTCATACTTCCTTACTTTGGCAGTACTTTTGAAATCTGTCACTGGCTAGTTCCCAATGCCAATAGAGATTACTATAAAGGCTGCTTCAATTTTGTTAGGCTACCTGCTGCAGTGGCCAGTTTATTCACCAGTATTTCTGAATCAATTCCATTTAAAACTCCTAATCTTGTCCCTAATATGCCAGTTAGATGTTTGTTATGGGGAACAGGAACTGCTTTCTGTTTATGACCATCCCTCCCTGCCAGAGGGATGTGCTGGGCTCACACTGCAAATTCAGACACCATTCACAAGTGTATCTGACAGAGGTTTAGGTCATATTTGAGGCAGATGTTTGTTCTGAAATGTAGAGACCTCAGGAATCTCCTTCCCCCTCCAGAGCACCTGATTTCCCAGATGTGTGGCAATCAGGAATGTCTCTCCTGGTCTACGAAACCTCACCCACCTTGCCCCTAGCTTCAGGTCCAAGCCTCAAGTAAATAATGAAGGGGAAGTCTGAGAGAAGAGCCTAAATTCATTGCAGTGCCTCAGAAGAAACTGGGATCAGGTTTCTGCTACTTGAAACACTCAGCACAAAAGTGATGCTCAAAATCCTACAGCCTGCTGCTGAGCTCTGAGGGGGAGTCTCTCTCTACCTCTTTTAAGCAGAATCCAACTGCCTCAGACTGGGACAATCACTGATCCAAACCTCAGTAGGAAAAGGGATAGCTATAAATAAAGAAAATCACCTTTCTTGCTTGGGTTAATTTACCACCTGCAGTTCAGCACCCTTTACCAGTCATTGCCTGTGTGTTCAGCCAACCGGCTTGGAAAATGACCTAAGGAGCTGTTGTTCAGTCACATTCTTTACTACGTTAGGTTCAAGTTTGGAGTTTGGGTAGAGTCTGAACTAGTATGGGGTGTATAAGGCCCTGCTGTGGTAAAAAGTGCAGTGTCCACTTTGAATTCAAATGAATGTCTGATAGTAATTCGAGCTCAAAGGCAGGTCACTTCTACAGGCTGTATCAAGGTGAAATTACACCAACAGTCTGATTCACTTAGGTTACCACAGACTTCCTGGTGTTCATATACACCAGGGGAGGTTCAGACACTAATTACATCTGGTCTCTCATAAGCTACCCTATTGATGACCTGGCACCCTACTTTGATTTCTTCTCCTCTGATTCCTTGAAGAGTCCACAGTTCCTGTTCTTGCCATTCTTGCTCCTCACATACCTGATTCTCGTGGATTACTACAGTAGATATGTTTAAATCTTTTATCTCAGAAGGTTTTCCTATGGATCCAGTATAGTGATTAAATGCCAGGGACCAAGGCCATTTAGCATTACTTTGAACAGAGGTACTCTCGAGTTCTGAAACTTCAGTTATGATTACACACAATACAATTCTACAAACTAAAATATGAGCTACTCCCAACCGCAATATACTCAGTTTGCCCGAGTAAGTTTTAATCTCAGTTCATTGTCTCCTGGCGTCACTCCTTAAGGGGTTTCTGGACCTTCTTCACCCGAGAGTGATGGATCTAGGCATCCTTGATTTTGATTGCAGTGAAGGTGGTGAGAAGTACTCGCAGTGGTCTGTCCCACTGTGGTTCCGAAGTCTTCTATGTAAGAGACTTAACATATACATCATCCCCAGGCTATCTAACTCCCTGCTCCGAATTCCAGCCACATGTTTCTCAATTACTCTGAGCTGTTTGCTTAATGCCACCATGTAGGTGGACATTCTGGACATTCCCTTTGTATTCTATATGGTCTTCTATAAGGCATTCCAAAAGGACTCAGCATTCCTTTAGCTCAAGGTTTAGTTTGAATTTGCAATAGTGCTAGTGGAAGAGCTTGGGCTAGGGTAGATTAACTTCTTGCCCCAGTCTTATGATTTGCTGCTTAATCAAATGATTCATTCTCTCCACCTGGCCGCTTGATTGGGGGTGGTATGGGGTGTGAAGTTCCTGATCTATGCCCAGATGGCTACTAATCTGTTGCACTATTTTGGAAATGAAATGTGATTCTTTATCTGAGGATATTGTGGCTGGAACTCTGAAGCGTGGTATTATTCCTTATAACAATAATCTGGTCACCTCTTGAGCTTTGACAGTTCTGGTGGGGAATGTTTCTGGCCACCCTGAAAATGTATCTATCAATACCAGTAAATACTGATACCCCCCTTTCCTTGGGAGTTCTGAAAAGTTAATTTGCCACTGCTGTACAGGCCCAGGGCCTCTCCCAGTCTGACCGAGTTTTGGCCGGGGGCGTATTTTGGGGTTAGTCTGGAGGCAAGGATCACATTGTCGGCTTACCTGAGTGATAGTGGCATATAAATTCCTGACAACGATACAACGATTGTTTCAATTAGATGTGTGTTCTAGAAAGCCTTTGGAAATTACTGCTTCAAAGTCAACACTTCATTTCAATGCACTCTGTATCATTCGCAGCCTTGGTCATTTTGAAAAAGGGGCCACACTCTATAAAAGGCTTCTAAGTAGTTAGGCCCTAGTGTGTTTTCTAGTGCCCTTCCTTCACTAGTAACCACGAAAATGGGAAGGGATTACTAGCTCTCTTTCAATGGTAGCCCACCCCTTGCAGTTGTACGTCTCTTTTGGTTAGTATTATTGTATTATGGCTTACCTTCGAGGAAAATCTGTACCTCACCCTTTGCTGCTTTCTTTGCCTCTCCATCCACCAGCTCATTTCTTTCCTCCAATTTTAAGCTCACTCTCTAGTGTGCCTTAATATGCCTTTTCAGGTAGCTGAACTGCTTCCAGCAGCTGGATTGTCTCTTCTTTCCCTGTGAGGTCAGCAGTCCCCTCTCTTTCCAGAAAGCTCCATGTGCATGTATGACTCCAAATGCATTCCTTGGGTCTATGTAGATGGGTATTCTCCTCCCTTTTGCCCTTTCCAGGGCACGGGTCAGGGCAATTATCTTAGCCTTCTGTGCAGAGGTACCTGTTGGTAAGGGTCCAGACTCGATTACCTCTCTGCAGGTAGTCACCGTGAACTTTGCAATGTTGCTTTCCTGTCAGTGAACCAGGTCTCTGCATCGTCCGGAGGAGTGTCCCTTAAGTCTGGACGGCGGGAGTAGGTAGCTTCGGTGGTCTCTAGGCAACTATGGTGTCCACTGAGAAAAGAAGCTGAGTTGACAATATTAGTCACCACTATCTCTACATCGTCTTGCTCTACCATGATGGCCTGGTATTTCAGAAACCTCTGTGGTGAGAGCCAGTGGCCACCCTTTACTTCCAGTGCTGCGGACACTGTGTGGGACACTAGCACAGTCATTTTTGTCCCAGGGTAAACTTGCGTGCCTGTTGAATATTCAGCACGACTGCTGCTACAGCTCTGAGGCAACCTGGCCATCTTTTGGCTGTTGCATCTAGTTGCTTAGAGAGGTAAGCAACTGCCTTTCAGTAAGGGTCCAAGTCCTGAGCCAGTATTCCCTGGGCAATTCCTTGCGTGGGAAAAATAGAAAGAATGGCTTACTTACATCTGGAAGTTTCAAAGCTGGAGCCGACATGAGGGCACTCTCTTTAGCTGGCGAAAGGCCCATGTGGTGTCTTGTGTCCACTGGAGATCTCTGTTTCCATTGGCAATAAGAGCATAGAGGGGTCTGGCGAGAAGTTCATAATTATAAACCCACAGGTGGCACAACCCTACCATGCCTAAGAGGGTTCGGAGTTCTTTCGTTGTCTGGGGTTTCTGGGTTTGGCATACGGCTTCCCTGCCTTAAAGCCTGCTGCTCAGCACTCACTTCTTACCCCAGGCAGATTACTTTCTGTTTCACTACCTGTGCCTTTTCTTTGAGACTCTGCATCCTTGGGGTCCTAGGAAATTCAAAAGGCTTACCGTCCAGGCTTCTCTCGCTTCCCTCATCCGAGTGGCTACTGGAAGATCGTCCACGTACTGCAACAGCCTCCTTTCCTCTTGTGGAGCTTCCTGGGACTCTGGGTCTTTGCAAGCTGTTCTCCAATCGGAGTGGGGAATCTTGAAGCCTTCAGGCACATGGACTATGTGAGCTTGAGTTTGAATGCAAAAATTTCCTGGCTGGCTTCGTGGATAGGGAGGCAAAAGAAGGCATCTCTTAGGCCTAAAACAGTGAACCAGGTTAGCTCAGGTGTTAAACAAGTCAGTAAGGCATATGGATTTGCTACCACAGGGTATAAATTCTGTGTTATCTTATTGACAGCCCTTAGTCCAGTACTATCAATTATTGGGCTGATTCCTTCCTTATTTTCCTTTTGAGGGTACTGCTCAGTTCTCACTAGTTGTGTTCTTTCCTTAAACTTGATGCTCATGGGGGAGCATCTTTCACTCTCCCTGGAACAGCAGAGGCCCATACCCTTGAAAACACTTGTTTACTTATTCTAATATCTCCTTACTAATGTCTTTCTTAATTTCAGTGTCTGTTAATGTTAAGCCTAACATCTTTATATCATTTGCCTCCAGAGTAACCTTTCTCATTTGAGAATGTTTAGCAAATTGAGTGAATTGTACAAAAGCTTTTAGGTACACATAGTACACGTTACTTTAAAGGTTTGCACAAGGATGCCTTCTCAGACTGGCCAGTTGTTCAGTTGTTCCCCACACTGCAACATAAACATTCTCCACAGGTACTAAAGTTTTATTTAAAACTGAATATATGGCTCTTGTGTCAACAAAAATTCTTCCCTTTTGGGGAGGTCATCTTTACCCTTCCTCCCTTACCTTGGGAGGAGCCTTTAGCAAATCATATGTACTCATTTTGTGAACTGTGATTGCTTTGCATTTCAGCACGATAATCCTTGCCTGATTTCATACGTTGCTATCTTATGCTGCATGCTGAACAAGATGTTTGATTTGCTTTCTCTTTGCCTTGTTTTCCCTTTTCAAGAAATCTGGGTGATTTCTTAAAACACAAAGACATTTCAGCATACAAAACTCTATCCCATTTATCCTCCTATTTTAAAACAGTACTAACAGCAATGAAGTATTATAAATCTTTTTATTTTCTGAGCTGCTCCTACTGGCAGCCTTCTCCCAGTGAGCCCCTCCCAAAAGGGGCTAATTTAGGAACCTTTTTGCTCTGGTCAGTTCTCATTATTTATTTCTCCTTGCCCTATCTCGCTTCCACTCAAACCTTTTTACAGACCTTCACGGTAGTTTCTCAACTTTCCTCCTATACACACAGCTCCAGGTGGCAGGTATCAGATGTGGTTCCCACACACAAGTTCTAAGACCTTAGGTTCTCAACCCGCTTGACCAGAAACCTCTAATTTACATGTGCCCTGACACTTATTAGAACAGCAAAACCAGTGTTTCTCATAAACACCGCACTGCAATAATAACTGCACATCCAGCTTTCGCTCACAGGCCATTCCCGTGTTCCCTGGGGAGACGGGGCAGCCAGAGCTGTCCCTGTGCCCAGGGGACAGCCACTGTCACCTCACACAGCATGCTAATCAAAAACGTGATATAGACACTATATTCTGATCAAACAAAACATCAGTCTTTTCTAGTTCTCTTCTTGCACAATCTAATTAAGCCCTGTGTCTACATACACTTGTTTTACTGCTTTGCAAAAAGGCTGTGCTAATCACAGCTGAAACTCTGATATGCCCTCAGACACAAACACTCGCACCCGCACCCCCCCTTTATCTCAAATTCGCTAGAGCCAAGGCTTGAATTGCTGTGATGGGGGGAATTCTTGGAATTCCTTTAACTCTATCGTAATTAAGCATAAATCACCGTACTATAGTTCTCCTATGTAAAATGCCACTCTGGTTGCAACAAAATCTTAAAATCTCCACAAACACTACTATACAATCTGAAAATCAAATTACCACAATGCAGCGGAAGACAATCACCACACAAAACCACTGGGAAAGGGCATATCTCTCAAAGTGCTCGCTTTTCTCAACACAACACAGCATACCATAATTCAGCATTTACTCACATCAATTTTCTTGGACACAATCAAAATCAAACATCCAAGGCAAAGGAACTCTCTGAGCTCATACTCATACTCACGGTTAAAATGTACCAGATCTACACAAATCACTACATTTAAACACGATAAGTACCATCACTGACATTCTTCCACTCGCTTCTCTGCGGGGCACTTCTGTCCCTGACCCCGCAGCCTGCTGCAGCCGGCGCCTCAGGCCTCACTCGGCTGCTTCAAACAAGGGTAGTACTGACCCCCCCCGCACTGTAGATTTATTCCTTTTATACACCATACACTTACACACTTGCACGATTAGAAACACAGTGCACCGACCACACAATGCACACATTAACCATACAGCAACACAGTGTCCGGAAATCACACACACACAAACAAATCACACACGGGCTCAACAGTTCTGCTCTATCAGAACTATGGACCCCCAACCCACACATACACAGGTTCACCGGGCTCACCCCTAGAGCCTCTAGCGGTTCTGCTCTATCAGAACTATGAACCCCCAACACACATACACGACTTCACCCGGCTCACCCCCAGAGCCACTAGCGGTCTGCTCTATCAGAACGATGAACCCCATGTCTAATACAGCTGCTCTATCAGCTGAACCCAGATGTCTCTGGGTGGTTTACTCCCTTGCTCTCCTTTCTCTCCCCTGGGGGCCCCTCAGTACATAGCGTAGGCCCCCAAACAAAAACAATGGCCCTTTTCCCTGGCAAAAAAAACTCAGCTGCCCCGCTTCTGGATGGCAGATTGCAGGAGGCACTTGGTACTATCAAACCAGCCCGACTTGGCACTGGTGCCACCTTGGGTCTGGGAACCATCCAGCGTATCGTGGATTTTCAAGAGCCTGCTGGCAACTGCCAGCCACAGGCCCCAATGCAGAAACCATGGCCCTTTTCCCTTGCAAACTAAACTCAGCTACCGCGCTTCTGGATGGCAGATTGCAGGGGCCAATTAGTACTATTAAACCAGCAAAACTTGGCCCTGGTGCCACCTTGGGTCTGGTAACCATCCCGCCTATCGCAGATTTTCAGGAGCCAGCCGGCCACTGCCGGCCACAGACCACCAAAAAAAAACCAAGACCCATTACTCTGGCAAACAAAACTCAGCTTCCCCGCTTCGGGGTAGCAGATTGCAGGAGCAACTTGATACTATCAAACCAGCCCGACTAGGCACTGATGCCGCCATGGGTCTGGGAGCCATCCTGCCTATCATAAATTTTCAGGAGCCAGCCGGCCACTGCCACCCATAGGCCCCCAGTCACAAAGCTCGGCCCGTTTCCCTGGCAAAGAAAATTCAGCTGCCCCGCTTCTGGATGGCAGATTGCAGGAGCCACTTGGTACTATCAAACCAACCCGACTAGGCACTGGTGCAAACTTGGGTCTGGGAACCATCCTGCATAAAGTGCATTTTCAGGAGCCAGAAGGCCACTCCCAGCCAAAGGCCCCCAAAGACAATCCACGGCCCTTTCCTCTGGCAAACAAAACTCACCTGCCCTGTTTCTGGATGGCAGATTGCAGGAGCCACTTGGGGCTATCAAACAAGGCTGACTTGGCACTGGTGCCAACATGGGTCTGGGAATCATCCTGCCTATCGTAGATTTTCAGGAGCCAGCCGACCACTTCCGGTCATAGGCCCCTATGCAGAGACCACGGCCATTTTCCCTGGCAAACAAAACTCACCTGCCACACATGTGGATGGCAGATAGCAGGAGTTACTTGGTACTATCAAACCAGCCAGACTTTGCACTGGTGCCACCTTGGGTCTGGGAACCATCCTGCCTATCGTAGATTTTCAGGAGCCAGCCGGTCACTCCTGGCCATATGCCCCCAGACACAAGCCTCGGCCCGTTTCCCTGGCAAAAAAAACTCACCTGCCCGGCTTCTAGATGGCAGATTGGAGGAGACACTTGGTACTATCAAACCAGCCCTACTTGGCCCTGGTGCCACCTTGGGTCTTGCAACCATGCTGCGTAATGTGGATTTTAGGGCGCCAGCCGGCCACTCCCAGCCACAGGGCCCCAAAAATATACCACAACCCTTATCAGTGACAAACAAAACTCACCTGCCCCACTTCTGGATGGCAAATTGCAGGAGCCATTTTGGACTATAACACCAGCCCGTCTTGGCACTGGTGCCAACGTGGGTCTGGGAACCAGCCTGAGTAAAGATCATTTTGCTTAGCCAGCAGGCCTCTCCCAGCCACAGGCCCCCAAACACAAACCACAGCACTTTTCTCTGGTAAACAAAACTCACCTGCCCTGTTTCTGGATGGCAGATTTCAGGAGCCATTTGGGACTATCAAACCAGGCCGACTTGGCACTGGTGCAAACATGGGTCTGGGAGCCATCCTGCGTATTGTTTATTTTCAGGAGCCAGCCAGCCACTCCCAGCCACAGGCCCCCAAACAAAAACCACGGCCATTTTCCCTTGCAAACAAAACTTACCTGCCCCGCTTCTGGATGGCAGATTGCAGGAGCCACTTGGTACTATCAAACCAGTCTGACTTGGCACTGGTGCCACCTTGCACCTGGCAACCATCCTGCCTATCGTAGATTTTCAGGAACCAGCCGGCCACTACCGGCCATAGGCCCCCAGACAAAAACCTCAGTCCAATTATCTGGCAAGCAAAACTCACTAGCCCCGCTTCTGGATGGCAGATTGCAGGAGCCACTTGGCACTATCAAACCAGCCCGACTTGGCAGCGGTGCCACCTTGGGTATGGGAACCATCCTGCGTATCCTGGATTTTCAGGAGCCAGCCGGCCACTCCCATCCACAGGCCCCAAACACAAACCACGGCCCTTTTCCCTGGAAAACAAAACTCACCTGCCCCGCTTCGGGATGGTAGATGGCACAAGCCACTTGGTACTATAAAACAAGCCCGACTTGTCAGTGTTGCCACCATGGGTCTGGGAACCATCCTGCGTATCGTGGATTTTCAGGAGCTAGCCGGTCGCTCCCTGCCACAGGTCCCCAAAACTAAACCTCGACCCTTTTCCCTGGCAAACAAAACTCAGCTGTTCTGCTTCTGGATGGAAGATTGCTGGAGCCACTTGGAACTGCCAAATCAGCCTGACTTGGCAATATTGCCATCTTGGCTCTGGGAGCCATCCTGCATATCAAAGATTTTCAGGAGCCAGCCGGCCATCCTTAGCCACAGTTCTTGAAACAAAACAACAGTCCTTTTCCCGTGCAAAAAAAACTCAGCTGCCGCGCTTCTGCATGGAAGATTGCAGGAGCCAATTGGTACTGTTAAAAAAGATTACTTGGCGGTGGTGCCACCTTGGGTCTGCGAAACCATCTTCCGTATCGAGGATTTTCAGGAGCCAGACGGCCACTCCCAGCCACAGGCCCCCAAACACAAACCAAGGCCCATTACTCTGGCAAACAAAACTCAAATGCCCCTCTTCTGGATGGCACAATGCAGGACCCAGTTGGTACTATCAAACCAGCCCGCCTTGGATCTGGTGCCACATTGGGTCTGGGAACCATCCTGCGTATCGTGGATTTTCAGGAGCCACCTGGCAACTCCCAGCCAAAGGCCCCCAGACAGAAACCTCGGCCATTTTCCATGGAAAACAAAACTCACCTTCCTCGCTTCTGGACGGCAGTTTGCAAGAGCCACTTGGTACTACAAAACCAGCCTGATTTGGCATAGGTGCCAACTTAGGTCTGGGAACCGTCCTGCGTAATTTGGATTTTCAGGGTGCAGCGGGCCACTCCCAGGCACAGGCCCTCAAACACAAACCACGGCCCTTTACTCTGGCAAACAAAACTCAGCTGCCCCGCTTCTGGGTAGCAGATTTCAGGAGCCACTTGGTACTATCAAACCAGCCCCACTTGGTACTTGTGCCACCTTGGGTCTGGGAAGCGTCCTGCGTATCGTGGATTGTCAGGAGCCAGAGGGACACAACCCGCCACAGGACCACAAACACAAACCACGGCCCTTTTCCCCGGCGCACAAAATTCACCTACTACGCTTCTGGATGGCAGATTTCCGGAGCCACTTGGTACTATCAAACCAGCCCTACTTGGCACTGGTGCCACCTTGGGTCTGGGATGCATCGTGCGTATCGTGGATTGTCAGGAGCCAGCAGGCCACTCCGAGCCACAGTCCCCCAAACACAATCCACGGACCTTTTCTCTGGCATACAAAACTCACCTGCCCTGTTTCTGGATGGCAGATTGCAGGAGCCAATTGGGAGTATCAAACCAGGGCGACTTGGCACTGGTACCAACATGGGTCTGGGAACCATCCTGCCTATCGTAGATTTTCAGGAGCCAGCCGGCCGCTCCCAGCCACAGGCCCCTAGACAAGAACCTGGTCCCGTTTCCCTGGCAAACCAAACTCACCTGCCCATCTTCTGGATGGCAGATTGCAGGAGGCACTTGGTACTATCAAACCAGCCCGACTTGGCACTGGTGCCACCTTGGGTCTGGGAACCAGCCTTCATATCGAGGATTTTCAGGAGCCCGCCGGCCACTCTAAGCCACAGGCCCCGAAACACAAACCTCGGCCCGTTTCCTTGGCAAACAAAACTCACCTGCCCCGCTTCTGGATGGCAGATTGCAGGAGCCACTTGGTACTACAAAACCAGCCTGATTTGGCACGGGTGCAAACGTGGGTCTAGGAACCATCCTGCGTATTGCTGATTTGCACGGTTCAGCCGGTCACTCCCAGCCACAGGCCCTCAAACACAAACCACGGCCCTTCTCCCTTGCAAACAAAACGCAGCTGCCCTGCTTCTGGATAGCAGATTGCACGAGGCACTTGGTGCTATCAAACCAGCCCGTCTTGGTACTGGTGCCACCTTGGGTCTGGGAACCATCCTGCAAATCAATAATTTTCAGGAGCCAGCCGGCCACCCTTAGCCACAGTTGTTGAAACAAAAACCACGGCCCGTTTCCCTTCGAAACAAAACTCAGCTGCCCCGCTTCTGCATGGCAGATTACAGAAGGCAATTGGTACTATGAAAAAAGCCTCACTTGGCGCTGGTGCCACCTTGGGTCTGCGAAACCATCTTGCGTATCGTGGATTTTCAGGGGCCAGCCGGCCACTCCCAGCCATAGGCGCCCAAACAAAAACCTCGGCCCTTTCCCCTGGCAAACAAAACTCACCGGCCCCGCTTCTGGATGTCATATTGCAGGAGACCCTTGTTGCTACAGAACCAGTTCGATTTGGCACTGGTGCCACCTTGGGTCTGGGAACCAGCCTTCATATCGAGGATTTTCAGTGCTAGCCGGCCACTCCAAGCCACAGGCCCTCAAAAACAAACCACTGCCCTTTACCCTTGCGAACAAAACTCAGCTGCCCCACTTCTGGATGGCAGATTTCAGGAGTCACTAGGTACTATCTAAACAGCCCGACTTGGCACTGGTGCCACCTTGGGTCTGGGAACCATCTTGCCTATCGTAGATTTTCAGGAACCATCCGGACACTGCAGGCCATAAGCCCCCAGAGACAAACCTTGGCCCTTTTCCCTGGCCAACAAAACTCAGCGGCCCAGCTTCTGGATGGCAGATTGCAGGAGCCACTTGGGACTATCAAAACAGCTCGACTTGGCACTGGTGCCACCTTGGGTATGGGAACCATCCTGCCTATCGTGGATTGTCAAGAGCCTGCCGGCCACTTCCAGCCACAGGCCCACAATCACAAACCACGGCCCTTTTCCCTTGCAAAGGAGACTCAGCTGCACCGCTTCTGGATGGAAGATTGCAGGAGGCACTAAGTACTATCAAACCAGCCCGACTTGGCACTGGTGCCACCTTGGGTCTGGGAACCATCCTGAATATCAAAGATTTTCAGGAGCCAGCCGGCCACCCTTAGCCACAGTTGTTGAAACAAAAACCACGGCCCGTTTCGCTTGGAAACAAAACTCAGCTGCCCCGCTTCTGCATGGCAGATTGCAGAAGCCAATTGGTACTATCCAAAAAGCCTCACTTGGCGCTGGTGCCACCTTGGGTCTGCGAAAACATCTTGCGTATCGTGGATTTTCAGGGGCCAGCCGGCCACTCCCAGCCATAGGCGCCCAAACACAAACCACGGCGCTTTTCCCTGGCAAACAAACCTCACCTGCCCCTCTTCTGGATGGCAGATTTCAGGAGGAACTTGGTAATATCAAACCAGCCCGACACTGCACTGGTGCCACCTTGGGTCTGGCAATCATCCTGCGTATCGTGGATTTTCAGGAGCAACCCGGCCACTCCCAGCCACAGGACCTAAAACACAAACCACGGCCCCTTTCTCTGGCAAATAAAACTTGCCTGCCCCGTTTCTGGATGGCAGATTGCAGGACCCACACCCTGCCACAGGCCTCCAAACAAAAACGAAGGCCCGTTTCCCTGGCAAACAATACTCTGCTGCCCCGCTTCTGGATGGCAGATTGCAGGAGCCACTTGGTACTATCAAACCAGCCCGACTTGGTACTTGTGCCACAATCGGTCTGGCAACCATCCTGCGTAACGTGGATTTTCAGGAGACAGCCGGCCACTCCCAGCCACAGGCTCCCAAACACAAACCACGGCCATTTTCCCTGGCAAACGAAACTCACACGCCCTGTTTCTGGATGGCAGATTGCAGGAGCCACTTGGTACTATCAAACCAGCCTGACTTGGTACTTGTGCCACAATGGGTCTTGCAACCATCCTGCGTAACGTGGATTTTCACGAGACAGCCGTCCACTCCCAGCCACAGGCCCTCAAACACAGACCACAGCCCTTTTGCCTTGCAAAACAACTCACCTGCCCCGCTTCTGCATGGCAGATTTTTGGAGCCACTTGGTACTTTCAAACTAGCCCGACTTGGCACTGGTGCCGCCTTGGGTCTAGCAACCATCCTGCCTATCGTAGATTTTCAGGAACCAGCCGGCCACAGCCGGCCATAGGCCCCCAGGCAAGAACCTGGTCCCGTTTCCCTGGCAAACCAAACTCACCTGCCCCTCTTCTGGATGGCAGATTGCAAGAGGCACTTGGTACTATTAAACCAGCCCGACTTGGCCCTGGTGCCACCTTGGGTCTGGGAACCATCCTGCCTATCGTAGATTTTCATGAGCCAGCCGGACACTTCAGACTATAGGCCCAGAGACAAAAACCTCGGCCCGTTTATCTGGCAAACAAAACTCACCTATTACCGTACCTGAATGTGCGCAGCTGGTGAGAGAGAGACGGTGAATCTTGTATCTTGATGAGAAGGCTTGATTTATTAAGATATTATATATAGTACATTATGACTGTACTAATAGAATACAGAGAGAGGTTTGTAGAGCTGTCGGTTTCTCGGCTGTTTAGGTGGCCTGGAAAGGCCCAGGGTGGCCTTGGACAGCCCGGCGCTTCAAAGGACGAGAAGAGACTTCTGATCTTTTCTCGGTCTCGGTGTTTATTAATTGTTTATCTAAAAGATTTTCTTTCAGCCTGACAGAGGTCTGCACAGCAAGCCAGCCATGAGCACACTGCGAGCCCCCGGGGCGGTCACTTATCTTTATACCCGAAGTTACATATACAATATTTATAATTTTTCCCCAATACCTTCTACCCTTATTAACCGGTGCACTTCTAGTAATAACCAATCCCAAAGTGCCACCATCACCACAGAAGATGGAGGCCAAGAAGAAGAAGAAGAAGAACAGGACACGCCCCAATTCCTCCATCTTACTTCTTTAGACCCCCCTGTACAGAAATCCTAAACTCTGTGTTTTACACTCTAATTAGCTTATCCCTTCACCATTCACCCAGTGAATTCCTCCTATCCTCATACAGGTGTCGTCTCCTGTTTAGGATCAAAGTCCTGCCACCAGACACTTCTGGCAACATTCCAGGACTCCCGAGCCCCCTAGGGTGGTCTCGGCCACTCTGCACCTCCGTCCTGAGGTGCTGAGATCCCACATAAAGCAGCTAGGCTAGCTAAGAATAGAAAAGAAAGAATCCATAACAAAGTTGTGGCCAAGGACTTAGTCCCCTAGCTGGCACTGGTGAATGGCCCTTAATTATAAACATAGAAAATGAGCCAATCAAGGTGTCCCTGTTGCATTCCCCAGCATCTGATAATAATTGTTTACCTTGTCTTCTGAAGCCTCTGGCCTCCAGAAGACGCAGAAATCCGAAAGAAAGGATTTCTGTGGAGAAATGTCTGCGACATCTCACCTTTCTAAATTGTATAAAATAAAAGAAATGCTGATGTGGAATGAACAGGAAATTCCTTCACCTATAAAATATAGAATACTAACAATTCACTAAAACAATCCTACAATATAAGAAAATTTCAAGAAAGAATGCAAAGAGAATTTGAGTCCATGCAGCTGAGTTTCAGGAACAGTCTATCAGCTGAAGTTGTTTCTTTTGGACATCTGAGAGTCCTTAGAGTCCTTTTTCTCCTGAAACAGCATAACACAATTTCAAACAATTTAAAACTGTTTGAAAAAATTTTTAGAATGTCCTTTTCTGGCCCTTCAGTGCTTTCAGTGCTTCAGAGCTGCTGCCCGCTATTTAAATCTTTTTTATTTCATTTTTAAATTTTTTTTTTTTTTTTTTGAATCGAAAAGCAAAAGAGCAGCAGCCAGCCGAGCAGAGCAGTGCCAGAGAAGGAAAGGCCATGGGGGCCCTGGCCCATGGTGGACCAGGAACCCCAAAACTGGCTCACAAAGGGGGACCAGGACCGGTAGGACAAACCAGAATCCCCAAAGACATCAGGAGGCCTCGCAGTGGGCCCGGCCCAGAAATTTCCTGAGCCAAACGGCCCAGGCCAAACCCATAAGGAAGGCTCTGCATATCCACAGGCCTGAACCCTGTTGCCAGCACAATGGCAGCACGGGTAGTGAGACGCTTCCTTTCCCCTAAACCACTGAGGCATGCCAGCAGCAGGGAAATAGAAGCCTTCCCCAGCAATCCCATCTGGGGTCTGGAGATGTTTGTTTCCCACAGCAAACCAGCTATGGTCTCCTCCAACTGTGCCCTCTCCCTCTGCAATGCATCGGCTTTGTCTCTCATCCGCCCCGTGGCATCATCCCCATCCCCTCCGGGCTGGGGATCAGAGGCAGAACTCTCTGGATGCACCTGCCCCCCCATGCCGCTAGGGCACAAGAGAGGCGGCGGCCTCCATGGGACAATCCCCGAAAAACCACCCCCCAAACCGCTGAGAATGCTGATCTTAAAAACAGGCAGCTGGACTTCCGCAACAGTCAGCTGGCGGGCAGCCCCCGCTCCACGGAAGGAAAGACACCCCGCCAGGGCGGCTGCTGGGGCAGCAGGTCTGGGATGGTCCGAGTTCAAACAAGCCGCCGGTGCCATGGCAGTCTCTGACAACGGCAAAGCCGCTGGGACATCCGGTGGAAGCAGCGGGGGGGGAGTCGGAACTGGAGAGGGAACCACGCTGAGCGTGGGATCCACGGGCCACTCCGAGAGTCCCGCGGGCTCAACGCCATTTTCAGCCCCATCCTGAACAGGAACTGTCTCGGCTTGAGGCAGCGGGGATGCGCGGAAACACGCTGTTGCTGCGTCCCTTGGCTCTGAAAGCGGCGGCAGGCACAGCACGGGCAGCAGCGGAGCCTGGAGAAACGGCGGAGCATCGCTATTGCTTAGCAACAGGTCAATCGCTGAAAGTGCTGTATCTTCTGCCTTCTCCGACACAGGCTCTGGCGGGGGCTGGTGAAACCGCGGGCGGGACCTCCTGGAGAGGTGGAGACGGGATCTCCTGGAGTGACGGCTCTGGAAGGGGCGTGGAGAAAGCCTCAGAGACCGGTGCCGCCCACATGTCTGAAGGAGGCGGAGTCTGAGAGGCCGGCGCTGGCTTGAGCGGCCACTCCCATCCCCCCGAAGAGAGAGAAGGGGGGAAGGAGAAGGCTCCATCTGAGCATGCTCTGGAGCAAGAGTAAAAAAAACTTTTTCACGCCGCAAAGTTTCAGCCCCCCCCGCCGCGAAACAGGGGGGGGGGGGAAAAACCCAAAGCCATCACCCACGGGGTCTTCTGCCAGGGGTGGTGGAAACGGAGCCTGGCCATAACAATTAGAGATCCATTGAAAACAAGCTGCTCTGCGTTTCAGGACTGGGAAAAGCTTTATAAATGCTGGGTAGGTAGAAGGCAGGACACGTCCCTGGCTCCAGATGAACTGGAGAATCGAGTCCATGCACTCCCAGACAAAAACATCTAAAGCGTACAGGACATCAGTAAAGAACCCAAAAAGTTTTGCCCATCGAAAGAATTCATAGATATCTGTTTCTGACAAAAGGAAACCGTCTTCCCTGCACCAATGTTTCCAGAGGGCTATGATCTTCACCTCTGAAGGGGAGAATTGACTCTCTTCTGGCAAGGCATGTGTCTGCCATACGAACAGCCACAAGCTACGCAGGGCTGGTTCATCAGGGATAGAAAAGTGAACAGTAACTTTTGAAAGAGTCCAGCTTGCTCTGGCCAGCTCCACAGGTCTGCAGCTCTTTTCCATCATCTTTCCTGATGGTTTTCCAGAAGAAGGTTCTGTTGTGGTCAGCCTTGGCTGTGAACTCTATCCAAATCTTCAGTTCTTCAGCTCCGGGCTTGAATCCACTTTTGTGGTCACTTCAAAGCAACCATCAAATGCTACACATACAGGATTTTTACCCAGTGCAGCAATTTGCTCCTCTGGTCTTATTACATTAATTTTTGCTCTTACACAAGGGGTCACCAGATATTACCGCACCTGAGTGGGCGCGGCTGGTGAGAGAGAGACGGTGAATCTTGTATCTTGATCAGAAGGCTTGATTTAGTAAGATATAATATATAATACATTATCACTATACTAATAGAATATAGAGAGAGGTTTGCAGAGCAGCTAGGCTAGCTAAGAATAGAAAAGAAAGAATCCATAACAAAGTTGTGGCCAAGGACTCAGTCCCCTAGCTTGCACTGGTGATTGGCCCTTAATAATAAACATAGAAAATGAGCCAATAAAGGTGTCCCTGTTGCATTCCCCAGATGCTGATAATAATTGCTTCCCTTGTCTTCTGAAGCCTCTGGCCTCCAGAAGACACAGAAATCTGAAAGAAAGGATTTCTGTGGAGAAATGTCTGCGACACTCACCGACCCTGCTTCTGGATGGCAGATTGCAGGAGCCACTTGGCACTATCAAACCAGCCCGACTTGGCAGCGGTGCCACCTTTGGTCTGGGAACCATCCTGCGTATCCTGGATTTTCAGGAGCCAGCCGGCCACTCCCAGCCAGAGGCCCCAAAACACAAACCACGGCACTTTTCCCTGGAAAACAAAACTCACCTGCCCCGCTTCTGCATGGTAGATGGCATACGCCACTTGGTACTATAAAACCAGCCAGACTTGGCAGCGTTGCCACCATGAGTCTGGGAACCATCCTGCGTATCGTGGATTTTCAGGAGCTAGCCGGTCACTCCCTCCCACAGGTCCCCGAAAATAAACCTTGACCCTTTTCCCTGGCAAACAAAAGTCACCTGCCCCGCTACTGGATGGCAGATTGATGGAGCGACTTGGAAATGCCAAATCAGCCTGACTTGGCAGTGTTGCCATCTTGGGTCTGGGTGCCATCCTGCATATCAAAGATTTTCAGGAGCCAGCCGGCCATCCTCAGCCACAGTCCTTGAAAATAAACCACAGTCCTTTTCCTTTGCAAACAAAACTCATCTGCCCCGCTTCTGCATGGAAGATTGCAGGAGCCAATTGGTACTATTAAAAAGATTACTTGGCGGTGGTGCCACCTTGGGTCTGCGAAACCATCTTCCGCATCGTGGATTTTCAGGGGCCAGCCAGCCACTCCCAGCCATAGGCGCCCAAACACAAACCACGGCGCTTTTCCCTGGCAAACAAAACTTACCTGCCCATCTTCTGGGTGGCAGATTGCAGGAGGCACTTGGTACTATCAAACCAGCCCGACTTGGCACTGGTGCCACCATGGGTCGTGGCAACCATGCTGCGTATCGTAGATTTTCAAGAACCCGCGGACATTGCAGGCAATTGGCCCCCAGAGACAAACATCGGCCCTTTTCCCTGGCAAACAAAATTCAGCGGCCCAGCTTCTGGATGGCAGATTACAGGAGGCACTTGGTACTATCAAACCAGCTCGACTTGGCACTGATCCCACCGTGGGTATGGGAACCATCTGGCCTAATGTGGATTGTCAGGAGCCTGCCGGCCACTCCCAGCCTCAGGCCCACAATCACAAACCACGGCCCGTTCCCCTTGCAAAGAAAACTCAGCTGCCCTCCTTCTGGATGGAAGATTGCAGGAGCCACTTGGTACTATCAAACCAGCCTGACTTGGCACTGGTGCCACCTTGGGTCTGGAAACCATCCTGCGTATCGAGGATTTTAAGGAGCCAGCCAGCCACTCCTAGCAACAGGCCACCAAACACAAACCAAGGTCCTTTACTCTGACAAACCAAATTCACCTGCCACGCTTCTGAACGGCAGATTGCCGGAGCCACTTGATACTATAAAACCAGCCCGACTTGGCACTGGTGCCACCTTGGGTCTGGGAACCATCCTGCCCATCATAAATTTTCAGGAGGCAGCCGGCCACTGCCGGCCATAGGCCCCCAGACACAAAGCTCGGCCCGTTTCCCGGGCAAAGAAAACTCAGCTGCCCTTCTTCTGGATGGCAGATTGCAGTAGCCACTAGGTACAATCAAACCAACTCAACTAGGCACTGATGCCACCTTGGGTCTGGGAAACATCCTGCAAAAAGTGCATTTTCAGGAGCCAGCAGGCCACTCCGAGCCACAGTCCCCCAAACACAATCCACTACCCTTTTCTCTGGCAAAAATACTCACCTGCCCTGTTTCTGGATGGCAGATTGCAGGAGCCACTTGGGAGTATCAAACCAGGCCGAATTGGAACTGGCACCAACATGAGTCTGGGATCCATCCTGCCTATCGTAGATTTTCAGGAGCCTGCTGGCCACTCCCAGCCACAGGCCCTCACACAAAGACCACGGCCCCTTTCTCTTGCCAATAAAACTCAACTGCCCCATTTCTTGAGGGCAGATTGCAGGACCCACACCCTGCCACCGGCCCCCCCCAAAAAAAAAGGCTTTTTTCCCTGGCAAACAAAACTCTGCTGCCCCGCTTCTGGATGGCATATTGCAGGAGCCACTTGGTACTCTCAAACCAGCCCGAATTGGAACTGGTGCCACCTTGGGTCTGGGAACCATCCTGCCTATCGTAGATTTTCCAGAACCAGACGGACACTGCACGCCATAGGCCCCCAGACGCAAACCTTGGCCCGTTTCCCTGGCAAGCAAAATTCACCTGCCCTGTTTCTGGATGGCAGATTGCAGGAGCCACTTGGTACTATAAAAGCAGCCCGACTTTGCAGTGTTGCCACCATGGGTCTGGGAAACATCCTGCGTATCGTGGATTTTCAGGAGCTAGACGGTCACTCCCTGCCAAAGGCGTCAAAAAAAAACCTCGGCCGGTTTCCCTGGCAAACAGAACTCACCTGCCCCACTTGTGGATGGCAGATTGCAGGAGCCACTTGGTACTAACAAACCAGCCCGACTTGGCAGTGTTGCCACCATGGGTCTGGGAAACATCCTGCGTATCATGGATTTTCAGGAGCTAGCCGGTCACTCCCTGACACAAGCTGCCAAAAAAAAAATCGGCCCTTTTCCCTGGGAAACAAAAGTCACCCGGCCCGCTTCTGGATGGCAGATTGCTGGAGCCACTTGGAATTGCCAAATAAACCCGACTTGGAAGTGTTGCCCCTTTGGGTCTGGGAGCCATCCTGCATATAAAAGGTTTTAAAGAGCCAGCGGGCCTCTCTCAGCCAAAGGCCCCGAAAGAAAAACCATGGCCCTTTCCCCTTGCAAACAAAACTCACCTGCCCTGCTTCTGGCTTGCAGACTGCAGGAGCCAGTTGGTACGTTCAAACCAGCCCGACTTGGCAGTGGTTCCATGTTGTGTCTGGGAAGCATCCTGCGTATCGTGGTTTTTCAGGAGGCAGATGGCCACTCCCAGCCACTGGTCCTAAAACATAAACCACGGCTCTTTTCCCTGGCAAAAAAAACTCAGCTGTCCCGCTTCTGGAAGGCAGATTGCAGGAGCCACTTGGTACTGTCAAACCAGCCCGACTTGGCACTGGTCTCTATTGGTCCCCATTGAAATCGCAAGATTCCCTTTCCCTTCCCAAAAGGAAATTTTGTGTCATTTTGGGAAGGGAAAGGGAATCTTGCGACCCTGAAAGAAAGCCTTACAAACACTCTGGAAGGGAGATAGGATCATTTGATATGCAATTGAAAAAAACCAGAAAATTGGGAATTTTAGGGCCTTAACAAAATGGCCTGTGAGGAAATGAACTGCATTGCAAAGGACCAACACTTGCCAAAACTAGGCTCACGGATGTTGCAAATGCAGGGGGGAAATGTTGCGGACATTTCTCCACAGAAATCGTTTCTCTCGGATTGCTGCGTCTTCTGGAGACCAGAGGCTTCAGAAGACAATGTAAACAATTTTTATCAGCTGCTGTTGAATGCAACTGGGAAACCTTGATTGGCTGATTTCCTATGTTTATAATTAAGGACCAATCACCAGTGCGAGTAAGGGGACTGAGTCCTTGGCCACAACTTTGTTATTGATTGTTTCTTTCTATTCTTAGCTAGCCTAGCTGCTCTGCAAACCTCTCTCTATATTCTATTAATATAGTCATAATGTATTATATATAATATCTTAAAATTCAAGCCTTCTGAACAAGATACAAGGTTCACCGTCTCTCTATCACCAGCTGCGACCCACTCAGACGCAGCAATAGGGAAAAGCCAACGAGGAGTACACACCATAGAGAGAAAGATATGAGGGACATGGCATGAACAATTAAAAAAAAAAGAAAAAAAAATATTTTTCCCAAAGTCAAAACCATCAAAACGCAGGATGGCCATATGCCATCAAGTGCAGGCACATGCAGCAATGCTTGCAAAAATTGATCCCCACTGAAGGCCAAAACAGAAAAGAAGGACTTACAAACACGCTGAAATGGAGATAGCATCAAAGGAACTGCAATTGGAGGAGAAAAAAAGAAAATTTGGGAAATTCCCCGATTACAAGAAAATGGACTGGGATTATATCAGGTGCAGTGCAAAACACAAAAACATGCCAAAACTAAGCTCACAGATGTTTCAAAAGTAGGGGAAAACATCAAGGAGGAGGACGCAACTTGGAGGGGAAGATATGAGGGACATGGCATGGATACATTCAAAAAAAAAAAAAAGAAAATAATCCTTCCCAAAGTCAAAGCCATCAAAAGGCATGGCATGCCATCAAGGGCAGGGACAAGCACCAAAGATTCCTCTATTGGTCCCCATTGAAATTGCAAGATTCCCTTTCCCTTCCCGAAAGGAAATGAAATTTCCCTTCGGCAAAGGAAAGGGAATCTTGCGACCCTGAAAAGAAAGCCTTACATATGCTCTGGAAAAGAGTTAGGATCAAATGAAATGAAATTGAAAAAGACTAGAAAATCTGGAATTTTTTGCCTTCAAAAAATGGCCTGTGAGGAAGTGAGCTGCATTGCAAAGGACTAACATACAAATAAAATACTAAGCTCACAGATTTTGAAAAAAAAAATGGGCATAAGTCAAGGAGGGAGAAAAATCTTAGGGGGCAAGATATGAGGGACATGGCTAGGGCACTTTAGAAAACAACCAAAAATGGAAAAATTATTTTCCAAAGTCAAAACCATCAAAATGCAGGCAGGCCATATGCTATCAAGTGCAGGCAGATGCAGCAAAGCTCGCAAAAATTGATCCCCACTGAAGGCCAAAAAAGAAAAGAAGGACTTACAAACACGCTGGAATGTAGATAGCATCAAAGGAATTGCAATTGGAAGAGAAAAAATGAAAATTTGGGAAATTCCCTGATTACAAGAAAATGGACCGGGATTATATCAGGTGCAGTGCAAAACACAAAAACATGCCAAAACTAAGCTCAGAGATGTTTCAAAAGCAGGGGAAAACATCAAGGAGGAGGACACAACTTGGAGGGAAAGATATGAGGGACATGGCATGGATACATGAAAAAAAAAATGAAAAAAAATCCTTCCCAAAGTCAAAGCCATCAAAAGGCATGGCATGCCATCAAGGGCAGGGACAAGCATCAAAGATTCCTCTATTGGTTCCCATTGAAATCGCAAGATTCCCTTTCCCTTCCCGAAAAGAAATGAAATTTCCCTTCGGGAAGGGAAAGGGAATCTTGCGACCCTGAAATGAAAGCCTTACACTCAGGAAAGGAGGTAGGATCAAATGAAATGCAATTGAAAAAAACCAGAAAATCGGGAATTTTTGTGCCTTCAAAAAATGGCCTGTGAGGATATGAGCTGCATTGCAAAAGACCAACACATGCCAAAACTAAGCTCACCGATGTTGCAAAAGCAGGGGGAAAAGTCAACGAGGAGTACACACCATAGGGAGAAAGATATGAGGGACATGGCATGGACCGTTAAAAAAAAAAAAAAAAACAACAAACTTTTCCCAAAATCAAAACCATAAAAATTCAGGATGGCCATATGCCATATCGGGCAGGCACATGCAGCAAAGCTTGCCAGAATTGATCCCCACTGAAGGCCAAAACAGAAAAGAAGGACTTACAATCATGCTGGAATGAAGATAGCATCAAAGGAATTGCAATTGGAGGAGAAAAAATGAAAATTTGGGAAATTCCTCGATTACAAGAAAATGGACCGGGATTATATCAGGTGCAGTGCAAAACACAAAAACATGCAAAAACTTAGCTCATAGATGTTTCAAAAGCAGGGGAAAACATCAAGGAGGAGGACACAACTTGGAGGGAAAGATATGAGGGACATGGCATGGATACATGAAAAAAAAAATGAAAAAAAATCCTTCCCAAAGTCAAAGCCATCAAAAGGCATGGCATGCCATCAAGGGCAGGGACAAGCACCAAAGATTCCTCTATTGGTTCCCATTGAAATCGCAAGATTCCCTTTCCCTTCCCGAAAAGAAATGAAATTTCCCTTCGGGAAGGGAAAGGGAATCTTGCGACCCTGAAATGAAAGCCTTACACTCAGGAAAGGAGGTAGGATCAAATGAAATGCAATTGAAAAAAACCAGAAAATCGGGAATTTTTGTGCCTTCAAAAAATGGCCTGTGAGGATATGAGCTGCATTGCAAAGGACCAACACATGCCAAAACTAAGCTCACCGATGTTGCAAAAGCAGGGGGAAAAGTCAACGAGGAGTACACACCATAGGGAGAAAGATATGAGGGACATGGCATGGACCGTTAAAAAAAAAAAAAAAAACAACAAACTTTTCCCAAAATCAAAACCATAAAAATTCAGGATGGCCATATGCCATATCGGGCAGGCACATGCAGCAAAGCTTGCCAGAATTGATCCCCACTGAAAGCCAAAACAGAAAAGAAGGACTTACAATCACGCTGGAATGAAGATAGAATCAAAGGAATTGCAATTGGAGGAGAAAAAATGAAAATTAGGGAAATTCCTCGATTACAAGAAAATGGACTGGGATTATATCAGGTGCAGTGCAAAACACAAAAACATGCAAAAACTTAGCTCATAGATCTTTCAAAAGCAGGGGAAAACATCAAGGAGGAGGACACAACTTGGAGGGAAAGATATGAGGGACATGGCATGGATACATGAAAAAAAAAAAAAAAAAAATCCTTCCAAAATTCAGAGCCATCAAAAGGCATGGCATGCCTTTAAGGGCTGCGACAAGCACCAAAGATTGCTCTATTGGTACCCATTGAAATCTCAAGATTCCCTTTCCCTTCTCGAAAGGAAATTTCGGGAATGGAAAGGGAATCTTGCGACCCTGAAAAGAAAGCCTTACAAACACTCAGGAAAGGAGGTAGGATCAAATGAAATGCAATTGAAAAAAACCAGAAAATCGGGAATTTTTAGCCTTCAAAAAATATCCTGTGAGGAAATGAGCTGCATTGCAAAGGACCAACACATGCCAAAACTAAGCTCACCGATGTTGCAAAAGCAGGGGGAAAAGTCAACGAGGAGTACACACCATAGGGAGAAAGATATGAGAGACATGGCATGGACACTTAAAAAAAAAAGAAAAAAAAAGAGAAATTTTCCAAACGTCAAAAGAATCAAAATGCAGGATGGCCATATGCCATCAAGTGCAGGCACATGCAGCAAAGCTTGCCAAAATTGATCCCCACTGAAAGCCAAAACAGAAAAGAAGGACTTACAAACACGCTGGAATGGAGATAGCATCAAAGGAACTGCAATTGGAGGAGAAAGAAAGAAAATTTGGGAATTTCCCCGATTACAAGAAAATGGACCGGGATTATATCAGGTGCAGTGCAAAACACAAAAACATGCCAAAACTAAGCTCACAGATGTTTCAAAAGCATGGGAAAACATCAAGGAGGAGGGCACCACTTGGAGGGGAAGATATGAGGGACATGGCATGGATACATTCAAAAAAAAAAAAAAAGAAAAAAATCCTACCCAAAGTCAAAGCCATCAAAAGGCATGGCATGCCATCAAGGGCAGGGACAAGCACCAAAGATTTTCGTGTTGGTCCTGGTTGAAAGTGAATCTTGCGACCCACAAAAGAAAGCCTTACAAACACTCTGGAAAGGAGATAAGATCAAATGAAATGCAATTGAAAAAAACAGAAAATCGGGAATTTTTGGGCCTTCAAAAAATGGCCTGTGAGGAAATGAGCTGCATTGCAAAGGACCAACACATGCCAAAACTAAGCTCATAGAGTTTGGAAAAAAAAAGAGGCAAAAGTCAAGGAGGGAGACAAAACTTAGGGGGAAGATATGAGGGACATGGCATGGAGACTTAAAAAAAAAAGAAAAAAAAATATTTTTCCCAAAGTTAAAACAATCAAAATTCAGGATGGCCATATGCCTCTGCGACCCTGAAAATTAAGCCTTAGAAACACTCTGGAAAGGAGAGAGGATCAAATGAAATGCCATTGAAAAAATTCCTGTGGCAGGGAGTGACAGTGAGCTCATGAAAATCCACGATACGCACGATGATTCCAAGACACAAGGTGTCAGCACTGCCAAGTCAGGTTGGTTTGATAGTACAAAGTGTCTCGTGCAATCTGCCATCCACAATTGGGGGAGGTGAGTTTTGTTTGCCAGGGAAAAAGGCGGTGGATTGTGTTGCAGGGGCTGGGGCTTCTGGTGGCCGGCTGGCTCCTGACAATCCACGATACACAGGATGGTTCCCAGACCCAAGGTGGCAACACTGCCAGTTCGGGCTGGTTTGATAGTACCAAGTGGCTCCTGCAATCTGCCTTCCAGAAGCGGGGCAGGTGAGTTTTATTTGGAAGGCAAACGGACCTTGGTTTGTGTTTGGGAGTCTGTGGCTGAGAGTGGCCGGCTGGCTCCTTAAAATCCACGATACGCGAGAGAGTTCCTAGACGCAAGGTGGTACCATTGCTAAGTCGGGCTGTTTTGTCAGTACCAAGTGGCTTCTGCAATCTGCCATCAAGAAGCGGGGCTGCTGATTTTTGTTTGCCGGGGAAACAGGCCGAGATTTTGTTTGGGGGCATGTGGCTAGGATTGGCTGGCTAGCTCCTGAAAATCCACGATACGCTGGATGGGTTCCGGAAGCAAGGAGACACCAGTGTCAAGTCGGGCTGGTTTGATAGTAAAAAGTGGCTCCTGCAATCTGCCATCCAGAAGTGGGTCAGGTGAGTTTTGTTTGCCAGGGAAAACGCCCGTATTTTCTGTTGTAGGGCCTATTGCTGGGGGTGGTCGGTTTTCCCCTGAAAATCCACGATACGCAGGATGGTTCCGTGCCCCAGCGTGGCTGCAGTGTCCAGTAAGGCCTTTGTGATAGTACTGAGTGGCTCCTGCAATCTGCCATCCAGAAGCAGGGCAGATTAATTTTGTTTGCAGGGAAACGGGCCGAGGTTTTTGTCTGGGGGCCTATGGCCGGGAGTGGCTGGCTGGCTCCTGAAAATCCACGATACGCAGGATGGATCCCAGACCCAATGTACTAACACTGACAAGTTGGGCTGGTTTTATAGTACCAAGTGGCTCCTGCAATCTGCCATCCTGATGCGGGGAGGTGAGTTTTTTTTGCCAGGGAAAAGGGCCGTGGTTTTTGTTTGGTTGCTGTGGCCAGGAGTGGACGACTGGCTCCTGAAAATCCACGATACGCAGGATGGTTGTCAGACCCAAGGTGGCACCAGTGCCAAGTCGGGCTGGTTTGATATTACCAAGTACCTCCTGCAATCTGCACTGCAGAAGCGGGGAAGCTGAGTTTTGTTTGCCAGGGAAAAGTGTCTTTCTTTTTGTTTGGGGGCATGTGGCAGGGAGTGGCTGGCTGGTGCCTTAAAATCCACGATTCGCAGGATGTTTGCCAGACCCAAGGTGGCACCACTGAAAAATCCGGCTGGTTTGATATTACCGAGTGCCTCCTGCAATCTGCCATGCGGTAGCAGGGTAGCTGAATTTTGTTTGCCAGATAAACGGGCCGAGGTTTGTGTTTCAGGATGGGTGGTTCGGAGTGGCCGGCTGGACCCTGCAAATCCAAGATTCGCAGTATCGTTCCCAGATCCAAGGTGGCACCAGTGCCTAGTCAGGCTGGTTTGATAGTACCAAGTGGCTCCTGCCATCTTCCATCCAGAAGGAGGGCAGCTGAGTTTTCTTTGCAAGGGAAACGGGCCGTGGTTTGTGTTTGGGGGCCGATGGCTTGTAGTGGCCGGGTGGCTCCTGAAAATCTACGATAGGCAGGATCGTTCCCAGACCCATGGTGGCACCAGTTCCGAGTCAGGCTGGTTTAAAGGTGCCAAGTGGGTCCTGCAATGTTCTATGCAGAAGCAGGGCAGCTGAGTTTTGTTTACCGGGGAAAAGGGTCCTGGTTTGTGTTTGGGGGCCTGAGGCTGGGAGTGGCTGGCTGGCCCCTGGAAATCCACGATACGCAGGATGGTTCACAGACTCAAGGTGATAACAGTGACAAGTAAAGCGGGTTTGATAGTACCAAGTGGCTCCTGCAATCTGCCATCCAGAAGCGGGACCGGTGACTTTTGCTTGCCAGGGAAAAGGGCCATGGTCTGTGTTTGGGGGCCTGTGGCTGGGAGTTTCCGGCTGGCCCCTGAAAATCCATGATACGCAGGATGGTTCCCAGACCCAAGGTGGCACCAGAGACAAGTCAGGCTTTTGTGCTAGTACCAAATGGCTCCTGCAATCTGCAATCCAGAAGCGGGGCAGCTGTGTTTTGTTTGCCAGAGAAAAGGGCCGAGGTTTGTGTGTGGGGGCCTATGGCTGGGAGTGGCCGGCTGGCTCCTGAAAATCCTCGATACGCAGGATGCTTCCCAGACCCAAGGCGGCACCAGTGCCAAGACGGGCTGGTTTGATAGTACCAAGTGGGTCCGGCAATCTGCCATCCTGAAGCGGGTCAGTTGAGTTTTGTTTGCAAGGCAAAATGTCCGTGGTTTGTGTTTGAGGGCCTGTGGCTGGGAGTGGCCGGCTGGCTCCTGAAAATCCACGACACGCAGGATGGTTGCCAGACCCAAGGTGGCACCAGTGCCAAGTTAGACTGGTTTGATATTACCAAGTGGCTCCTGCAATCTGCACTGCAGAAGCGGGGAAGCTGAGTTTTCTTTGCAAGGGAAAACTGCCGTGGTTTGTGTTTGGGGGCCTACGGCTGGGAGTGGCCGGCTTGCTCATGAAAATCCTCGATACGCAGGATGGTTCCCAGAGCCACGGTGGCACTGATGCGAAGTCAGACTGGTGTGATAGTACCAAGTGGCTCCTGCAATCTGCCATCCAGAATCAGGGCCCGTGACTTTTGTTTGAAAGGAAAACTGGGCAAGGTTTGTGTTTGGGTGGCTATGGATGGGAGTGGCCGGCTGGCTCCTGAAAATCCAACATATGCAGGAAGGTTCCTAGACCCAAGGTGGCACCAGTACCAAGTCGGGCTGGTTTGATAGTACCAAGTGGCTGCTGCAATCTGCCGTCCAGAAGCGGGGCAGCAGAGTTTTGTTTGCCAGAGAAAAGGGCCGAGGTTTGTGTGTGGGGGCCTATGGCTGGGAGTGGCCGGCTGGCCCCTGAAAATCCACGGTATGCAGGATGCTTCCCAGACCCATGTTGGCATTAGTGCCAAGATGGTCTGGTTTGATAGTACCAAGTGGCTCCTGCAATCTGCCATCCAGAAGCGGAGCAGATGAGTTCTGTTTGCCAGAGAAAATGGCCGGTGTTTTTGTTTGGGGGCCTGTGGCTGGGAGTGGCTGGCTGGCCCCTGAAAATCCGCGATACGCAGGATTGTCCCCAGACCCAAGGTAGAAACACTGACAGGTCGAGCCGGTTTTATAGTACCAAGTGGCTCCTGCAATCTGCCATCCAGAAACAGGGCAGATGTGTTTTGTTTCCCGGAGAAAAGGGCCGTGGTTTGTGTTTGGGGGCCTGTGGCTGGGAGCGGCTGGCTGGCAATTGAAAATCCGCGATACGCAGGATGGTTCCCAGACTCAAGGTGGTAACAGTTCCAAGTCGGGCTGGTTTGATAGTACCAAATGGCTCCTGCAATCTGCCTTCCAGGAGCGGGGCAGTTGAGCTTTTTTTGCCAGGGAAAAGGGCCGTGGTTTGTGTTTGGGGGCCTGGGGCTGGGAGTGGCCGCCTGGTACCTTGAAATCGTTGATATGCAGGATGGCTCCCAGACCCAAGGTGGCAACACTACCAAGTCAGGCTGATATTGCAGTTCCAAGAGGCTCTAGCAATCTGCCATGCAGAAGCAGGGCAACTGAGTTTTGTTTGCAAGAGTAAAGGGCCGTAATTTGTTCTTGGGGGCCTATGTCAGGGAGTGGCCGGCTGGCTCCTGAAAATCCACGATACGCAGGACGGTTCCTAGACTCAAGGTGGTACCATTGCCAAGTCAGGCTGGTTTTATAGCACAAAGTAACTCCTGAAATCTGCCATCCAGAAGCGAGGCAGCTGAGTTTTGTTTGCCAGGGAAAAAGGACGTTGTCTTCCTTGGAGGACCTGTGGCTGGGAGTGGGCAGCTGGCCCCGGAAAATCCACGATAGGCAGGATGGTTCCCAGACCCAAGGTGGCACCAGTGCCAAGTCAGGCTTTTTTGATAGTACCAAGTGGCTCCTGCAATCTGCCATCCAGAAGCTGAGCAGGCGAGTTTTGTTTGCCAGGGAAAAGGGCCGTGGTTTTTTTTTGGGGGCCTGTGGCTGGGAGTGGCCGGCTGGTTCCTGAAAATCCACGATAGGCAGGATGTTTCCCAGACCCAAGGTGGCATTCGTTCCAAGTCGGGCTGGTTTGATAGTACCATGTGTCTCCTGCAATCTGCCATCCAGAAGCTGGGCTGGTGAGTTTTTTTTTCCAAGGAAAAGGGATGTTGATTTGTTGGAGGGCCTGTGGCTGGGAGTGGCTGGCTGGCCCCTGAAAATCCAAGATAGGCAAGATGGTTCCCAGACCCAAGGTGGCATTAGTGCCAAGTTTGTCTGGGTTGATAGTACCAAGTTGCTCCTGCAATCTGCCATCCAGAAGCGGAGCAGATGAGTTTTGTTTGCCAGAGGAAATGGCCGAGGTTTGTGTTTGGGGGCATGTGGCTGGGAGTGGCCGGCTGGCCCCTGAAAATCCGTGATAAGCAGGATGGTTTCCAGACCCCTGGTGGCACCAGTGCCAAGTCGGGCTGGTTTGATAGTACCAAGTGGCTCCTGCAATGTGCCATCCACAAGCAGGGCAGGTGAGTTTTTTTTTGTGAGAGAGAATGACCGAGGTTTTTTTCAGGGTTCTGTGGCTGGGACTGGACGGCTTGCCCCTGAAAATCCGTGATACGCAGGATGGTTCCCAGACCCAAGGTGGCACCAGTGCCAAGTCGGGCTGGTTTGATAGTACCATGTGTCCACTGCAATCTGCCATCCAGAAGCAGGGCAGATTAATTTTTTTTGCCAGGGAAAAGGGACGTTTTTTTTTCCTGGAGGGCCTGTGGTTGGGAGTGGCCAGCTGACCTTTGAAAATCCACGATAGGCAGGATGGTTCCCAGACGCAGGATGGCACCAGTGCCAAGTCGGGCTGGTTTGATAGTACCAAGTGTGTCCTGCAATATACCATCCAGAAGCGGAGCAGCTGAGTTTTGTTTGCCAGGGAAAAGGGCCGAGGTCTCTGTCTGGGGGCCTATGGCAGGAAGTGGCCGGCTGGCTCCTGAAAAGCTACGATAGTCAGGATGGTTCCCAGACCCAAGGTGGCACCAGTGCCAAGTCGGGCTGGTTTGATAGTACTGAAGCCATTTATTATAATGAACAATAGTTTCTGAGAAATAAAAGAATTAAATGACACTAAAAGTATATCAAGGGAATCGCAGAAGTTAATAAATAACCTAAAATACACTTTCAGGAAGAACTTTGATCAGATATCTAGATAAGTTAATCTTAAATACACTCACAGAAGAAACTTTGGAATTAGAATATTTGAAGAAACAGAAGTGGAAGCCAATAAGTTAAAGTGACCTGCCAAGCCGTTAGAATCAAGCCAAATACAGCAATAACTTCAGCCAAGCCATGGAAAAACATGCCAAGGATAACAGGAAGATATCCAAATTAGGAAAAGCTTAAAATTTAACTAAGGAAGACCAAGAATTCTCGGAAGACTCTGCCTATACTATGAATATGCATGTAATAAATGATGTAATCCTTGTTAAAACTGTATAAAATCCTGCTTTTGCTGTACATAACTTAGAAATCCATTTAGTGACTTCTCCAACGCGTTGCCAATAAATACCTCCTGCCTATAGGCCTTAAATCCAGTCTCTGGGCAGCTTATTACCGCCTTTTGGGGCAAAATTCGGCATCAGTACCAAGTGGCTCCTGCAATCTGCGATCCAGAAGCTGAGCAGGCGAGTTTTGTTTGCCAGGGAAAAGGGCCGAGGTTTGTGTTTTGGGGCCTATGGCCTGGAGTGGCCGGCTGGCTCCTGAAAATCCACGATAAGCAGGATGGTTCCCAGACCCAAGGTGGCACCAGTTCCAAGTCGGGCTGGTTTGATAGTACCATGTGTCCACTGCAATCTGCCATCCAGAAGCTCGGCTGGTGAGTTTTTTTTTCCAAGGAAAAGGGATGTTGATTTGTTGGAGGGCCTGTGGCTGGGAGTGGCCGGCTGGCCCCTGAAAATCGACGATAGGCAAGATGGTTCCCAGACCCAAGGTGGCACCAGTGCCAAGTCAGGCTTTTTTTATAGTACCAAGTGGCTCCTGCAGTGCGCCATTCAGAAGCAGGGCAGCTGAGTTTTGTTTGCCAGAGAATAGGGCCGTGGTTTTTGTTTAGGGGCCTGTGGCTGGGAGTGGCCAGCTGGCCCCTGAAAATCCACGATAGTCAGGATGGTTCCCAGACTCAAGGTGGTAAAAACTGCCAAGTCGGGCTGGATTGATAGTACCATGTGGCTCCTGCAATCTGCCATCCAGAAGCGGAGCAGATGATTTTTGTTTTCCAGAGAAAATGACCGAGGTTTTGTTCAGGGTTCTGTGGCTTGGACTGGGCGGCGGGCCCCTGAAAATCCACGATACGGAGGATGGTTCCTAGACCCAATGTGGCACCTGTGCCAAGTCAGGCTTTTGTGATAGTACCAAGTTCCTCCTGCAATCTGCCATCCAGAAGCGAGGCAGGTGAGTTTTGTTTGCCAGGGAAAAGGGACGTTCTTTTTCTTGAAGGGCCTGTGGCTGGGAGTGGCCGGCTGGCAGTTGAAAATCCGCAATACGCAGGATGGTTCCCAGACCCAAGGTGGCACCAGTGCCAAGTCTGGCTGGTTTGATAGTACCAACTGGGTCCTGCAATCTGCCATCCACAAGCGGAGCAGCTGAGTTTTGTTTGCAAGGGAAAAGGGCCTTGGTTTGTGTTTGGGGGCCTGTGGCTGTGAGTGGCCGGCTGGCTCCTGAAAATCTACGATACGCAGGATGGTTCCCAGACCCAAGGTGACACCATTGCCAAGTCGGGCTAGTTTGACAGTACCAAGTGGCTCCTGCAATCTGCCATCTGGAAGAGGGCCAGGTGAGTTTTGTTTGACAGAGAGTAGGGCCGAGGTTTTTGTTTCTCTTTTGGGGCCTATGGCTCGGGGTGGCTGGCTGGGTCCTGAAAATCCACGATACGCAGGATGGTTTCCACACCCAAGGTGGCACCGTCCATGTCGGGCTGGTTTGATATTACCAAGTGCCTCCTGCAATCTGTCATCAAAAAGAGGGGCAGGTGAGTTCTGTTAGCCACGGAAACGGGACCAGGTTTGTGTCTGGGCGCCTATGGCCGGTAGTGGCTCTCCCAGCCATAGGCCCCCAGCCAGAAACCTCGGCCCGTTTCCCTGCAAACAAAACTCACCTGCCCCGCTTCTGGATGGCAGATTGCAGGAGCCACTTGGTAATATCAAAACAGACGGACTTGGCAGTGGTGGCACCTTGGGTCTGGGAATCATCCAGCGTATCGTGGATTTTCAGGAACTAACCAGTCACTCCTGTCCACACGGCCTCCAACAAAAACAACGGCCCTTTTCTTCGGCAAACAAAACTCCCCTGCCCTGTTTCTTGATTGCAGATTGTAAGAGCCACTTGGTACTTTCAAACAAGCTCGACTTGGCACTGATGCCAACATGGGTCTGGGAACCAACCTGCGTATTGTTAATTTTCACGAGCCAGCCGGCTACTACCAGCCAATATCCCTCAAACACAATCCATGGCCCGTTTCCCTGGCAAACAAAAGTCAGCTGAACCGCCTCGGGATGGCAGATTGCAGGAGCCACATGGTACTATGAAACCAGCGTGTCTTGGTACTGTTGCAAACTTGGGTCTTTGAAGCATCCTGCCTATCGTAGATTTTCATGAGCCAGAACGCCATTCCGAGCCACAGGCCCCCAAACAAAAACCACGGCCCTTTTCTCTGGCAAAAAAAAACTCAGCTGCCCCTCTTCTGGATGGCAGATTGCAGGAGCCACTTGGTCCATCCAAACCAGCCCCTCTTGGTACTGGTGCCACTTCGGGTCTGGTAACCATCCTGCGGAAGCTCTTTTGAACAACTTTTCTTTTCTTCCCGCCAAACACTTGGCAGACCTCCGTACAACCTTTAGAACACGATGGGAGTTGTTTTCTCTGCTGGCACAGTTTTTCCTAGCCAGACATAGTGGAAAAGCTTTTTGCTAAGATGTAGACGACAAGAGAGGCTAGGGACTGGATGTAATCAAATGACACCCATCTTCAAAAAAGGCAATTAGGGGGACTCACAATAGTACACACCAGCCAGCCTCTTTTTTATCCCCAGGAAGTTGATGAAGCAGCTCTTCCTGGAAAACCTTGCCAGGCACATGAAAGACGACAAAATAATGTAGTTCGCATCATTTTTCAGGGGAATTTCATGCTGAACATCACTTTAAACTCCTCTGATGAATCCACTTGACTGGTAGATGAAGGGAATATTATCTGCCTGGGCTTCAGGTACATTTTTGAAATATCTCTACATGGCAGCACACATACATATGGAAGCAAGAGTGCAAAGGGGAGGGAATCAGTGTCTTTTCAGTGATGCTGAGTGAAAAGACAAGAGGCAGTGGGCACACACTGAAATACAGGAGATTGCCTTTGAACTTTAGTAAAAGATTCTTTACTGTAAGGGTGACTGAAGCACAGCCCCGACTGCCCAGAAAGATTATTGAGCCTGGATCTTTGAAGACATTAAAAGTACACCCAGATAGAATCCTGGGCAAGAGGCTCTAGTTATCCTGGTTTAGGCACGGGGGTTGGGCCTGGTTAGCCCCACCAACCCCTTCCACTCTCATTCATTCTGTGCTAGTGAATTCTCTTCAAGATGCATTTCAAGCACTGGCATGACAAAGTTCTGTGCAGACAGAGATCCAAATGGACATGGCATCTAAGTTCCTTAAGCAGTGTTCAAGAAGAATGTAAAACTCTGGGACAAGTGTCTCTTCCCTAACTGAATCCCTTTCATGGGAAAATTCCCAGCTCTAGAAAGATCTTCTGATACGCATGCTTAAGACTGAAACTGGCTGAGCAAATTTCTCCCTACGTGTATCTAAGACCAGTTAGGATCTTCACCCAAAGTGCTGTCAACATAGTCACAGAATGCCTATTGTTAAGAAGTGACAACTTCCATCAGAATGGCAACTATTGGTCCACAAAATGGATTAATGGATGGGAATTATCTACTTGGGTTAAAAACAAAAATAAAGAGTTGGTCTTTATTTATCAATTTCATTGCAATATTGATAAGGGAAGAAAAAGACCTAAGTCCTTGACTTTCTTAACTCGAGGAAAGATTTTAAAAATTCCTTGTAAAAATGTATGATCACAATCAGACTACTGAAACCATTTTAGTTGGGGAAAAAGTTCAAAAATTGTCTAGATAGTGGCAAAGAAGCCAAGAAAACAGGAAAGAAACAAAAAGAGAGCAAAAGAGTCAGCATGAGTGTACAAGCTCGTTCTAGAAGTAGTCTGCTGGGGAAAGGAACCCCCAGTTGAATTTCCAATGTATTCCTGCGCTTGATTCAGTAACTGGTCAATGTAAAAACCAATCCTTTTGTACAACTTCTTCCAGCAACAAAAACTCCAACAGGTTGACACTACCATCATGCCTGTTCCAGACATATTTAAAAGAGAAATGATGATTTTCTTGAAAACCTACTTGCATAAAAGTTGCAAGATGGTGGAGGGATTCCCACATGCTCCTTCCTCCATCTGGCTTGAAAGTATATTTGATAAAATATGCAACAAAGCACATGATTTATAAGGTAGAGTCAAATGGATGATTTGGGAATTGATCTCTTGTCCAACTTTGTTTCTCTACCATCAAGCTTCTCCTTTGTTGCTGCTCCAAGCCCCGTCCAAGCTGACCTTGAATACTTTCAGGGATGGGACACCCACAACTTCTCTGGGCAACCTGTTCCAGTGTTCCAGCACTCCCACAGTAAAAAAGGCCTTCCTTTCATCTAATATGTGTAGGAAATCATAAATCTAGGCATAGAAACTTGGAGTGCAAATTTGAAATTCTTTGGATTTGAAGCACATTTTATATGAATACTGACTTACAGATGACTAAAAGATGTTGATGGGCATTTGAGCTGACAAGTTTTGAAAAAGTGCACGGAAATTAAAATTGAAACCACTAAAATGAAAATCTTCTTGCCATTTTCTTTTTCCTCTCCTACTCAAAATTACATATTTCAGATATCAGCGCTTCATGCAAACCTCTCAGATGCTCTCAGAGAAAAAGCTTTTCTTTCAGACTAAGTTGCGGTTGACGTAGAACACTAGCAGGAGTGAAAGTTTTTCTGGGCATCGGGGCAGCACCTTCTCCTTGGATTTGTGTGCAGAATGCATGTTATCCAAACTGGAACATAGATCCCATGTCTGTTCTATTCATCATTCTTACTACATCAGGCCTGAAGATTCAGTTAAACTAGCCTGTGGACGTTGAAGATAGTGCATGTGAAACAGATGAGAGGTGATGGAGAAGTTGAGGGAGAGAAGAAAGAGCATATGGCCCAGTACGGACACCAGAAAGTATTTCTCCACGTGATCATGGCAGATTGCAAGAGCCACTTGGTACTATCAAACCAGCCCGTCTTGGTACTGGTGCCCCAATGGGTCTGTCAACCATCCTGCATAATGTGGATTTTCAGGAGACAGCCGGCCTCTCACAGCCACAGGCCCCCAAACACAAACCACAGCCCTTGTCTCTGGCAAACAAAACTCAGCTGCCCCGCTTCTGGATGGCAGATTGCAGGAGCCACTTGGTACTATCAAACCAGCCTGACTTGGCACTGGTGACACCTTGGGTCTGAGAACCATCCTGGCTATCGTGGATTGGCAGGAGGCTGCCGGCCACTCCCAGCCATGGGACCCTAAACACAAACCACGGCCCTTTTCTCTGGCAAAAAAAACTCACCTGCCTGGCTTCTTGATGGCAGATTGGAGGAGCCACTTTGTACTATCAAATCAGCCAGACTTGGCACTGGTGCCACCTTGGGTCTGGCAACCATCCTGCAGATCGTGGATTGTCAGGCGCCAACCAACCACTCCCAGCCACCGGCCCCCAAACATATACCACGGACCTTATCTATGAGAATAAAAACTCGCCTGCCCCGCTTCTGGATGGCAGATTGCTGAAGCCACTTGGGACTATCAAACCAGCCCGACTTGGCACGGGTGCCACCTTTGGTCTGGCAACCATCCTGCCTATTGTGGATTTTCAGGAGCTAGCCAAACACTCTCAGCCACAGGCCCCCAGACAAAAACCTCGGCCCTTTTCCCTTGCAAATAAAACTCAGCTGCCCCACTTCTGGATGGCAGATTGCAGGAGCCACTTGGTACTATCAAACCAGCCCGACTTGGCACTGGTGCCACCTTGGGCCTGGCAACCATCCTGCCTATCGCAGATTTTCAGGAACCAGCCGGCCACTACCGGCCACAGGCCCTAGACAAGAACCTGGTCCCGTTTCCCTGGCAAACAAAACTCACCTTCCCCTCTTCTGGATGACAGATTGTGGGAGTCACTTGGTACTATCAAACCAGCCCGACTTTGCACTGGTGCCACGTTGTATCTGAAGCCATTTATTATAATGGCTAATAGCTTCTGAAAAATAAAAGAATTAAAAGATTAAAAGACACTCAAAATATATTAAGGGAATCGCAGCAGTTAATAAATAACCTAAAATACACTTTCAGGAAGAACTTTGATCAGATAAGGCAATGTAAAATACACTCACAATATTTGGATAAGGTAATCTAAAATACACTCACAGAAGAAACTTTGGAATTAGAGTATTTGAAGAAACAGAAGTGGAAGCCAATAAGTTAAAGTGACCTGCCAAGCCGCTAGGATCAAGCCAAGTACAACAGTAACTTCAGCCAAGCCATGGAAAAACATGCCAAAGATAACAGGAAGAAGCCCAAATTAGGAAAAGCTTAAAATTTAACTAAGGAAGACCAAGAATTCCCGGAAGACTCTACCTGTCTATGAATATGCATGTAATAAATGATGTAATCCCTGTTTAAAATTGTATAAAAACCCGCTTTTGCTGTACATAATTTAGAAATCCATTTTGTGATTTCTCCGACGCGTCGTAATAAAATACCTCCTGCTTATCTGACTTAGACTGGGTCTCTTAAGCAGTTATTCTCGCCTTTTGGGGCAAAATTCGGCATCATTTTCTGGCGACCCAGATGGGACCAGACAGGAGATCCAGGACTTGAGGGGTCCACCCCGAGCCTGGTCCGGGTTCGGGACCCTCTGGCGCCCCTGACTAACTTTTGTCATAAGAGGCTCCCCCCCGGACCAGTGCTTTCGCTGGACGAAGAGTACCCTGCATCTCCTGCTCCAATTAAGAGGTATTTCAATTCTTTATTGGTTTTGGAATAAAGCGCTTTGTTGGGAAACGGGGGTCAGACCTGACCGCCCGAAGGGAAAGCTGGGGGACGCCCCAGTAAAGAATCCCAGCTGCGTTGAAATCCTAGCATTTGTTTGCTAGCATTGGTTTGCTAGCATTGGTTTGCTAGCATTGGTTTTGCTGGGGTTAAAATCCCAGCATTGGTCAAAATTGATTGAGAGAAAACACAGGTTAAAGTCCTGCTGGAGGGAGTATTTGTTTATCTTGGTATCTTCGATCTGTTTTTACTGTGTGGGAACTGTTTTAAACATTGCGCACTGTGTTATAACACTGTGGATTGTTTTCTGAGAGGTCTGTCAGCCGGAGATCTTCTTGTGTCTGTTCTATGTGTCTGTTGCAAAATCTTACAGGAAATATCTGGTCGCTCTCTCTGTAATCTTTTAGAAGAGAATAAGTTGATAGACGTCTGGGAAGAAATTTGTCACCCCCTGCAATTGTTATACTGTCTACAGTTGTGATTGCATGAGTCTGGCAAACCGGTATCTCGCGGTCTGTAGGCGACCTCTTGTGACCAAACCTGTTAAAACAGTCCGTTCTGATATAGACTATAAGGTAGGAACTACTTCGTAAAGGTGTGGGTATGAGTGAGAGTGAATGAGACGCAGCATCGCTGCGAAGCGAGAGGGAGTTCCACTCCGCATTTCCTGTTCTTCGCGAGAAGCCAGGTCGGAAAAGGACAAAGCGATTGCCGATTGTGTGTATGAAGTGTTAAAATAAATTAGTAACAGTACATGCGAGACAACAGAGACTGATCTGGTTAGACAGACACATGGAATAGCAATGGGAGGCCAACAGAGTAAGGACATAAATATGAAAACCCCCTTAGGATGTATCCTAAAGCACTGGAAGGACTTGGGAGGGATCCCGGGGGGAAACATAAGTAAAAAGGCACTCCTTAAATATTGTACACAGTGGTGGCCATTGTACAAGTTAGATGACAATGAGAAATGGCCGCCGGAGGGAACAACTAATTATAACACTATTTTGCAATTGATGCTTTTCCTCCGCCGACTTAATAAATGGGACGAAGTAATGTATGCTGACATGTTCTTTACCCTAAGAAATAAACCGGAGTGGCAAAAAGAGTGCGGGGTAAACGTAGCACCTCAGGATCCCTTAGTACTAGCCCTGGAAAAAGATAAGAAAGGTTCAAAGCCTAAAGAACGTTGCTGTGATGCATGTAGCATTGGGCAACAATGTCTTAAATTAACAAGAAGGGATAGTGGAAAGGAGAGCGAAATAAGCCTGTGGGAATACCATCCATTCGCCCCAGGACGGGAAGGGCCTCTTCCCAGGCCAAAGGAGGAACAAGGGGACCCTAGCCCATTAAAGGAGCTGGAACGATGGTGGAAATCTAAGTTTGGGCACAGCCCTCAGAAACTAGACAACACTTGGGAGGAGGATAGTCCATTAAAATCGGGGATTGACAAGAGGGAAAGCAGTCCACAGGGACCAGATAGTCCACAGGGGTCGGGGAGCTACAGGGATGCTGACAGCCCACCTAGACTAGAAGTTGAGAGGGAAGAAGACAGTCCACACGAAGCAGAGAGTCGAGGGGAGACACGCAGCCTGCCCGAACTAAGTCCATATGGGGATAGTAGCACACCCAGGAATGGGGGTTTTAGGAAATCAGGTACCTGTAGAATAGAAACCAGCACACCGAGGAATGGGGATAAAAGTAACTCACTAGGAGGCGACGTCTCTAAGCTGAAGTATAGTGAGAAGAATGACAATGAGATATGCAAAAGGGAGGCAGAGAACAACTCACAGAAGCTGAATATAGTAATTCAGATAGAGGATAAGAGAGATGGAAGGGGAACAGAAGATGAGGACAGTAGCCCGGAACAGGATAGGCGCCGGCAGATGTGGGAAGAAAGGCGACAGATGCAGAGCGAGAGGCGGTTGGACTGTGTAAACCATGCTAGGGGAGTAGTAGGAAAAGAATTAACAGAAATAGAAGGTGAAGATGAAGAACAGGGAAAGGGAAAGAGAAAAGAGAAGAGAAAGAATAGGGAAGACATTGAGGCACAGGAGGAAGATCCCGGGGAAGGGACCAGTCATTCGTATTATACCAGATCTGTGGCACAGAGGGAAGCAAAGCAAAAAGAAGGGAATCATACAATAGCTCCTCTCCGACAACTTATGCCAATGGTAGGAGAAAGGACTAGGGTAAAGGTGTCGTTCTCCACGAGTGATCTGAACAATTGGCGGGATGAGGCAAGGAACTTCAGGAGGAATCCAGAGGGAGTAGCGAAGAGGTTTGAATTAATGGCAAAGAATTTAGATATTGATTGGGAAGATATAGAGGTGATGCTGTCAGAATTGACAGATACAGAAAGGGAACTCGTATTGGAAACAGGAAAACAACATGCTCAAGTATTATCAGGGAGACTAGAAGATAATTTCCCCAGCAGTAAACCAGAATGGGACCCGGGCAATGAAGAGCACTATCGACGACTGGTGCAGTATAGAAAACTGATAGCGATGGGCTTGCGTAATGCGATCCCTAAGGCTATCAATTGGTCGATGCTATATGACATTAGGCAGGGAAAGGATGAGACCCCGTCAGAGTTTTTGGATAGACTTAGGGCAGCCATGAGACAATACACACCCCTGGACCCAGCAACGGAAGAAGGGAAACAACACCTGTTGGGATTAATGATGGGACAGAGTAACCCAGACATCAGGAAGAAATTGCAAAAGCTTGAACATCCAGAAAATAAAAACCTGGAGGCCTTGCTGAATGAGGCATGGAAGGTATATAATAATAGAGAAGTTGAGGAGAAGAAAAGGGAGGACAGGAGGATAGCTCGAGTAGTGGCTGTGGCAGTAGCAGCTCAGAAGACAGGTTACCCGGAACCTGGAGCCAGGGGTAGGGGTAGAGGCTACCCAGTGAGAGGGGGAGGGAGGTTGCAACCCCACCCAGCTAGAGTAGGGCCAGATCAATGTGCATACTGCCTACAGACGGGACACTGGAAACAAGAATGCCCCCAGTTAAAGAAAAGGCTAATGGCCACCACTACCACCACACAGCAAGAAAGTGAATGAGGGGGACCGGTGGGCCGTACCCTAGCAGACCCACTGGTTAAAATGGAGCTAGGGGAAGGTAAAAAGGAATTGGACTTTTTGATTGATACGGGAGCAACTTTTTCGGTTTTAAATCAAGAACTGGTGCCTAAAAGTGATGAATTTGTACAAGTTGTGGGAGCAACAGGCCAACCAGAAAAAGCTTACTTTTTGAAACCTATCAAATACAAAATTGGGAAACAAATGGGGATTCACCAGTTTCTGTACTTGCCAAATTCACCAAAGCCTCTACTAGGGAGAGACTTACTGGAGAACTTGGGAGCCATAATAAAGTTCAATAAGGACAGATTGGAATTTCAAGTAAAAGAAGAACAACTGATTGCAGCCCTAAGCCTAACAATCAGTTGTGTGGAACCTAAATCTGAGAATCACAATCTTGAGCGAATCCTGAGCGAGGCATACCCATTATTATGGGCTACTGATATACCTGGAAAATCAAAACAAGCAGCACCGATTGTTGTGGAACTTAAAAACGGGGCAAGACCGGTGGTAAGAAAACAATACCCTTTGAGAATAGAAGACAGGAAGGAGATTGAGCCCATAATCAAAAGGTTTCTGGAACTGGGGTTATTGGTAGAATGTGAATCAGATTTTAATACACCAATCCTGCCAGTAAAGAAACCTAATGGAGCTTATAGACTAGTTCAGGATCTGAGAGCAGTAAACGAAATAACCAAGACATTACATCCTTTAGTTGCTAATCCATACACGCTTTTAACTAGACTCAAGGATAATTTGGCCTGGTTCACCGTATTAGATTTGAAAGATGCATTCTTCTGCCTTCCCTTAGCTCCCGAGAGTCAAAAGATTTTTGCCTTTGAATGGGAATCTGTAGATAAAGGAAGAAAGACCCAACTTACCTGGACGGTACTGCCCCAAGGATGGACTAATTCTCCTACAATTTTTGGGAATCAGTTAGCCAAAGAATTAGAACAGTGGGAAAGGCCGCTGGGAGATGGCACCCTTCTGCAATACGTAGACGACCTCCTAATAGCAACAGTGACAGAGGAAGAATGCATTGAATGGACTATTTCCTTGTTAAATTTCCTGGGTTTAAGTGGATATCGAGTCTCTCAACAGAAGGCACAGCTGGTGCAAAAAGAAGTGGTGTACTTGGGATACGAAGTCTCCAGAGGACAGCGATCCCTGGGAGCAGCTAGAAAAGAGGCCATCTGTCAGATGCCTAAACCAGAGACAGTGAGAGATCTGCGCCTTTCTGGGGATGACAGGTTGGTGTCGGCTATGGATCTACCAGTACGGGATACTCGCTAAACCACTGTACGATTTGTTGAAAGAAACTAAGGACGTTCTAGTTTGGACCCCCGAGGCAGAAGGGGCCTTCAAGAAGTTGAAGCTGGAGCTAATGAGAGCACCGGCCTTAGGTCTTCCAGACGTATCAAAACCATTCTGGCTGTTCTCCCATGAACCACAAGGGATGGCCCTAGGAGTCCTAGCACAGCAGTTGGGACCACACAAGAGAGCTGTGGCCTTCTTCTCCAAGCGATTGGATGAAGTAAGTAAAGGATGGCCAGGCTGTCTGAGGGCAGTGGCTGCAGTGATAATTAACATAGAAGAGGCCAGAAAGCTCACGCTGGGCCAAAAGATGACTGTGTTAGTATCTCACACTGTATCGGCCGTGCTGGAACAGAAAGGCAACCATTGGTTGTCGCCTTCCAGATTCTTAAAATACCAGGCCATCTTGGCCGAATCAGATGACATAACCATTCAGGTAACTAACATTGTGAACCCAGCTTCATTTCTAGAAGGGAGAGCCCCAGCAGAACCCATCGAACACGACTGCCTGGAAACAATTGAAGCCGTCTACTCCAGTCGCCCAGATCTCAAAGAAGAGCCGCTCGAAGGTGCGGACAACTGGTTCTCAGATGGCAGCAGCTTCGTGAAGCAAGGAGTAAGAATGGCTGGCTATGCAGTCACTACTACAGAAAGGGTAATTGAGTCGAACCCCTTGCCTGCAGGGACTTCAGCCCAAAAGGCAGAGCTGATAGCTCTGACTCGAGCCCTGGAATTGGCAGAAAACATGCAAATTAATATATGGACAGACTCTAAATATGCCTTCTCCGTTGTACATGCTCATGGGGCCATCTGGAAAGAAAGAGGACTATTGACTACACAAGGAAAAACAGTCAAACATGCTGAAGAGATTCTGCGATTGCTAGAGGCGGTCCAACTCCCAGCACAAGTGGCCATAATGCATTGTAAAGGACATCTGAAAGGTAACACTATCCCAGAAATAGGGAACAGGAAGGCAGATACGGAAGCTAAATTGGCTGCCACAAGGACTAGAGAAGTAGAAATAGTGGCCCTAATACAAGGAGAGCTGGATACCAATATCCATCCAGATTATCAGGAATCAGATCACAGATGGATTCAAAAGAATAAAGGTAAACTGTTAGACAGTGGATGGGGACAATTAGAGACAGGACAGTTGATAATACCAGGGAACCTAATGTGGCAGATTGTGAAAACGGAGCATGAAAAGGCCCATTGGGGCCTAGATCCACTTTACCAACATTTGCGAGCTAGGATAGCAGGACCGAAATTATTTACTACTGTAAAGCACGTTACATCCCAGTGCGAGCGGTGTCTGAAAAATAACCCGAATACGGGAACCAAGGTACACCAAGGAGCCATAAATCGAGGTAAATTCCCAGGTGAAGTATGGCAAATTGATTTTTCTGAACTCCCAAGAAAAGGGGGGTTTCGGTATTTGTTGGTATTAACTGATACATTTTCTGGCTGGCCTGAAGCATTCCCTTGTAGGACAAATAAGGAAAGAGAGGTGACTAAAGTACTGTTGAATGAAATTATTCCACGGTTTGGGGTACCGAAAAGCATTTCTTCGGATAGAGGTACACATTTCTGTGCAAAAGTGGTGAGAGCAATAAGCAAAGCATTACAAATCAAATGGCAACTACACACACCTTATCGTCCACAGGCCAGTGGGCAAGTGGAAAAGATGAATCATCTCATCAAACAGCAAATTGCCAAAATAGGCCAGGAGACTAATTTGCAGTGGTATCAGGCTTTGCCTATTGCTCTGCTCAGACTGAGAGTCAAACCAAGATCAAAAGAAAAGTTAAGTCCATTTGAAATTCTGTATGGTAGACCTTATGCTATGCAGGTTGTAAATGGGGACGCTATAGACCAAATCGGTAATCAGTACATTTATGATTATATAATTATGGTGGGGAAACAGTTCGATAAGAATGCTACTGTGGTGATAGGGCACCAACCTAAACAACCTGATTGTAAGTTGCATCCGTTTAATCCCGGTGATTGGGTGTATGTTAAGAATCTTTTAGGAAAACCCCTACAAGAAAAGTGGGAGGGACCTTTCCAAGTGCTGCTGACTACCTTCACCGCGGTTCGGATCAAGGAGTGACCTACGTGGATCCATTACTCACGAGTCAAGAAAGCTCCGGAGAATAAACAAGAGGAGCAGACATCATGATCCTGACTCCACCTCAGATCTTCACAACCCTGATCATTGGACTAATGATAAGTATAATTCTTCCCCAAGGCTCTGTCTCAATAGACCCATGGTCTAATGCACACCAGTGTATCCACCCGGAGTTGGAAACGGGACCGAAGGGGCCCTACTTTGAGGTTTATGCCTTACGTAACAATCAGCCATATGCGAGTAAAGTATGGGATCAGCCCTCCATGGTAGCGTACGAGGGAGACCAAATCCAAATTGGGTGTCGAGAGCTTGACCCAATAGAAGGAAAAACAAGGCGGATAGTATTAACAATTCAACCCTTGATGGCAGCCTCTGAACACAACCTAATCACCTTTAGTCCAGTGAAAATGGGGAAACCCACTGTCTGGATTCAGCAAAAGGGCCCAATTTCATGCCAGTGGAGTGACTTCAGGGAAGATCCACCCGGATCACAACCCCGAAATTCAGTAGTTTATAGAGAAGATCCGCTTGGGGAACTACATCCTGAAAACATAACCCTTGACTTACACCCTCTTCTCTTTTCTGCGGGAAAGATTGTAGCATCTAATGGTCCTGAGGAAGGGAAAGCACAGTGTGAGATGGCATTTAGATTGGATCAGTCGATGACGTTCACATGTGAAAGGGAGCTGAAAGCCCTGGAAATGGGTTTTGGCTTCCCTAAGCGTGCTGTCGCATATAAGGTAGCATTACCGGAAGACGTGATTCCATTGTATCCAGATCTAGACTTGCCCCAAGAAACCACTCCACCGGTGGTATGTAAAGTAGTACATAACCTAACCTTTATAGGGCCTCAGGTGATAAGAAAATCTAATGAACAAAAATTATTGTTAGACCCCACTTATTCCCTGAAAAAAGGTGCAGATGAACTTCCACACCGATATTACGTATTTGCAGAAGGATTGCCAACCGTTTATACAGCAAAGCCTTAAGGGATGGAATGCATGGCTAGCAACAAGGTCTCATCATAGAAGAGCACAAAGAGATTTAAGTGGGTGGATTGGCACTGGATTTGGTATATTAAACACGATAGATCAAGAAGTATTAGTGAATAAATTAAGTACCGTCACGTCAAACTTAGGAAAACTAAAAATGCCCCTCAGTGCATCCATGCTCACGTTAGCAGAAACACAATCGCTAGTAGTAAAATTGCTAACCATAGTAGCAAACCACACTGAAGAGGATTTTTTGAAGTTTGCTAACTATACAGGGGAACTGAACAAAGAAATTGCACTAGCTATCCAGTGCCCTCAGACACAACAATGGGTACAATCAGTAGCGGCAGGAATAATGAGAGAAGGAACGTCAGGTATATTACCTCAAGAAATAAGAGAAACAATATTAAAGGACAATCATACTACAATCATACTACACAATTTGAGAAGGACCACCAAGCCTGGTGGCAATTAGTAAATTTCACTTATGAGCCTCAACAGGAACACATTGAAGCCTATGTCCTCACCATTAGTGCAGCAGAGGAAAGAGCTATCTTTCCTATCCTCACTCTAGGGACAATACATCAAGATGTTATTGTCAGGCCAATAGACCATAATGTCTGGGCTAGTTATGATAATACCAAAAAGAGGTGACAATTGGTTAGCACAGAAGCATGCATTCCTAGAGGACAATTAGGCTATGTCTGTGAAAACGCTGTAGTAGAAGCAGAAGATCTATGCTTAGATGCCGAAAATAGTGTATGCACCTTTGAAATGCTCCCGCATAATAGAACACAATCACAAGTTTACTATATAGGGAATGGGTGTGCTTGCATGAGGACAGCTTGTGACAACGTCACTATAGATAATTGCCAAGAAGAGACTAATAATACTAACTTCTGTGTATGCAACTTCACCAAGATAGTAGGTTGTGATTTTCATTATACTGTCCCAATAACTACTCAACAGTTAATTAACGCAGATTTCGACCTATACCAAGAGATACCGAAATTACAAATAGGGATGGACATCGAAGTTCTTAAAGAAATGCTCACACATCCTAAGGTAAAGGAATTGATACAAAAGGTAAACCAAACAACCAAACGAATGGTATGGCAGGTAGAACATAATTCAGAAAAAATAAAGAATGTCCTGACTAAAGTAGAACAAGTAGGCCAGCATCATTGGTGGGATATCTTTGTGGAATACTACCCAACAGCTACACAAGTCTTTAACTATCTGGTGCACCCAACGCTAATAATAATCATAGTTCTGTTACTATTAACTCTCACAAATATTTGTATGTGGTGGAGACTGAGAATCATAATGAAAAGAACCCAAATGATCTGGGCTATGGTACGAGCATATCAGCGCCCTACAGGGTTAGAATTTGACGAAAGAATTCGTAAGTAATAAGAAAAGGGGGGAAATGAAGCCATTTATTATAATGGCTAATAGATTCTGAAAAATAAAAGAATTAAAAGATTAAAAGACACTCAAAATATATTAAGGGAATCGCAGCAGTTAATAAATAACCTAAAATACACTTTCAGGAAGAACTTTGATCAGATAAGGCAATGTAAAATACACTCACAATATTTGGATAAGGTAATCTAAAATACACTCACAGAAGAAACTTTGGAATTAGAGTATTTGAAGAAACAGAAGTGGAAGCCAATAAGTTAAAGTGACCTGCCAAGCCGCTAGGATCAAGCCAAGTACAACAGTAACTTCAGCCAAGCCATGGAAAAACATGCCAAAGATAACAGGAAGATATCCAAATTAGGAAAAGCTTAAAATTTAACTAAGGAAGACCAAGAATTCCCGGAAGACTCCACCTGCCTATGAATAAGCATGTAATAAATCATGTAATCCCTGTTTAAAATTGTATAAAAACCCGCTTTTGCTGTACATAATTTAGAAATCCATTTTCTGATTTCTCTGATGCGTCGTAATAAAATACCTCCTGATTATCTGACTTAGACTGGGTCTCTTTAGCAGTTATTCTCGCCTTTTGGGGCAAAATTCGGCATCAGGTCTGGGAACCATCCTGCGTATCGTGGATTTTAAGGAGACAGCCGGCCACTCCCAGCCACAGGCCCCCAAACACAAACCACCGTCCTTTACTCTGGCAAACAAAACTCAACTGCCCCTCTCCTGGATGGCAGATTGCAGGAGACACTTGGTACTGTAAAACCAGCCCGACTTGGCACTGGTGCCACCTTGAGTTTGGGAGCCATCCTGCCTATCGTCGATTTTCATGAACCAGCCGGACACTGCAGACCATAGGCCCCCAGACAAAAACCTTGTCCCTTTCCTCTGGCAAACAAAACTCAACTTCCCCTCTCCTGGATGGCAGATTGCAGGAGCCACTTGGTACTGTAAAACCAGCCCGACTTGGCACTGGTGCCACCTTGAGTTTGGGAGCCATCCTGCCTATCGTCGATTTTCATGAACCAGCCATACACTGAAGACCATATGCCCCCAGACAAAAACCTTGGCCCGTTTATCTCGCAAACAAAACGCACCTGCCCCTCTTCTGGATGGCAGATTTCAGGAGCCACTTTGTACTATCAAACCAGCCCGACTTGGCAGCGGTGCCACGTTGGGTCTGGGAACTATCCTGCGTATCCTAGATTTTCAGGAGCCAGCCGGCCATCCTCAGCCACAGTTCCTGAAACAAAACCACAGTCCTTTTCCCTTGCAAACAAAACTCAGCTGCCCCGCTTCTTCATGGAAGATATCAGGAGCCAGTTGGTACTATTAAAAAAGACTACTTGGCGCTGGTTCCACCTTGGGTCTGAGAAACCATCTTCCGTATCGTGGATTTTCAGGGGCCAGCCGGCCACTCCCAGCCATAGGCGCCCAAACACAAGCCACGGCGCTTTTCCCTGGAAAACAAAAGTCACCCTCCCCTCTTCTGGATGACAGATTGTAGGAGGCACTTGGTACTATCAAACCAGCCCGACTTGGCACTGGTGCCACCTTGGGTCTGGGAACCATCCTGCCTATCGTGGATTGTCAGGAGCCAGCCGGCCACTCTCAGCCACAGGCCCCCAAACACAAACCTCGTCCCGTTTCCCTGGCAAACAAAACTCAGCTGTCCCGCTTCTGGATGGCAGATTGCAGGAGCCACTTGGTGCTATCAAACCAGCCTGACATGGCACTGGTGCCACCTTGGGTCTGGAAACAATCCTGCGTATCGTGGATTTTCAGGAGCCAGCCGGCCACTCCCAGCCACAGGACCTAAAACACAAACCACGGCCCCTTACTCTGGCAAAAAAAACTCACCTGCCCCGTTTCTTGATGGCAGATTGCAGGACACACACCCTTCCACAGGCCCCCAAACAAAAACAAAGGCCCTTTTTCCTGGCAAGCAAAACTCTGCTGCCCCGCTTCTGGATGGCAGATTGCAGGTGCCACTTGTTACTACAGAACCAGTTCGATTTGGCACTGGTGCCACCTTTGGTCTGGGAACTATCCTGCGTATCCTGGATTTTCATGAGCCAGCCGGACACTCCCAGCCACAGGCCCCCAAACACAAACCACGGCCATTTTCCCTGGAAAACCAAACTCACCGGCCCCGCTTCTGGATGGTAGATGGCATGAGCCACTTGGTACTATCAAACCAGCCAGACTTGGCACTGGTGCCACCATGGGTCTGGGAACCATCCTGCGTATCGTTGATGTTCAGGAACCCGTGGACATTGCAGGCAATTGGCCCCCAGAGACAAACATCGGCCCTTTTCCCTGGTAAAAACAACTCAGCCGCCCCGCTTCTGGACAGAAGATTGCAGGAGCCACTTGGTAATACCAAACCAGCCTGTCTTGGTACTGGTGCCACCTTGGGTCTGGGAACAATCCTGCGTATCGTGGATTTTCAGGAGCCATCCGGCTACTCCCAGCCGAAGGCGCCCAAAGACAAACGACGGCCATTTTCCCTGGCAATCAAAACTCACCTGCCCTGCTTCTGGATGGCAGATATCAGGAGCCACTTGGTACTACAAAACCAGCCAAATTTTGCACTGGTGCCAGCGTTGGTCTGGGAACCATCCTGCGTGTTTTGGATTTTCAGGGTGCAGCAAGCCACTCCCAGCCACAGGCCCTAAAAGATAAACCATGGCCCTTCTCCCTTGGAAACAAAACTCAGCTGCCCCGCTTCTGCATGGCAGATTGCAGAAGCCAATTGGTACTATCAAAAAAGCCTCACTTGGCGCTGGTGCCACCTTGGGTCTTCGAAACCATCTTGCGTATCGTGGATTTTCAGGGGCCAGCCGGCGACTCCCAGCCACCGGCTGCCAAAAAAAACCTCGGCCCTGTTCCCTGGGAAACAAAATTCACCTGTCCCGCTTCTGGATGGCAGATTTCTGGAGCCACTTGGAACTGCCAAATAAACTAGACTTGGCAGTGTTGCCCCTTTGGGTCTCGGAGCCATCCTGCATATAAAAGATTTTAAACAGCCAGCGGGCCACTCTCAGCCAAGGGCTCAGAATGAAAAACCATGGCCCTTTCCCCTTGCAAAAAAAACTCACCTGCCCTGCTTCTGTATAGCAGACTGCAGGAGCCAGTTGGTATGTTCAAACCAGCCCGACGTGTCAGTGGTGCCATGTTGGGTCTGGGAAGCATCCTGCGTAACGTGGATTTTCAGGAGACAGCCGGCCACTCCCAACCACAGGCCCTCAAACACAAACCACAGCCTTTTTCCCTGGAAAACAAAACTCAGCTGCCCTGCTTCTGGAAGGCAGATTGCAGGAGCCCCTTGGTACTATCAAACCAGCCTGACTTGGCCCTGGTCTCTATTGGTCCCCCTCGAAAACGCAAGATTGCCTTTCCCTTCCCAAAAGGAAATTTCATTTCCTTTCGGGAAGGGAAAGGGAATCTTGCGACCCTGAAAGAAAGCCTTACAGACACTCAGGAAGGGAGATAGGATCAAATGAAATGCAATTGAAAAAAAACCAGAAAATCGGGAATTTTTGAGACTTTAAAAATTGGCCTGTGAGGAAATGAGCTGCATTGCAAAGGACCAACACATGCCAAAACTATGCTCACAGATTTTGCAAAAGCAGGGGCCAATGTCAAGGAGGGAGAAAAAACTTAGGGGGCAAGATATGAGGGACATGGCATGGACACATCAGAAAACAACCAAAAATGGAAAAAAACTTTGCCAAAATCAAATCCCTCAAAATGCAGGCACCCATTACTCCAGCAAGTGCAGGCACATACAGCAAAGCTTGCCAAAAGCGATCCCCACTGAAGGTCAAAAGAGAAAAGACGGACCTACGAACACTCTGGAATGGAGACACCATCAAAGGAATTGCAATTGGGGGAGGAAATGAGAAAATTTGGGAAATTTAGTGAGTCTAAGAAAATGGCCCGCGATTATATCAGGTGCAGTGCAAAGGACCAACACATGCCAAAACTAAGCTCACCGATGTTGCAAAAGCAGGGGGAAAAGTCAACTAGGAGTACACACCATAGGGAGAAAAATATGAGAGACATGGCATGGACACTTAAAAAAAAAAAGAAAAAAAAATATTTTTCCCAAAGTCAAAACCATCAAAATGCAGGATGGCCATATGCAATGAAGTGCAGGTAGAGGCAGCAAAGCTTGCTAAGTTGATCCCCACTGAAGGCTAAAACATAAAAGAAGGACTTACAAACATGCTGGAATGGATATAGCATCAAAGGAATTGCAATTGGAGGAGAAAAAAAGAAAATTTGGGAAATTCCCCGATTACAAGGAAATGGACCGGGATTATATCAGGTGCAGTGCAAAACACAAAAACATGCCAAAACTTAGCTCACAGATGTTTAAAAAGCAGGGGAAAACATCAAGGAGGAGGACACAACTTGGAGGGGAAGATATGAGGGACATGGCATGGATACATGAAAAAAAAAAAAAAAAAAAAGAAAAAAATCCTACCCAAAGTCAAAGCCATCAAAAGGCATGGCATGCCATCAAGGGCAGGGACAAGCACCAAAGATTCCTCTATTGGTCCCCATTGAAATCGCAAGATTCCCTTTCCCTCCCAGAAAGGAAATGAAATTTCCCTTCGGGAAGGGAAACGGAACCTTGCGACCCTGAAAAGAAAGCCTTCAAACACTCTGGAAAGGAGATAGGATCAAATGAAATGCAAATGAAAAAAACCAGAAAATCGGGAATTTTTAGCCTTCAAAAAATATCCTGTGAGGAAATGAGCTGCATTGCAAAGGACCAACACATGCCAAAACTAAGCTCACCGATGTTGCAAAAGCAGGGGGTAATGTTGCAGACATTTCTCCACAGAAATTCTTTCTTTCAGATTTCTGCGTCTTCTGGAGGCCAGAGGCTTCAGAAGACAAGGTATACAATTATTATCAGCTGCTGTGGAATGCAACAAGGACACCTTGATTGGCTGATTTCCTATGTTTATAATTAAGGGCCAATCACCAGTGCGAGCTAGGGGACTGAGTCCTTGGCCACAACTTTGTTATAGATTCTTTCTTTCTATTCTTAGCTAGCCCAGCTGCTCTGCAAACCTCTCTCTATATTCTATTAATATAGTCATAATGTATTATATATAATATCTTAATAAATCAAGCCTTCTGATCAAGATACAAGATTCACCGTCTCTCTATCACCAGCTGCGACCCACTCAGGTGCGGTAATATCTGGTGACCCCTCGTCTAAGAGCAAAAATTAATGTAATAAGACCAGAGGAGCAAATTGCTGCACTGGGTAAAAATCCTGTATGTGTAGCATTTGATGGTTGCTTTGAAGTGTCCACAAAAGTGGATTCAAGCCCGGAGCTGAAGAACTGAAGATTTGGATAGATTTCACAGCCAAGGCTGACCACAACAGAACCTTCTTCTGGAAAACCATCAGGAAAGATGATGGAAAAGAGCTGCAGACCTGTGGAGCTGGCCAGAGCAAGCTGGACTCTTTCAAAAGGTAGTGTTCACTTTTCTATCCCTGATGAACCAGCCCTTTGTAGCTTGTGGCTTTTCGTATGGCAGACACATGCCTTGCCAGAAGAGATTCAATTCTCCCCTTCAGAGGAGAAAGTTATTGCCCTGTGGGAACATTGGTGCAGGGAAGACGGTTTCCTTTTGTCAGAAACAGATATCTATGAATTCTTTTGATGGGCAAAGCTTTTTGGGTTCTTTACTGATGTCCTGTATGCTTTAGATGTTTTCGTCTGGGAGTGCATGGACTCGATTATCCAGTGCGTCTACAGTCATGGACGCGTGTTGCCTACTACCTACCCAGCATTTATAAAGCTTTTCCCAGTCCTGAAACGCAGAGCAGCTTGTTTTCAATGGATCTCTAATTGTTATGGCCAGGCTCCGTTTCCCCCCCCCCGGAAGAAGACCCAGTGGGTGATGACTTTGGGCTTTTTCCCCGCTCCTGCTTCGCGGTGGGGGGGGCTGAAACTTCACGGCACGAAGAAGTTTTTATTACTCTTGCTCTGGAGCATGCTCAGATGGAGTTTTCTCCTTTCCCCCCTTCTCTCTCTCCGGGGGGATGGGAGTGGCCGCTCAAGCCAGCGCCGGCCTCTCAGACTCCGCCTCCTTCAGACATGTGGGCGGCACCGGTCTCTGAGGTTTCCTCCACACCCCTGCCAGAGCCGTCACTCCAGGAGGTCCCGCCCGCGGTTTCACCGGCCTCCCCGCCCCCGCCAGAGCCTGTGTCGGAGAAGGCAGAAGAGACAGCACTTTCAGCGATTGACCTGTTGCTAAGCAACAGCGATGCTCTGTCGCTTCTCCAGGCTCCGCTGCTGCCTGTTTGCGCTGCGACCGAGGCTGCGACTGCGCCTCCGCAGCAGGCCCTGGAGTCAGCGGCAGAAAACGCCGCTGAACCTGCGGGACCCTCGGAGCAGACCGCGGCGGATCCCACATTCAGCGCAGTTCCCTCCCCAGTTCCGGCTTCCCCCCCACTGCTTCCACCGGACGTCCCAGCGACTCTGCCCTCCGGGTCGGCGTCAGAGACTGCCCTGGAAGCGGCGGCTTGTTCGAGCTCTAGCCATCCCGGGCCAGCTGCCCCAGCAGCCGCCCCGGTGGGGGGTCTCTCCTTCAGTGGAGCGGAGGCTGCCCACCAGCTGACTCTTGCGGCAATCCAGCTGCCGGTTTTTAAGATCAGCGGCGGTTTGGGGGGTGATGTTTCGGTTGCTGTCCCATGGAGGCTGCCATCTCTGCCGCCCCTCTTGTGCCCTAGGGGCGAGGGGGAGGGGTCTCCTGAGAGCCCTGCCTTTGGTCCCCAGGCCGGGTTGGGGTGGTGCCGTGTTGCTGTGGGAAACAAACATTCCCAGACCTGAGATGAAGATTCTCGGGGAAGCTTCTATTTCCTCACTGCTGGAAAGCCTCAGTGGTTTAGGGGAAAGGAAGCGTCTCACTACCCGTGCTGCCATTGTACTGGCAGCAGGGTTCAGGCCTGAGGATATGCAGAGCCTTCCTTATGAGTTTGGACTGGGACGTTGGGCTCAGGAGGTTCCTGGGCCAGGGCCGTCACTTGGCCTCCTTGTGTTTCTGGGGGTTCTGGTTTCTCCTACCGGTCCTGGTCCCCCTTTGTGAGCCAGTTTTGGGGTTCCTGGTCCAGCATGGGCCAGGGCACCCAGGGCCTTTCCTTCTCTGGAACTGCTCTGCTCGGCTGCTGCTCTTTTGTTTTCAATCAAAAAAAAAAAAAAAAAAAAAAAAATTTAAAATTAAATAAAAAAGATTGAAAATAGGGGGCAGCAGCTCTGAAGCGCTGAAGCATTGAAGGGCCAGAAAGGACATTCCAAAATTGTTCAAATTGTTTCAAATTGTTTTAAATTGTTAAAAATTGTATTAAGACTGTCGGTGGTTTTTGATGGCTATTGATGGAACTCTTTTGCAGAAGTATGTTTCAGGACCAAAAGGACCCTTAGATATTCCAAGGGAAACAACTTCGGCTCTTGGACTGTTCCTGAAACTCAGCTGCATGGACTTCAATTTTCTTTGCATTGTTTTTGGAATTTTTCTTATATTGTAGGATTGTTTTAGTGAATTGTTAGTATTCTATATTTTATAGGTGAAGAAATTTCCTGTTCATTCCACATCAGCATTTTTCTTTTATTTTGTACAGTTTGGAAAGGTGAGATGTCGCGGACATTTCTCCACAGAAATCCTTTCTTTCGGATTTCTGCGTCTTCTGGAGGCCAGATGCTTCAGAAGAAAAGGTAAACAATTATTATCAGCTGCTGTGGAATGCAACAGGGACACCTTGATTGGCTGATTTCCTATGTTTATAATTAAGGGCCAATCACCAGTGCAAGCTAGGGGACTGAGTCCTTGGCCACAACTTTGTTATAGATTGTTTCTTTCTATTCTTAGCTAGCCTAGCTGCTCTGCAAACGTCTCTCTATATTCTAATAATATAGTCATAATGTATTATATAAAATATCTTAATAAATCAAGCCTCCTGAACAAGATACAAGATTCACAGTCTCTCTATCACCAGCTGCGACCCACTCAGGGCCGGTAATAGGAAAAGTCAAAGAGGAGTACACACCATAGAGAGAAAAATATGAGGGACATGGCATGGACAATCAAAAAAAAAAAGAAAAAAAAACATTTTTCCCAATGTAAAAACCATCAACGTGCAGGATGGCCATAGGCCATCAAGCGCGGACACATGCGGCAAAGCTTGCCAAAATTGATCCCCACTGAAGGCCAAAACAGAAAAGAAGGACTTACAAACATGCTGGAATGGAGATAGCATCTAAGGAATTGCAATTGGTGGAGAAAAAAAGAAAATTTGGGAAATTCCCCGATTACAAGAAAATGGACCGGGATTATATCACGTGCAGTGCAAAAAACAAAAACATGCCAAAACTAAGCTCACAGATGTTTCAAAAGCAGGGGAAAACATCAAGGAGGAGGACACAACTTGGAGGGGAAGTTATGAGGGACACGGCATGGATACAAGAAAAAAAAAAAAAAGAAAATAATCCTTCCCAAAGTCAAAGCCATCAAAAGGCATGGCATGCCATCAAGGGCAGGGACAAGCACCAAAGATTCCTCTATTTGTCCCCATTGAAAACGCAAGATTGCCTTTCCCTTTCCGAAAGGAAATGAAATTTACTTTCGGGAAGGGAAAGGGAATCTTGCGACCCTGAAAAGAAAGCCTTACAAACACTCAGGAAAGGAGATAGGATCAAATGAAATGCAATTGAAAAAAACCAGAAAATTGGGAATTTTTGTGCCTTCAAAAAATGGCCTGTGAGGAAATGAGCTGCATTGCAAAGGACCAACAAATGCCAAAACTATGCTCCCAGAGATTAGAAAAAAAAAGGGGCAAAAGTCCAGGAGGGAGACAAAACTGAGGGGGCAAGATATGATGGACATGGAATAGACACTTCAGAATACAACCAAAAATGGAAAAAATCTTTGCCAAAGTCAAAGCCATCAAAATGCAGTCAGGCCTTACGGCAGCAAATGCAGGCACATGCAGCTAAGCTTGCCAAAATTGATCCCCACTGAAGGCCAAAAGAGAAAAGAAGGACCTACGAACACTCTGGAATGGAGAAACAATCAAAGGAATTGCAATTGGAGGAGGAAAAAGAAAATTTGGGAAATTTAGTGACTCTTAGAAAATGGCCCGGGATTATATCAGGTGCAGTGAAAAGGAACAACACATGCCAAAACTAAGCTCACCGATGTTGCAAAAGCAGGGGGAAAAGTTACGAGGAGTACACACCATAGGGAGAAAGATATGAGGGACATGGCATGGACACTTAAAGAAACAGAAAATAAAAGTATTTTTCCCAAAGTCAAAACCATCAAATTGAAGGATGGCCATATGCCTCTGCTACCCTGAAAATTAAGCCTTAAAAACACTCTGCTAAGGAGAGAGGATCAAATGAAATGCCATTATAAAAATTCCTGTGGCAGGGAGTGACAGGCGAGCTCTTGAACATCCAGGATACGCAAGATGATTCCAAGACTCAAGGTGCCAACACTGCCAAGTCAGGCTGGTTTGACAGTACAAAGTTTCTCGTGCAATCTACCATCCACAAGTGGGGCAGGTGAGTTTTTTTGCCAGGGAAAAAGGTGGTGGATTTTGTTGCAGGGCCCGGGGCTGCTAGTGGCCGGCTGGCTCCTGACAATCCACGATACACAGGATGGTTCCCAGACACAAGGTGGCAACACTGAAAAGTCAGGCTGGTTTTATAGTACCAACTGGCTCCTGCAATCTGCCATCCAGAAGCGGGGCAGCTGAGTTTTGTTTGCAAGGCAAACGGACCTTGGTTTATGTCGGAAGCCTGTGGCTGAGAGTGGCCGGCTGGTTCCTGACAATCCAAGATACGCAGTATGGTTCCCAGACCCAAGGTGGCACCAGTTCCAAGTCAGGCTAGTTTGATAGTACCAAGTGGCTCCTGCAATCTGCCATTTAGTACCGGGGTAGCTGAGTTTTGTTTCCCAGGGAAACGGGCCGTGGTTTTTTTTTTGGGGGGCTATGGCTGGGAGTGGCCGGCTGGCTTCTGAAAATTCATGATACGCGGGAGTTTTCCCAGACCCAAGGTGGCACCAGTGGTTCCTGCAATCTGCCATTCCAGATCAGAGCAGGTGATTATTTTTTGCATAGGAAAAGGGCGAGGTTTGGATTCGGGGGTCTGTGGCCGAGAGTGGCAGGCTGGCTCTTTAAATTCTTTGATGTGCAGGATGCTTCCCAGACCCAACATGGCATGAGTGCCAAGTCAAGATTGTTTGATGGTACCAAGTGGCTCCTGCAATCTGCCATCCAGAAGTGGGGAAGTTGAGTTTATTTTGCAAGGGAAAAGGGCCGTGGTTTGTGTGTTTGGGCCTGTGGCTGCGAGTGGCTGGCTGGCTCCTGAAAATCCACGATACGCAAGATGGTTCCCAGACCCAAGGTGGCACCAGTGCCAAGTCGGGCTGGTTTGAAATTACCAAGTGGCTCCTGCAATCTGCCCTCCAGAAGCGGGGCAGCTGAGATTTGTTTGCCAGGGAAAGGGGAGAAGGGTTGTGTTTGGGTGGCTATGGATGGGAGTGGCCGACTGGCTCCTGAAAATCCACGATACGCAGGATGGTTGCCAGACCCATGGTTGCACAAGTGCCAAGTCGGGCTGGTTTGATAGTATCAAATGGCTCCTGCAATCTCCCATCCAGAAGCGGGGCAGTTGAGTTCTGTTTGCAAGGCAAAAGGGCCGTGGTTTGTGTTTGCGCGCGTGTGGCTGGGAGTGGCCAGCTGGCTCCTGAAAATCCACGATACGCAACATGGTACCCAGACCCAAGGTGGTACCAGTGCCAAATTGGGCTGGTTTTGTAGTACCAAGAGGCTCCTGCAATCTGCACTGCAGAAGTAAGGCAGGTGAGTTTTGTTTACCAGGGAAACGGGCCGAGGTTTGCGTCTGGGGGCCAATGGCCAGGAGTGGCCGGCTGGCACCTGAAAATGCACAATGCGCACGATGGTTGCGAGACCCAAGGTGGCAATAGTACAGAGACGGGCGGGTTTCATAGTACTAAGTTGCTCCTCCAATCTGCCATCCAGAAGCGGGGCAGGTGAGTTTTGTTCGCCATGGAAAAGGGCTGTGGTTTTTGTTTGGTTGCAGTGGCCATGAGCTGACGGCTGGCTCCTGAAAATCCACGATATGCAGGGTTGTTGCCAGACCCAAGGTGGCACCAGGGCCTAGTTGGGCTGGTTTGATATTAACAAGTACCTCCTGCAATCTGCACTGCAGAAGCGGGTAAGCTGAGTTTTGTTTGCCAGGGAAACAGGCCCTGGTTTGTGTATTGGCGCCTATGGCTTGGAGTGGCCGGCTGGCTCCTGCAAATCCATGGTACGCCTGACGGACCCCAGACCCAAGGTGGCACCAGTGCCACGTCTGGCTGGTTTGATAATACCAAGTGGCTCCGGCAATCTGCCATCCAGACGCAAGGCAGGTGAGTTTTGTTTGCCAGGGAAAAGGGACGTTGTTTTTCTTGGAGGGCCTGTGTTTGTAAGTGGCCAGCTGGTCCCTGAATATCCACGATCGGCAGGATGGTTCCGAGACGCAAGGTGGCACCAGTGCCAAGTCGAGCTGGTTTTATAGTACCAAGTGGGTCCTGCAATCTACCATCCAGAAGCTAGGCAGATGAGTTTTGCTTCCCAGAGTAAAGGGCCGTGGTTCATTTTTGGGGGCCTGTGGCTGGGAGTGGCCGGCTGGCACCTGAAAATCCGCGATACGCAGGATGGTTCCCAGACCCATGGTGGCACCAGTGCAAAGTCAGGCTTTTGTGATAGTACCAAGTGGCTCCTGAAATCTGCCATCCAGAAGCGGGGCCGCTATGTTTTGTTTACCAGGGCAAAGTGCCGTGGCTTGTGTTTTGCGGCCTGTTGCTGGGAGTGGCCGGCTGTCTCCTGAAAATCGACGATTCGGAGGATGTTCTCCAGACCCAAGGAGGCACCAGTGCCAAGTCGGGCTTGTTTGACAGTACCATGTTTCTCCTGCAATTTACCATCCACGATCGGAGCAGGTGATTATGTTTTGCAAGGGAAAAGGGTGAGGTTTGGATTCGGGGGTCTGTGGCCAAGAGTGGCCAGCTGGCTCCTGAAATTCTTTGATGTGCAGATGCTTCTCAGACCTAACATGGCACCAGTGCCAAGTCAAGCTTGTTTGATGGCACGAAGTGGCTCCTGAAATTTGCCATCCATAAGCGGGGCAGTTGAGTTTTGTTTGCCAGAGAAAAGGCCGTGGTTTGTGTTTGGGGGCCTAAGGCAAGGAGTGGCTGGCTGGCTCCAGAAAATCCACAATACGCAGGATGGTTCCCAGACCCAAGGTGGCACCAGTGCCAAATTGGGCTGGTTTTGTAGTACCAAGTGCCTCCTGCAATCTGCCATTGAGAAGTAAGGCAGGTGAGTTTTGTTTACCAGGGAAACGGGCCGAGGTTTGCGTCTGGGGGCCAATGGCCAGGAGTGGCCGGCTGGCACCTGAAAATACACAATGCGCATGATGGTTGCGAGACCCAAGGTGGCAATAGTACAGAGACGGGCGGGTTTCATAGTACTAAGTTGCTCCTCCAATCTGCCATCCAGAAGCGGGGCAGGTGAGTTTTGTTCGCCATGGAAAAGGGCCGTGGTTTTTGTTTGGTTGCAGTGGCCATGAGCTGACGGCTGGCTCCTGAAAATCCACGATATGCAGGGTTTTTGCCAGACCCAAGGTGGCACCAGGGCCTAGTTGGGCTGGTTTGATATTAACAAGTACCTCCTGTAATCTGCACTGCAGAAGCGGGTAAGCTGAGTTTTGTTTGCCAGGGAAACAGGCCCTGGTTTGTGTATTGGCGCCTATGGCTTGGAGTGGCCGGCTGGCTCCTGCAAATCCATGGTACGCCTGATGGACCCCAGACCCAAGGTGGCACCAGTGCCACGTCTGGCTGGTTTGATAATACCAAGTGGCTCCGGCAATCTGCCATCCAGACGCAAGGCAGGTGAGTTTTGTTTGCCAGGGAAAAGGGACGTTGTTTTTCTTGGAGGGCCTGTGTTTGTAAGTGGCCAGCTGGTCCCTGAATATCCACGATCGGCAGGATGGTTCCGAGACGCAAGGTGGCACCAGTGCCAAGTCGAGCTGGTTTTATAGTACCAAGTGGGTCCTGCAATCTACCATCCAGAAGCTAGGCAGATGAGTTTTGCTTCCCAGAGTAAAGGGCCGTGGTTCATTTTTGGGGGCCTGTGGCTGGCAGTGGCCGGCTGGCACCTGAAAATCCGCGATACGCAGGATGGTTCCCAGACCCATGGTGGCACCAGTGCAAAGTCAGTCTTTTGTGATAGTACCAAGTGGCTCCTGAAATCTGCCATCCAGAAGCGGGGCCGCTATGTTTTGTTTACCAGGGAAAAGTGCCGTGGCTTGTGTTTTGCGGCCTGTTGCTGGGAGTGGCCGGCTGTCTCCTGAAAATCGACGATTCGGAGGATGTTCTCCAGACCCAAGGAGGCACCAGTGCCAAGTCGGGCTTGTTTGACAGTACCATGTTTCTCCTGCAATTTACCATCCACGATCGGAGCAGGTGATTATGTTTTGCAAGGGAAAAGGGCAAGGTTTGGATTCGGGGGTCTGTGGCCGAGAGTGGCCAGCTGGCTCCTGAAATTCTTTGATGTGCAGATGCTTCTCAGACCTAACATGGCACCAGTGCCAAGTCAAGCTTGTTTGATGGCACGAAGTGGCTCCTGAAATTTGCCATCCATAAGCGAGGCAGTTGAGTTTTGTTTGCCAGAGAAAAGGCCGTGGTTTGTGTTTGGGGGCCGATGGCTAGGAGTGGCTGGCTGGCTCCAGAAAATCCACGATACGCAGGATGGTTCCCAGACCCAAGGTGACACCAGTGCCAAATTGGGCTGGTTTTGTAGTACCAAGTGCCTCCTGCAATCTGTCATCCAGAAGAGGGGCAGGTGAGCTTTGTTTTCTACTGAAATGGGACCAGGTTTGTGTCTGGGCATCTATGGCCGTCAGAGGCCGGCTGTTTCCTTAAAATCTACGATACGCAGGATGGTTCCCAGACCCAAGTTGGCACCAGTGCCACATCGAACTGGTTTGATAGTACCAACTGTCTCCTGCAATCTGCCATCGAGAAGCGGGGCAGGTGAGTTTTATTTCCCAGAGAAAAGGGCCGTGGTTTGTGTTTGGGGGCCTGTGGCTTGGAGTGGCCGGCTGGCTCATGAAAATTTACGACATGCAGGATGGTTCCCAGTACCAAAATGGCACCAGTGCCTATTCAGGCTGGTTTGATAGTACCCAGTGCCTCCTGTAATCTGCCATCCAGAGTCTCCTTCTAGATTGCAGATTGCAGGACCCACTTGGCACCTGTATACCAGCTCGACTTGTCACTGGTGCCAACTTGGGTCTGGCAAACATCCTGCCTATCTCAGATTTTCAGGAGCCAGCCAGCCACTACCAGCCATAGGCCCCCAAACAGAATCCTCAGGCCGTTTCCCTGCAAACAAAACTCACCTGCCCCGCTTCTGGATGGCAGATGGCAGGAGCCACTTGGTACTATCAAAACAGACATAATTGGCAGTGGTGGCACATTGGGTCTGGGAATCATCCAGCGTATCGTGGATTTTCAGGAGGCAGCCGTCTACTCCAAGCCATAGGCCCTCAAACACAATCCACGGCCCATTTCCCTTGCAAACAAAACTCAGCTGTCCCGCCTCTGGATGGCAGATTGCAGGAGCCACATGGTACTATCAAACCAGTGTGTCTTGGTACTGTTGCACTATTGGGTCTTGGAAGCATCCTGCCTATGGTAGATTTTCATGAGCCAGCAGGCCACACTCCGAGCCACAGGCCCCCAAACATAAACCACAGCCCTTTTCTCTAGCAAACAAAACTCAGCTTCCCCGCTTCTGGATGGCAGATTGCAGGAGCCACTTGGTCCTACCAAACCAGCCCGATTTGGCAGTGGAGCCGCCTTGAGTCTGGGAACCATCCTGCGTATTGTACATTTTCCAGAACTAGAGGGACACTGCAGGCCATAGGCCCCCAAACACAAACCTCGGCCCGTTTCTCTGGCAAAGAAAACTCAGCGGCCCCGCTTCTGGATGGCAGATTGCAGGAGCCACTTGATACTATCAAACCAGCCCGACTTTGCAGTGTTGCCACCATGGGTCTGGGAAACATCCTGCGTATTGTGGATTTTCAGGAGCTCGCCGGTCACTGCCTGCCACAGGCCGCGAAAGATAACCCTCGGCCCGTTTCCCTGGCAAAATGAACTCGCCTGCCCCACTTGTGGATGGCAGATTACACGAGCCACTTGGGACTATCAAACCAGCCCAACTTGGTAGTGTTGCCACCATGGGTCTGGGAAACATCCTGCGTATCGTGGATGTTCAGGAGCTAGCCTATCACTCCCTGACACAGGCTGCCAAAAAATACTTGGCCCTTTTTCCTGGGAGAAAAAAGTCAACTGCCCCGCTTCTGGATGGCAGATTGCAGGAGGCACTTGGTACTATCAAACCAGCCTGACTTGGCAGTGTTGCCACCTTGGGTCTGGGAACCATCCTGCATATAATGGATTGTCAGGAGCCAGCCGGCCTCTCACAGCCACAGGCCCCAAACACAAACCACAGCCCTTTACTCTGGCAAACACAACTTAGCTGCCCCGCTTCTGGAAGGCAGACTGATGGAGCCACTTGGTACTATCAAACCAGCCCTACTTGGCATTGGCGCCACCTTGGGACTGGGAACCATTCTGCCTGTCGTAGATTTTCAGGAGCCAGCTGCCCACTGCCGGCCATAGGACCCCAGACATATACCTAGGCCCGTTTCCCTGGCAAACAAAACTCAACCCTCTCCGCTTCTGGATGGAAGATTGTAGGAGCCACTTGGTACAGAAAAACGAGCCCAACTTGGCACTGGTGCCACCTTGGGACTGGGAACCATCCTGCCTATCGTGGATTTTCAGGACCCTGCCGGCAACTCCCAGCCATAGGCCCCTAAACACAAAACAAGACCCGTTTCCCTGGCAAACAAAAACCACATGCCAAGCTTCTGGACTGCAGATTGCAGGAGCCACTTGATACTATCAAACCAGCCCGACTTGGTGCTGGTGCCACCTTGGGTCGTGCAAACATCCTGCGAATCGTGGATTTTAAGGTGCCAGCCAGCCACTCCGGGCCATAGGCCCCCAGACACAAACCTCGGCCCGTTTCCCTGACAAAGAAATCTCACCTGCCCCAAATGTGTATGGCAGATTGCAGGAGCCACTTGGAGCTGTCAAACCAGCCCGACTTGTCATTGGTGCCACTTTGGGTCTGGGAACCATCCTGCGTATCGTAGATTTTCCAGAACCAGACGGACACTGCAAGCCATAAGCGCCCGACACAAACCTCGGCCTGTTTCCCTGGCAAGCAAAACTCAGCTGCCCCACTTGTGGATGGCAGATTGCACGAGCCACTTGGGACTGTCAATCCAGCCTGACTTGGCAGTGTTGCCACCATGGGTCTGGGAAACATCCTGCGAATCGTGGATTTTAAGGTGCCAGCCAGCCACTCCCTGCCACAGGCCCCCAAACAAAAACAACAGCACTTTTCCTTGGCAAACAAAACTCAGCTGCCTTGCTTCTGCATGGCAGATTGCAGGAGGCACTTGGAACTGTAAAACCAGCCTGACTTGGCATTGGTGCCACCTTGGGTCTGGGAACCATCCTGCGTATCGTAGTTTTTCCAGAACCAGACGGACACTGCAGGCCATAAGCCCCCGCCTAAAACCTCGGCCCGTTTCCCTGGCAAACAAAACTCAGCTGCCCTACTTGTGGATGGCAGATTGCACGAGCCACTTGGGACTGTCAATCCAGCCCGACTTGGCAGTGTTGCCACCATGGGTCTGGGAAACATCCTGCGAATCGTGGATTTTAAGGTGCCAGCCAGCAACTCCCTGCCACAGGCCCCCAAAGAAAAACAACAGCACTTTTCCTTGGCAAACAAAACTCAGCTGCCTTGCTTCTGCATGGCAGATTGCAGGAGGCACTTGGAACTGTAAAACCAGCCTGACTTGGCATTGGTGCCACCTTGGGTCTGGGAACCATCCTGCGTATCGTAGTTTTTCCAGAACCAGACGGACACTGCAGGCCATAAGCCCCCGCCTAAAACCTCGGCCCGTTTCCCTGGCAAACAAAACTCAGCTGCCCTACTTGTGGATGGCAGATTGCACGAGCCACTTGGGACTGTCAATCCAGCCCAACTTGGCAGTGTTGCCACCATGGGTCTGGGAAACATCCTGCGTATCGTGGATTTTTAGCATCTAACCGGTCACTCCCTGACACAGTCTACCAAAAAAAAAACTCGGCCCTTTTCCCTGGGAGACAAAAGTCATCTGCCCCGCTTCTGGATGGCAGATTGCTGGAGCCGCTTTGAACTGCCAAATAGACCTGACTTGGCAGTGTTGCCCCTTTTGGTCTCGGAGCCATCCTGCATGTAAATGATTTTAAAGAGCCAGCGGGCCACTCTCAGCCAAAGGCCCTGAAAGAAAAACCATGGCCCTTTACCCTTGCAAAAAAAACTCACCTGCCCTGCTTCTGGACGGCAGACTGCAGGAGCCAGTTGGTACGTTCAAACCAGCCCGACTTGGCAGTGGTGCCACGTTGGTTCTGGGAAGCATCCTGCGTATCGTGGATTTTCAGGAGACAGCCGGCCACTCCCAGTCACAGGCCCCCGACACAAACCTCGGCCCGTTTCCCTGGCAAACAAAACTCAGTTGCCCCGCTTCTGGATGGCAGAGTGCAGGAGCCACTTGATACTATCAAACCAGCCCGACTTGGCAGTGGTGCCACCTTGGGTCGTGCAAACATCCTGCGAATCGTGGATTTTAAGGTGCCAGCCAGCAACTCCCTGCCACAGGCCCCCAAAAAAAAACAACAGCCCTTTTCCTTGGCAAACAAAACTCAGCTCTCCCGCTTCTGCATGACAGATTGCAGGAGGCACTTGACACTGTCAAACCAGCCAACTTGGCAGTGGTGCCACCTTGGGTCTGGGAACCATCCTGTGTATCATGGATTTTCAGGAGCCAGCCGGCCTCTCACAGCCACAGGCCCCAAAACACAAACCACAGCCCTTTTCTCTGGAAAACAAAACTTAGCTGCCCCGCTTCTGGAAGGCAGATTGATGGAGCCACTTCTTACTACCAAACCAGCCCGACTTGGCATTTGCGCCACCTTGGGACTGGGAACAATCCTGCCTGTCGTAGATTTTCAGGAGCCAGCCGCCCACTGCCGGCCATAGGACCCCAGACACATATCTCGGCCCGTTTCCCTGGCAAACAAAACTCACCCCTCTCCACTTCTGAATGGCAGATTGCAGGAGCCACTTGGTACTATCAAATCAGCCTGACTTTGCACTGGTGCCACCTTGGGTCTGGGAACAATCCTGCCTATCGTGGATTTTCAGGAGCCAACCGGCCACTCCCAGCCACAGGCCCCCAAACACAAACCACGGCCCTTTACTCTGGCAAAAAAAACTCACCTGCCCCTCTTCTGGATGGCAGATTGAAGGAGCCACTTGGTACTATCAAACCAGCCCGACTTGGCAGTGGTGCCACGTTGGGTCTGGGAAGCATCCGGCGAATCGTGGATTTTCAGGAACCAGCTGGCCACTCCTAGCTATAGCACCCCAGACACAAACCACGGCCTGTTTCCCTGGCAAAAAAACCTCACCTGCTCAGCTTCTGGATGGCAGATTGCAAGAGCCACTTGGTACTATCAAAAAAGCCTTACTTGGCACTCGTGCCACCTTGGGTCTGAGAACCATCCTGCGTATCGTGGATTTTCAGGAGCCAGCCGGCCACACTCAGCCACAGGCCCCCGAATCCAAACCTCGACAGTTTTCCTTCGCAAAAAGAAATTACCTTCCCCCGCTCCTGGATGGCACATTGCAGAAGAAACATGGTACTATCAGACCAGCCCGACTTGGCACTGGTGCCACCTTGGGTGGTGCAAACATCTTGCGAATCGTGGATTTTAAGGTGCCAGCAAGCAACTCTCTGCCACAGGCCCCCAAACAAAAACAACAGCCCTTTTCCTTGGCAAACAAAACTCAGGAACCCCGCTTCTGCATGGCAGATTGAGGGAGGCACTTGACACTATCAAACCAGCCCGACTTGGCAGGGGTGCTGAGACGAAGTGGGGATCCATTCAGAATTAGGTGAAGTGCCCGGAAGAGGTGAGAGGTCTGTGGGGCCAAAGCTGAAGGAAAGGCCGCATTCCAGAGACAGCAAGGAGACAGAGAAAGGGAAACAGAAATTACCGCAAGGTCGATCTGCCCCAGACCTAGGAATTCCTCTGATAAAGAAGAACTAGTGCTAAATGTCACGCGGAATGAATATGTATGAACTTATTGTGAAACTGTATGCATATGCATTTGGGAGGGGGATAAAAGACGACCCGAGGTCTTCAGAGGTACGCTTGCCTATTGGGGAGGCTTGCGTCCGGCACGTGTCGTAATAAAGCATACCGAACTTTACAACTTTTACGAAGTTGTGAGGTTTCATCTTTTCTCCGCAAAACATTCTTGGCGAGCCAGCCAGGAGAAGGAGATACTTTTCGTCTCCATCTCTGTCCCCGCAGGGGCAGGGAGGGGACCGACGGACTCCTAGGCGCGCCCCAGGATTTTCCTGGTGGTGCTCCGCTCGTCTCGGCTTGCCTCCTGCTGGGACAGACAAGGACCTGCTGGCCTGCGGAGGAAGATACGGTATGTACTGAGGGGCCCCCGAGGGGGAGGAAGAAGAGCAAGAGAGTAAATCACCCAGAGACCCAGAGACGTCTGGGATCAGCTGATAGTTCAGCTGAGTTCAGCTGTTAGAGCAGCTGAAAACTGTATTAGAGACGGGGTTCATCATTCTGATAGAGCGGAACCGCTAGCAGCTCTGGGGGTGGGCTGGGTGAACCCGTGTATGCGTGTATTGGGGTTCATTGTTCTGATAGGGCAGAGCTGGACCCGCGTATGTTTTCTTTGCCTGTGTGTGTGAGTGGTGTCCGGACACTGTGTGGCTGTATGTTGCATTGTGTGATCAGCGCGCTGTGTTTGTAATCGTGCAAGTGTATGAAGTGTATGTTGTATAAAAGAGAGCAGATCCATAGTGCTCTACTGTGCGGGGGGGGAGTCCTACCCGCCGCCGGAGAGGCAGAGTAAGTGCCGGCCGAAGCAGGCCACGCGGGGGGGAAGCCCTACCCGCCGCTGGAGAGGCTGAGTAAACATCAGCCGAAGCAGGCTGCGGGGGCGGGGAGCGCCCGACAGAGAAAACAGAGGAAAACAGAGTAAACTGTAGAAAAGTGTGGGTGAGAACGGTTGTTGAATAAAGGTGGTATATTGTGGTGTAGGTTGTGTACACTCTCACCGTGGCTAGACGAACCCGAGGGGTTCCTCTGCCTCAGTGGTTTGGACTCGACCCCTGGGAGTTTGTGAATCCGGTGAATTATTGGATAGATAGGGGAGACGAACGAGTTCATTTAGAGGGGCTCTACCGGACTTCAGCTGGCACTCTCGTAAGTCTGGACTGGGAACAGCTTGCCGTAGAGGATTTAGAGCTCCCTGTAATAAATGGAATAGCTTGCCTTTGCAGGAAATTTCCAGTAGCCTTTGGTGCATCAAGGGGCTGGCACGCTGCGTGGGTATTATTAGAGTGCATAGTTTGTGGGAAACGCTGGTATTGCTGTTCCAGCAGGCGACGGGGCACTTGCCCCAAGTGTAAGTTAGAGGTTTCTCATCGAACTGATTCAGAGTCGAAGATCTTAAAGCTTTTGTGTGGAAAATCGCATCTGGTACCTGCCACTTGGAGTATGTGGGAGGAGGACTGGGAAGCTACTGTGAAGTCCTGTGAAAAGAGGTTTGGGTGGAAGCGAGAGAGGGCAAGAAGGAAATAATGGGAACTAACCAGAGCAAGGTAGTTCCACGGGCTAGCCCCTTAGGGTGCATCTTGGCCCACTGGAAGGAAATCACTAGCCAGGGGGGCTCTGAGAATAAAAAGGATTTAATCCAGTATTGCACACGCTGGTGGCCCTTGTACAGGTTAGGGGACAGAGCAAGGTGGCCACCCACTGGAACCCTAGACTATAATACTTTACTGCAGTTAATGTTGTTTTTAAGACGGGAAGGTAAATGGGATGAGGTTTCATATGCTGATATGTTTTTTGTTTTAAGGAATCACCAAGAGTGGCAAAAGGACTGTGGGATTAAATCACCCTCAGACCCACTGGTCTTGGCCCTCGAAAAAGATAACAAGGCAAAGAGAGGGCAAATCAAATGCTGTTGTTCAGCATGCAGTATAGGACAACGGTGTATGAGATCGGATAAGGTCTATCGTTCTGAGGAGCAAGAACGAGACTCATTTGAGTGGGTGAAAGGTCCTCCAGCTCCTCCCCGGGGGGGGGAGGCGGAGGAGGTTGAGGCTGAAACCGAGGATGAGGAGGAAGGGAACTTCCCCAAAAAGGAGGAGGACTCAGGTGGGGAGGGCACATCTACTAGAACCCACCCTACGCGTGGGAGTCCAATTGCATCTAGAACTAGGAGGCAAGTAGTGCTACAGGCCCCCCTGCAACAGGCAGTGGGACCAGAAGGGGCCAAATTGATGATCAAAGTGCCATTTACCACCCTTGATTTAGAAGCATGGGAAAGGATTGCAAGGAATTATCGTGTTGACCCGATACTCACTGCCAAACGCTTACGATATGTTATCAAACAACACAATCCAGACTGGGCTGACATCCAGCTGCTACTAGATGCTTTCACTGAGACTGAGAAACAGCTGATCTTAAAGACAGCAGGGAATTTGGCAGAGGATTACTGTAAGGCCACACAGCTGGATGTAAAAGAACATTTCCCCCTCCAAGATCCAGAATGGGATCCTAATGTGTCGGCAGAGGTAAAGAAATTAACAGAGTATCAAGAGTGGATAGCAACAGGGGTAGAAAGAGCTATTCCAAAAACCATAAACTGGTCTGCCTTATATTCCCTTAAGCAGGGGCCTTCTGAGACTCCATCTGAATTCCTAGAGTGTTTGAGGGATGCTATGCGTCGTCATACATCATTAGATCCGGAGTCTGAGATAGGCATAAATCAACTAGTTAATTCATTTTTGGGGCAGTCTGCTGGAGATATCAGACGTAAACTTCAGAAAATTCGGGGACCAGATGGGAGGAATCTCGAAGCCTTGTTAGAGGAAGCCTGGAGAGTATTTAGTAACCGGGAGGAAGGATATAAACAGGGAATGAAAAGGTTGGTGGCAGTGGTACAGGAGGAAAGGCAGAGGAAATACAACCAGAGACCGCCGAGACAGGGACCACCTCTGCTGGACAGGAACCAGTGTGCAATCTGCAAAAGAATTGGTCACTGGAAAGGCCAATGCCCAGAACGAAGAAGGAGTAACCAACAGATGGCTGCACACGTACAAGATAACTGAGGAGGACCGGAGGATTCTACCCCAGCAGATCCACTGGTTATAACAATGAGGCTGGGGGAAGAAGGGAGAAGGGTGGAATTTTTGGTTGACACGGGGGCTACATATTCAGTTTTAAATAAGGCTTTAGTACCTGTGGAAAATGATTATGTTGTAGTGCAGGGGGCAACTGGCCAGTCTGAAAGGGCATATTTTTGTAAACCTTTGAGGTATAAATTGGGAAAACAATGGGGTATTCATAAATTCTTGTACATGCCTAACTCACCAAGAGCACTCTTAGGGAGAGATTTATTGGAACAGTTACAAGCAACCATTACATTCAAAAAGGGGGAAATTACTCTGGAGGTAAATGATCAAAAATACATAGAGTTATCAAGTTTAACTCTGACAGCTATTGGCATTAAGGAAGAAATTGATGAAGAAATACTGAGTCAGGTATTTCCTGGGGTGTGGGCCTCTGATGTGCCAGGGAGGGCGAAAAATGCCTCTCCCATAATAATCAAACTCAAGGAGGGGGGGCAACCAGTGAGAATCAAGCAGTACCCCCTAAAGAAAGAGGATAGGGAAGGAATCAGCCCAATAATTGAAAATTTTCTGCGGTTAGGATTACTGAAAGAATGCCAATCTGATTTCAATACCCCCATCTTACCTGTTCGGAAACCTGATGGGTCATACCCGATAGTACAGGATTTGAGGGCTGTCAATAAAATAACAGAAGATCTGTATCCGGTGGTAGCCAATCCATACACTTTACTAACTTGCCTAACACCTGAGCTAACCTGGTTTACTGTTTTAGATCTAAAGGATGCCTTCTTTTGCCTCCCCATCCATGAAGCCAGCCAAAAAATTTTTGCATTTGAATGGGAAAGCCCTAAGAGTGGGCGCAAAACCCAGCTCACATGGACCAGAATACCCCAAGGCTGGAAAAATTCCCCTACTTTGTTCGGGGAGCAACTTGCAAAGGATCTGGAGTCCTGGGAAGCTCCACAGGAAGAAGGAAGGCTTTTGCAGTATGTGGACGACCTTCTAGTGGCCACTCAGACGAGGGAAGCATGTGTGGCCTGGACGGTAAGCCTTTTGAATTTCCTAGGACTCCAAGGATACAGAGTATCAAAGAAAAAGGCGCAGATAGTAAAACAGAAAGTTATCTACCTGGGGTACGAGGTGAGTGCTGGGCAACGGACTTTAGGGCAGGCTCACAAGGAAGCCATATGCCAGACCCCAAAACCCCAGACCATAAAAGAGCTCCGAACCTTCTTAGGCATGGCAGGATGGTGCCGGCTGTGGGTTTATAACTATGGACTGCTTGTCAGACCCCTCTATGCCCTGATTGCCGATGGAAGCAGAGATCTCCAGTGGACAAAAGAAGCAACACGGGCCTTTCACCAGCTGAAGAATGCTCTCATGTCAGCTCCAGCTTTGGGACTTCCAGATGTGAGTAAACCATTCTTCCTATTTTCCCATGAGAAACCGGGAATTGCCCTGGGAATACTGGCTCAGGACTTGGGTCCATACCGAAGGGCAGTTGCCTACCTCTCTAAACAACTAGATGCAACAGCCAAAAGATGGCCAGGTTGCCTCAGAGCTGTAGCAGCAGTTGTGCTGAACATTCAAGAGGCACGCAAGTTTACTCTGGGACAAAAATTGACTGTGCTAGTGTCCCACACTGTATCTGCAGTACTGGAAGTAAAGGGTGGCCACTGGCTTTCGCCACAGAGATTTCTGAAATACCAGGCCATCATGGTAGAGCAAGATGATGTAGAGATCGTGGTGACTAATATTGTCAACCCAGCTTCCTTTCTCAGTGGAAACCAAGGAGAAGCAGTACACCATGATTGCCTGGAGACCATCGAAGCGACCTACTCCAGCCGCCCAGACTTAAAGGACACCCCTCTGGAAGATACAGAGACCTGGTTCACTGACGGGAGCAGCTATGTTACCAATGGGAAGCGACATGCTGGGTATGCAGTGACCACCTACAGAGAGGTAATCGAGTCTGGACCCTTACCAACAGGTACCTCCGCGCAGAAGGCTGAGATAATTGCCCTGACCCGTGCCTTGGAAAGGGCAAAAGGGAGGAGGATAAACATCTACACAGACTCGAGGTACGCATTCGGAGTTGTACATGCACATGGGGCCATCTGGAAGGAGAGAGGACTGCTTACCTCACAGGGAAAGAACATCAAACATGCACAAGAGATAATCCAGCTGCTGGAAGCAGTTCAGCTGCCTGAAAAGGTAGCAATTATGCATATTAAGGCACACCAAAAAGTGAGCTCAGAATTGGAAGAAGGAAATGAGCTGGAGGATAGAGAGGCAAAAGAAGCAGCAAAAGGTGAGGTAGTTACTGAAGGAGCCCTTATTCCAGATGGACAAATCTCCCTTGAAGGTAAGCCAGAATACAACAAGAGAGATAGGAAATTAATTGAAGATCAAAAAGGGACGTATAACCAAGAAGTATGGGCTACCATTGAAAAGAAGCTGGTAATCCCTTCCCATCTATTGTGGTCACTAGTAAGGGAGGAACACCAGAAAACGCACTGGGGAATAGATGCCCTATACACCTACCTGATTGAAAGAATTGTTGCTAGGAATTTATATGCCACTATTACTCAGGTGACCCGACAGTGTGATCTTTGCCTCCAGACTAACTCCAAAAACACCCCCAGACTGAAACTCGGTCAGATTGGGAGAGGCCATGGGCCTGGACAGCAGTGGCAAATTGACTTTTCAGAACTCCCAAGGAAAGGGGGGTATCGGTATTTGCTGGTATTGACAGATACATTTTCAGGGTGGCCAGAAGCGTTCCCCACCAGAACTGTCAAAGCTCGAGAGGTGACCAGAGTATTATTACAAGAAATAATACCACGCTTCGGAGTTCCAGCCACAATATCCTCAGATAGAGGATCACATTTCGTTTCCAAAATAGTACAACAGATTAGTAGCCACCTGGGCATAGACTGGGAACTCCACACTCCCTACCGCCCCAATCAAGCGGCCAGGTGGAGAAGTTGAATCATTTGATTAAACAGCAAATCATAAGACTGGGGCAGGAAGCTAATCTACCTTGGCCCCAGGCTCTTCCAATAGCACTGTTGCGAATTCGAACGAAACCTCGAGCTAAAGAAAAGTTAAGCCCTTTTGAAATACTCGATGGAAGACCATATGGAATACAAAAGGGAGTGTCCACCCATATTGGAGAGGTAACACTAGCCACCTACATGGTGGCTTTAAACAAACAGCTCAAGGAAATTGAGAAACATGTGGCTGGAACTCGGAGCAGGGAATTAGATGGGCCAGTACATAATATACAACCTGGAGATTATGTATATGTTAAGTCTCTTACAGAAAAGACCTTGGAACCACAGTGGGAAGGACCATTCCAAGTGCTTCTCACCACCTTCACTGCAATCAAAATCAAGGAGCAGAACGCCTGGATTCATCACTCTCGGGTGAAGAAGGCCCAGAAACCTCTTGAGGAGTGACGCCAGGAGACGATGAACTGAGACTAAAACTTACTCGGGCAAAATGAGTATATTGCGGTCGGGAGTAGCTCATATTTTAGTTTGTAGAATTGTTTTGTATGTAATCATAACTAAGGTTTTAGAACTTGAAAGTACCTTTATTCAGAGCAATGCTGAATGGCCTTGGTCCCAGGCGTTTAATCAGTATACTGGATCCATGGGAAAACCTTCTGAGATAAAGGATTTAAACCTATCCACTGTGGTAATTCATGGAGATCAGGTATATGGGGAGCAGGAATGGCAGGAACAGAGGCTGTGGACACTTCAAGGGATCAGAGGAGAAGAAATTAAGGTAGGATGCCGGATGATAAATGGGACAGCTTACGAGAGACCAAATGAGATTAGTGTCTCAACCTCTCCTGGTGTACATGAACGCCAGAAAATCTGTGATAGCCTAAATGAATCAGACTGCTGGTGTAATTTCACCTTAATACAGCCTGTAGAAATAACTTGCCTTTGGGCACAGGAAGATATCGGGCTTTCATTTAAATTCAAAATAGATACTACACCTTTTACCACAGCAGAACCCTATACAGCCCACACCAAGACTCAAATAGTTCAGACTCAACCCAAACTTTAACCTGAGGTGTATGGGGTAGGCCCCTATGTAGTAAGGAATGTGGGTGAGCAGCAACTATTATTCAATCCAGAATGGTCTCTCAAACGTGTGGAGTTGATAATGCAAATTAACATCTCAAAAATCCAACCAGCCTGCTCCTCCTTCCTAAAAACTTCATTTGGGGGCTGGACAACATGGTTACAAAAACAGGCATACCTCAGGAACAGAACAAGAAGGGATCTAACTGGCATATTAGGGACAGGATTAGGAGTTTTAAATGGAATTGATTCAGAAATACTGATGAATAGACTGGCCACTGCAGCAGGTAGCCTAACAAAATTGAAGCAACCCTTGCAGTCATCTCTATTGGCATTAGGAACTAGGCAGTGGCAGATTTCGAAAGTTCTGTCAAAATGGGAAACGGCCGGGGACCAAGACCACAAGCTGATAGTAGAAGCGCTTGGTACACTTCAAGATAATGTGTCTTTAGCTTTCAGTTGTATACAAGCACAGTTATGGATGCAGGCAACAGCAGCTCTGATCATACGGGAAGGGGGTGAAGGTAATTTTCCAGCTGAAATTCGGAAGGTTGTGTGGGATAATGCAATTGATTTTGAAAGGAAATTTCAGTCCTGGTGGACTATGGTGAATTTCACCTATGATCCTGTTTCTAATGTGGCAACTGCCTTTGTGCTTACCATACGTAATGCCACTGTTTATGTTATCCATCCCATCATCGCCCTAGTATTAAACCATGAAAAAAACATACTCTATCCCTCAGAACATAGAGTATGGGCACGAAAGATGAATGGAAAGTGGCAGACAGTAAACTTAGAATCCTGCATTACTAGAGAACAGATGGGATTCATTTGCGAAAGCAATACTATTAATGCTCAGGATGTGTGTTTGGACACTGAACAGAGTATTTGTCACTTTGAAATTCATCCAGTCACTGACCAGAGAACTGTGCTCGTATATACTGGAAAAGGGTGTGTGTGTCTAAGGACTACCTGTGCTTCAGTAAATATTGATAGCAATGATGTTATTCTGTCTAGTAAAAATATTCTAACTTCTGTATTTGTAATTTTGTTAAGATTATCGGGTGTGATTTTTCGTACTTGGCCCCAGTGACATCCCACCAGCTGAATAAAGCTAATTACACAATGTATCACAGACTACCACCTACCCCTATTGGGATGAACCTTATATTAGTGAAACAATTAATTGAGCACCAAGACTTATTGGAAATCCTGAAGGAAATCCAAGAAAGTGGAAAGAAAACCTTAATTACAGTCCAACACGATACAAAGGAGATAACCAGGGTTCTACAAAGAATAAAACAAAATATGGATCATCACTGGTGGGATCTGATCTTTGGGTGGTCACCAACTGCGAATGGAATCCTTAATAAGTTGTGTCACCCCAGTGTAGTTTTACTAATATCAGTTGGGATAAGTTTAGGACTATCTATTACATTGTTAATTTGGAACTGTAGGATGCTACAACGAATAGCTGTACTAACCTCTTTGTCAAACGTGCATGGTGAAGCGTTAAAAGACACTTACTGTTGTGAAGGTTTTCATTAAGTAAAAGAATTTACTTATTTCCTAGGAAAGGGGGGAATGAGACGAAGTGGGGATCCATTCTGAATTAGGTGAAGTGCCCGGAAGAGGTGAGAGGTCTGTGGGGCCAAAGCTGAAGGAAAGGCCGCATTCCAGAGACAGCAAGGAGACAGAGAAAGGGAAACAGAAATTACCGCAAGGTCGATCTGCCCCAGACCTAGGAATTCCTCTGATAAAGAAGAACTAGTGCTAAATGTCACGCGGAATGAATATGTATGAACTTATTGTGAAACTGTATGCATATGCATTTGGGAAGGGGATAAAAGAAGACCCGAGGTCTTCAGAGGTACGCTTGCCTATTGGGGAGGCTTGCGTCCGGCACGTGTCGTAATAAAGCATACCGAACTTTACAACTTCTACGAAGTTGTGAGGTTTCATCTTTTCTCCGCAAAACAGTGTCACCTTAGGGCTGGGAACCATCCTGCGTATTGTGGATTTTCAGGAGCCAGACGGCCACTCCAGGCCATAGGCCCCCAAACAAAAACCTCCTCCCGTTCCCTGGCAAACAAAACTCAGCTGCCCCGCTTCTGTATGGCAGATTGTAGGAGACACTTCGTACAGAAAAACGAGCCCGACTTGGCACTGGTGCCACCATGGGTCTGGGAACCATCCTGCGTATTGTAGATTTTCAGGAACCAGCGGAAACTGCAGGCAATTGGCCCCCAGAGAAAAACATCGGCCCTTTTCCCTGGTAAACAAAATTCAGCTGCCCCGGTTCTTGATGGAAGATTGCAGGAGCCACTTGGAACAATCGAACCAGCCCGGCTTGGTACTGATATCCATCTTGGGTCTGGGAACCATCCTGCCTATCGTAAATTTTCAGGAACAATCCGGACACTGCAGGCAATAGGCCCCCAGACACAAAACTTGACCCGTTTCCCTGGCAAGCACAACTCACCTGCCCCTCTTCTTGATGGCAGATGGCAGGAGCCACTTGGGACTATCAAACCAGCTCGACTTGGCAGTGTCGCCACCATGGGTCTGGGAAACATCCTGCGTATCGTGGATGTCCAGGAGCTAACCTACCACTCCCTGACACAGGCTGCCAAAAAAAACTCAGCCCTTTTTCCTGGGAGACAAAAGTCACCTGCCCCGCTTCCAGATGGCAGATTGCAGGACCCACTTGGTACTATCAAACAAGCCTGACTTGGCACTGGTGCCACCCTGAGTCTGGGAAAACTCACGCGTATCGTGGATTTTCAGGAGCCAGACGGCCACTCCCAGCCATAGGCCCCCTAACATAAACCGCCTCCCGTTCCCTGGCAAAGAAAACTCACCTGCCCTGCTTCTGGATGGCAGATTGCAGGAGGCACTTGGTACTATCAAACCAGCCTGACTTTGCACTGGTGCCACCTTGGGTCTGGTAACCATCCTGCGTATCATGTATTGTCAGGAGCCAGCCGGCCTCCCACAGCCACAGGCCCCCGAACACAAACCACAGCCCTTTTCTCTGGGAAACAAAACTTAGCTGCCCCGCTTCTGGATGGCAGATTGATGGAGCCACTTCTTACTATCAAACCAGCATGACTTGGCATTGGTGCCACCTTGGGTCTGGGAACCATCCAGCGTCTAACGGATTTTCAGGAGCCAGCCGGCCACTCCCAGCCACAGGCCCCCAAACACAATTCACGGCCCTTTTCCCTTGGAAACAAAACTCACCTGGCCCACTTCTGAGTGGCAGATTGCAGGAGGCACTTGGTACTATCAAACCAGCCTGACTTGGTGCTGGTGCCACCTTGGGTCTGGGAACCATCCTGTGTATCATGGATTGTCAAGAGCCAGCCGGCCTCTCCCGGCCACAGGCCCCAAACTAAAACAACGGTCCTTTTCCTGGCAAGCAAAACTCAGCGGTGCGGCTTCTGGATGGAAGATTGGAGGAGCGACTTGGTACTATACAACCTGCCCGACTTGCTACTGTTGCCATCTTGGGTCTGGGAACCATCCTGCGTATCGTGGACTTTAAGGGTCCAGCCGGCCACTCCCAGCCACAGGCCCCCAAACAAAAACCACGGCCCTTTTCCCTTGGAAACAGAACTCATCCGGCCCGCTTCTGGAAGGCAGATTGCAGGAGCCACTTGGTGCTATCAAACCAGCCTGACTTGGCACTGGTGCCACCATGGGTCTGGGAAACATCCCGCGCATCGTGGATTTTCAGGAGCCAGACGGCCACTCCAGGCCACAGGCCCCCTTCCACAAACCTCCGCCTGTTGCCTGGCAAACAAAACTCACCTGCCCTGCTTCTGGATGGCAGATTGCAGGAGGCACTTTGTACTATCAAAACAGACTGTCTTGGCACTGGTGCCACCCTGGGTCTGGGAACAATTTTGCGTATCATGGATTTTACGCGTCCACCCTTCCCCTCCCAGCCACAGGCCCTAAAACACAAACCACGGCCCTTTTCCCTTGCATACAAAACTCACCTACCCCTCTTCTGGATTGTGGGATCTCAGCACCTCAGGACAGAGGTGCAGAGTGGCCGAGAACACCCTTGGGGGGCTCGGGAGTCATGGAATGTTGCCAGAAGTGTCTGGTGACAGGACTTTGATCCTACACAAGAGATGACACCTGTATGAGGACTGGGAGGATTTCACTTGGTGAATGGTGAAGGGATAAGTTAATTAAGGTGTAGAACACAGGGTTTAGGATTTCTGTACAGGGGGGTCTAAAGAAGTAAGATGGAGGAATTGCGGTGTGTCCTGTCCTTCTTCTTCTTCTTCTTGGCCTCCATCTTCTGTGGTGATGGTGGCACTTTGGGATTGGTCTTTACTAGAAGTGCACCGGTTAAAAGGAGTAGAAAGTATTGGAGAAAAATTATAAATATTGTACACGTAACTTCGAATATAAAGATAAGTGACCGCCCCAGGGGCTGCGGGAGTGTGCCCATGGCTGACTTGCTGTGCAGACCTCTGTCGGGCTGAAAGAAAATCTTTTAGATAAACAATTAATAAACACTGAGACCGAAACAAGATCAGAAGTCTCTCCTCGTCCTTTGAAGCGCCGGGCTGCCCAAGGCCACTCTGGGCCTTTCCAGGCCACCTAAACAGCTGAGAAACCGACACTGGATGGCAGATTGCAGGAGTCATTTGTTACCATCAAACCAGCCTGACTTGGAACTGGTGCCACCTTGGGTTTTCGAACCATCCTGCGAAAGCTGTTTTGGACAATTTTCTTCCTGCCAAACACTTGGCAGACCTCCGTGCAACGTCTAGAACACGATGGGAATTGTTTTCTGTGCTGGCACAGTTTTTCCTAGCCAGACATAGTGGAAAAGCTTTCTGCTAAGATGTAGACTAAAAAAGACGTTAAACAGGAAAGTACGATGCTCTCCGGAGCTAAACGCCGCTCCCGGGCGTCTTGCCGCAGAAGCCGCGCTCCGGAGAGAACTGTGACCAGCACAATCGTCTTTGCGCGAAGTAGCCGCTTCTTCGCCTCCGGGAGCCGGAGAGAGAAGCAGCTTCGGGAAGGTGAAGGAGGAAGCTGTACAACACTGGGATTGTGTGCGCACCTTGCCAACTGATAGAAAACAATACCTTTGCGCTCTCCTTACTTTTCCAATCACATGAACATTCGATTGGAAGCTGTTTTGGACAACTTTTCTTTTCTTCCTGCCAAAAACTTGGCAGACATCCGTGCAATGTCTAGAACACGATGGGAGTTGTTTTCTGTGCTGGCACAGTTTTTCCTAGCCAGACATAGTGGAAAAGCTTTCTGCTAAGATGTAGACTACAAAAGACGCTAAACACGAAAGTACGATGCTCTCCGGAGCTAAAAGCCGCTCCCGGGCGTCTTTCGGCAGAAGCCGCGCTCCGGAGGGAACTGTGACCGGCACAATCGTCTTTGCGCGAAGTAGCCGCTTCTTCGCCTCCGGGAGCCGGAGAGAGCGGCAGCTTCGGGAAGGTGAAGGAGGAAGCTGTACAACACTGGGATTGTGTGCGCAGCTTGCCAACTGATAGAAAACAGTACCTCTGCACTCTGCTGCCTTTTCCAATCACATGAACATTCGATTGGAAGCTGTTTTGGACAACTTTTCTTTTCTTCCTGCCAAACACTTGGCAGACCTCCGTGCAACGTCTAGAACAAGATGGGAGTTGTCTTCTGTGCTGGCACAGTTTTTCCTAGCCAGACATAGTGGAAAAGCTTTCTGCTAAGATGTAGACTACAAAAGACGCTAAACACGAAAGTACGATGCTCTCCGGAGCTAAAAGCCGTTCCCGGGCGTCTTGCCGCAGAAGCCGCACTAAGGAGAGCACTGTGACCGGCACAATCGTCTTTACGCGGATAGCCGCTTCTTCGCCTCCGGGAGCCGGAGAGAGAGGCAGCTTTGGAAAGGCGACGAAGGAAGCTGTACAACATTGGGACTGTGTGCGCAGATTGCCAACTGATAGAAAACAGTACTTTTGCACTCTGCTGACTTTTCCAATCACATGAACATTCGATTGGAAGCTGTTTTGGACAACTTTTCTTTTCTTCCTGCCAAACACTTGGCAGACATCCGTGCAACATCTAGAACACGATGGGAGTTGTTTTCTGTGCTGGCACAGTTTTTCCTAGTCAAACATAGTGGAAAAGCTTTCTGCTAAGATGTAGACTAAAAATGACGCTAAACAGAAATGTACGATGCTCTCCGGAGCGAAAAGCCACTGCCGGGCATCTTTCGGCCAAAGCCACTCTACTGAGAGCACTGTGACCCGCACAATCGTCTTTGCTCGAAGTAGCCACTTCCTCGCCTCCGGGAGCCGGAGAGAGCGGCAGCTTCGGAAAGGCGACGAAGGAAGCTGTAAAACATTGGGATTGTGTGCGCAGCTTGTCGACTGATAGAAAAGAGTACCTTTGCACTCTCCTGACTTTTCCAATCACATGAACATTCGATTGGAAGCTGTTTTGGACAACTTTTCTTTTCTTCCTGCCAAACACTTGGCAGACATCCGTGCAACATCTAGAACACGATGGGAGTTGTTTTCTGTGCTGGCACAGTTTTTCCTAGTCAGACATAGTGGAAAAGCTTTTTGCTAAGATGTAGACGGCGAGAGAGCCTAAAGACTGGATGTAAGCAAATGACACCCATCTTCAAAAAAGACAATTAGGAGGACTCAGAATAGTACAAACCAGCCAGCCTCTTTTTTATCCCCAGGAAGTTGATGAAGCAGCTCTTCCTGGAAAACCTTGCCAGGCACATGAAAGACGACAAAATAATGTAGTTCACATGATTTTTCAGGGGAATTTCATGCTGAACATCACTTTTAACTCCTCTGATGAATCAACTTGACTGGTAGATGAAGGAAATAGTATCTTCCTGGGCTTCAGGGAGGTTTTTGACATATCTCTACATGGCAGCACACATACATATGCAAGCAGTAGTGCAAAGGGGAGGGAATCAGTGTCTTTTCAGTGATGCTGAGTGAAAAGACAAGAGGCAGTGGGCACACACTGAAATACAGGAGATTGCCTTTGAACATCAGTAAATGTTTCTTTACTGTGAGGGTGACTGAACCACGGCACAGACTGCCCAGAAAGATTGTGGAGCCTGGATCTTTGAAGACATTAAAAGTACACCCAGATAGAATCCTGGGCAAGAGGCTCTAGGTATCCTGGTTTAGGCAGGGGGTTTGGGCCTGGTTAGCCCCACCAACCCCTTCCACTCTCATTCATTCTGTGCTAGTGAATTCTCTTCAAGATGCATTTCAAGCACTGGCATGACAAAGTTCTGTGCAGACAGAGATCCAAATGGACATGGCATCTAAGTTCCTTAAGCAGTGTTCAAGAAGAATGTAAAACTCTGGCACAAGTGTCTCTTCCCTAACTGAATCCCTTTCATGGGAAAATTCCCAGCTCTAGAAAGATCTTCTGATACGCATGCTTAAGACTGAAACTGGCTGAGCAAATTTCTCCCTATGTGTATCTACGACCAGTTAGGATCTTCACCCAAAGTGCTGTCAACATAGTCACAGAATGCCTATTGTTAAGAAGTGACAACTTCCATCAGAATGGCAACTATTGGTCCACAAAATGGATTAATGGATGGGAATTATCTACTTGGGTTAAAAACAAAAATAAAGAGTTGGTCTTTATTTATCAATTTCATTGCAATATTGATAAGGGAAGAAAAAGACCTAAGTCCTTGACTTTCTTAACTCGAGGAAAGATTTTAAAAATTCCTTGTAAAAATGTATGATCACAATCAGACTACTGAAACCATTTTAGTTGGGAAAAAAGTTCAAAAATTGTCTAGATAGTGGCAAAGAAGCCAAGAAAACAGGAAAGAAACAAAAAGAGAGCAAAAGAGTCAGCTTGAGTGTACAAGCTCGTTCTAGAAGTAGTCTGCTGGGGAAAGGAACCCCCAGTTGAATTTCCAATGTATTCCTGCGCTTGATTCAGTAACTGGTCAATGTAAAAACCAATCCTTTTGTACAACTTCTTCCAGCAACAAAAGCTCCAGCAGGTTGACACTACCATCATGCCTGTTCCAGACATATTTAAAAGAGAAATGATGATTTTCTTGAAAACCTACTTGCATAAAAGTTGCAAGATGGTGGAGGGATTCCCACATCCTCCTTCCTCCATCTGGCTTGAAAGTATATTTGATAAAATATGCAACAAATCACATGATTTATAAGGGAGAGTCAAATGGATGATTTGGGAATTGATCTCTTGTTGATAGTAAACTTCATATCCACTCGGCGTGACCTTTTTAAAACAAAATGTGGAGATGAGGCGTGAATCTGCCACAACAATTGTAAAGCAAACATACACACTCCCCTTCACATGTCCCCCCTTCCACACACACCTAGGCACACACAGAGATCAGCATAGCAGATCATGAACACCTTGGAAAAGACTGAAATGCTAAATGCCTCTCTTGATGGGCAAAAGAGCTGGTGCAGTAATTCAAATGCCTGGTACAAAAATTCTGTTTAATATTTAGCTCCTATTTAAAACACATCTTTTCATTTCATTCTATTTACAGAATATTTTCATTTCATTTGTTTCTTTAAAATTACTTAGTTCTCACCTGTTGTATGTCTAGGAATATTTTCTTCCAAAAATAGAAAAAAATAGATGATATCTTTTCAGCAGAAAACCTTGGTTGATACAATTTTAAACCATCATGATATGGAAGAATTCTTCTGTCCCTCTTGAAGGTGGAAGAGGGATTTGGATCACAGATCATGTACAATGAAATACTTGACATGTTTAAGATGCTTTCAATCAATTTTGATCGTCAATTGCTTATTCGTTGTAAACAGTAATTTTTCAGTGAAGGGAAAATGTGTGTGGTATATCTACATGATTTGTTCAAACCCAGTTCCTACTTATGGCCAGGCTAAATTCCAGTAAATAATGTCCCGAATGGTATTTTGCCGCCTTCTTTGGCACTTCATGAAATCTTACCCTGATGAAGTGCTGAAACACAGAGATTTTCTCTTAGAGAGTGTCTCATGTTGTAACCCATCCCATGGATTTTATGCTGTAATTCTTATCTCTTTTAAAATTTGCTATCTTCTGTACAGTTTTCATGAACATTTCTGTTACAGTAGTGAATAGCACAGATAAATGTCATTTTGTACAACTTTGAATTTACCCCAAGAGCTGAGAGAAAACTTGCTCCAATACTTCAATCCGAGTTTCTTCTATAGTCCAACTTTGTTTCTCTACCATCAAGCTTCTCCTTTGTTGCTGCTCCAAGCCCCGTCCAAGATGACCTTGAATACTTTCAGGGATGGGACACCCACAACTTCTCTGGGCAACCTGTTCCAGTGTTCCAGCACTCCCACAGTAAAAAAGGCCTTCCTTTCATCTAATATGTATAGGAAATCATAAATCTAGACATAGAAACTTGGAGTGCAAATTTGAAATTCTTTGGATTTGAAGCACATTTTATATGAATACTGACTTACAGATGACTAAAAGATGTTGATGGGCATTTGAGCTGACAAGTTTTGAAAAAGTGCACGGAAATTAAAATTGAAACCACTAAAATGAAAAACTTCTTGCCATATTTTTTTCCTTACCTTTTCAAAATTGCATATGTCAGATATCAGCGCTTCATGCAAACTTCTCACATGCTCTCAGAGAAAAAGCTTTTCTTTCAGACTAAGTTGCGGTTGACGTAGAACACTAGCAGTAGTGAAAGTTTTTCTGGGCATCAGGGCAGCACCTTCTCCTTGGATTTGTGTGCAGAATGCATTTTATCCAAACTGGAAAATAGATCCCAGCTCTGTTCTATTCATCATTCTTACTACCTCAGGCCTGAAGATTCTGTGAAAAGTAGCCTGTGGACGTTGAAGATAGCGCATGTGAAACAGATGAGAGGTGATGGAGAAGTTGAGGGAGAGGAGAAAGAGCATATGTCCCAGTACTGAAACTAGAAAGTATTTCTTCACGTGATCATGGCAGATTGCAGGAGCCACTTGGTACTATCAAACCAGCCCGACTTGGCACTGGTGCCACCTTGGGTCTGGGAAGCATCATGCGTATCGTGGATTTTCAGGAGGCAGCCGGCCACTCCCAGCCATAGGTCCCCCAAATACAAACCACGCACCTTTTCTCTGGCCAACAAAACTCACCTTCCCCGCTTCTGGATGGCAGATGGCAGGAGCCGCTTGGTACTATAAAAGTGGCCTGTCTTGGTACTGGTGCCACCATGGGTCTGGCAACCATCCTGCGTAACCTGGATTTTCAGGAGCCAGCCGGCAACTCCCAGCCACAGGCTCGCAAACACAAACCACGGCCCTTTTCCCTGGGAAACAAAAGTCACCTGCTCCGCTTCTGGAAGGCAGACTGCAGGAGCCACTTGGTGCTATCAAACCAGCAAAACTTGGCAGTGGTTCCACGTTTGGCCTGGGAACCATCCTGCGTATTTTGGATTTTCAGGAGGCAGCCGGCCACTCCCAGCCACAGGCCCTCAAACTCACACCACGGCCCTTTTCCCTGCAAACAAAACTCACCTGCTCCGCTTCTGGGTGGCAGATTGCAGGAGCCACTTGGTACTGTCAAACCAGCCCAACATGGCACTGGAGCCAGCTTTGGTCTGGGAAGCATCCTGCCTATCTTGGATTTTCAGGAGCCTACTGGCCACTTCATGCCATAGGCCCCCAAACAGAAACCACGGCCCTTTTCTCTCGGAAAAAAACCTCCCATGCCCCACTTCTGGAAGGCAGATTGCAGGAGGCACTTGGTACTATCAAACCAGCCCGACTTGGCACTGGTGAAAACTTGGGTCTGGGAACCATCCTGCCTGTCGTAGATTTTCCATAACCAGACGGACACTGCAGGCCATAGGCCCCCAGACACAAACCTCGGCTCATTTCCCCAGCAAACAAAACTCACCAGCCCTGCTTCTGGATGGCAGATTGCAGGAGCCACTTGGTACTATCAAACCAGCCCGACTTTGCAGTGTTGCCACCATGGGTCTGGGAAACATCCTGCGTATCGTGGATTTTCAGGAGCTAGATGATCACTCCCTGCCGCAAGTCGCAAAAAATAACCTCGGCCCGTTTCCCTGGCAAACAGGACTAACCTGCCCCACTTGTGGACGGCAGACTGCAGGAGTCACTTGGTACTATCAAACCAGCTTGACTTGGCACTGGTCTCTATTGGTCTCCATTGAAATCGCAATATTACCTTTCTCTTTCATAAAGGAAATTTCATTTCCTTTCGGGAAGGGAAAGGGAATTTTACGACCCTGAAAAGAAAGCCTTACAAACCCTCCTGAAAGGAGATAGGATCAAATGAGGTGCAATTGAAAAAAAACAGAAAATTGGGAATTTTTGTCCCTTCAAAAAATGGCCTGTGAGGAGATGAGCTGCATTGCAAAGGACCAACACATGCCAAAACTAAGCTCGCAGAGTTTGGAAAAAAAAATGGGAGAAAAGTCCAGGAGGGAGACAAAACTTAGGGGGCAAGATATGAGGGACATGGCATGGACACTTCAGAAAACAACCAAAAATGGAAAAAATCTTTTCCAAAGTCAAAGCCATCAAAATACAGGCAGCCCTTACGCCAGTAAGTGCAGGCACATGCAGCAAATTTTGCTAAAATTGATCCCCACTACAGGCCAAAATAGAAAAGACGGACCTAAAAACACGCTGGAATGGAGATAGCATCAAAGGAATTGCAATTGGGGGAGAAAGAAAGAAAATTTTTGAAATTCCCTGATTACAAGAAAGTGGACCCGGATTATATTCGGTGCAGTGCAAAACACAAAAACATGCCAAAACTAAGCTCACAGATGTTTCAAAAGCAGGGGAAAGCATCAAGGAGGAGAACACAACTTGGAGGGGAAGATATGAGAGACATGGCATGGATACAAGAAAAAAAAAAAAAAAAAATCCTTCCCAAAGTCAAATCCATCAAAGGGCATGGCATGCCATCAAGGGCAGGGACAAGCACCAAAGATTCCTCTATTGTTCCCCATTGAAATCGCAAGATTCCCTTTCCCTCCCAAAAAGGAAATTAAATTTCCCTTCGGGAAGGGAAAGGGAATCTTGCGGCCCTGAATAGAAAGCCATACAAACACTCTGGAAATGAGATTGGATCAAATGAAATGCAATTGAAAAAAACCAGAAAATCGGGAATTTTTGTGCCTTCAAAAAATGGCCTGTGAGGAAATGAGCTGCATTGCATAGGACCAACAAATGCCAAAACTAAGCTCACCGATGTTGCAAAAGCAGGGGGGAAAGTCAACGAGGAGTACACACCATAGGGAGAAAGATATGAGGGACATGGCATGGATACATGAAAAAAAAAAAAAAAGAAATAATCCTTCCCAAAGTCAAAGCCATCAAAAGGCATGGCATGCCATCAAGGGCAGGGACAAGCACCAAAGGTTCCTCTATTGGTCCCCATTGAAATCGCAAGATTCCCTTTCCCTTCCCGAAAGGAAAGTTCGGGAAGGGAAAGGGAATGTTGCGACGCTGAAGAGAAAGCCTTACAAACACTCTGGAAAGGAGATAGGAACGAATGAAATGCAAATGAAAAAACCAGAAAATCGGGAATTTTTGTGCCTTCATAAAATGGCCTTTGAGGAAATTAGCTGCATTGCAAAGGACCAACACATGCCAAAACTAAGCTCGCAGAGATTGGAAAAAAAAATGGGAGAAAAGTCAAGGAGGGAGACAAAACTTAGGGGGCAAGATATGAGGGACATGGCATGGACACTTCAGAAACCAACCAAAAATGGAAAAAATCTTTGCCAAAGTGAAAGCCATCAAAATGCAGGCAGGCCTTACGCCAGCAAGTGCAGGCACATGCAGCAGAGCTTGCAAAAATTGATCTCCACTGAAGGCCAAAAGAAAAAAGACGGCCCTACGAACACTCTGGAATGGAGACACCATCAAAGTAATTGCTACAGGAGGAGGAAAAAGAATATTAGGGAAATTTAGTGACTGTAAGAATATGGTCCAGGATTATATCATTTGCAGTGCAAAGGACCAAAACATGTCAAAATTAAGCTCACCGATGTTGCAAAAGCAGGGGGAAAAGTCAACGAGGAATTCACACCTTAGGGAGAAAGAGATGAGGGACATGGCATGGACACTTAAAAAAAAAAAAAGAAAAAAAAAATATTTTCCCCAAAGTCAAAACCATCAAAATGCAGGATGGTCATATGCCTCTGCGAGCCTGAAAATTAACCCTTACAAACACTCTGGAAAGGAGAGAGGATCAAATGAAATGCCATTGAAAAAATGCCTGTGGCAGGGAGTGACAGGCGAGCTCATGAAAATCCACGATACGCAAGATGATTCCAAGACTCAAGGTGCCAACACTGCCAAGTCAGACTGGTTTCATAGTACAAAGTGTCTCGTGCAATCTGCCATCTACCAGTGGGGCAGGTGAGTTTTGTTTGCCAGGGAAAAAGGCGGTGGATTGTGTTGGAGGGCCTGGGGCTGCCAGTGGCCGGCTGGCTCCTGACAATCCATGATACACAGCATGGTTCCCAGACCCAAGGTGGCAACGCTGCCAAGTCAGGATGGTTTGATCGTACCAACTGGCTCCTGCAATCTGCCATCCAGAAGCTGGGCAGGGAAGTTTTTATTGCAAGGGGAAAGGGCCGTGGTTTGTATTGGGGGCCTGTGGCTGGGAGTGGCTGGCTGGTTCCTGATAATCTACGATACGCAGGATGGTTCCCAGACAGAAGGTGGCAACACTGACAAGTCGGGCTGGTTTTAAAGTAAAAAGTGGCTCCTGCAATCTGCCATCCAGAAGCGGGGCAGGTGAGTTTTGTTTGAAAGGCAAATGGACCATGGTTTGTGTTTGGGGGGCTGTGTCTGAGAGTGGCCGGCTGGCTCCTTTAAATCCACGATACGCGAGAGAGTTCCTATTCACAAGGTGGCACCACTGCCAAGTTGGGCTGGTTTGACAGTACCAAGTTCCTTCTGCTATCTGCCATCCAGAAGTGGGGCTGCTGATTTTTGTTTGCCAGGGAAAAAGGCCGAGATTTTTGTTTAGGTGCATGTGGCTGGGATTGGCCGGCTAGCTTCTGAAAATCCACGATACACAGGATGGTTTCCAGAAGCAAGGCGACACCAGAGCCAAGTTGGGCTGGTTTGATAGTACCAAGTGTCTCCTGCAATCTGCCATCCAGATGTGGGGCAGGTGAGCTTAGTTTGCCAGAGAAAAGGGCTGTGGTTTGTGTTTAGGGGCCTATGGGTGGGAGTGGCCGGCTGCCTCCTGAACATCCACGATACGCAGGATGCTTCCCAGACCCAAAATCGCACCAGTGCCAAGTCGGGCTGGTTTGATAGTACCAAGTGGCTCCTGCAATCTGCCATCCAGAAGCGGGGCAGGTTAGTTTTGTTTGCCAGGGAAAAGGGCCATTTTTTGTGCTGGAAGCCTGTGGCTGGGAGTGGCCGGCTGGTTCCTGAAAATCCACGATACCCAGTATGGTTCCCAGACCCAAGGTGGCACCAGTGCCTAGTCAGTCTGGTTTGATTGTTCCAAGTGGCTCCAGCAATCTGCCATCAAGAAGCAGGGCAGCTGTGTTTTGTTTGCAGGGAAAAGGGCTGAGGTTTTTGTCTGGGGGCCTATGGCCGGGAGAGGCCGGGTGGCCCCTGAAAATCCACGATAGGCAGGATGCCTCCTAGACCCAAGAAGGCACCAGTGCCAAGTCAGGCTTTTTTGATAGTAGCACGTGGGTCCTGCCATCTGCCATCCAGAAGGAGGGCAGGTGAGTTTTGTTTGCCAGGGAAACGGGCCGAGGTTTGAGTTTGTGAGCCGATGGCCCGGATTGGCCGGCTGGCTCCTGAAAATCCAGGATACGCAGGATGGTTCCCAGACCCAAGGTAGCAATACTGACAAGTCGGGCTTGTTTTATAGTACCAAGTGGCTCCTGCAATCTGCCATCCAGAAGCAGGGTAGTTGAGTTTTGTTTGCAAGGGAAAAGGGCCGAGATTTGTGTTTGGGGGCCTGTGGCTGCGAGTGGCCGGCTGCCTCCTGAACATCCACGATACACAGGATGGTTGCCAGACCCAAGGTGGCACCAGTGCCAGGTGTGGCTGGTTTGATAGTACGGAGTGCCTCCTGCAATCTGCCATCCAGAAGCGGGGCAGCTGACTGTTTTTTGCCAGGGAAACGGGCCAAGGTTTGTGTCTGGGAGCATGTGGCTGGGAGTGGCCGGCTAGCTCCTCAAAAGCTACGTGAGGCAGGATGGTTCCCAGACCCAAGGTGGCACCAGTGCCAAGTCAAGCTGGTTTGATAGTACCATGTGGCTCCTGCAATCTGCCATCCAGAAGAGTGTCAGCTGAGTTTTCTTTGAAAGGGAAAAGGGCCGTGGTTTGCTTTTGGGGGCCTGTGGCTGGGAGTCGACAGCTAGCTCCTAAAAATCCACGATACGCAGGATGGTTCCAAGACCCCAGGCGGCACTAGTTCGAAGTCGGGCTGGTTTGATAGTACCAAGTGGCTCCTGCAATGTGCCATCCAGAAGCGGGGCAGCTGAGTTTTTTTTTGCCAGGGACACGGGCTGAGGTTTGTGTCTGCGGGCCCATTGCTGGGACTGGCCGGCTGGCTCCTCAAAATCTACGATACGCAGGATGGTTCCCAGAGCCATGGTTGCACCAGTGCCATGTCGGACTGGTTTGATAGTATCAAGTGGCTCCTGAAATCTGCCATCCAGAAGCGGGACAGCTGAGTTTTTTTGCCAGGGAAAACTCCCGTAATTTGTGTTGGAGTGCCGATTGCTGGGGGTGGCTGGCTGGCCCCTGAAAATCCACGATACGCAGAATGGTTCTCAGACCCAAGGTAGCACCAGTGTCCAGTCAGGCTTTTTTGATAGTGCCAAGTAGCTCCTGCAATCTGCCATCCAGAACCTGCGTAGGTGAGTTTTGCTTTCCCTGGAAAGGGGCCGTTGTTTTTGATTTGGGGCCTGTGGCTGAGAGTGGCCGGCTGGTTCCTGAAAATCCACTATACTCAGTATGGTTCCCAGACCCAAGGTGGCACCAGTGCAAGGTCGGGCTGGTTTGATAGTACAAAGAGGCTTCTGCAATCTTACATCCAGAAGCAGGGCAGGTAAGTTTTGTTATCCAGAGAAAAAGGCAATGGTTTGTATTTGGGTGGCTATGGATGGTAGTGGCCTGCTGGTTCCTTAAAATCTACGATAGGCAGGATGGTTCCCAGACCCAAGGTGGCACAAGTGCCATGTCAGACTGGTTTGGTAGTACCAAGTGTCTCCTGCAATCTGCCATCCAGAAGCGGGGCAGTTGAGTTTTTTGGCCAGGGAAAAGGTCCGTGGTTTGTGTTTGGGTGCCTTTGGGTGGGAGTGGCCGGCTGGCTCCTGAAAATCCACGATACGCAGGATGGTTCCCAGACCCAAGGTGTCACCAGTGACAAGTCGGGCTGGTTTTACAGTACCAAGTGGCTCCTGCAATCTGCCTTGCAAAACGGGGCAGCTGAGTTTTGTTTGCTAGGGAAAAGGGCCGTGGTTTGTGTTTGGGTTCCTTTGGCTGGCAGTGGCCAGCTGGCTCCTGAAAATTTACGATACGCAGGATGGTTCCCTCTCCCAAGGTGGCACCAGTGCCCAGTCAGGCTGGTTTGAAAGTACCCAGTGGCTCCTGCAATGTGCCATCCAGAAGCGGGGTAGCTGAGTTTTGTTTGCCAGGGAAAAGGGCCGAAGTTTGTGTTTGGGGGCCTCTGGCTCTGAGTGGCCGCCGAGCTGCTGAAAATCCACGATACGCAGGATGGTTCCCAGACCCAAGCTGGCACCAGTTCCAAGACGGGCTGGTTTTATAGAACCAACTGGCTCCTGCAATCTGCCATCCAGAAGCGGGACAGCTGAGTTAATTTTACCAGGGTAAAGGGCCAAGGTTTTTGTCTGGGGGCGTAGGGTCTGCAGTGTCTGGCTGATTCCTGAAAATCTAATATAGGCAGGATGGTTCCCAGACCCAAGGTGGCACCAGTGCTAAGTTGGGCTGGTTTGACAGTCCCAAGAGGCTCGTGCAATCTGCCATCCACAAGTGGGGCAGCTGAGTTTTGTTTTCCAGGGAAAAGGGCCTTTGTTTTTTTTTGGGGGCCTGTGAAAGGGAGTGGGTTGCTGCCTCCTTACAATCCACGATTCGCAGGATGTTTGCCAGACCCAAGGTGGCACCAGTGACAAGTTGGGCTGGTTTTACAGTACCAAGTGGCTCCTGCAATCTGCCTTGCAAAACGGGGCAGCTGAGTTTTGTTTGCTAGGGAAAAGGGCCGTGGTTTGTGTTTGGGTTCCTTTGGCTGGCAGTGGCCAGCTGGCTCCTGAAAATTTACGATACGCAGGATGGTTCCCTCTCCCAAGGTGGCACCAGTGCCCAGTCAGGCTGGTTTGAAAGTACCCAGTGGCTCCTGCAATGTGCCATCCAGAAGCGGGGTAGCTGAGTTTTGTTTGCCAGGGAAAAGGGCCGAAGTTTGTGTTTGGGGGCCTCTGGCTCTGAGTGGCCGCCGAGCTGCTGAAAATCCACGATACGCAGGATGGTTCCCAGACCCAAGCTGGCACCAGTTCCAAGACGGGCTGGTTTTATAGAACCAACTGGCTCCTGCAATCTGCCATCCAGAAGCGGGACAGCTGAGTTAATTTTACCAGGGTAAAGGGCCAAGGTTTTTGTCTGGGGGCGTAGGGTCTGCAGTGTCTGGCTGATTCCTGAAAATCTAATATAGGCAGGATGGTTCCCAGACCCAAGGTGGCACCAGTGCTAAGTTGGGCTGGTTTGACAGTCCCAAGAGGCTCGTGCAATCTGCCATCCACAAGTGGGGCAGCTAAGTTTTGTTTTCCAGGGAAAAGGGCCTTTGTTTTTTTTTGGGGGCCTGTGAAAGGGAGTGGGTTGCTGCCTCCTTACAATCCACGATTCGCAGGATGTTTGCCAGACCCAAGGTGGCATTAGGGCCAAGTTGGGCTGGTTTGTTAGTGCCAAGTGGCTCCTGCAATCTGCCATCCAGAAGCGGGGCAGGTGAATTTTGTTTGCCAGGGAAATGGGCCGGGGTATCTGTGTCGTGGCCTCTGGCTTAGAGTGGCCGGCTAGCTCCTGAAAATCCACGATAGGCAGAATGGATGCCAGACCTAAGGTTGCACCAGTGCAAATACGGTCTGGTATGATAGTACCACTTGGCTCCAGCGATCTGCCATCCAGAAGAGGGGCAGCTGAGTTTTGTTTTCCAGAGAAAAGGGCAGTGGTTTGAGTTTGGGGGCCTGTGACTCAGAGCGGCTGGCTGGCTCCTGAAAATCCACGGTACGCACGATGGTTTCCAGACCCAAGGTGGCACCAGTGACACGTCTGGCTGGTTTGATAGTACCAAGTGGCTCCTGCAATCTGCCATCCAGAAGCAGGGAAAGTGAGTTTTGTTTCTCAGAGAAAAGGGCCGTGGTTTGAGTTTGAGGGCCTGTGGCTGGGAGTGGCCGGCTGGCTCCTGAAAATCCACGATACGCAGGATGGTTGCCAGACCCAAGATGGCACCAGTGCACAGACGGGGTGGATTGATTGTACCAACTGGCTCCTGCAATCTGCCATCCAGAAGAGGGGCAGGTGAGTTTGGTTTAACAGGGAAACGGGACCAGGTTTGTGTCTGGGTCCTATGGACGGTAGTGGCGGGCTGGTTCCTGAAAATCCGTGTTACGCAGGATGGTTCCCAGACCCAAGTGGCACCAGTGCCAAGTCGGGCTGGTTTTATAATACCAAGTGGCTCGTGCAATCTGCCATCCACATGCGGGGCAGCTGAGTTTTGATTGCACGAGAAAAGGGATGTAGATTTTGTTTGAGGACCTGTGGTTTGGAGTGGCCTGCTGGACCCTGAAAATCAACAATACGTCGGATGGTTCCCAGACCCATGTTGGCAAGAGTGCCTAGTCGGTCTGGTTTTATTGTACCAAGCGGCTCCTGCAATCTGCCATCTAGAAGCGAGGCAGGTTAGTTTTGTTTGCCAGGGAAAAGGGCCGTGATTTGTGTTTGGGGTTCTGTGGCTGGGAGTGGCCGGCTGGCTCCTGAAAATCCACGATAGGCTGGATGGTTACCATATCCAAGATGGCACCATTTCCAAGTCGGGCTGGTTTGATAGTACCAAGTGGTTCCTGCAATCTGCCATCCAGAAGCGGGGCAGGTGAGTTTTGTTAGCCAGGGAAAATGCCCGAGGTTTTTTTTGGGCCGCTGGCTGAGATTGGCTGGCTGGCTCATGAAAATCCACAATACGCAGGATGATTCCCAGACCCAAGGTTGCACCAGTGCCAAGTCGGGCTGGTTTGATAGTACCAACTGGCTCCTGCAATCTTCCATCCAGAAGAGGGGCAGGTGAGTTTTGTTTGCCGGAGATGAGGGCCGTTGTCTGTGATTGGCGGGCGGGCTGGGTGTGGCCAGCTGCCTCATGAAAATCCACTATACGCAGGATGGTTTCCAGACGCAAGGTGGCACCAGTGCCAAGACGGGCTGGTTTGATATTACCAAGTGGCTCTTGCAATTTTCCATGCAGAATCCAGGAAGGTGAGTTTTTTTTGCCAGTTAAACGGGCCGAGGTTTTTGTTTCAGAGCCTATGGCTGGTAGTGGCCTGCTGGTTCCTGAAAATCCAGGATAGGCAGGATGGTTCCCAGACCCAAGGTGGCACCTGGCAAACAATACTCGCCTGCCCCAATTCTGGATGGCAGATTGCAGGTGCCACTTGGTACTATCACACAAGCCCGACTTGGCACTGGTGCCACCTTAGGTCTGGGACCCATCCTGCATATCGTAGATTTTCATGAGCCAGCTGGCCACTCCCAGAAACAGGCCCCCAAACACAAACCACGGCACTTTTCTCTGGGAAACAAAACTCAGCTTCCCCACTTCTGGATGGTAGATTGCAGGAGCCACTTGGTACTATCAAGCCAGCACAACTTGGCAGTGGTTCGACCATGGGTCTGGGAACCATCCTGCCTATTGTTGATTTTCAGGGTCCAGTTGGCCACTCCCATCCACAGGCCGCAAAAACAAACCACGGCCCTTTTCCCTTGCAAACAAAACTCAGCTGCCCCGCTCTTGGATGGCAGATTGCAGGAGCCACTAGGTACTATAAAATCAGCCCGACTTGGCACTGGTGCCACCTTGGGTCTTGGAACCATCCTGCGTATCGTGGATTTTCAGGAACCATCCAGACACTGCAGGCATTAGGCCCCCAAACACAAACCTGGGCCTGTTTCCCTGGCAAGCAAAACTCAGCTGCCCCGCTTCTTGACGGCAAATTGCAGGGGCCACTTGGTGCTATCAAACCAGCCCACTTGCACTGGTGAAAACTTGGGTCTGTAAACTATCCTGCGTATCGTGGATTTTAAGGAGCCAGGCGGCCACTCTAAGCCCCAGGCCTCCATACAGAAACCACGGAACTTTTCCCTGCCAAACGAAACTCAGATGCCCCGCTTCTGGATGGCAGTTTGCAGGAGCCGCTTGGTACTATCAAACCGGCAAGACTTGGCACTGGTGCCACTTTGGGTCTCGCAAACATCCTGCGAATCGTGGATTTTAAGGTTCCAGCAAGCCACTCCCTGCCACGGGCCCCCACACAAAAACAAAGGCCCTTTTCCCTGGCAAAGAAAACTCAGCTCTCCTGCTTCTGGATGGCAGATTGCAGGAGCCACATGGTACTATCAAGCTAGCCGGATTTAGCACTGGTGCGACCTTGGGTCTGGGACACGTCCTGCGTATCGTGGATATTCAGGAGCGTGCCGGCGACTCCTAGCCACAGGCCGTCAAACACAAACCACAGCCACTTTCTCTGGCAAAAAAAACTCACCTGCCCCGTTTCTGGATGGCAGATTGCAGGAGGCACGTGGTACTATAAAACCAGCCCTACTGGGCAATGGTGCCAACTTGGATCTAGGAACCATCCTGCGTATCGTGGACTTTCAGGAGCTAGCCGGCTACTCCCAACCACCGGCCCTCAAACACAAGCCTCGGCCTTTTTCACTAGTAAACAAAACTTAGCTGCTCCGCTTCTGGATGGCAGATTGCAGGAGCCAGTTCGTACTATCAAACCAGCCCGACTTAGCACTGGTGCCACCATGGGTCTGGAAAACATCCTGCGTATGGTAGATTTTAATTATCCAGCCGGCTACTCCCAGCCACAGGCCCCCAAACACAAAGCACGGCCCTTTGCTCTGGCAAACAAAACTCAGCTGCCCCGCTTCTGGATGGCAGGTTGCAGGAGCCACTTGGTACTATCAAGCTAGCCGGATTTAGCACTGGTGCGACCTTGGGTTTGGGAACCATCTTGCGTATCGCAGATTTTCAAGAACCAGCCGGCCACTCCTAGCCATATGCCCCCAGAAAAAATCCTCGGGCCATTTTTCTGGTAAAAAAACCTTACCTGCCCCGCTTCTGGATGGCAGATTGCACGAGTCACTTGGAACTATCAAACCAGCCCAACTTGGCAGGGTTGACATCTTGGGTGTGAGAACCATGCTGCTAATCGTGGACTTCCGTGAGCCAGCCGGCCACTCAGAGCCACAGGCAACCAAACACAAAGCACGGCCCTTTTCTCTGGCAAAAGAAACTCACCTGCCCCGCTACTGGAAGGCAGTTTGCTGGAGCCACTTGGAACTGCCATATCAGCCTGACTTGGCAGTGTTGCCACATTGGGTCTGGCAGCCATCCTGCGTATCTAAGATTTTAAGGTGCCAGCCGGCCACCCGCAGCCTCAGTTCTTGAATCACAAACCACGGAAATTTACCCTTGCAAACAAAACTAAGCTGCCCCACTTCTGGATGGTAGATTGCAGGAGTAACTTTTTACAATAAAACCAGCCCGACTTGGCACTGGTGCCACCTTGGGTCTGGGAACCATCCTGCGTATCGTGGATTTTCAGGACCCAGCCGGCCACTACCGGCCATAGGCCCCCATGCACAAACCACGGCCCTTTTCTCTGGCAAACAAAACTCACCTGCTCCACTTCTGGATGGCAGACTGCAGGTGCCACTTCGAACTGCTATATTAACCAGACTTGGCAGTGTTGCCCCTTTGGGTCTCGGAGCCATCCGGCATATAAAAGATTTTAAAGAGCCAGCCGGCCACTCCCAGCCACAGGCCCCGAAACAAAAACCATGGCGCTTTCCCCTTGCAAAAAAACTCACTTGCCCTGCTTCTACATGGCAGACTGCAGGAGCAAGTTTGTACACTTAAACCACGCCAACTTGGCAGTGGTGCCACGTTGGGTGTGGGAAGCATCCAGCGTATCATGGATTTTCAAGAGCCGGCAGGCCACTCCCAGCCATAGGCCCCCAAACCGAAACCACCACCCTTTTCTCTGGCAAAAAAACTCAGCTGCCCCGCTTCTGGATGGCAGATTGCAGGAGCCACTTGATACTATCAAACCAGCCTGACTTGGCACTGGTGCCACCTTGGGTCTGGGAACCATCCTGCCTATCATAAATTTTAAAGAACCCGCAGGACATTGCCGGCCATAGGTCCCAGACACAAATCTCGGCCCGTTTCCCTGGCAAAAAAAACTCACATGCCCAACTTCTGAATGGCAGATTGCAGGAGCCACTTGGAACTATCAAACCAGCCTGACTTGGCACTGGTGCCACCATGGAACTTGGAACCATCCTGCCTTTCGTGGATTTTCAGGAGCCACCCGGCCACTCCCAGCCTTAGGCTTCCAAACACAGACCATGGCCCTTTTTTCTGGAAAGAAAAACTCACCTTCCCCGCTGCTGGAAGACAGATTGCTGGAGCCCCTTGGAACTGTCAAATCAGCCTGATTTGGTAGTGTTTCCACCTTGGGTCTGGGAGCCATCCTGCATATCAAAGATTTTAAGGAGTCAGCCGGCCACCCTCATCCACAGTTCTTGAAACACAAACCACGGCCCTATTCTCTGGCAAACTAAACTCACCCGCCCCTCTTCTGGATAGCAGATTGCAGGAGGCACTTGGTAATATCAAACCAGCCCGACTTGGCACTGGTGCCACCTCGGGTCTGGGAACCATCCTGCGTATTGTGGATTTTCAGGAACCAGCCGTCAACTCCGCGCCTTAGGCCCCCAGAAAAAGTCCTCGACTCGTTTGCCTGGCAAACAAAACTCACCGGCCCCACTTCGGAATGGCAGATTTCAGGAGCCAATTGGTACTGTCAAACCAGCCCGACTTGGCACTGGTCTCTATTGGTCCCCATTGAAATCGCAAGATTGCCTTTCCCTTCCCGAAAGGAAATTTCAGTTTCCTTTCGGGAAGGGAAACGGAATCTTGCGACCCTGAAAAGAAAGCCTTACAAACCCTCTGGAAAGGAGATAGGATCAAATGAAATGCAATTGAAAAAAACCAGAAAATCGGGAATTTTTGTGCCTTCAAAAAATGGCCTGTGAGGAAATGAGCTGCATTGCAAAGGAGCAACGCATGCCAAAACTAAGCTCACCGATGTTGCAAAAGCAGGGGAAAAGTCAATGAGGAGTACACACCATAGGGAGAAAGATATGAGGGACATGGCATGGACACTTAAAAAAAAGAAAAAAAAAGAAAAATTTTCCAAAGGTCAAAACCATCAAAATGCAAAATAACCATATGCCATCAAGTGCGGACACATGTAGCAAAGCTTGCCAAAATTGATCCCATCTGAAGGCCGAAACAGAAAAGAAGGACTTACAAAAACGCTGGAATGGAGACAGCATCCAAGGAATTGCAATTGGAGGAGAAAAATAGAAAATTTGGGAAATTCCCCGATTACAGGAAAATGGACCGGGATTATATCAGGTGCAGTGCAAAACACAAAAACATGCCAAAACTAAGCTCACAGATGTTTCAAAAGCAGGGGAAAACATCAAGGAGGAGGACACAACTTGGAAGGGAAGATATGAGGGACATGGCATGGATACATGAAAAAAAAAAATGAAAGAAAAAAATCCTTCCCAAAGTCAAAGCCATCAAATGGCATGGCATGCCATCAAGGGCAGGGATAAGCACCAAAGATTCCTCTATTTGTCGCCACTGAAATCGCAAAATTCCCTTTCCCTTTCCGAAAGGAAATGAAATTTCACTTCGGGAAGGGAAAGGGAATCTTGCGACCCTGAAAAGAAAGCCTTACAAACCCTCTAGAAAGGAGATAGGATCAAATGAAATGCAATTGAAAAAAACCAGAAAATCGGGAATTTTTAGCCTTCAAAAAATATCCTGTGAGGAAATGAGCTGCATTGCAAAGGACCAACACATGCCAAAACTAAGCTCACCGATGTTGCAAAAGCAGGGGGAAAAGTCAACGAGGAGTACACACCATAGGGAGAAAGATATGAGGGACATGGCATGGACACTTAAAAAAAAAAGAAAAAAAAATATTTTTCCCAAAGTCAAAACCATAAAAAAGCAGGACGGCCATATGCCATATTGGGCAGGCACATGCAGCAAAGCTTGCCAAAATTGATCCCCACTGAAGGCCAAAATAGGAAAGAAGGACTTACAAACACGCTGGAATGGAGATAGCATCAAAGGAATTGCAATTGGAGGAGAAAAAAAGAAAATTTGGGAAATTCCCCGATTACAAGGAAATGGACCGGGATCATATCAGGTGCAGTGCAAAACACAAAAACATGCCAAAACTAAGCTCACTGATGTTTCAAAAGCAGGGGAAAGCATCAAGGAGGAGGACACAACTTGGAGGGAAAGATATGAGGGACATGGCATGGATACAGGAAAAAAAAAAAAAAAGAAAAAAATCCTACCCAAAGTCAAAGCCATCAAAAGGCATGGCATGCCATCAAGGGCAGGGACAAGCACCAAAGATTCCTCTATTGGTCCCCATCCAAATCGCAAGATTCCCTTTCCGAAAGGAAAGTTCGGGAAGGGAAAGCGAATCTTGCGACCCTGAAAAGAAAGCCGTACAAACACTCTGGAAAGGAGATAGGATCAAATGAAATGCAAATGAAAAAAAACAGAAAATCGGGAATTTTTGTGCCTTCAAAAAATGGCCTGTGAGGAAATGAGCTGCATTGCGAAGGACCAACAGATGCCAAAACTAAGCTCACCGATGTTGCAAATGCAGGGAGAAAAGTCAACGACGAGTACACACCATAGGGAGAAAGATATGCGGGACATGGCATGGACACTTAAAAAAAAAAGAAAAACAAAAAACTTTTTCCAAAAGTCAAAACCATCAAAATGCAGGATGGCCCTATTCCATCAAGTGCAGGCACATGCAGCAAAGCTTGCCAAAATTGATCTCCACGGAAGGCCAAAAGAGAAAAGAAGGACTTACAAACATGCTGGAATGGAGACAGCATCAAAGGAATTGCAATTGGAGGAGAAAAATAGAAAATTTGGGAAATTCCCGTATTACACGGAAATGGACCGGGTTTATATCAGGTGCAGTGCAAAACACAAAAACATGCCAAAACTAAGCTCACAGATGTTTCAAAAGCAGAGGAAAACATCAAGGAGGGGGACACAATTTGGAGGGGAAGATATGACGGACATGGCATGGATACATGAAAAAAAAAAAAAAAAAAAAATCCTTCCCAAAGTCAAAGCCATCAAAAGGCATGGCATGCCATCAAGGGCAGGGACAAGCACCAAAGATTCCTCTATTTGTCGCCATTGAAATCGCAAGATTCCCTTTCCCTTCCCGAAAGGAAAGTTCGGGAAGGGAAAGGGAATGTTGCTACGCTGAAAAGAAAGCCTTACAAACCCTCTGGAAAGGAGATAGGATCAAATGAAATGCAATTGAAAAAAAACAGAGAATTGGGAATTTTTGTGCCTTCAAAAAATGGCCTGTGAGGAAATGAGCTGCATTGCAAACGACGAACACATGCCAAAACTAATCTCACAGAGTTTGGAAAAAAATGGGGCAAAAGTCCAGGAGGGAGACAAAACTTAGGGGGCAAGATATGAGGGACATGGAATGGACAATTCAGAAACCAACCAAAAATGGAAAAAATCTTTGCCAAAGTCAAAGCCATCAAAATGCAGTCAGGCCTTATGCCAGCAAGTGCAGGCACATGCAGCAAAGCTTGCCAAAATTGATCCCCACTGAAGGCCAAAAGAGAAAAGACGGACCTACGAACACACTGGAATGGAGACACCATCAAAGGAATTGCAATTGGAGGAGTGTTTTGCGGAGAAAAGAAGAAACCTCACAACTTTATAAAAGTTGCAATGCCCGGTATGTTTATTTAAGACGCGCGCTGGACGCATGTCCCCCAACAAGGCATGCGTGCCTCTGAAGACCTCGGGTCTTCTTTTATCCCCCTTCCAAATGCATATGCATACAGTTTCACAATAAGTTCATACATATTCATTCCGCGTGACATTTAGCACCAGTTCTTCTTTATCAAAGGAATTTCTAAGTCGAGGGGCAAATTGACCTTGTGGTCTTTTCTGTTTTTCTTTCTCTGTCTCCTTGCTGTCTCGGCATGCGAGTTTTTCATTCAGCTATGGCCTCACAGACTTTTCATCTTTCTTAGACACTTCACCTAATTCAGAATCGATCTTTACTCTGTCTCATTCCCCCCTTTCCTAGGAAATAAGTAAATTCTTTTACTTAATGAAAACCTTCATGACAGTAAGTGATTTAGTGCTTCACCATGTACGTTTGACAAAGATGTTAGTACAGCTATTCGTTGTAGCATTCTCCAGTTCCAAATTAACAATATAATAGATAATCCTAAGCTTATCCCAACTAATATTAGTAAAGCTACAATGGGGTGGCACAACTTATTAAAGATTCCATTTGCAGTTGGTGACCACCCAAAGATCACATCTCACCAGTAATGATCCATATTTTGTTTTATTCTTTGTAGAACTCTGGTTATCTCCTTTGTATCATGTTGGACAGCAATTAAGGTTTTCTTTCCGCTTCCTTGGATTCCTTTCAAGCCTTCCAATAGGTCTTGGTGCTTAATTAATTGTTTTACAAATGTAAGGTTCATCCCACTAGGGGTAGGTGGTAGTCTGTGATGCATTGTGTAATTGGCTTAAATCAGCTGCTAGGATGTTACTGGTACCAAATACCAAAAATCACACCCAATAATCTTAACAAAATTACAAATACAGAGATTAGCATGGTTTCGACTAGACCGAATAACATCATTGCTATCAATGAGTACAGCAGCACAAGCAGTTCTCAAGCATACACCCTTTTCCAGTATATACGAGCACAGTTTTCTGGTCAGTGACTGGATGAATTTCAAAGTGACAAATACTCTGCTCAGTGTCCAAACACACATCCTGAGCATTAATAGTATTGCTTTCACAAATGAATCCCATCTGTTCTCTAGTAATGCAGGATTCCAAGTTTACTGTCTGCCACTTTCCATTCATCTTTCGTGCCCACACTCTATGTTCTGAAGGATAGAGTATTGTTTTTTCATGGTTTAATCCTAGGGCAATGATGGGATGGATAACATAAACAGTGGCATTATGTATGGTAAGCACAAAGGCAGTTGCCACATTAGAAACAGGATCATAGGTGAAATTCACCATAGTCTGCCAGGTTTGAAACTTCCTTTCAACATCAATTGCATTATCCAACACAATTTCTTGAATTTCAGCTGGAAAATTACCTTCACCCCTTTCCCATATGATCAGAACTGCTGTTGCTTGTATCCATAACTGTGCTTGTATACAACTGAAAGCTAAAGACACATTATCTTGAACTATAGTAAGTGCTTCTACTATCAACTTGGGGTCTTGGTCCCCGGCCTTTTCATACTTCCTTACTTTGGCAGTACTTTTGAAATCTGTCACTGGCTAGTTCCTAATGCCAATAGAGATTACTATAAAGGCTGCTTCAATTTTGTTAGGCCACCTGCTGCAGTGGCCAGTTTATTCACCAGTATTTCTGAATCAATTCCATTTAAAACTCCTAATCTTGTCCCTAATATGCCAGTTAGATGTTTGTTATGGCGAACAGGAACTGCTTTCTGTTTATGACCATCCCTCCCTGCCAGAGGGATGTGCTGGGCTCACACTGCAAATTCAGACACACTTCACAAGTGTATCTGACAGAGGTTTAGGTCATATTTGAGGCAGATGTTTGTTCTGAAATGTAGAGACCTCAGGAATCTCCTTCCCCCTCCAGAGCACCTGATTTCCCAGATGTGTGGCAAGCAGGAATGTCTCTCCTGGTCTACGAAACCTCACCCACCTTGCCCCTAGCTTCAGGTCCAAGCCTCAAGTAAATAATGAAGGGGAAGTCTGAGAGAAGAGCCTAAATTCATTGCAGTGCCTCAGAAGAAACTGGGATCAGGTTTCTGCTACTTGAAACACTCAGCACAAAAGTGATGCTCAAAATCCTACAGCCTGTTGCTGAGCTCTGAGGGGGGGTCTCTCTCTACCTCTTTTAAGCAGAATCCAACCACCTCAGACTTGGACAATCACTGATCCAAATCTCAGTAGGAAAAGGGATAGGTATAAAGAAAATCACCTTCCTTGCTTGGGTTAATTTACCACCTGCAGTTCAGCACCCTTTACCAGTCATTGCCTGTGTGTTCAGCCAACCGGCTTGGAAAATGACCTAAGGAGCTGTTGTTCAGTCACATTCTTTACTACGTTAGGTTCAAGTTTGGAGTTTGGGTAGAGTCTGAACTAGCATGGGGTGTATAAGGCCCTGCTGTGGTAAAAAGTGCAGTGTCCACTTTGAATTCAAATGAAAGTCTGATAGTAATTTGAGCTCAAAGGCAGGTCACTTCTACAGGCTGTATCAAGGTGAAATTACACCAACAGTCTGATTCACTTAGGTTACCACAGACTTCCTGGTGTTCATATACACCAGGGGAGGTTCAGACACTACATCTGGTCTCTCATAAGCTACCCTATTGATGACCTGGCACCCTACTTTGATTTCTTCTCCTCTGATTCCTTGAAGAGTCCACAGTTCCTGTTCTTGCCATTCTTGCTCCTCACATACCTGATTCTCGTGGATTACTACAGTAGATATGTTTAAATCTTTTATCTCAGAAGGTTTTCCTATGGATCCAGTATACTGAATAAATGCCAGGGACCAAGGCCATTTAGCATTACTTTGAACAGAGGTACTCTCAAGTTCTGAAACTTCAGTTATGATTACACACAATACAATTCTACAAACTAAAATATGAGCTACTCCCGACCGCAATATACTCATTTTGCCCGAGTAAGTTTCAATCTCAGTTCATTGTCTCCTGGCGTCACTCCTTAAGGGGTTTCTGGGCCTTCTTCACCCGAGAGTGATGGATCCAGGCATTCTGCTCCTTGATTTTGATTGCAGTGAAGGTGGTGAGAAGTACTCGCAGTGGTGTCTCCCACTGTGGTTCCGAAGTCTTCTCTGTAAGAGACTTAACATATACATCATCCCCAGGCTATCTAACTCCCTGCTCGGAGTTCCAGCCACATGTTTCTCAATTACTCTGAGCTGTTTGCTTAATGCCACCATGTAGGTGGACATTCTGGACATTCCCTTTGTATTCTATATGGTCTTCTAAAAGGCATTTCAAAAGGACTCAGCATTCCTTTAGCTCAAGGTTTAGTTTGAATTTGCAATAGTGCTAGTGGAAGAGCTTGGGCTAGGGTAGATTAACTTCTTGCCCCAGTCTTATGATTTGCTGCTTAATCAAATGATTCATTCTCTCCACCTGGCCGCTTGATTGGGGGTGGTATGGGGTGTGAAGTTCCTGATCTATGCCCAGATGGCTACTAATCTGTTGCACTATTTTGGAAATGAAATGTGATTCTTTATCTGAGGATATCGTGGCTGGAACTCTGAAGCGTGGTATTATTCCTTATAAAAATAATCTGGTCACCTCTTGAGCTTTGACAGTTCTGGTGGGGAATGTTTCTGGCCACCCTGAAAATGTATCTATCAATACCAGTAAATACTGATACCCCCCTTTCCTTGGGAGTTCTGAAAAGTTAATTTGCCACTGCTGTACAGGCCCATGGCCTCTCCCGGTCTGGCCGAGTTTTGGCCGGGGGGTATTTTGGGGTTAGTCTGGAGGCAAGGATCACATTGTTGGCTTACCTGAGTGATAGCAGCATATAAATTCCTGACAACGATACAATGATTGTTTCAATCAGATTTGTGTAATGCACTCTGTATCATTCGCAGCCTTGGTCATTTTGAAAAAGGGGCCACACTCTATAAAAGGCTTCTAAGTAGTTAGGCCCTAGTGTGTTTTCTAGTGCCCTTCCTTCACTAGTAACCACGAAAATGGGAAGGGATTACTAGCTCTCTTTCAATGGTAGCCCACCCCTTGCAGTTGTACGTCTCTTTTGGTTAGTATTATTGTATTATGGCTTACCTTTGAGGAAAATCTGTACCTCACCCTTTGCTGCTTTCTTTGCCTCTCCATCCGCCAGCTCATTTCTTTCCTCCAATTTTAAGCTCACTCTCTAGTGTGCCTTAATATGCCTTTTCAGGTAGCTGAACTGCTTCCAGCAGCTGGATTGTCTCTTCTTTCCCTGTGAGGTCAGCAGTCCCCTCTCTTTCCAGATGGCTCCATGTGCATGTATGACTCCAAATGCATTCCTTGGGTCTGTGTAGATGGTTATTCTCCTCCCTTTTGCCCTTTCCAGGGCACGGGTCAGGGCAATTATCTCAGCCTTCTGTGCAGAGGTACCTGTTGGTAAGGGTCCAGACTCGATTACCTCTCTGCAGGTAGTCACCGTGAACTTTGCAATGTCGATTTCCTGTCAGTGAACCAGGTCTCTGCATCGTCCGGAGGAGCGTCCCTTAAGTCTGGGCGGCAGGAGTAGGTAGCTTCGGTGGTCTCTAGGCAATTATGGTGTCCACTGAGAAAAGAAGCTGAGTTGACAATATTAGTCACCACTATCTCTACATCATCTTGCTCTACCATGATGGCCTGGCATTTAAGAAACCTCTGTGGTGAGAGCCAGTGGCCACCCTTTACTTCCAGTGCTGCGGACACTGTGTGGGACAGTAGCACAGTCATTTTTGTCCCAGGGTAAACTTGCATTCCTCTTGAATATTCAGCACGACTGCTGCTACAGCTCTGAGGCAACCTGGCCATCCTTTGGCTGTTGCATCTAGTTGCTTAGAGAAGTAAGCAACTGCCCTTCAGTAAGGGTCCAAGTCCTGAGCCAATATTCCCTGGGCAATTCCTTGCGTGGGAAAAATAGAAAGAATGGTTTACCTACATCTGGAAGTTTCAAAGCTGGAGCTGACATGAGGGCACTCTCTCTAGCTGGCGAAACGCCCATGTGGTGTCTTGTGTCCACTGGAGATCTCTGTTTCCATTGGCAATAAGAGCATAGAGGGGTCTGGCAAGCAGTCCATAGTTATAAACCCACAGCTGGCACTACCCTACCATGCCTAAGAAGGTTCGGAGTTCTTTCATTTTCTGGGGTTTCATGGTTTGGCATACGGCTTCCCTGCCTTAAAGCCTGCTGCTCCGCACTCACTTCTTACCCCAGGTAGATTACCTTCTGTTTCACTACCTGTGCCTTTTCTTTGAGACTCTGCGTCCTTGGAGTCCTAGGAAATTCAAAAGGCTTACCGTCCAGGCTTCTCTCGCTTCCCTCATCCGAGTGGCTACGTACTGCAACAGCCTCCTTTCCTCTTGTGGAGCTTCCTGGGACTCTGGGTCTTTGCAAGCTGTTCTCCAATCGGAGTGGGGAATCTTGAAGCCTTCAGGCACATGGACTATGTGAGCTTGAGTTTGAATGCAAAAATTTCCTGGCTGGCTTCGTGGATAGGGAGGCAAAAGAAGGCATCTCTTAGGCCTAAAACAGTGAACCAGGTTAGCTCAGGTGTTAAACAAGTCAGTAAGGCATATGGATTTGCTACCACGGGGTATAAATTCTGTGTTATCTTACTGACAGCCCTTAATCCAGTACTATCAGTTATTGGGCTGATTCCTTCCTTATCTTCCTTTTGAGGGTACTACTCAGTTCTCACTAGTTGTGTTCTTTCCTTAAGCTTGATGCTCATGGGGGAGCATCTTTCACTCTCCCTGGTACAGCAGAGGCCCATACCCTTGAAAACACTTGTTTACTTATTCTAATATCTCCTTACTAATGTCTTTCTTAATTTCAGTGTCTGTTAATGTTAAGCCTAACATCTTTATATCATTTGCCTCCAGAATAACCTTTCTCATTTGAGAATGTTTAGCAAATTGAGCGAATTTTACAAAAGCTTTTAGGTACACATAGTACACGTTACTTTAAAGGTTTGCACAAGGATGCCTTCTCAGACTGGCCAGTTGTTCAGTTGTTCCCCACACTGCAACATAAACATTCTCCACAGGTACTAAAGTTTTATTTAAAACTGAATATATGGCTCTTGTGTCAACAAAAATTCTTCCCTTTTGGGGAGGTCATCTTTACCCTTCCTCCCTTACCTTGGGAGGAGCCTTTAGCAAATCATATGTACTCATTTTGTGAACTGTGATTGCTTTGCATTTCAGCACGATAATCCTTGCCTGATTTCATACGTTGCTATCTTATGCTGCATGCTGAACAACATGTTTGATTTGCTTTCTCTTTGCCTTGTTTTCCCTTTTCAAGAAATCTGGGTGATTTCTTAAAACACAAAGACATTTCAGCATACAAAACTCTATCCCATTTATCCTCCTATTTTAAAACAGTACTAACAGCAATGAAGTGTTATAAATCTTTTTATTTTCTGAGCTGCTCCTACTGGCAGCCTTCTCCCAGTGAGCCCCTCGCAAAAAGGGCTAATTTAGGAACCTTTTTGCTCTGGTCAGTTCCCATTATTTATTTCTCCTTGCCCTATCTCGCTTCCACTCAAACCTTTTTACAGACCTTCACAGTAGTTTCTCAACTCTCCTCCTATACACACAGCTCCAGGTGGCAGGTATCAGATGTGGTTCCCACACACAAGTTCTAAGACCTTAGGTTCTGAATCCGCTTGACCAGAAACCTCTAATTTACATGTGCCCTGACACTTATTAGAACAGCAAAACCAGTGTTTCTCATAAACACCGCACTGCAATAATAACTGCACATCCAGCTTTCGCTCACAGGCCATTCCCGTGTTCCCTGGGGAGACGGGGCAGCCAGAGCTGTCCCTGTGCCCAAGGGACAGCCACTGTCACCTCACACAGAATGCTAATCAAAAACGTGATATAGACACTATATTCTGATCAAACAAAACATCAGTCTTTTCTAGTTCTCTTCTTGCACAATCTAATTAAGCCCTGTGTCTACATACACTTGTTTTACTGCTTTGCAAAAAGGCTGTGCTAATCACAGCTGAAACTCTGATATGCCCTCAGACACAAACACTCGCACCCACACCCCCCTTTATCTCAAATTCGCTAGAGCCAAGGCTTGAATTGCTGTGAGGGGGGGAATTCTTAGAATTCCTTTAACTCTATCGTAATTAAGCATAAATCACCGTACTATAGTTCTCCTATGTAAAATGCCACTCTTGTTGCAACAAAATCTTAAAATCTCCACAAACACTACTATACAATCTGAGAATCAAATTACCACAATGCAGAGGAAGAAAATCACCACACAAAACCACTGGGATAGGGCATATCTCTCAAAGTGCTCGCTTTTCTAAACACAACATAGCATACCATAATTCAGCATTTACTCACATCAATTTTCTTGGACACAATCAAAATCAAAGATCCAAGGCAAAGGAACTCTCTGAGCTCATACTCATACTCACGGTTAAAATGTACCAAATCTACACAAATCACTACATTTAAAGACGATAAATACCATCATGGACATTCTTCCACTCGCTTCTCTGCAGGGCACTTCTGTCCCTGCCCCCGCAGCCTGCTGCAACCGGCGCTTCAGGCCTCACTCGGCTGCTTCAAACACGAGGAGTACTGACCCCCCCACACTGTAGATTTATTCTCTTTTATACACCATACACTTATACACTTGCACTATTAGAAACACATTGCACCGACCACACAATGCACACATTAACCATACAGCAACACAGTGTCTGGACATCACACACACACAAACAAAGCGCACACGGGCTCAACAGTTCTGCTCTATCAGAACAATGAACCCCCAACCCACACATACATGGGTTCACCCGGCTCACCCCCAGAACCACTTGCGGTCTGCTCTATCAGAACGATGAACCCCATCTCTAATACAGCTGCTCTATCAGCTGAACCCAGACGTCTCTGGGTGGTTTACTCCCTTGCTCTCCTTTCCCACCCCCGGGGCCCCTCAGAACATACGGTATCTTCCTCCGCAGGCCAGCATGTCCTTGTCTGTCCTCGCAGGTGGCAAGTTGAGACGAGCGGAGCCCCACCAGGAAAAAATCCTAGGGCGCGCCTTGGAGGTCCGTCTATCCCCCCTGCCCGTGCGGGGACAGAGAACTCCTGGCTGGCTTGCCATAATGTTTTGCGGAGAAAAGAAGAAACCTCACAACTTTATAAAAGTTGCAAAGCCCGGTATGTTTATTTACGGCGCGCGCCAGACGCAAGTCCCCCAACAAGGCATGCGTGCCTCTGAAGACCTCGGGTCTTCTTTTATCCCCCTTCCAAATGCATATGCATACAGTTTCACAATAAGTTCATACATATTCATTCCGCGTGACATTTAGCACCAGTTCTTCTTTATCAAAGGAATTTCTAAGTCGGGGGCAAATCGACCTTGTGGTCTTTTCTGTTTTTCTTTCTCTGTCTCCTTGCTGTCTCGGCATGCGAGTTTTTCCTTCAGCTATGGCCTCACAGACATTTCACATTTCTTAGACACTTCACCTAATTCAGAATGGATCATCACTCTGTCTCATGAGGAAAAAAATATTTGGGAAATTTAGTGACCCTGAGAAAATTGCCTGGGATTATATCAGGTGCAGTTCAAAGGACAAAAACATGCTAAAACTAAGCTCACCGATGTTGCAAAAGCAGGGGGAAAAGTCAACGAGGGGCACACAACATAGGGAGAAAGATATGAGGGACATGGCATGGACACTTAAAAAAAAAAAAAAAAACTTTTCCCAAGGTAAAAACCATGAAAATGCAGGATGGCCATATGCCATCATGTGCAGGCACATGCAGCAAAGCTTGCCAAAATTGATCCCCACTGAAGGCCAAATGAGAAAAGAAGGACTTACAAACACACTGGAATGGAGATAGCATCAAAAGAATTGCAATTGGAGGAGAAAAAAAGAAAATTTGTGCAATTCCCCCATTACAAGAAAACGGACCGGGATTATATCAGGTGCAGTGCAAAACACAAAAACATGCCAAAACTAAGCTCACAGATGTTTCAAAAGCAGGGGAAAACATCAAGGAGGAGGACACAACTTGGAGGGGAAGATATGAGCAACATGGCATGGATACATGGAAAAAAAAAAAAAAAAAGACACAATCCTTCCCAAAGTCAAAGCCATCAAAAGGCATGGCATGCCATCAAGGGCAGGGACAAGCACCAAAGATTCCTCTATTGGTCCCCATTGACATCGCAAGATTCCCTTTCCCTTCCCGAAAGGAAATTTCATGCGACCCTGAAAAGAAAGACTTACAAACACTCTGGAAAGGAGATAGGATCAAATGAAATTCAATTGAAAAAAAACAGAAAATCGGGAATTTTTGTGCCTTCAAAAAATGGCCTGTGAGGGAATGAGCTGCATTGCAAAGGACCAATACATGCCAAAACTAAGCTCACCGATGTTGCAAAAGCAGAGGTAAAGTCAACGAGGAGTACACACCATAAGGAGAAAATATGAGGGACATGGCATGGACACTTAAAAAAAAAAAGGAAAAAAAGAAAAAATTTTCCAAAATTCAAAAGCATCAAAATGCAGGATGGCCATATGCCATCAAGTACAGGCACATGCAGCAAAGCTTACCAAAATTGATCCCCACTGAAAGCCAAAACAGAAAAGAAGGACTTACAAACACGCTGGAATGGAGATAGCATCAAAGGAATTGCAATTGGAGGAGAAAAAAAGAAAATTTGGGAAATTCCCCGATTAGAAGAAAATGGACCGGGATTATATCAGGTGCAGTGCAAAACACAAAAACATGCCAAAACTAAGCTCACAGATGTTTCAAAAGCAGGGGAAAACATCAAGGAGGAGGAAAAAACTTGGAGGGGAAGATATGTGGGACATGGCATGGATACCGGAAAAAAAGAAAAAAAGAAAAAAATCCTTCAAAATTCAAAGCCATCAAAAGGCATGACATGCCATCAAAGGCAGGGACAAGCACCAAAGATTCCTCTATTGGTCCCCATTGAAATCGCAAGATTCCCTTTCCCTTCCCGAAAGGAAAGTTCGGGAAGGGAAAGGGAATGTTGCGACGCTGAAAAGAAAGCCTTACAAACACTCTGGAAAGGAGATAGGATCAAATGAAATGCAAATGAAAAAACCAGAAAATCGGGAATTTTTGTGCCTTCAAAAAATGGCCTGTGAGGAAATGAGCTGCATTGCAAAGGACCAACACATGCCAAAACTAAACTCACCGAGTTTGGAAAAAAAAAAGGGGCAAAAGTGCAGGAGGGAGACAAAACTTAGGGAGAAAGATATTAGAGACATGGCATGGACACTTCAGAAAACGACCAAAAATGGAAAAAATCTTTGCCAAAGTCAAAGCCATAAAAATGAAGGCAGGCCTTATGCCAGCAAGTGCAGGAACTTGCAGCAAAGCTTGCCAAAATTGATCCCCACTGAAGGCCAAAAGAGAAAGGAAGGACCTACTAACACTTTGGAATGGAGACACAATCAAAGGAATTGCTACAGGAGGAGGAACAAAATATTTGCGAAATTTAGCGACTGTAAGAAAATGGCCCGGGATTATATCAGGTGCAGTGAAAAGGACAACACATAGCAAAACGAAGCTCCCCGATGTTGCAAAAGCCGGGGGAAAAGTCAACGAGTAGTACACACCATAGGGAGAAAGATATGAGGGACATGGCATGGAGACTTAAAAAAAAAAGAAAAAAAAGATATTTTGCCCAAAGTCAAAACCATCAAAATGCAAAATGGCCATATGCCTCTGCAACCCAGTTAACTAAGCCTTACAAACACTCTGGAAAGGAGAGAGGATCAAATGAAATGCAATTGAAAAAATGCCTGTGGCAGGGAGTGACAGGTGAGCTCATGAAAATCCACGATACGCACGATGATTCCCAGACCCAAGGTGCCAAGACTGCCAAGTCAGCCTGGTTTGATAGTACAAAGTGTCTCGTAAAATCTGCCATCCACAAGTGGGGCCGGTGAGTTTTGTTTGCCGGGGAAAAAGGCGGTGGATTGTGTTGGAGGGCCCGGGTCTGCTAGTGGCCGCCTGGCACCTCACAATCAACGATACATAGGATGGTTCCCAGACCCAAGGTGGCATCACTGCCAAGTCAGGCTGGTTTGGCAGTTCCAAGTGGCTCCTGCAATCTGCCATCCAGAAGCTGGGCAGGTGAGTTTTGATTGCAAGGGAAAAGGGCCGTGGCTGGTATTGGGGGCCTGTGGACGGGAGTGGCCGGCTGCTTCCTGATAATCTACGATACGCAGGATGGTTCCCAGACACAAGGTGGCAACACTGACAAGACGGGCTGGTTTTATAGTACCAAGTGGCTCCTGCAATCTGCCATCCAGAAGCGGGACAGGTGAGTTTTGTTTGCAAGGCAAAGGGACCATGGTTTGTGTTTGGGGGGCTGTGGCTGAGAGCGGCCGGCTGACTCATTAAAATCCACGATACGCGAGAGAGCTCCTAGATGAAAGGTGGCACCATTGCCAAGTCGGGCTGGTTTGACAGTACCAAGTGGCTTTTGCTATCTGCCATCCAGAAGCGGGGCTGCTGATTTTTGTTTGCCAGGGAACCTGGGCAGGTTTTTTGTTTGGGGGCAGGTGGCTGGGATTGGCCGGCTAGCTCCTGAAAATCCACGATATGCAGGATGGTTTCCAGAAGCAAGGTTACACCAGTGCCAAGTAGGGCTGGTGTGATAGTACCAAGTGGCTCCGGCAATCCGCCATCCAGAAGCAGGGCAGCTGAGTTTTTTTTTCCAGGGAAAAGGGACGTTGTTTTCGTTAGAAGTCCTGTGGCTGGAAGTGGACAGCTGGCCCCCGAAAATGCACGATATGCAGGATGTTTCCCAAACCCAAGGTGGCAGCAGTACCAAGTCAGGCTTTTGTTATAGTACCAAGTGGCTCCTGCAATCTTCCATGCAGAAGCGGGGCAGCTGAGTTTTGTTTGCAAGGGAAAAGGACTGTGGTTTTGTTTAAAGAACTGTGGCTGAGGATGGCCGGCTGGCTCCTGAAAATCTTTTATTTGCAGGATGGCTCCAAGACCCAAGATGGCAACACTGCCAAGTCAGGCTGATTTGGCAGTTCCAAGTGGCTCCAGTAATCTGCCATCCAGTAGCGGGGCAGGTGACTTTTGTTTGCCAGGGAAAAAGATCGAGGTTTATCTTTGGGGACCTGTGGCAGGGAGTAACTGGCTAGCTCCTGAAAATCCACGATACGCAGGATGGTTCCCAAACCCATGGTGGCAACACTGCCAAGTCAGGCTGGTTTGATAGTACCAAGTGGCTCGTGCCATCTACCATCCAGAAGCAAGGCAGGTGAGTTTTGTTTGCCAGGGAAAAGGTCCGTGGTTTGTGTTTGGGGGCCTGTGGCTGGGAGTGGCCGGCTGTCTCCTGAAAATCCACGTTAAGCAGGATGGTTGCCAGACCCATTGTGGCATTAGTACCAAGACGGGCTGGTTTGATAGTACCAAGTGGCTCCTGCAATCTGCCATCCAGAAGTGGGGAAGGTGAGTTTTTTTTGCCAGGAAAACGGGCCAATGTTTGTCTCTGGGGACAATTGCCTGCAGTGTCCTTCTGTTTCCTGAAAATCAACGATAGGTAGGATGGTTCCAAATCCCAAGGTGGCACCAGTGCCAAGTCGGGTTGCTTTGATATTACCAAGTGCCTCCTGCAATCTGCCATCCAGAAGAGGGGCAGGTCAATTTTGTTTGCCAGGGAAAAGTGCCGTGTTTTGTGTTTGTGCGCCTATGGCTGGGAGTGGCCGGCTGGCTCCTGAAAATCCTCGATACGCAGGATGGTTCCCAGACCCAAGGTAGCACCAGTGCCAAGTCAGGCGGATTGATAGTACCTAGTGCCTCCTGCAATCTGCCATCCAGAAGTGGGGCAGCTGAGTTTTGTTTGCAAGGGAAAAGGGCCGTGGATTTTGTTTCAAGAACTGTGATGGAGGGTGGCCGGCTGGCTCCTGAAAATCCACGATACGCAAGATGGATCCCACATACAAGGTGGCAACACTGCCAAGTCAGGCTGATTTTGCAGTTCCCAGGGGCTCCAGAAATCTGCCTTCCAGTAGTGGGGGAGGTGACTTTTGTTTTCCAGAGTAAAGGGCCGAGCTTTGTTTCTGGCAGCCTCTGGCAGAGAGATTCCGGCTAGCTCCTGAAAATCCACGATACGCAGGATGTTTCCAGACCCATGTAGCAAAACTGCCAAGATGGGCTGGTGTTTGATAGTACCAAGTGGCTCGTGCCATCTGCCATCCAGAAGTTTGGCAGGTGAGTTTTGTTTGCCGGGGAAACGTGCCGATGATTGTGTTTGGGGCCTATTGCCTCGAGTGGCCGGCTGGCTCATGAAAATCTACGATAGGCAGGATGGTTCCCAGAGCCAAGGTGGCACCAATGCCAAGTCGGGCTGGTTTGATAGTACCAAGTGGCGCTTGAAATCTGCCATCCAGAAGCGGGCCACGTGAGTTTTTTTTGCCAGGGAAAATTGCCGTGGTTTGTGTTTGGGGACCTGTGGCTGGTAGTGGCCGGCTGGCTCCTGAAAATCCACGATAGGCAGGATGGTTCCCAGACCCAAGGTGGCACCAATGCCATGTCGGGCTGGTTTGATAGTACCAAGTGGATCCTGCCATCTGCCATCCAGATGTGGGGCAGGTGAGTTTTGTTTGCCAGGGAAACGGGCCAAGGTTTGTCTCTAGGGCTTATGGCCTACAGTGTCTGGATGGTTCCTGAAAATCCACGATAGGCAGGATGGTTCCCAGACCCAAGGTGGCACCAATGCCATGTCGGGCTGGTTTGATAGAACCAAGTGGCTCCTGAACTCTGCCATCCAGAAGTGGGGCAGCTGAGTTTTGTTTGCAAGGGGAAAGGGCAGTGGTTTGTTGTTGAGGGCCTGTGGATTGGAGTGGGCGGCTAGACCCTGAAAATCCACAATACGCAGGATGGCTCCCAGACCCAAAGTGGCACCAGTGCGAAATCGAACTGGTTCTGTAGTAACAAGTGGCTCCTGCAATATGCCATCCAGAAGCGGGGCAGCAGAATTTTGTTTGCCAGGGAAAAGGGCCTTTGTTTATGTTTGGGGTCCTGTGGCAGGGTGTGGGTCCTGCAATCTGCCATCAAGAAGCAAGGCAGTTGAGTTTTACTTGCAAGAGAAACGGGCCGTGGTTTGTGTTTTAGGTCCTGTGGCTGGGAGTGGCTGGCTGGCTCCTGAAAATCCATGATACGCAGGATGGTTCCCAAACCCAAGGTGGCACCAGTGCCAAGTCTGGCTGGTTTGATAGCGCCAAGTGGCTCCTGCAATCTGCCATCCAGAAGAGGGGCAGCTGAGTTTAGTTTGGCAGGGAAAAGAGCCGTGGTTTTTGTTTCGGTGCTGTGGCCAGGAGAGCCCGGCTGGATTCTGACAATCCACAATACGCAGGATGGTCCCCAGACTCAAGGTGGCACCAGTGCCAAGTGAGGCTTTTTTGATAGTACCAATTGGCTTCTGCAATCTGCCATGCAGAAGAGGGGCAGCTGAGTTTTGTTTCCAAGGGAAACGGGCCGTTGTTTTTGTTTCAACAACTGTGGCTAAGGGTGGCTGGCTGGCTCCTGAAAATCGTTGATATGCAGGATGGTTCCCAGACCCAAGGTTGCACCAGTACCAAGATGGGCTGATTTTATACTACCAAGTGGCTCCAGCAATCTGCCATCCAGAAGCGGGGCAGCTGCTTTTTGCTTGCGAGGGAGAAGGGCCGTGGTTTGTGTTTGAGGGCATGTGGCTGGGAGTGGCCGGCTGGACCCTGAAAATCCGACATACGCAGGGTGGTTCCCAGACCCAAGGTGGCACCAGTTCCAAGTCGGTCTGGTTTGATAGTACCAAGTGCCTCCTGCAATCTGTCATCCAGAAGAGGGGCAGGTGAGTTTTGTTTGCAAGGGAAACGGGACCAGGTTTTTTTCTGGGGGCCGATGGCCGGGAGTGGCCAGCTGGCTCCTGAAAATCTACGATAGGCAGGATGGTTCCCTGACCCATGTTGGTACCAGTGCCAAGTTGGCCTGGTTTGATACTCCTAAGTGGCTCCTGCAATCTGCCATCCAGAAACAGGGCAGGTGAGTTTTGTTTGCCAGAGAAAAGGGCCGTGGATTGTGTTTGGGGGACTGTGGCTCGGAGTGGCCTGCTGGCTCCTGAAAATGCACTTTACGCAGGATGGTTCCCAGACCCAAGGTGGCATCAGTGCCTAGTTGGGTGGATTTGATAATACCAAGTGGCTCCTGCAATCTGCCATCCAGAAGAGGGGCAGCTGAGTTTTCTTTGCCGGGGAAACAGGCCAAGCTTTGTGTCTTGGGGCCATTGGCCGGCAGTGTCCGGCTGCCTCCTGAAAATTTATGTTAGGCAGGATGGTTCCCAGACCCAAGGTGGCACCAGTGCCTAATCGGGCTGGTTTTATAGTGTCAAGTGGCTCCTGCAATCTGCCATCCGGAAGCATGGCAGGTGAATTTTGTGTGCCGGGGAAAAGGGCTGTGGTTTGTGTTTGGGGTCCTATTGCTGGGAGTGGCCGGCTGGCTCCTGACAATCCATGATAAGCAGGATGCTTCCCAGACCCAAGGTGGTACCAGTGCCAAGATACGCTGGTTTGATAGTGCCAGGTGGCTCCTGCAATCTGCCACCCAGAAGCAAGGCAGCTGAGTTTTGTTTTCCAGAGTAAAGGGCCTTGGTTTTTGTTTGGTGGCCTGTGGCTGGGAGTGGCCTTCTGGCTCCCTAAAATCGACGATACGCAGGATGGTTTCCATACCCAAGGTGGCACCAGTGCGACGTCAGGCTGCTTTGATAGTACCAAGTGGCTCCTGCAATCTGCAGTCCAGAAGCAGGGCAGCTGATTGTTCTTTGCAAGGGAAAAGGGCCGTGGTTTGTGATTGTGGGCCTGTGGCTGGCAGTGGCCGGCAGGCGTCTGACAATCCACGATAGGCAGCATGGTTCCCATACCCACGGTGGCACCAGCGCCAAGTCGAGCTGATTTGATAGTACCAAGTGGCTCCTTCAATCAGCCATCCAGAAGCTGGGCCGCTGAGTTTTGTTTGCCAGGGAAAAGGGCCGTTAATTTTGTTTGGAACCTATTGCCTGGAGTGGCCAGCTGGCTCCTAAAAATCTACGATAGGCAGGATGGTTCCCAGACCTAAGATGGCAAAGCTTCCAAGTCAGGCTGATTTGGCAGTTCCAAGTGGCTCCAGCAATCTGCCATCCAGTCGCGGAGCAGGTGACTTTTGTTTGCCTGAGAAAAGTTCCGTGGTTTGTGTTTGGGGGCCTGTGGCTGGGAGTGGCCGGCTGGCTCCTGAAAATCCAGGATACGCAGGATCGTTCCCAGACCAAAGGTGGCACTGCTGTCAAGTTGGGCTGGTTTAATAGTGCCAAGTGGCTCCTTAAATCTGCCATCCAGAAGCGGGGCAGGTGAATTTTATTTGACAGGTAAACGGACCGAGGGTTCCGTCTGGGGGCCTATGGTCTGCGGTTTCCGGCCTGCTCATGAAAATCTACGATAGGCAGGATGGTTGCCAGACCCAAAGTGGCACCAGTGCCAAGTCGGGCTGGTTTGATAGTACCAAGTGGCTCCTGCAATCTGCCATCCAGAAGCAGGGCAGCTGAGTTTTATTTGCCAGGGAAATTGGCCGTGGTTTGTGTTTGGGAGCCTGTGGCTGGGAGTGGCCGGCTGTCTCCTGAAAATACTCGATATGCAGGATGGTTGCCAGACCCATAGTGGCACTAGTACCAAGACGGGCTGGTTTGATAGTACCAAGTGGCTCCTGAAATCTGCCATCCAGAAGTGGGGCAGGTGAGTTTTGTTTGCCAGGGAAAAGGGCCAAGGTTTGTCTCTGGGGGCTTATGGCCTGCAGTGTCCGGATGGTTTCATAAAAACTACGATAGGCAGGATGGTTCCCAGACCCAAGGTGGCACCAGTGCCAAGTCGGGCTGGTTTGATAGTACCAAGTGGCTCCTTCAATCTGCCATCCAGAAGAGGGGCAGGTGAGTTTTGTTTGCCAGGGAAAAGGGCCAAGGTTTGTCTCTGGGGGTTTATGGCCTGCAGTTTCCGGATGGTTTCTTAAAATCTACGATAGGCAGGATGGTTCCCAGACCCAAGGTGGCACCAGTGCCAAGTCGGGCTGGTTTGATATTACCAAGTGGCTCCTGAAATCTGCGATCCAGAAGTGGGGCAGCTGAGTTTTGTTTGCAATGGAAAATGGCAGTGGTTTGTTTTTGACGGCCTGTGGCTTGGAGTGACCGGCTAGACCCTGAAAATCCACGATACGCAGGATGGCTTCCAGACCCAAGGCGGCACCAGTGCCAAATCAAACTGGTTCTATAGTAACAAGTGGCTCCTGCAATATGCCATCCAGAAGTGGGGCAGCAGAGTATTTTTTGCCAGGAAAAAGGGCCTTTGTTTTTGTTTGGGGGCCTGTGGCAGGGTGTGGGTCCTGCAATCTGCCATCAAGAAACGGGGCAGGTGAGTTGTATTTGCAAGAGAAAGGGGCCAAGGTTTGTGTCTGGGTTCCTAAGGCCTGGAGTAGCCGGCTGGCTCCTGAAAATCCACGATACGCAGGATGGTTCCAAGACCTAAGGTGACACCCTTGCCAAGTCGGGCTGTTTTGATAGCACCAAGTGGCTCCTGCAATCTTCCATCCAGAGGCGAGACAGCTGAGTTTAGTTTGACAGGGAAAAGGGCCGTTGTTTTTTTTTCGGTGCTGTGGCCGGGAGAAGCCGGCTGGCTCCTGACAATCCACAATACGCAGGATGGTTCCCAGACCCAAGGTGGCACCCGTGACAAGTCGGGCTGGTTTGATATTACCAAGTTCCTCCTGCAATCTGCCATCCAGAAGCAAGGCAGTTGAGTTTTACTTGCCAGGGAAAAGGGCCATGGTTTATGTTTCGGCGCCTATGGCTGGGAGTGGCCGGCTGGCTCCTAAAAATCCACGATATGCAGGATGGTTCCCAAACCCAAGGTGGCACCAGTGCCAAGTCTGGCTGGTTTGATAGCGCCAAGTGGCTCCTGCAATCTGCCATGCAGAAGAGGGGCAGCTGAGTTTAGTTTGGCAGGGAAAAAGCCGTGGTTTTTGTTTCGGTGCTGTGGCCAGGAGAGCCCGGCTGGATTCTGACAATCCACAATACGCAGGATGGTTCCCAGACCCAAGGTGGCACCAGTGCCAAGTGAGGCTTTTTTGATAGTACCAATTGGCTTCTGCAATCTGCCATGCAGAAGAGGGGCAGCTGAGTTTTGTTTCCAAGGGAAACGGGCCGTTGTTTTTGTTTCAACAACTGTGGCTAAGGGTGGCTGGCTGGCTCCTGAAAATCGTTGATATGCAGGATGGTTCCCAGACCCAAGGTTGTACCAGTACCAAGACGGGCTGATTTTATACTACCAAGTGGCTCCAGTAATTTGCCATCCAGAAGCAGGGCAGCTGCTTTTTGCTTGCAAGGGAGAAGGGCCGTGGTTTGTGTTTGAGGGCCTGTGGCTGGGAGTGGCCGGCTGGACCCTGAAAATCCGACATACGCAGGGTGGTTCCCAGACCCAAGGTGGCACCAGTTCCAAGTCGGTCTGGTTTGATAGTACCAAGTGCCTCCTGCAATCTGTCATCCAGAAGAGGGGCAGGTGAGTTTTGTTTGCAAGGGAAACGGGACCAGGTTTTTTTCTGGGGGCCGATGGCCGGGAGTGGCCAGCTGGCTCCTGAAAATCTACGATAGGCAGGATGGTTCCCTGACCCATGTTGGTACCAGTGCCAAGTTGGCCTGGTTTGATACTCCTAAGTGGCTCCTGCAATCTGCCATCCAGAAACAGGGCAGGTGAGTTTTGTGTGCCGGGGAAAAGGGCTGTGGTTTGTGTTTGGGGTCCTATTGCTGGGAGTGGCCGGCTGGCTCCTGACAATCCACGATAAGCAGGATGCTTCCCAGACCCAAGGTGGTACCAGTGCCAAGATACGCTGGTTTGATAGTGCCAGGTGGCTCCTGCAATCTGCCACCCAGAAGCAAGGCAGCTGAGTTTTGTTTTCCAGAGTAAAGGGCCTTGGTTTTTGTTTGGTGACCTGTGGCTGGGAGTGGCCTTCTGGCTCCCTAAAATCAACGATACGCAGGATGGTTTCCATACCCAAGGTGGCACCAGTGCGACGTCAGGCTGCTTTGATAGTACCAAGTGGCTCCTGCAATCTGCAGTCCAGAAGCAGGGCAGCTGATTGTTCTTTGCAAGGGAAAAGGGCCGTGGTTTGTGATTGTGGGCCTGTGGCTGGCAGTGGCCGGCAGGCGCCTGACAATCCACGATAGGCAGCATGGTTCCCATACCCACGGTGGCACCAGCGCCAATTCGAGCTGGTTTGATAGTACCAAGTGCCTCCTTCAATCAGCCATCCAGAAGCTGGGCCGCTGAGTTTTGTTTGCCAGGGAAAAGGGCCGTTAATTTTGTTTGGAACCTATTGCCTGGAGTGGCCAGCTGGCTCCAAAAAATCTACGATAGGCAGGATGGTTCCCAGACCTAAGATGGCAAAGCTTCCAGGTCAGGCTGATTTGGCAGTTCCAAGTGGCTCCAGCAATCTGCCATCCAGTCGCGGAGCAGGTGACTTTTGTTTGCCTGAGAAAAGTTCCGTGGTTTGTGTTTGGGGGCCTGTGGCTGGGAGTGGCCGGCTGGCTCCTGAAAATCCAGGATACGCAGGATCGTTCCCAGACCAAAGGTGGCACTGCTGTCAAGTCGGGCTGGTTTAATAGTGCCAAGTGGCTCCTTAAATCTGCCATCCAGAAGCGGGGCAGGTGAATTTTATTTGACAGGTAAACGGACCGAGGGTTCTGTCTGGGGGCCTATGGTCTGCGGTGTCCGGCTGGCTCATGAAAATCTACGATAGGCAGGATGGTTCCAAGAGCCAAGGTGGCACCAGTGCCAAGTCGGGCTGGTTTGATAGTACCAAGTGCCTCCTGCAATCTGCCATCCAGAAGCAGGGCAGTTGAGTTTTATTTGCCAGGGAAATTGGCCGTGGTTTGTGTTTGGGAGCCTGTGGCTGGGAGTGGCCGGCTGTCTCCTGAAAATACTCGATATGCAGGATGGTTGCCAGACCCATAGTGGCACTAGTACCAAGACGGGCTGGTTTGATAGTACCAAGTGGTTCCTGCAATCTGCCATCCAGAAGTGGGGCAGGTGAGTTTTGTTTGCCAGGGAAAAGGGCCAAGGTTTGTCTCTGGGGGTTTATGGCCTGCAGTTTCCGGATGGTTTCTTAAAATCTACGATAGGCAGGATGGTTCCCAGACCCAAGGTGGCACCAGTGCCAAGTCGGGCTGGTTTGATATTACCAAGTGGCTCCTGAAATCTGCGATCCAGAAGTGGGGCAGCTGAGTTTTGTTTGCAATGGAAAATGGCAGTGGTTTGTTTTTGACGGCCTGTGGCTTGGAGTGACCAGCTAGACCCTGAAAATCCACGATACGCAGGATGGCTTCCAGACCCAAGGTGGCACCAGTGCCAAATCAAACTGGTTCTATAGTAACAAGTGGCTCCTGCAATATGCCATCCAGAAGTGGGGCAGCAGAGTATTTTTTGCCAGGAAAAAGGGCCTTTGTTTTTGTTTGGGGGCCTGTGGCAGGGTGTGGGTCCTGCAATCTGCCATCAAGAAATGGGGCAGGTGAGTTGTATTTGCAAGAGAAAGGGGCCAAGGTTTGTGTCTGGGTTCCTAAGGCCTGGAGTAGCCGGCTGGCTCCTGAAAATCCACGATACGCAGGATGCTTCCCAGACCTAAGGTGACACCAGTGCCAAGTCGGGCTGTTTTGATAGCACCAAGTGGCTCCTGCAATCTTCCATCCAGAGGCGAGACAGCTGAGTTTAGTTTGCCAGGGAAAAGGGCCGTTGTTTTTTTTTCGGTGCTGTGGCCGGGAGAAGCCGGCTGGCTCCTGACAATCCACAATACGCAGGATGGTTCCCAGACCCAAGGTGGCACCCGTGACAAGTCGGGCTGGTTTGATATTACCAAGTTCCTCCTGCAATCTGCCATCCAGAAGCAAGGCAGTTGAGTTTTACTTGCCAGGGAAAAGGGCCATGGTTTATGTTTCGGCGCCTATGGCTGGGAGTGGCCGGCTGGCTCCTTAAAATCCACGATACGCAGGATGGTTCCCAGACCCAAGGTGGAACCAGTGCTAAGTCGGGCTGGTTTGATAGTACCAAGTGCCTCCTGCAATCTGCCATCCAGAAGCGGAGCGGCTGCGTTTTGTTTGCAAGGGAGAAGGGCCGTGGTTTGTGTTTGGGGGCCTGTGGCTGAGAGTGGCCGGCTGGCTCCTTAAAATCACTTATATGCAGGATGGCTCCAAGACCCAAAGGGGCTACACTGCCAAGTCTGGTTTATTTGGCAATTCCAAGTGGATGCAGCAATCTGACATCCAGAAGCAGGGCAGCTGAGTCTTGTTTTCCAGGGAAATGGGTCGAGGTTTTTGTTTGGGGGCCTACGGCCTGCAGTGTCCATCTGGTTCTGGAAAATCTACGATAGGCAGGATGCTTCCCAGACCCAAGCTGGCACCAGTGCCAAGTCAGGCTGGTTTCATAGTACCAAGTGGCTCCTGCAATCTGCCATCCAGAAGCGGGTCAGGTGAGTTTTGTTTGCCCAGGAAAAAAGGGCCGTGGTTTACCTTTGGGGGCCTGTGGCTGGGAGGGGCCGGCTGGCTCCTTAAAATCCACTATACGCAGGATGTTTGCAAGACCCCTAGTGGCACCAATACCAAGACGGGCTGGTTTGATAGTACCAAGTGACTCCTGCAATCTGCCATCCAGAAGAGGGGAAGTTGAGTTTTGTTCGCCAGAGTAAAGGGCCGTGGTTTGTGTTTGGGGGCCTGTGGCTGGGAGTGGCCAACTGGCTCCTGAAAATCCACGATACGCAGGATGGTTCCCAGACCCAAGGTGGCACCAGTGCAAAGTCGGACTGGTTTGATAGTATCAAGTGGTCCTGCAATCTGCCATCCAGAAGCAGGGCAGGTGCGGTTTTTTTGCCAGAGAAAAGGGCCGTGGTTTTTGTTTGGGGGCCTATGGCTGGATGTGGCCGTCAGGCTCCTGAAAATCCACGTTATGCAGGATGCTTCCCAGTTCAAAGTTGGCACCAGTGCCAGGTCGAGATGGTTTGATAGTACCAAGTGGCCCCTGAAACTGCCATACAGAAGAGGGGCAGTTGAGTTTTTTTTGCCAGAGTAAAGGGCCGTGGTTTGTGTTTGGGGGCCTATGGCGTGCAGTGTCCATCTGGTTCTGGAAAGTCCACAATACGCAGGATGGTTCCCAGAACCAAGGTGGCACCAGTGCCAAGTCGGGCTGGTTTGATATTACCAAGTAGCTCCTGCAATCTGCCATCCAGTAACGGGGAAGGTGAGTTTATTTTCCCAGAGAAAGGGGCCGTGCTTTGTGTTTGATGGCCTGTGGCTGGGAGGGGACGGCTGGTTCCTGAAATCCACGACACGCAGGATGGTTCCCAGACCCAAGGTGGCACCAGTGCTAAGTCAGGCTGTTTTGACAGTGACAAGTAGCTCCTGCAATCTGCCATCCAGAAGTGGGACAGCTGAGTTTTGTTTGCCAGGGATAAGGGCCGCGGTTTTTGTTTGGGGCCTATTGCCTGGAGTGGCAGGCCGGCTCATGAAAATGCAAGATACACAGGATGGTTCCCAGACCCAAGGTGGCACCACTGCCAAGTCAGGCTGGTTTCATAGTTCCAAGTGGCTCCTTCAATCTGCCATCCACAAGCGGGGTAGGTAGTTTTGTATGCAAGGGAAAAGCGCCGTGGTTTGTGTTGAGGGCCTGTGGCTGGGCGGGGCAGGGTGGACGCTGGAAATCCACGATACACAGGATGGTTCCCAGTCCCAAGTTGAAACCAGTGCAAAGGCAGTCTGGTTTGAATGTACCTAGTGCCTCCTGCAATCTGCCATCCAGAAGCCGGGCAGCTGAGTTTTGCTTGCCAGGGAAATGGGCCAAATTATGTGTCTGGAGTCCTATGGTCGGCAGGGGGCGGCTGGCTCCTGAAAATCTACGACATGCAGGATGGTTCCCAGCCCCAAGGTGGCACCAATGCGAAGTCGGGCTGGTTTGATAGTACCAAGTGCCTACTGCTATCTGCCATCCAGAAGCGGGGCAGGTCAGTTTTGTTTGCCAGAGAACGGGAGGAGGTTTGTGTTTGGGGGCCTATGGCCTGGAGTGGCCGTCTGGCTCCTGAAAATCCACGATACGCGGGAGTTTTCCCAGACCCAGGGTGGCACCAGTGCCAATTCAGGCTGGTTTGATAGCACCCAGTGGCTCCTGCAATCTGCCATCCAGAAGCGCGCCAGGTGAATTTTGTTTCCAAGGGAAAATATCCGTGGTTTGTGTTTGGGGGCCTGTGGCTGGGAGTGGCCGGGTGGCTCCTGAAAATCCACGATAGGCAGGATGGTTCCCCGACCCAAGGTGGCACCAGTGCCTAGTCAGGCTGGTTTGATAGTGTCAAATGCCTCCTGCAATCTGCCATGCAGAAGCGGGACTCCTAAGTTATGTTTGCCAAGGAAAAGGGCTGTTGTTTTTGTTTGGGGGCCTGTGGCAGGGAGCTGCTGGCTGGCACCTTAAAATCCACGATTCGCAGGATGTTTGCACGACCAAGTTGGCACCAGTGCCATGTCGGGCTAGTTTGATAGTATCATGTTTCTTCTGCAATGTGCCATCCAGGAGCGGGGCAGGTGATTTTTTTTTGCAAAGGAAAACTGTCGAGGTTTGGATTCGGGGGCCTGTGGCTGAGTGTGGCCGGCTGGCTCCTGAAAATCCACGATACGCAGGATGGTTCTCAGACCCAAGGTGGCACCAGTGCCAAGTCAGGCTTTTTTGATAGTACCAAGTGGCTCTTGCAATCTGCCATCCAGAAGCTGAGCAGGTGAGTTTTTTTTGCCAGGGAAACAGGCCGTGGTTTGTCTCTGGGGTCCTATAGCTGGGAGTGGCTGGCTGGTTCCTGAAAATCCACGATTCGCAGGATTGTTCCCAGACCCAACGTGGCACCACTGCTAAGTCAGGCTGGTTTGATAGTACCAAGTGGCTCCTTCAATCTTCCATCCAGAAGAGGGGATGGTGAGTTTTTTTTGCCAGAGTAAAGGGCCGTGGTTTGTGTTTGGGGGCCTGTGGCTGGGAGTGGCCGGGTGGCTCCTGAAAATCCACGATAGGCAGGATGGTTCCCCGACCCAAGGTGGCACCAGTGCCTAGTCAGGCTGGTTTGATAGTACCAAGTGGCTCTTGCAATCTGCCATTCAGAAGCTGGGCATGTGAGTTTTGTTTGCCAGGGAAACGGGCCGAGGTATGTGTCTGGGGTCCTATGGCCGGCAGTGGGCGGCTGGCTCCTGAAAATCTACGACAGGCAGGATTGTTCCCAGTCCCAAGGTGGCGCAAATGCCAAGTAGGGCTGGTTTGATAGTAAGAAGTGGCCCCATCAATCTGCCTTCCAGAAGCAGGGCAGCTAAGTTTTGGTTGCCAGAGAAAAGGGCTGTGGTTTGTGTTTGGGGGCCTGTGGCTTTGAGAGGCCGGCTGGCTCCTGACAATCCACAATACGCAGGATGGTTCCCAGACCCAAGGTGGCACCAGCGCCAAGTCAGGCTGGTTTGATAGTACCAAGTGCCTACTGCAATCTGCCATCCAGAAGCGGGAGAGCTGAGTTTTGTTTGCCAAGGAAAAGGGCTGTTGTTTTTGTTTGGGGCCTGTGGCAGGGAGTTGCTGGCTGGCACCTTAAAATCCACGATTTGCAGGATGTTTGCACGACCCAAGGTGGTAACAGTGACAAGTCGGGCTGGTTTGATAGTATCAAGTGGCTCCTGCACTCTGCCATCCAGAAGCGGGGCAGCTGAGTTTTGTTTGCCAGGGAAACGGGCCGAGGTTTGTGTCGGGAGCCTGTGGCTGGGAGTGGCCGGCTGGCTCCTGAAAATCCACCATACGCAGGATTCTTCCCAGACCCAACGTGGCTCCACTGCCAAGTCGGGCTGGTTTGAACCTACCAACTGGCTCCTGCAGTCTGCCATCCAGAAGCAGGGCAGGTGAGTTTTGTTTGCAAGGGTAAAGGGCCATGGTTTTTCTTTGGGACCTTTGGCTTAGAGGGGCCCGCTGGCTCTTTAAAATCATCTACATGCAGGATGGCTCTGAGACCCAAAGGGGCAACACTGCCAAGTCAGGTCTATTTGGCAGTTCAAAGCGGCTCCAGCAATCTGCCATCCAGAAGCGGGGCAGGTGACTTTTGTCTCCCAGGGAAAAGGGCCGAGATTTTTTTGGAAGCCTGTGTCAGGGAGTGACCGGTTAGCTCCTGAAAATCCACGATAGGCAGGATGTTTCCCAGACCCATGATGGCAGCACTGCCAAGTCGGGCTGGTTTGACAGTCCCAAGTGGCTCGTGCAGTCTGCCATCCACAAGTGGGTCAGCTGAGTTTTGTTGGCCAGGGAAACGGGCCGAGGTTTTAGTCGGGGGCTTATGGCCTGCAGTGTCCGTCTGGTTCTGGAAAATCTACGATACGCAGGATGGTTCCCAGACCCAAGGTGGCACCAATGCCAAGTCGGGCTGGTTTGATAGTAAGAAGTGGCTCCATCCATCTGCCGTCCAGAAGCGGGGCAGCTAAGTTTTGTTTGCCAGAGAAAAGGGCTGTGGTTTGTGTTTTGGGGCCTGTGGCTGAGTGTGGCCGACTGGCTCCTTAAAATCTACGATAGCCAGGATGTTTCCCAGACCCAAGGTGGCACCAGTGCCAAGACGGGCTGGTATAAAGGCTCCAAGTGGGTCCTGCAATCTGCAATCCAGAAAGAGATTCTGGATGGCAGATTGCAGGAGGCACTGGGTACTATCAAACCAGCTCGACTAGGCACTGGTGCCAACTTGGGTTTGGGAACCATCCTGCCTATCGTAGATTTTAAGGAAACAGCCGGCTACTAACGGCCATAGGTGCCCAGACACAAACCTTGTCCCATTTCTGTGGCAAACAAAACTCACCTGCCCCTCTTCTGGATGACAGATTGCAGGAGGCACTTGGTACTATCAAACCAGCCCAACTTGGCACTGGTGCCACCTTAGGTCTGGAAACCATCCTGCATATCGTGGATTTTCAGGAGCCAGCCTGCCACTCCTAGCGATTGGCCCCCAAACACAAACCACGGCCTTTTCTCTGGCAAACAAAACTCACCTTCCCCGCTTCTGGATGGCAGATTGCCGGAGCCACTTGGTACTGTAAAACCAGCCTGACATGGCACTGGTGCCACCTTGGGTCTGGGAACCACCTGCCTATCGTAGATTTTCAGGAACCAGCCGGACACTGCAGACCAGAGGCCCCCAAACAAAAAACCTCGGCCACTTTCCCTGGCAAAAAAAACTCACCTGCCCCACTTCTGGATGGCAGATTGCAGGAGCCACTTCGTGCCATCAAACAAGCTTGACTTGGCACTGGTGCAATGTTAGGTCTGGGAAGCATCCTGCAAATCAAAGAATTTCAGGAGCCAGCCGGCCCCTCTCGGCCACAGACCCCCGAATCCAAACCTCGCCTTTTTCCCTCGCAAAACATAATCACCTGCTCCGATCGTGGATGGTAAATTGCGGGAGAAACATGGTACTGTCAAACAAGCCCGACTTGGCACTGGTGCATCCTTGGGTCTGGAAAACATCCTGCGAATCGTCGATTTTCAGGAGACAGCTGGCAACTCCCAGCAACAGGCCGCAAAACACAAGCCACGGCACTTTTCCCTGGAAAACAAAACATACCTGCCCCGCTTCTGGATGGCAGATTGCAGGAGCTACTTGGTACTATCAAACCAGCCCGACTTGGCACTGGTACCACCTTGGGTCTTGGAACCATCCTGCGTATCGCGGATTTTCAGGGGCCAGCCGGCAACTCCCAGCCACAGGCCCCCAAACACGAACCACGGCCCTTTTCTCTGGGGAACAAAACTCATCAGCCCGGCTTCTGGATGGTAGATTGCTGGACCCACTTGGTACTATCAAACCAGCCTGACTTGGCACTGGTGCCACCTTGCGTCTCGGAACCATCCTGCCGATCGTGGATATTAAGGGACCAGCTGGCCACCCCCATCCACAGGCCCTCCAAAAAAACAATGTCCCTTTTCCCTGGCAAACAAAACTCACCTGCTCCACTTCTGGAAGGAAGATTGGAGGAGCCACTTGGTACTATCAAACCAGCCCGACTTGGCAATGGTGCCACCTTGGGTCTGGGAACCATCCTGTGTATCGTGGATTTTCAGGGGCCAGCGGGACATGCCCTGCAACAGGACCTCAAACACAAACCTCGGCCCTTTTCTCTGGCAAACAAAACTCAGCTGCCCCGCTTCTGGATGGCAGATTGCAGGACCCACTTGGTACTATCAAAAAAGCCTGACTTGGCACTGGTGCCTCCTTGGGTCTGGGAATCATCTTGCCTATCGTGGATTTTCAGGGGCCAACCAGCCACTCCCAGCCACAGGCCCTCCAACACATACTTTGGCCCGCTTCCGTGGCAAACAAAACTCGCCTGCTCTGCTTCTGGATGGCAGATTGCAGGACCCACTTGGTACTATCAAAAAAGCCTGACTTGGCACTGGTGCCACCTTGGGTCTAGGAACCATCCTGCCTATCGTGGATATTCAGGGGCCAGCTGGCCACTCCTTGCCACAGGCCCTCCAAGGAAAGCAACGTCCCTTTTCCCTGCCCAAAAAAACTCACCTGCCTCGCTTCTGGATGGCAGATTGCTAGAGCCACTTGGAACTGCAATATCAGCCTGACTTGGTAGAGTTGCCACCTTGGGTCTGGGAGCCATCCTGCATATCAAAGATTTCAAGGTGCCAGGCGGCCACTCCTATCCACAGGCCCCCAAACACAAACCACGGCCCTTTTCCCTGTCAAACAAAACTCACCTGCCCCGCCTCTTGAAGGAAGATTGCAGGAGCCACTTGGTAATATCAAACCAGCCCGACTTGGAACTGGTGCCACCTTGGGTCTGGGAATCATCCTGCCTATCGTAGATTTTCAGGAGCCAGCCGGCCACTCCCTGTTATAGGCCCCCAGAAAAAAAACTCGGCCCGTTTCCCTGAAAAGAAAACTCAACTGCCCCGCTTCTGGTTGGCAGATGGCAGGAGCCGCTTGGTACTATCAAACCAGCCCGACTAGGCCCTGGTGCCACCTTGAATATGGGAACCATACTGCGAATCGTGGATTTTCAGGGTCCAGCCTTCCACTCCGAACCACCCACCCTGAAACACAAACCTCGGCCCGTTTATCTGGCAAACAAAATTCAGCTACCCCGCTTCCCCATGGCAGATTGCAGGAGGCACTTGGTAATATCAAACCACCCGGATTTGGCACTGGTGCCACCTTGGGTCTTGAAAACATCCAGCGCATCGTCGATTTTAGGGTGCCAGCCAGCCACTATTTGCCACAGGCCCCCAAACAAAAACAAAGACAATTTTCCCTGGCAAACAAAACTCAGCTTCCCCGCTCCGGCAGTGCAGATTGCAGGAGGTACTTGGCAATATCAAACCAGTCCAACATGGCACTGGTGCATCCTTGGGTCTGGCAACCATCCTGCATATCGTGGATTTTCAGGAGCCAGCCGTCAACTCATGGCCACAGCAACCAAGCAAAAACCACGGCCCTTTTCCCTGGCAAACAAAACTCACCTGCCCCGCTTCTGGATGGCAGATTGGAAGAGCAACTTGGTACTATGAAACCAGCCGGTCTCTGTACTATTGCCACCTTGGGTCTTGCAACCATCGTGCGCATTGTGTATTTTCAGGTGCCAGCCGGCCACTCCTGGCCATTGGCCCCCAGACACCGACCTCGGCCCGTTTCCCTGGTAAACAAAATTCACCTACCTTGCTTCTCAATGGCAGATTGCAGGAGCCTCTTGGTACTACAAAATCAGCCCCATTTGGCACTGGTGCCACCTTGGGTCTGGGAACCATCTTGCGTATCATGGATTTTCAGGAGCCAGCCAGCCACTCCCAGCCACAGGCCCGCAAACACAAACCACGGCCCTTTTGCCTCGCAAACAAAACTCAGCTGACCCCCTTCAGGATGGCAGATTGCAGGAGCCACTTGGTACTATAAAACCAGCCCGACTTGTCAGTGTTGGTACATTGGGTCTGGGAACCATCCTGCATATCGTGGATTTTCAGGGGAAAACCGGCCACCCCCAGCAATAGGCCTTACAAATGAAATACGGGCGTTTTCCCTGGCAAACAAAACTCACCTGCCCCGCTTCCGGATGGCAGATTGCAGGAGCCATGTTGTACTATCAAACTATCCAGACTTTGCATTGGTGCCACCATGGGTCTGGTAACCATCCTGCCTATCGTAGCTTTTCAGGAGCCAGCCGGCCACTCCCAGCCATAAGCTCCCAGACAAAAACCATGGCCCTTTTCCCTGGCAAACAAAACTCACCTGTCCCGCTTCTGGATGGCAGATTGCAGGAGCCAGTTGGAACTATCAAACCAGGCCGACTTGGCACTAATGCCCCCTTGGGTCTGGGAACCATCCTGCGTATCGTTGATTTTTAAGAGCCAGCCGCGCACTCCAATCCATAGCCTCCCAAACCCAAACCATGGCCTGTTGCCCTAGCAAACAAAAGTCAACTCTCCCGCTTCTGGATGGCAGATTGCAGGAGCCACTTGTTAGTATAAAACAATCCCGACTTGGCACTGGTGCCCCCTGGGTCTGGGAAACATCCTGCATATTGTGGATTTTCAGGAGCCAGCAAGCCACTTCCAGCCACAGGCCCCCGAACACAAACCACGGCTCTTTTGCCTTGCAAACAAAACTCAACTGCCCCGCTTCTGGATGGAAGATTGCAGGAGCCACGTTTTATTATCAAACTAGCCTGACAAGGCACTGGTGCCACCTTGGGTCTGGGAACCATACAGTGTGTCGTGGATTATCAGGAACCAGCCGGCCACTGTCAGCCACAGGCTTCCAACACAAGCAACGGCCACTTTCCCGGGCAAACAAAATTTACCTTCCCAGCTTCTGGATGGCAGATTGCAGGAGCCACTTGGTACTATCACAAAAGCCTGACTGGACACTGGTGCCACCTTGGGTCTGGGAACCATACTGCCTATCGTGGATTTTCAGGGGCCAGCAGGCCACTCCCAGCCACAGGACCCCAAACACAATTCACGGCCATTTTCTCTGGCAAACAAAACTCATCGTCTCAGCTTCTGGATGGCAGATTGTAGGAGGTACTTGGTACTATCAAGTCAGCCCGACTTGGCACTGGTGCCTCCATGGGTCTTGTAACCATCTTGCCTATCGTAGATTTTCAGGAGCCAGCCGGCCACTTTCAGCCACAGGCCCCCAAACACAAACCACGGCCCTTTTCCTGGCCAACAAAACTCAGCTGCCCCGCTTCAGGATGGCAGATTGCAGGAAACAGTTGCTACTATCAAACCAGCCCGACTTGGCACTAATGCCACCTTGGGTCTTGGAACTATCCTGCGTATCGTGGATTTTCATTAGCCAGCTTCCCATTCCCAGCCATAGGCCCCCAAACAAAAACCACGGCCCTATACTCTGACAAACAAAATTCATCTGCCCTGCTTCTGGATGGCAGATTGCAGGAAACACTTGGCACTGTCAAACCAGCCTGACTTGGGACTGGTGCCACCTTGGGTCTGGGAAAACTCCCACGTATCGTGGATTTTCAGGAGCTAGCTGGCTACTCCCAGCCACAGGCCACCAAACCCAAGCCACGGCCCTTTTCCCTTGCAAAAAAAACCCAACTGTACCGCTTCGGGATGGCAGATTGCAGGAGCCACTTGGTACCATCAAAGCAGCTCGACTTGGCACTGGTGCCATGTTGGGTCTGGGAATCATCCTGCACGTCAAAAAATTTCAGGAGCCAGCCAGAAACTCTCCGCCACAGACCCGCGAATCCAAACTTTGCCCTTTTCCCTTGCAAAAAATAATCACCTGCCCCGATCCTGGATGGCACATTGCAGGAGAAACATGGTACTGTAAAACAAGCCAGACTTGGCACTGGTGCCTCCTTGGGTCTGGAAAACATCCTGCGAATCGTCGATTTCCAGGAGCCAGGCGGCCACTTCCAGCAACAGGCCCCCAAACACAAGCCAGGGCCCGTTACCCTGGCAAAAAAAACTTAGCGGACCCGCTTCTGGATTGCAGATTGCAGGAGCCACTTGGTGCTATCAAACCAGCCCGAATTGGCACTGGTGCCACCTTGTGTCTGGGAACCATCCTGCATATCGAGGATTTTAAGGAGCCAGCGGGCAACTCCAAGCCTTAGGCAACCAAACACAAACCTCGGCCCTTTTCTCTGGAAAACAAAACTCAGCTGCCCCGCTTCTGGATGGCAGATTGCAGGAGCCACTTGCTAGTACCACAAAAGACTGACTTGGCACTGGTGCCAGCTCGGGTCTGGGAACCATCCTGCGTATTGTGGATTTTCAGGAGCCAGCCGGCCACTCCCAGCCACAGGCCCGCAAACAGAAACCACGGCCCTATTCTCTGGCAAAAAAAACTCACCTGCCCCGCTTCTGGAGGGCAGATTGCAGGAGCCACTTGGTACCATCAAACAATCTTGACTTGGCACTCATGTCATTTTGGGTCTGGGAAGCATCCTGCACATCAAAGAATTTAAGGAGCCAGCCTGCCACTCTCGGCCACAGATCCCCAAAACCAAACCTCGCCCTTTTCCCTTGCAAAAAGTAATCACCTGCCCTGATCCTGAATGGCAAATTGCAGGAACCACTTGGCACTGACAAACCAGTCCGACTTGGCAGTGGTGCCACCTTGGGTCTGGGAAAACTCCCGCGTATCATGAATTTTCAGAAGCCAGCCGGCCACTCTCAGCCACAGGCTTCCAACAAAATCAACGGCCTTTTTCCCGAGCAAACAAAACTCAGCTGCCCCGGTTCTAAATGGCAGATTGCAGGACCCACTTGGTACTATCAAACCAGCCCGACTTGTCAGTGTTGCCACCTTGTGTCTGGAAACCATCCTGTGTATCGTGGATTATCAGGAACCAGCCGGCCACTCCCAGCCACTGGCCCCCAATACAAACCACGACCTATTTCGCTTGCAATCAAAGGTCACCGGCCCAGCTTCTGGATGGCAGATTGCAGGAGCCACTTGGTAATATCAAACCAGCCTGACTTGGCAGTGTTACTACCTTGGGTCTGGGAACCATCCTGTGTATCGTGGATTGTCAGGAGCCAGCCGGCCACTAGCAGCCCCAGGCCCTCCAACACAATCCACCACCTTTTTCCCTGGCAAAAAAACTCACCTGTCCCACTTGTGGATGGTAGATTGCACGAGACACTTTGTACTATCAAACCAGCCTGACTTGGCAATGTTGGCACCTTGAGTCTTGGAATCATCATGCGTATCGTGGATGTTCAAGAGCTCGCCTGTCACTCCCTGCCACAGGAATTTTTATAATGGCATTTCATTTGATCCTCTCTCCTTTGCAGAGTGTTTGTAAGGCTTAATTTTCAGGGTAGCAGAGGCATATGGCCATCCTTCATTTTGATGGTTTTGACTTTGGGAAAAATATTTTTTTTTTCTTTTTTTTTAAGTCTCCATGCCTTGTCCCTCATATCTCTCTCCCTATGTTGTGTACTCCTCGTTCACTTTTCCCCCTGCTTTTGCAACATTAGTGAGCTTAGTTTTGGCATGCGTTGGTCCTTTGCAATGCAGCTCATTTCCTCACAGGACATTTTTTGAAGGCACAAAATTTCCCGGTTTTCTGGTTTTTTCAATTGCATTTCATTTGATCCTATATCCTTTCCAGAGTGTTTGTAAGGCTTTCTTTTCAGGGTCGCAATATTCCCTTTCCCTTCCCGAAATTTTCTTTTCGGGAAGGGAAAGGGAATCTTGCGATTTCAATGGGGACCAATAGAGGAATCTTTGGTGCTTGTCCCTGCCCTTGATGGTATGCCGTGCCTTTTGATGGCTTTGACTTTGGGAAGGATTTTTTTCTTTTTTTTTTTTTTTCATGTATCCATGCCATGTCCCTCATATCTTCCCCTCCAAGTTGTGTCCTCCTCCTTGATGTTTTCCCAAGCTTTTGAAACATCTGTGAGCTTAGTTTTGGCATGTTTTTGTGTTTTGCACTGCACCTGATATAATTTCGGTCCATTTTCTTGTAATCTGGGAATTTCCCAAATTTTCTTTTTTTCTCCACTAATTGCAATTCCTTTGATGCTATCTCCATTCCAGCGTGAGGGTAAGTTCTTCTTTTCTGTTTTGGCTTTCAGTGGGGATCAATTTAGCAAGCTTTGCTGCATGTGCCTGCACTTGCTGGTGTAAGGCCTGACTGCATTTTGATGGTTTTGACATTGGGAAAAATTTTTTTTTTCTTTTTATTTATGTCTCCATGCCATGACCCTCATATCTTTCTCCCTATGGTGTGTACTCCTCGTTGACTTTTCCCCCTGCTTTTGTAACATCGGTGAGCTTAGTTTTGGCATGTGTTGGTCCTTTGCAATGCAGCTCATTTCCTCACAGGCCATTTTTTGAAGGCACAAATATTCCCGATTTTCTGTTTTTTTTCAATTGCATTTCATTTGATCCTATCTCCTTTCCAGAGTATTTGTAAGGCTTTCTTTTCCGTGTCGCAAGATTCCCTTTCCCTTCCCGAAAGGAAATGAAATTTCCTATCGGGAAGGGAAAGGGAATCTTGCGATTTCAATGGGGACCAATAGAGGAATCTTTGGTGCTTGTCCCTGCCATTGATGGCATGCCATGCCTTTTGATGGCTTTGACTTTGGGAAGGATTGTTTTCCTTTTTTTTTTTTTTCATGTATCCATGCCATGTCCCTCATATCTTCCCCTCCAAGTTGTGTCCTCCTTCTTGATGTTTTCCTCTTCTTTTTAAAATCTGTGAACTTAGTTTTGGCATGGTTTTGTGTTTTGCACTGCACCTGATATAATCCCGGTCCATTTTCTTGTAATCGGGGAATTTCCCAAATTTTCTATTTTCCTCCTCCAATTGCAATTCCTTTGATGCTATCTTCATTCCAGCGTGTTTGTAAGTCCTTCTTTTCTCTTTTGGCCTTCAGTGGGGATCAATTTTGGCAAGCTTTGCTGCATGTGCCTGCACTTGATGGCATAATGCCATCCTGCATTTTGTTGGTTTTGACTTTGGGAAAAATTGCTTCTTTTTTTCTTTTTTTTTTAAGTGTCCATGTCATCTCCCTCATATCTTTCTCCCTATATTGTGTACTCCTGGTTGACTTTTCCCCCTGCTTTTGCAACATTGGTGAGATTAGTTTTGGCATGTGTTGGTCCTTTGCAATGCAGCTCATTTCTTCACAGGCCAGTTTTTGAAGGCACAAAAATTCCCGATTTTCTGGTTTTTTTCAATTGCATTTCATTTGATCCTATCTCTCTTCCAGAGTGTTTGTAAGGCTTTCTGTGGGATCTCAGCACCTCATGCACTTATATTTCTTAGCGACAAAAAAAGACGAGACAGCGTTAAAGCTGCTCTCGCCGGCAAGATTAATGCTGGAAGGCATATCGGTAGAGTCGAAAAGACTGGAAGAGCAACGAAAAGATGCGGCACCCTCAGAAAGAGGGGGGGAGCAAAGCTCCGGGAAAAAATTAGCTCTGGCCTCAAGAAGCCAGGGGGAAAGGTCTCTCGAGAAAAGAGAGCAGGAAAAAATATTAAAGCCACCGGTCCCAAAACCCAGAAACCCCAGGAAACTCCTAAAGCGTCCTGAAACTCCGGAGAGTACAGGGGAGTCAGGATTGGAAGGGGGGGTGAAGGGGGACAGAGAAGGGATCGGGGGGGGATGCTTCCTCGCGGGGGCACGGCGCGCCAGCGGCGGAGCCGACGGGGAGCGTGGGTGAAGAGATACCGGGAGACACATGTCCCGGTGCGGCTTTTGTCAGCATGGCGCCGGGGGTTGGCGGCCGCCCCGGAGACGCGCGCGGCGGGCAGAACTCGCAAGAACCCGCGGACAAATTTGGCTCGAATTGCGGGGCGGGGCGGGCCCGGGTGCCGGCGAGGGGCGGGCCGTACACACTGGCGGGAGGAATGGACACAGAGACAGAGTCAGGGGCAGACCGAGGGAGGAGACCTCGGAGGTGCAACAAGGGGGGGAGAGTGACGTCAGCCCGGGAGAGACGGGGGGTGGCTCGGAGAGCACCCATGCGCAGGTAGTAGAGCGCGGGCGGGGGCGGGCCCGATCCCCTGTGACGTCTCGGGCAAGGAGGGGCCGTGCTCGGGTTCCTATGTCGCAGCAGCTCCACACCCTCTTCAGACTTGGTACCTCTGGATGAAAACCCTCGGAGTCCCATACCCTTCCCTTCAAGGGAGACATTCTGGTGTTCAAGCTCCATTTCCAGCTGAATTAAAAGCCAGGCAGACACGGTCTCAAACGAGATCACGAACACGGCAGTTGACAGGACGAGGGGCAGTCGAGCTCATGCTGTCATCTGAGCTGGGGAGGCCGGTGACAGCGCCACCTAGTGGGGGGCAAGACTTTCGCTTGTGTTTCCACAGAGCGAGGTCTGACGTGGGTGTCGGCACGACACGTGAAACCATTTCGAGTGCGAGAACATGAAAACGCGGATCCGAGAAACATGATCCAAGGAACAAAGAGACGAGTACTCAGACAGGAGTCGAGACTCACACTGCACAAGACAACTCGGAAGAGAAATAAAAAGAAACTAAGGACTTTGGGGGAATTCTCTGTTAAGGTCCTGAAAGAAAAGGGAAACAATGATTTCACATAGAAGCGAAGCCATGAGTTTTATGATGCTTATCTGCATCATTCTTTCATTCATTGCAGTAAGCAATGGGGGTAATTTACCTATTAGTCAGCCAAAGCAAAATGTATGGTAGAATTCTTTGACATCTCTCCCATTTGGAGAGGAATTTTAAGGGTAGAGTTCTTTGACATCTCTCCCATTTGGAGAGGAATTTTAAGGGTAGGATTCTATGTTTTAATAGTTCTCTTAGTCCTCGTCCTCATACTTGTTATCCCATGCATATTTGCATGTTTAAAACACGCTATGAATCGGATAGCAAAAGAAGTTTTCCTGGTGCAAACAGAAGGGGGAGATGTGGGATCTCAGCACCTCAGGATGAAGGTGCAGTGACCGAGACCACCCTTGGGGGGCTCGGGAGTCCTGGAATGTTGCCAGAAGTGTCTGGTGGCTGGACTTTGATCCTACACAGGAGATGACACCTGTATGAGGACTGGGAGGATTTTACTGGGTGAATGGTGAAGGGATAAGTTAATTAAGGTATAGAACACAGGGTTTAGGATTTCTGTACAGGGGGGTCTAAAGAAGTAAGATGGAGGAATTGGGGCGTGTCCTGTCCTTCTTCTTCTTCTTCTTGGCCTCCATCTTCTGTGGTGATGGTGGCACTTTGGGATTGGTCTTTACTAGAAGTGCACCGGTTAATAAGGGTAGAAGGTATTGGAGAAAAATCATAAATATTGTACACGTAACTTGGGGTATAAAGATAAGTGACCGCCCCAGGGGTTGCGGAGTGTGCCCATGGCTGACTTGCTGTGCAGACCGCTGTCGGGCTGAAAGAAAATCTTTTAGATAAACAATTAATAAACACCGAGACCGAAACAAGATCAGAAGTCTCTCCTCGTCCTTTGAAGCGCCGGGCTGCCCAAGGCCACTCTGGGCCTTTCCAGGTCTTTGAAACAGCCGAGAAACCGAGCAAGTGGCATCCCTGAGCTATCTCCGGACATAAAACAGCCGGGAGAAACAGAAAACCGACAAGCATAAATCAGCCTAAATCAGCAAAGAGAAACTTGAAAATCTACAGCTTTCTTTTCAGGGTCACAAGATTCCCTTTCCCTTCCCGAAAGGAAATGAAATTTCGTTATGGGAAGGGAAAGGCAATCTTGCGATTTCAAGGGGGACCAAAAGAGACCAGTGCCAAGTCAGGCTGGTTTGATAGTACCAAGGGGCTCCTGCAATCTGCCTTCCAGAAGCGGGGCAGCTTAGTTTTGTTTTCCAGGGAAAAGGGCTGTGGTTTGTGTTTGAGGTCCTGTGGCTGAGAGTGGCCGGCTGTCTCCTGAAAATCCACGTTACGCAGGATGCTTCCCAGACCCAACATGGCACCACTGAGACGTCGGGGTGGTTTGACTGTACAAACTGGCTCCTGCAGTCTGCTATACAGAAGCACGGCAGGTGAGTTTAGTTTGCAAGGGGAAAGGGCAATGGTTTTTCATTCGGGGCCTTTGGCTTAGAGTGGCCCGTTGGCTCTTTAAAAACTTTTATATGCAGGATGGTTCCAAGACCCAAAGGGGCAACACTGCCAAGTCTGGTTTATTTGGCAGTTCCAAGTGGCTCCTCCAATTTGCCATCCAGAAGCGGGCCAGGTGACTTTTGTTTCCCAGGGAACAGGGCCGTGGTTTTTTTTTGGCAGCCTGTGGCTGGGAGTGGCCGGCTGGCCCCTGAAAATCTTTATTATGCAGGATGGTTCCCAGACCCAAGATGGCAACACTGCCAAGTCAGGCTGATTTGGCAGTTCCAAGTGACTCCAGCAATCTGCCATCTAGTAGCAGGGCAGGTGACTTTTGTTTTCCAGAGAATAGGGCAGTGGTTTGTGTTTGGGGGCCTGTGGCTGGGAGTGGCCGGCCGGCTCCTGAAAATTCAGGATAGGCAGGATAGTTCCCAGACCAAAGGTGGCACCAGTGCCAAATCTAACTGGTTCTGTAGTAACAAGTGGCACCTGCAATATGCCATCCAGAAGCGGGGCAGCAGAGTTTTGTTTGCCAGGAAAAAGGGCCTTTATTCTTGTTTGGGGGCCTGTGGCAGGGTGTGTGTCCTGCAATCTGCCATCAAGAAATGGGGCAGGTGAGTTTTTTTTGCCAGAGTAAGGGGCCGTGGTTTGTGTTTTAGGTCCTGTGGCTGGGAGTGGCCGGCTGGCTCCTGAAAATCCACGATACGCAGGGTCGTTTCCAGACCCAAGGTGGCACCAGTGCCAAGTCAGGCTGGTTTGATATCGCCAAGTGGCTCCTGCATTCTGTCATCCAGAAGAAGGGCAGGTGAGTTTTGCTTGCCTGGGAAACGGGACCAGGTTCTTGTCTGGGGGCCTGTGGCCGGTAGTGGCCGGCGGGTTCCTTAAAATCAACGATAGGCAGGATGGTTGCCAGACCCATGGTGGCACCAGTGCCAAGTCGGGCTGGTTTGATATTACCAAGTGCCTCCTGCAATCTGCCACCCAGAAGAGGGGAGGGTGACTTTTGTTCGCCAGGGAAAAGCACCGTGGCTTGTGTTTGGGCGCCTATGGATGAGAGTGGCTGGCTGGCCCCTGGAAATCCACGATACGGAAGATGGTTTCGCAGACCCAAGGCGGCACCAGCGCCAAGTAATCTTTTTTAATAGTACCAACTGGCTCCTGATATCGTTCATGAAGAAGCGGGGGAGCTGAATTTTGTTTGCAAGGGAAAAGGACTTTGGTTTTGTTTCAGGAACTGTGGCTGAGGATGGCCGGCTGGCGCCTGAAAATCCACGATACACAGGATGGTTCCCAGACCAAAGGTGGCACCGCTGCCAAGTCGGGTTGGTTTGATAGTACCAAGTTACTCGTTCCATCTGCCATCCAGAAGCGGGGCAGGTAAGTTTTGTTTGCCAGGGAAAAGGGCCTTGGTTTGTGTTTGGGGGCCTGTGGCTGGGAGTGGCCGGCTGGCTCCTGAAAATCCAGGATATGCAGGATATTTCCCAGACCAAAGGTGGCACCAGTGCCAAGTCTGGCTGGTTTGATATTACACAGTGCCTCCTGCAATCTCCCATCCAGACGTGGGGCAGGTGAGTTTTATTTGCCAGGGAAACGGGCCAAGGTTTGTCTCTGGGGGCTTATGGCCTGCAGTGTCCGGATGATTCCTGAAAATCGGAGATAGGCAGGATGGTTCCCAGACCCATGATGGCACCAGTGCCAAGTCGGGCTGGTTTGATAGTACCAAGTGGCTCCTGAAATCTGCCACCCAGAAATGGGGCAGGTGAGTTTTATTTGCCAGAGTAAGGGGCCGTGGTTTGTTTTTGAGGGCCTTTTGCTGGGAGTGGCCGGCTGGACTCTGAAAATCCAACATACGCAGGATGGTTCCCAGACCCAAGTTTGCACCAGTGCCAAATCAGGCTGATTGTGTAGTACCAAGTGGCTTCTGAAATCTGCCATCCAGAAGCGGGGCAGGTGAGTTTTGTTTGCCAGGGAAACGGGCCGAGGTTTGTGTTCGGGGGCCTGTGGGTGAGAGTGGCCGGCTGGTTCCTGAAAATCCAGGATACGCAGGCTGGTTCCCAGACGCAAGTTTGCACCAGTGCCAGGTCGGGCTGGTTTGATAGTAACAAGTTCCTCCTGCAATCTGTAATCCAGAAGAGGGGCAGGTGAGTTTTGTTTTCCTGGGAAACGGGACCAGGTTCTTGTCTGGGGGCCTATGGCCAGTAGTGGCTGGCGGGTTCCTTAAAATCTACGATAGGCAGGATGGTTGCAAGATCCATGGTGGCACCAGTCCCAAGTCGGGCTGGTTTGATAGTACCAAGTTGCTCCTGCAATCTGCCGTCCAGAAGCAGGGCAGGTGAGTTTATTTGCAAGGCAAAAGGGCCGTGGTCTGTGTTTGAGGGCCTGTGGCTGGGAGTGGAAGGCTGGCTCCTGAAAATCTACGATAGGCAGGATGGTTCCCAGACCCATGTTGGTACCAGTGCCAAGTCGGCCTGGTTTGATACTCCCAAGTGGCTCTGGCAATCTGCCATCGACAAACAGGGCAGGTGAGTTTTGTTTGCCAGAGAAAAGGGGCTGTGGATTGTGTTTGGGGGACTGTGGCTAGGAGTGGCCTGCTGGCTCCTGAAAATGCACTCTGTGCAGGATGGTTCCCAGACCCAAGGTGGCATCAGTGCCTAGTCGGGTTGGTTTGATAGTACCTAGCGGCTCGTGCAATCTGCCATCCAGAAGCGGGGCAGCTGAGTTTTCTTTGCCAGGGAAACAGGCCGAGCTCTGAGTCTGGAGGCCTATGGCTGGCAGTGGCCGGCTGCCTCCTGAAAATTTATGATAGGCAGGATGCTTCCCAGACCCAAGTTGGCACCAGTGCCGAGTCGGGCTGGTTTGATAGTACCAAGTGCCTCCTGCAATCTGCCATCTAAAAGCGGGGCAGCTGAGTTTTCTTTGCAAGGGAAAAGGGCCGTTGTTTGTGATTGTGGGCCTTTGGCTTGGAGTAGCTGGCAGGCTCCTGACAGTCCACGATTGGCAGGATGTTTTCCAGACCCAAGGTGGCACCAGTGCCAAATGGGGCTGGTTTGATATTACCAAGTGCCTCCTGAAATCTTCCATCCAGAAGCGGGGCAGCTGAGTTTTTTTTACGAGGGAAAAGGGCCGATGTTTTTCTCTGGGGGCCAATTGCCTGCAATGTCCGCGGGTTCCTGAAAATCCACGATACGCAGGATGGTTCCCAGACCCATGGTGGCACCAGTGCCAAGTAGGGCTGGTTTGATATTACCAAGTGCCTCCTGCAATCTGCCACACAGAAGAGGGGAAGGTGAGTTTTGTTTGCCAGGGAAACGGGCCAAGGTTTGTGGTTGGTGTCCTGTGGCTTGGAGTGGCTGGCTGACTCCTGAAAATCCACGATACGCAGGATGGTTCCCAGACCCAAGGTGGCACCAGTGCAAAGTCAGGCTGTTTTGATAGTGCCAAGTGGCTCCTGAAATCTGCCATCCAGAAGCGGGGCAGGTGAGTTTTTTTTGTCAGATAAACAGGCCGAGGTTTTTGTCTGGGGGCCTATGGTCTGCAGTGTCCGGCTGGTTCATGAAAATCTACGATAGGCAGGATGGCTCCCAAACTCAAGGTGGCACCAGTGCCAAGTCGGGCTGTTTTGATAGTGCCAAGTGGCTCATGAAATCTGCCATCCAGAAGCGGGGCAGGTGATTTTTTTTTGCCAGGGAAAAGGGCCGTCGTTTGTGTTAATGGGCCTGTGGCTGGGAGTAGCCGGCTGGCTCCTGAAAATCAACAATACGCAGGATGGTTCCCAGACCCATGTTGGCACCAGTGCCAAGTCGGCCTGGTTTGTGTAGAAGTCCATCCGAAAATCCTTCATTTTTTGCCTCACAATTGTCATGAGAAAAGACTACCGGAGAGTTAAAACTGCTGAGCCGGTTGGGAAAGAAAGTCTCCTGCTTATCTAGTGTGTTCACAAGTGATCCTTGCAGGACACGCCATGCTGTACTCGAAGGGGGCATGCTGCCCTTTTCTGGACAATTGAACTGGACTTTCTTCCAAACTCCCTAGCTGGCTAGACTGAGCTCTGGGGTGGCTCCCCCCCGCTCCATGAGAAGACCCCTCTTGCCTGTCTTCAACCATTGTGATGGACCAACCGAGATGCGAATCCCCTCGTCAAGGAACCCAGAACCCCTCTGGCACCCTATTGGCACCCCCATGGCACCCCCATGGCACTCCCATGGCAACCTCCTTCCAGAGACTGGGACTGTACCCCCTCCCAATTCAGGGAGGGGGAAAACTTAACGTACCTGTGAGCATTCGGCCATGAAAACAATGGACTTCTCCCCTCCATGGAAACCTAATTTCAGCCACCCTTCCCCCAACCAAGAACGGTATATATATTGGGGTTCGGTCCGACTGCCCTTTGAGTACTCCCCAAGACGTGTACCAGCGAGTTTCGGCGGCGGGACCCCGAAGACATCACGTTTTGGTAGCTGTACCCCATTCCCTGAACTTCTTTCCTCCCTTTTTCCTTGTCTTACCCTTCTCTTCCCCGGATCCCTTAACCAAATGCATATTTAGCTGTGGTTATAATCAATAAAACTGCACCTTGTTGATTTGTTACTGCAAAACCCCTGTGCCTTGTGTTGGTTATTTTTGCACCCAAAAATCATTCGTCACCCGTTTATTTCGGGCAGACCTTCACATAATTGGCGTCACGGACAAGGATTGCAGCAGCCAGTGAGATTTTGTAGGTTTTGTGTAGTTTGTAACCTCTCACAGACTACACACACCAAAGCCAAATCTCATGCTCGATTGAGCACACAGGCTCCGGAATTGACACAAAAGATTTTTCGGTGCAAAAGCAGGGGAAATTGTTACTGTCATTTCTGATACTGATTTTACTGGCACGAACACTGACACTGATACTTCTCCTGATCCTGATATTGATGCTGTTACTGATATTGATACTGATATTGATTCTGTTGGTATTGTTGTTGTTGTATTTAAATTGAATCTGAACCTGTTACTGTTGTTTTTTAAGCTGAATTTGAACCTGTTACTGTTTTTTACTGCTGTATTTTGTGTACCTGGTCTGTCTAAAAGGGAAGGGGCAGACTTGAAGTAATTAAGCAGTGCCTTTTAGACAGATATTGTCCCTTCACCTACACAGGGAGCGAGGGGCGGCGCAGCGAAGGCTGAGTGGCTTTTCCCTGTTCTAGGTTTCTGGTCCCCTCACAGAGAAAACATTTGTATGTGTGTGAGTGCGTGTGTCTGGACTGTCTGGAAAGGAAGGGACAATCTGAAGCAATTAAAACAGTGCCTTTCAGACAGATTGGGTTTCTTCAGCTATCTAGGGAGACAGAGTGGAACAAAAGTCTGTATGATTGTGTAACTTGAGTTCGCAAATCAGCTCCGTGGTATAGTCCTAGTCCCTTCACACAAAAATGAGTGAAAATCTCAATCCTAAAGCAAAAGCTGACTTTTACACCTTGCTTGCTAAATACCATGCCAAACCATCATCTGGCGGAGAAACTTGGGCAGAGAACAATTGGTTTAATTTGGAAAATGTCATTGATAGAATATGTTCTCTGCAACATGAATCAAAATTCAAAATGGGTAAAAATAAAAACATTCTTTTCTCAGTTCTTGGAGCATGCCTTACTGCAGCCATAGAAAACCGCTGTAAACGGAGAACTGAGGAAATGGTAATTATAGATTCCCTTCAAAATTTGGTTGAAATTTTGCAAAAACAGTTAAATGAGGACAGAAATGAAATTTACACACTGCGAGCTGCTCTTAGGGAAGAACACACCAAAGCCATACACAAAATCAACTCCTCTACAGAAGAGGAAGGAAAAGTAACACCTTGCATTAAAAAGATTTATCCTTACAAAGAACTCGAGGCAGCAAAACAAAAAGAATCTGAAATAGCTAAAAATTGTGGGGAAAATTGTTGTCCTCATTTGAGACCTTTTATTAAAACTGAATATAATTACATTAATGATGAAGACATGGATCCCCACATAACAACCAAACAAACACCATTCAGCGCTACCGAATTAGCTAAATTGAAAAAGGAATTCGGTCGCCTCCCCCATGAATCAGAAACAGAATATGTGTTCCGTGTGTCTCTCACTGGTGGAGACCAGATTAAGTTAACTGAACAAGAAGCCAGCGGTTACTGGGGACACAGTGTTTTCCTAACAACAGGAGATAAGCGTGATGCCTGGTCTCTAACACAACGTGCAGCCTATTGGGCCGGGGGAATAAATCCCCTGGAAAGGGGTGATCCCTTAGCAATTGCCACTACCCCTGACCAAATCCTAGAAAGTGTACAAAAAGCTGCATGTTTGCAAATGATTCATGAGAAAAAATTAATTCCTGGTTTTGAATCCCCAATGCAATTGCCTGTGAAGCCTGAAATTATGACCCCTTTAATTCGTGGGCTTCCAGAAACATTGAAATCAACCGCAATCACTATTCAGAAAACAGTTATGGCTCTAAGTCCAATAGATAGATTAGAAAGACTTCTTAACAACTCCACTGATCAGTCTGAATCCACTGACACTGCACCTTCACCCTACACACCAACACATGCTCCCACAACACCATCTGACACATCTAACAGTAACTGCAAGATTTGGACATGGGGTGAGGTAGCAGTTGATTTAATAAACTATTGTAGACAGTATGGGCCTGTAAAAACCCTGGAAGAAAAATCTGAAAAAACAAAAGGTGTCCGGTTTATGGGAACCCCTAACACTGAAAACATAGAACCAAGAAAACAGATTTCCAACAGACAACGCTGGTGGATGCTGGGAATAAAGAAAGGGGTTCCCCGGGACATAATGGATGGTTTACCACTTGAAAAATTGCAGAAAATCATAACTAACTGGAATTTTAGAAGAACAAATACCCAGCCCAGTGTACCGATCCCCCTCCCTCACCAGAAATTAACAAACACTCCTACCAATACACAGTTCAGTACACACAATACATCACAGTCTTTCACACAGAACACAGGCAATGAGCCAAAGTTAACCCTTTCACAGTCTCTTCCTCGGAACCTGGGCAGTGAGGCTGCATCTCAGCCTCTCCCACAGAACACAGCCAGTGAGCCAAAATTAACTCTTTCTCAGCTTCTTTCACAGAACTTGGACAGTGAAACCCTGGCTGCGTGTCTCCTGAAAAGCGCCAGCAGTAAGCTGGAAGTAACTCTTTCGCAACTTCTTTCACAGAAACTAAGCAACGTAACTGCCCACCCGCCCGTGCCCCAAATCACAAACAGCGAATCTTCACCAACAGAGCTTTCGGGAAACTAATATCTCCACCGCTTACAGGTGAGCGAAGGGGTGGAGATTGGGTTTACTTACGAAGGCTCACAAAAAATAAATCAGGAGACATGTTAATTACAGCAATCACGGGTCCTAAAAAGGTTCTAATAACCTACATGGTTGATACGGGAGCCCAGATCTCTGCACTAACACATAGAGATGCCCAGAAGTGTGGAGTTGTTCCAACAAAAAAGCAATGCTGCGTTCTTAATGCTTTAGGAACCATAGAACCCATGAACGTTACTTTAGTCAAAATAACACTCCCTGGAGAAGAAAATCAATTGATTATCAAAATGGTAATTGGGGACATACCGAATAATCTGCTAGGGATGAATGTCCTCTCAGGAAGGCAGTGGGAAGACACTGAGGGTTTCCTGTGGTCTTTTGGCACTCCACAACTTAATATTAGACTGCTTCAGACCGCACCCGCACTGGCTTACAGTAAAACAATCAATGTGAAACAGTATCCCTTGCCTTCTGGAGCTAGAGAAGGCATCAAACCAGTTATTCAGGAATTGCGTGATCAAGGAATAATTGTTAACACACACTCCCCATACAATTCATCCGTGTGGCCAGTCCGAAAGCCTAACGGGAAGTGGAGGCTTACGGTTGATTACCGTAGGCTGAATGCCAACACTGACCCTCTGACTGCAGCAGTGCCAAATTTAGCTGAACTGATAACATCAATACAAGAAAAGGCTCACACGATCATGGCAACCATAGATGTCAAAGACATGTTCTTCATGATACCTATACAGCCAGAGGACATGGATCGCTTTGCATTCACATGGGAGGGACAACAGTACACATTCACCAGACTCTCTCAGGGATACAAACACTCTCCAACACTAGCACATCATGCTTTAGCAAAAGAATTAGAAAAAATACCTAAACCTGACACTGTAGCTGTGTACCAATACATTGATGACATTTTGGTAGGAGGAGAGGAAATTAAAGAGGTGGGGGATCTCCAGCAGAATATAATCTCTCATCTGGAGAGCCTTGATTTAAAGATCCCCTCAGAGAAAATTCAAAAGCCTTCTCAGGAAGTGAAATTCCTGGGAATTTGGTGGCGATCTGGCAGCACATGCATCCCACCTGACACTCTAACTTCTCTAGAGCAGATGAAAATGCCTGAAAACAAAAAAGACCTCCAGCAAGCCTTAGGACTGTTAGTATTCTGGAGGAAACACATCCCAGATTTCTCAATCATTGCTAGGCCCCTTTACAATTTACTGAGGAAAGGAATCAAATGGGATTGGACTCCTTCTCAGGAGGAAGCACTGCAGTTATTGATTTTTGAAGCCACTGCACATCAGGCATTGGGGCCCATCCATCCTAAAGACCCTTTCCAAGTGGAATGGGGATTTGCCTCCTCAGGGCTATCAATACACATCTGGCAGTGAGGTCCCGAAGGCCCAACAAGGCCTGTCAGCTTCTTTTCCCGTGGTTTTAAAGATGCTGAAAAAAGATACACTACCTGGGAAAAAGGATTGTTTGTTGTTAGCTTAGCTCTCATTGAAGTAGAAAAAATCACACAGCAACAAGCTATCATCTTGAGAGGTCCCTTCAAGGTAATTAAAGCTGTCACAAACGGGACCCCTCCACCTGACGGCATAGCTCAAAAATCATCAGTCAGGAAATGGTATATCTGTTTGGACACAGAGCACAACATCTGTCATTTCGAGATTTGTCCACATGAGGATACCCAGACAGTTCTTATATACATAGGCAATGGCTGTGCATGCTTTAGAACGACATGTGATTCTGTCTTTGTAGAAGATGTTGTGGTAGATGCAAAGAATCATTCAAATTTTTGTGCTTGTAACTTTACTTAGATAGTAGGATGCGATTTCTCTTATGAAGCTCCAGTTACTTCTCACCACCTACTGCAATCCAACTACACGCTGATCCAGAAGCTGATGCCCACTCTTATTGGAATGAACCTCAACCTCGTGAGACAACTATTGCTCCATCAAGACCTGATTGACATCCTCGAGAAAATCAAAGAGAGCGGACAGAAGACCCTGGTGACTGTTCATCACAATGTGAAACAAATACACTGGGTTATGGAGAGGGTAAAACAGGATGCTGAGCATAGGTGGTGGGATACTCTTTTTGAGTGGTCACCTACTGCCACAGGTGTTCTGAACAGTGTGTGCCATCCAATTGTTGTTCTTTTGATCCTAGTTATGCTTGGCTTTATCATGTCAGTAGCCCTATTCATTTTGAATTGGAGAATGATGAAAAAGCTTAAGAGATTGTCAACTGTAGTCAATGCACACCGCTTAGCTGTTGTACTCGATACAATAGATGTCCCCAAAACACTTGATACGAAACACCTATGAATCAAGCATATGTGCCTTAGAACAACTTCTTAAATATCAAGTATGATTCACAGAAAGTTACTTTAATTTTTAGAAAATAATTTTAAAAGACGATGATTATATTATGATTTGTTTATTGTTTTGATTATTTGTGATTTGCTTTAATCATTTTGAAATTGTTAAACAAATGATATGGCTTTAATCGATGAATATTTTTTGAAATTGTTAAAATTAATCATAATTTTTTGAAATCGTTATAACAAATAACCAGGTGTGAAATTGTTATGATGATCAATATTAATTATGTTTATGTTTATTGGTTCCCCTTTTCCCTCTTTCTTTTCCTTCTCTTCCCCTTTTATCCCCTCTCTCCTGTCATGCCTACTTTTCCGGGGTTATGCTACCGACGTGCAACGAGTTTCGAAGACACTCTAGAGCTCTGCTGATGAAGATTCCTCAAGACAATCGTGAGTCACGGGGTCGTGTAGAAGTCCATCCGAAAATCCTTCATTTTTTGCCTCACAATTGTCATGAGAAAAGACTACCGGAGAGTTAAAACTGCTGAGCCGGTTGGGAAAGAAAGTCTCCTGCTTATCTAGTGTGTTCACAAGTGATCCTTGCAGGACACGCCATGCTGTACTCGAAGGGGGCATGCTGCCCTTTTCTGGACAATTGAACTGGACTTTCTTCCAAACTCCCTAGCTGGCTAGACTGAGCTCTGGGGTGGCTCCCCCCCGCTCCATGAGAAGACCCCTCTTGCCTGTCTTCAACCATTGTGATGGACCAACCGAGATGCGAATCCCCTCGTCAAGGAACCCAGAACCCCTCTGGCACCCTATTGGCACCCCCATGGCACCCCCATGGCACTCCCATGGCAACCTCCTTCCAGAGACTGGGACTGTACCCCCTCCCAATTCAGGGAGGGGGAAAACTTAACGTACCTGTGAGCATTCGGCCATGAAAACAATGGACTTCTCCCCTCCATGGAAACCTAATTTCAGCCACCCTTCCCCCAACCAAGAACGGTATATATATTGGGGTTCGGTCCGACTGCCCTTTGAGTACTCCCCAAGACGTGTACCAGCGAGTTTCGGCGGCGGGACCCCGAAGACATCACGTTTTGGTAGCTGTACCCCATTCCCTGAACTTCTTTCCTCCCTTTTTCCTTGTCTTACCCTTCTCTTCCCCGGATCCCTAAACCAAATGCATATTTAGCTGTGGTTATAATCAATAAAACTGCACCTTGTTGATTTGTTACTGCAAAACGCCTGTGCCTTGTGTTGGTTATTTTCGCACCCAAAAATCATTCGTTACCCGTTTATTTTGGGCGGACTTTCACAGTTTGATAGTCCCAAGTGGCTCCTCCAATCTGCCATCCAGAAACCGGGCAGGTGAGTTTTTTTTGTCAGAGAAAAGGGCCGTGGTTTGTGTTTGGGGTCCTATGCCTGGGAGTGGCCGGCAGCCTCCTGCCAATCCACGATAGCCAGGATGGTTCCCAGACCCAAGGTGTCACCAGTGCCAAGTCAGGCTAGTTTGATATTACCAAGTGGCTCCTGCAATCTGCCATCCAGAAGCGGGGCAGCTGAGTTTTGTTTGCCAGAGAAAAGGGCCGTGGTTTGTGTTTGGGGTCCTATGCCTTGGAGGGGCCGGCAGCCTCCTGCCAATCCACGATAGCCAGGATGTTTCCCAGACCCAAGGTGTCACCAGTGCCCAGTCAGGCTGGTTTGATAGTACCAAGTGGCTCCCGCAATCTGCTATCCAGAAGCGGGGCAGCTGAGTTTTGTTTGCCAGAGTAAAGGGCCGTGGTTTGTGTTTGGAGGTTTGCGGCTGGGAGTGGCCGGCTGTCTCCTGAAAATCCACATTACGCAGGAAGTTTGACAGACCCATTGTGGCACCAGTACCAAGACGGGCTGGTTTGATAGTACCAAGTGGTTCCTGCAATCTGCAATCCAGAAGTAGGGCAGGTGAGTTTTGTTTGCCAGGGAAACGGGCCAAGGATTTTCTCTAGGGGCTTATGGCCTGCATTGTCCGGATGGTTCCTGAAAATCTACGATAGGCAGGATGGTTCCCAGAACAAAGGTGGCACCAGGTCCAAGTCAGGCTGCTTTTATAGTAACAAATAGATCCTGCCATATGCAATCCTAAAGCGGGGCAGCTGAGTTTTGTTTGCCAGGGAAAAGGGCCGTGGTTTTTGTTTGGGTGCCTGTGGAAGGGAGTGGGTCCTGCAATCTGCCATCCAGAAATGGGGCATGTGAGTTTTATTTGCCAGAGAAAGAAGCCATGGTTTGTGGTTTCGGTGCTGTGGCCGGGAGAGGCCGGCTGGCTCCTGAAAATCCTCGATACGTTGGATGGTTCCCAGACCCGAGGTGGCACCAGTGCCAATTCAAGCAGGTTTGATAATACCAAGTTCCTCCGGCAATCTGCCATCCAGAAGAGGGGCCGGTGAGTTTTTTTTGCCAAGCAAAAGGACCGTGGTTTGTGTTTGGGCGCCTATGGCTGGGAGTAGCCGGCTGGCCCCTGAAAATCCACGATACGAAAGATGGTTTCGCAGACCCAATGTGGCACCAGCGCGATGTCAGGCTTTTCTGATAATAGCAATTGGCTTCTGCAATCTTCCATGCAGAAGCGGGGCAGCTGACTTTTGTTTCCAAGGGAAAAGGTCCATGGATTTTGTTTAAACAACTGTGGCTGAGGGTGGCCGGCTGGCTCCTGAAAATCTTTGATATGCAGGATTTTTCCCAGACCCAAGGTGGCACCAGTGCCAAGCCGGGCTGGTTGGATAGTACCAAGTGCCTCCTGCAATCTGCCATCCAGTCGCGGGGCAGGTGACTTTCGTTTGCCAGGGAAAAGAGTCGAGGTTTGTTTTTGGGGATCTCTGACAGGGAGAGACCGGCTAGCTCCTGAAAATCCACGATACGTTGGATGGTTCCCAGACCCAAGGTGGCACCAGTGCCAAGTCGGGCTGGTTTGATAGTACCAAGTTGCTCCTGCAATCTGCCATCCAGAAGCAGGGCAGGTGAGTTTTGTTTGCCAGGGAAACGGGCCTTAGATTGTGTTTGGGGGCCTGTGATTGGGAGTGGCCGGCTGGCTCCTGAAAATCCTCGATATGCAGGCTGGTTCCCAGACCCAAGGTGGCACCAGTGCCATGTCAGGCTGGTTTGACAGTCCCAAGTGGCTCCTGCAATCTGCCATCCAGAAGCGGGGCAGCTGAGTTTTGTTTGGAAGGGAAAAGGGCCGAGGTTTTTCTATGGGGGACTATGGCTGGGAGTGGCCGGCAGGCTCCTGACAATCCACGATAGGCAGGATGGTTCCCAGACCCAAGGTGGCACCAGTGCCAAGTCGGGCTGGTTTCATAGTACCCAGTCCCTCCTGCAATCTATCATCCAGAAGAGGGGCAGGTGAGTTTTGTTTGCCAGGGAAACGGGACCAGGTTCTTGTCTGGGGGCCTATGGCCGGAAGTGTCCGGCTGGATCCTGAAAATTTATGATAGGCAGGATGGTTCTGAGACCCAAGGTGGCGCCAGTGCAAAGTCGGGCTGGTTTGATAGTACCAAGTTACTCCTGCAATCTGCCATCCAGTAGTGGGGAAGGTTAGTGTTTTTTGCTAGAGAAAAGGGCCGTGGTTTGTATTTGGGGGCCTGTGGCTGGGAGTGGCCGGCTCTCTCCTGAAAATCCACGTTACGCAGGATGGTTCCCAGACCCAAGGTGGCACCAGTGCCAAGTTTGGCTGGTTTGATATTACCAAGTGGCTCCTGCAATCTGCCATGATCACGTGAAGAAATACTTTCTGGTGTCCGTACTGGGCCATATGCTCTTTCTTCTCTCCCTCAACTTCTCCATCACCTCTCATCTGTTTCACATGCGCTATCTTCAACGTCCACAGGCTACTTTCCACAGAGTCTTCTGTCCTGGTGTAGTAAGAATGATGAATATAACAGAGATGGGATCTATTTTCCAGTTTGGATAACATGCATTCTGCACACAAATCCAAGGAGAAGGTGCTGCCCTGATGCCCAGAAAAACTTTCACTACTGCTAGTGTTCTACGTCAACCGCAACTTAGTCTGAAAGAAAAGCTTTTTCTCTGAGAACGTCTTAGAAGTTTGCATGAAGCGCTGATATCTGACATATGCAATTTTGAACAGGGGAGGAAAAATAAAATGGCGAGAAGTTTTTAATTTTAGTGGTTTCAATTTTAATTTCCGTGCACTTTTTCAAAACTTGTCAGCTCAAATGCCCATCAACATCTTTTAGTCATCTGTAAGTCAGTATTCATATAAAATGTGCTTCAAATCCAAAGAATTTCAAATTTGCACTCCAAGTTTCTATGCCTAGATTTATGATTTCCTACACATATTAGATGAAAGGAAGGCCTTTTTTACTGTGGGAGTGCTGGAACACTGGAACAGGTTGCCCAGAGAAGTTGTGGGTGTCCCATCCCTGAAAGTATTCAAGGTCACCTTGGACGGGGCTTGGAGCAGCAACAAAGGAGAAGCTTGATGGTAGAGAAACAAAGTTGGACTATAGAAGAAACTCGGATTGAAGTATAGGAGCAAGTTTTCTCTCAGCTCTTGGGGTAAATTCAAAGTTGTACAAAATGACATTTATCTGTGCTATTCACTACTGTAACAGAAAGTTTCATGAAAACTGTACAGAAGATAGCAAATTTTAAAAGAGATAAGAATTACAGCATAAAATCTATGGGATGGGTTACAACATGAGACACTCTCTAAGAGAAAATCTCTGTGTTTCAGCACTTCATCATGGTAAGATTTCATGAAGTGCCAAAGAAGGCGGCAAAATATCATTCGGGACATTATTTACTGGAATTCAGCCTGGCCATTAGTAGGAACTGGCTTTGAACACATCATGTAGATATACCACACACACTTTCCCTTCACTGAAAAATTACTGTTTACAACGAATAAGCAATTGACGATCAAAATTGATTGAAAGCATCTTAAACATGTCAAGTATTTCATTGTAGAAGATCTGTGATGCAAATGCTTCTTCCACCTTCAAGAGGGACAGAAGAATTCTTCCATATCATGATGGTTTAAAATTGTATCAACCAATGTTTTCTGCTGAAAAGATATCATCTATTTTTTTCTATTTTTGGAAGAAAATATTCCTAGACATACAACAGGTGAGAACTAAGTAATTATAAAGAAACAAATGAAATGAAAATATTCTGTAAATAGAATGAAATGAAAAGCTGTGTTTTAAATAGGAGCTAAATATTAAACAGAATTTTTGTACCAGGCATTTGAATTACTGCACCAGCTCTTTTGCCCATCAAGAGAGGCATTTAGCATTTCAGTCTTTTCCAAGGTGTTCATGATCTGCTATGCTGATCTCTGTGTGTGCCTAGGTGTGTTTGGAAGGGGGGGCATGTGAAGGGGAGTGTGTATGTTTGCTTTACAATTGTTGTGGCAGATTCATGCCTCAGCTCCACATTTTGTTTTAGAAAGGTCACACAGAGTGGATATGAAGTTTACTATCAACAAGAGATCAATTCCCAAATCATCCATTTGACTCTCCCTTATCAATCATGTGCTTTGTTGCATATTTTATCAAATATACTTTCAAGCCAGATGGAGGAAGGAGGATGTGGGAATCCCTCCACCATCTTGCAACTTTTATGCAAGTAGGTTTTCAAGAAAATCATCATTTCTCTTTTAAATATGTCTGGAACAGACATGATGGTAGTGTCAACCTGTTGGAGTTTTTGTTACTGGAAGAAGTTGTACAAAAGGATTGGTTTTTACATAGACCAGTTACTGAATCAAGCGCAGGAATACATTGGAAATTCAACTTGGGGTTTGTCGTTTTCTCGGCTGTTTAGGTGGCCTGGAAAGGCCCAGGGTGGCCTTGGACAGTCCGGCGATTCAAAGGACGAGGAGAGACTTCAGATCTTTTCTTGGTCTCGGTGTTTATTAATTGTTTATCTAAAAGATTTTCTTTCAGCCCAACAGAGGTCTGCACAGCAGGCCAGCCATGGGCACACTGAGAGGCCCCGGGGCGGTCACTTATCTTTATACCCGAAGTTACGTATACAATATTTATAATTTTTCCCCAATACCTTCTACCCTTATTAACCAGTGCACTTCTAGTAATAACCAATCCCAAAGTGCCACCATCACCACAGAAGATGGAGGCCAAGAAGAAGAAGAAGAAGGACAGGACACGCCCCAATTCCTCCATCTTACTTCTTTAGACCCCCCTGTACAGAAATCCTAAACTCTGTGTTTTACACTCTAATTAACTTATCCCTTCACCATTCACCCATTGAAATCCCCCCATCCTCATACAGGTGTCGTCTCCTGTGTAGGATCAAAATCCTGCCACCAGACACTTCTGGCAACATTCCAGGACTCCCGAGCCCCCCAAGGGTGGTCTCGGCCACTCTGCACCTCCATCCTGAGGTGCTGAGATCGCACAGGGGTTCCTTTCCCCAGCAGACTACTTCTAGAACGAGCTTGTACACTGAAGCTGACTCTTTTGCTCTCTTTTTGTTTCTTTCCTGTTTTCTTGTCTTCTTTGCCACTATCTAGACAATTTTGGAACTTTTTCCCAACTGAAATGGTTTCAATAGTCTGATTGTGATCATACATTTTTACAAGGAATTTTTAAAATCTTTCCTCGAGTTCTGAAAGTCAAGCACTTAGGTCTTTTTCTTCCCTTATCAATATTGCAATGAAATTGATAAATAAAGACCAACTCTTTATTTTTGTTTTTAACCCAAGTAGATAATTCCCATCCATTCATCCATTTTGTGGACCAATAGTTGCCATTCTGATGGAAGTTGTCACTTCTTAACAATAGGCATTCTGTGACTATGTTGACAGCACTTTGGGTGAAGATCCTAACTGGTCTTAGATACACGTAGGGAGAAATTTGCTCAGCCAGTGTCAGTCTTAAGCATGCGTATCAGAAGATCTTTCTAGAGCTGGGAATTTTCCCATGAAAGGGATTCAGTTAGGGAAGAGACACTTGTGCCAGAGTTTTACATTCTTCTTGAACACTGCTTAAGGAACTTAGATGCCATGTCCATTTGGATCTCTGTCTGCACAGAACTTTGTCATGGCAGTGCTTGAAATGCATCTTGAAGAGAATTCACTAGCACAGAATGAATGAGAGTGGAAGGGGTTGGTGGGGCTAACCAGGCCCAACCCCCCTGCCTAAACCAGGATACCTAGAGCCTCTTGCCCAGGATTCTATCTGGGTGTACTTTTAATGTCTTCAAAGATCCAGGCTCCACAACCTTTCTGGGCAGTCTGTGCCGTGGTTCAGTCACCCTCACAGTAAAGAATCATTTACTGATGTTCAAAGGCAATCTCCTGTATTTCAGTGTGTGCCCACTGCCTCTTGTCTTTTCACTCAGCATCACTGAAAAGACATTGATTCCCTCCCCTTTGCACTATTGCTTCCATATGTATGTGTGCTGCCATGTAGAGATATGTCAAAAACCTCCCTGAAGCCCAGGCAGATAATATTCCCTTCATCTACCAGTCAAGTTGATTCATCAGAGGAGTTTAAAGTGATGTTCAGCATGAAATTCCCCTGAAAAATCGTGCGAACTACATTATTTCGTCGTCATTATGTGCCTGGAAAGGTTTTCCAGGAAGAGCTACTTCATCAACTTCCTGGGGATAAAAAAGAGGCTGGCTGGTTTGTACTATTGTGAGTCCCCCTAATTGCCTTTTTTGAAGATGGGTGTCATTTGCTTGCATCCAGTCCCTAGCCTTTCTTGTTGTCTACATCTTAGCAAAAAGCTTTTCCACTATGTCTGGCTAGGAAAAACTGTGCCAGCACAGAAAACAACTCCCATCGTGTTCTAGACGTTGCACGGAGGTCTGCCAAGTGTTTGGCAGGAAGAAAATAAAAGTTGTCCAAAAGAGCTTCCGCAGGATGGTTCCCAGACCCAAGGTGGCACCAGTACAAAGACGGGCTGGTTTGGTAGCACCAAGTGGCTCCTGCAATCTGCCATCCAGAAGCGGGGCTGCTGAGTTTTGTTTTCCAGTGAAATGGGCCGTGGTTTATGTTTGGTGCCGGTGGCTCGGAGTGGCCTGCTGGCTCATGAAAATCCACGATAGGCAGGATGCTTCCAAGACCCAAGATTGTAACAGTACCAAGACATGCTGGTTTGATAGTACCATGTGGCTCCTGCAATCTTCCATCCAGAGGCGGGACAGCTGAGTTTTGTTTGCAAGGGAAATGGGCCGTGGATTCTGTTTGAGGGCCTGTGGCTGGGAGTAGCCGGCTGGCTCCTTAAAATCAATAATACGCAGGATGTTTTCCAGACCCATGTTGGCACCAATGCCAAGTCAGGCTTTTTTGATAGTACTAAGTGGCTCCTGCAATCTGCAATCCAGAAACAGGGCAGGTGAGTTTTGTTTGCCAGAGAAAAAGGGCCGTTTTATGTGTTGGAGGCCGAGTGGCCAGGAGTGGCCGGTTGGTTCCTGAAAATCCACGATACGCTGGATGATTCCCAGACCCAAGGTGCCAAACCTGCCAAGTGCGTCTGTTTTGATAATACGAAGTGGCTCCTGCAATCTGCCATCAAGAAGCAAGGCAGGTGAGTTTTGTTTGCAGGGAAAAGGGCCGAGGTTTCTGTCTGGAAGCCTATGCCTTAGAGGGGCCGGCTGGCTCCTGAAAATTTACGATATGCAGGAAGTTTACCAGACCCAAGGTGGCACCAGTGCCAAGTCGGGCTGGTTTAAAGGTGCCAAGTGGGTCCTGCAATCTACCATCCAGAAGCAGATTCTGGATGGCAGATTGCAGGAGGCACTGGGTACTATCAAACCAGCCTGAATAGGCACTAGTGCAACCTCGGGGCTGGGAACCATGCTGCGTATCGTAAATTTTCATGAGCCAGCTGGCCACTCCCAGGCACAGGCCCTCAAACACACACCACGGCCCTTTTCCCTTGCAATCAAAACTTAGCTTCCCCGCTTCTGAATGGCAGATTGCAGGAGCCACTTGGTACTATCAAACCAGCTCGACTAGGCACTGGTGCAAACTTGGGTCTGGGAACCATGCTGCCTATCGTAGATTTTAAGGAAACAGCCGGCCACTACCGGCCATAGGCGCCCAGACACAAACCTGGTCCCGTTTCCGTGGAAAACAAAACTCACCTGCCCCTCTTCTGGATGACAGATTGCAGGAGGCACTTAGTACTATCAAGCAAGCCCGACTTGGCACTGTTGCCACCTTGGGTCTGGAAACCATCCTGCGTATCGTGGATTTTAAGGAGCCAGCCAGCCACTCCTAGCCAAAGACCCCCAAACACAAACCATGGCGTTTTCTCTGGCAAAAAAAAACTCACCTGCCTCGCTTCTGGATTGCAGATTTCAGGAGACACTTGGTACTGTCAAACTAGCCCGACTTGGCACTGGTGCCACCTTGCGTCGGGAAACCATCCCGCGTATCGTGGATTTTCAGTAGCCAGCCGGCCACTCCCAGCCACAGGCCCCAAAATACAAACCACGGCCCTTTTCCCTTGCAAACAAAATTCAGCTCCCTTGTTTGTGGATGGCAGATTGCAGGAGCCACTTGTTACTAACAAACCAGCCCGACTTGGCCCTAATGCCACCTTGGGTCTGGAAAACATTCTGTGAATCATGGATTTTAAGGCACCAGCAACCCACTCCCTGTCACAAGCCCCCAAACAAAAACCACGGCCCATTTCCCTGGCAAGCAAAACTCAGCTACCCCGATTCTGGATGGCAGATTGCAGGACCCACTTGGTACTATCAAACCAGCACGACTTGGCACTGGTGCCACCTTGGGTCTGGAACCATCCTGCGTATCGTGGATTTTAAGGCGCCAGCCAGCAACTCCCTGCCACCAACCCCCAAAAAAAAACAAAGGCCCTTTTCCCTGGCAAAAAAAATTCAGCTGCCCCGCTTCTGGATGGAAGATTGCAGGAGCCACTTGGTACTATCAAACCAGTCCGACAATGCACGGGTACCACCTTGGGTCTGGAAACCATCCTGCCTATCGTAGATTTTCTGGAACCAGCCAGACACTACAGACCATAGGCCCCCAGAAAAAACCTCGGCTATTTTCCCTAGCAAAAAAAACTCACCTGCCCCGCTTCTGGATGGAAGATTGCAGGAGACACTTGTTACAATCAAACCAGAACAACTTGGCACTGCTTCCAACTTAGGTCTTGCAAACATCCTGCGAATCGTGGATTTTAAGGTGCCACTCAGCAACTCCCTGCCACAGAACCACAAACAAATACAAAGGCTGTTTTCTCTGGCAAACAAAATCCAGCTCCCCCGCTTCTGCATGGCAGATTGCAGGAGGCACTTGGTAATATCAAACCAGCCCGATTTGGCAGTGATGCCAACTTGTGTCTGGACACCATCCTGAGCATCGTGGATTTTCTGGAGCCAGCCGGCCAGTCCCGGCCACAGCCCCAAAACAAAAAAAAACGGCCCTTTTCTCTGGCAAAAAAAACTCAGCTGTCCCGCTTCTGGATGGCAGATTGCAGGAGGGAGTTGGTAATATCAAACCAGCCAGACTTGGCAGTGGTGCCACCTTGGGTCTGGGAAAACTCTCACGTATCATTGATTTTCAGGAGCCAGCTAGCCACCCCCATCCATAGCCACCCTAACACAAACCACAGCCCATTTCCCTGGCAAACAAAACTCAGCTGCCCCGCTTCTGGATGGCAGATTGCAGGAGCCACTTGGTATTTCCAAACCAGCCGGACATGGAACTGGTGCCACCTTGGGTCTGGGAACCATCCTGCACATCGTGGATTTTCAGGAGCCAGCCATCCACCCCCAGCCACAGGCCCCTAAACTAAAACCACGGCCCTTTTCCCTGGCAAACAAAAGTCACCTGCCTCGCTTCTGGATGGCAGATTGCAGGAGCCACTTGGTATCATCAAACAAGCCTGACTTGGAACTGGTGCCATGTTGGGTCTGGGAAGCATCGTGCACATCAAAGAATTTCAGGAGCCAGCCGGCCACTCTCGGCCACAGACCCCCGAATCCAAACCTCGCCCTTTTCCCTTACAAAAAATAATCACCTGCTCCGATCGTGGATGGCAAATTGCAGGAGAAACATGGTACTTTCAAAACAAGCCCGACTTGGCACTGGTGCCTCCTTGGGTCTGGAAAACATCCTGCGAATCGTCGATATTCCGGAGCCAGCCCGCCACTCCCAGCAACAGGCCGCAAAACACAAGCCACGGAACTTTTCATTGGAAAAAAAAGATAGCGGCCCCACTTCTGGATGGCAGATTTCAGGAGCCACTAGGTACTATCAAACCAGCCTGACTTTGCACTGGTGCCACCAGGGGTCTGGAGACGATCCTGCGTATCATGGATTTTCAGGGGCCAGCCGGCCACTCCCAGCCGCAGGCGCTCCAAGGAAAACAACGTCCCTTTTTCTCTGGCAAACAAAACCCACCTGCCTCGCTTCTGGATGGCAGATTGCAGGAGATACTTTGTGCTATAAAAGCAGCCCGACTTGGCACTAGTACCACCTTCAGTCTAGGAACCATCCTGCGTATCGTGGATTTGCAGGACCCAGCCGGCCACTCCCAGCCATACGCGCCCAAACACAAACCAGGGCCCTATTCCCTGGCAAACAAAATTCAGCTGTCCCGCTTCTCGATGGCAGACTATAGGTGCCACTTGGTACTATCAAACCAGCCTGACTTGGCACAGATGCCACCTTGGGTCTGGGAACCATCCTGCGTAACGTCAATTTTCAGGATCCAGCCGGCCACTCCCTGACATAGGCCCCCAAACGCAAATTACGGCCCTCTACTCTTGCAAACAAAACTAAGTTGCCCGCTTCTGCATGGCAGATTTCAGGAGCTACTTGGAACTGCAATATCAGCCTGACTTGGTAGTGTTGCCTCTTAGGGTGTGGGAGCCATCCTGCATATCAAAGGTTTCAAAGTGCCAGGCGGCTGCTCCCAGCCGCAGGCCCCCAAACACAAACCACGACCCTTTTCCCTGGCAAACAAAACTGACCTGCCCCGCTTCTGGAAGGCAGATTGCAGGAGCCACTTGGTACTATCAAACCAGCCCGACTTGACGCTGTTACCACTTTGAGTCTGGGAATCATCCTGCCTATCGTGGATTTTCAGGGGCCAGCTGGCCACTCTCAGCCACAGGCCCCCAAATACAAACCAGGGCCCTTTTCCCTGGTAAACAAAACTCAGCTGCCCTGCTTCTGCATGGAACATTGCAGGACCCACTTGGCACCTTTAAACCAGCCTGACTTGGCACTTGCGCCACCTTGGGTCTGGAAACGATCTTGCCCATTGTAGTTTTCAGGAGCCAGCCAGCCACTCCCTGTTATAGGCCCCCAGAAAAAAACCTCGGCACATTTCCCTGAAAAGAAAACTCACCGGCCCCGCTTCTTGATGGCAGATGGCAGGAGCTCTTGGTACTATCAAACCAGCCCAACTAGGCACTGGTGCCACCTTGGATATGGGAACCATACTGCGAATCGTGGATTTTGAGGGTCCAGCCGACCACTCCGAACCACCCACCCTGAAAAACAAACCTCGGCCCATTTATCTAGCAAACAAAATTCAGCTACCCCGCTTCCGCATGGCAGATTGCAGGAGGCACTTGGTAATATCAAACCCGCACAACTTGGCACTGGTGCCACCTTGGGTCTGGCAACCATACTGTGAATCGTGGATTTTCAGGAACCAGCTGGCCACCCTCAGCCACAGGCTTCCAACACAAGCAACGACCATTTTCCCGGACAAACAAAACTCACCTTCCCAGCTTCTTGATGGCAGATTGCAGGAGCCACTTGGTACTATCAAAAAAGCCTGACTGGACACTGGTGCCACATTAGGTCTGTGAACCATCCTGCGTATCGTGGATTTTAAGGGGCCAGCTGGCCACCCCAAGCAATAGGCCCTACAAGACAAAATACGGGCATTTTTCATGGTAAACAAAACTCACCTGCCTCGCTTCCAGATGGCAGATTGCAGGAGCCACTTAGTACTATCAAACCAGCCCGACTTGGCACTGGTTTCACCATGGGCCTTGTAACCATCTTGCCTATCGTAGATTTTCAGGAGCCAGCCTGCCACTCTCAGCCACAGGCCCCCAAACAAAAACCAGGGTCCTTTTCCTGGCAAGCAAAACTCAGCTGCCCTGCTTCTGGATGGCAGATTGCAGGAACCACTTGGCACTGTCAAACCAGCTCGACTTGGTACTGGTGCCACCTTGGGTCTGGGAAAACTCCCGCGTATGGTGGATTTTCAGGAGCTAGCTGGCTACTCCCAGCCACAGGCCCCCAAACACAAACCACCGCCCTTTTCTCTTGCAAAGAAAACCCAACTGCACCTCTTCTGGATGGCAGATTGCAAGCGCCGCTTGGTACTATAAAACCAGCCCGACAATGCACGGGTGCCACCTTGGGTCTGGAAACCATCCTGCCTATCGTAGATTTTCAGGAACCAGCCGGCCACTACTGGTCCTAGACCCCAGATAAAAACCTAGTCCCATTTGCCTGGCAAATAAAACTCAGCTGCCCCACTTGTGGATGGCAGATTGCAGGAGCCACTTGGTACTGTAAAACCAGCCCAACTTGTCACTGGTGCCACCTTGGGTCTGGGAACCATCCTGCCTATTGTAGATTTTCAGGAACCAGCCGGACACTACAGACCATAGGCCCCCAGAAAAAACCTCGGCTATTTTCCCTGGTAAACAAAACTCACCTGCCCTGCTTCCGGATGGCAGATTGCAGGAGCCACTTGGTACTATCAAACCAGTCTGACTTGGCACAGGTGCCACCATGGGTCTGGGAACCATCCTGCGTGTCGAGGATTTTCAGGAGCCAGCCGGCCACTCCCAGCCATAGTTCCCCAAACACAAAGCTCGACCCGTGTCCGTGGCAGACAAAACTCACCTCCCCCGCTTCTGCATGGCAGATTGCAGGACCCACTAGGCACTATCAAAAAAGCCTGACTTGGCACTGGTGCCACCTTGGGTCTGGGAACCATCCTGCGTATCGTGTATTTTCTGGGGTAAGCCGGCCACTCCCCGCCACAGGCCCTCAAACAAAAACCTCGTCCCTTTTCTTTGGAAAAAAAAGCTCACCTTCCCCTGTTCTGGATGGCATATTGCAGGAAACCCTTGGTACTATTAAACCTGCCCGACTTGGCACTGGTGCCACCTCACGTCTGGGAACCATCCTGCCTATCGTAGATTTTCAGGAGCCTGCTGGCCACTCCCAGCCATAGGCCCCTGACACACACCTCGGCCCGTGTCCCTGGCAAACAAAACCCACCTGCCCCGCTTCTGGATTGCAGATTGCAGGAGACACTTGGTACTATCAAACCAGCCCAACTTGGCACTGGTGCCACCTTGGGTCTGGGAACCATCCTGCGTATCGTGGATTTTCAGGAGCCAGACGGCCACTCTCAGCCACAGGCCCCCAAACACAAACCGTGGCCTTTTTCTCTGGCAAACAAAACTCACCTGCCCCGCTTCTGGATGGCAGATTGGAGGAGTCACTTGGTACTATCAAACCAGCCCGACTTGGCAGTGTTGCCACCTTGGGTCTGGGAACCATCCTGTGTATCGTGGATTGTCAGGAGCCAGCCGGCCACTAGCAGCCCCAGGCCGTGCAACACAATCCACCGCCTTTTTCCCTGGCAAACAAAACACAGATGCCCCACTTGTGGATGGCAGATTGCACGAGACTCCTTGTACTATCAAACCAGACTGGCTTGGCAGTGTTGGCACCTTGAGTCTTGGAATCATCGTGCGTTTCGTGGATGTTCATGAGCTCGCCTGTCACTCCCTGCCACAGGCATTTTTTCAATGGCATTTCATTTGATCCTCTCTCCTTTCCAGAGTGTTTGTAAGGCTTAATTTTCAGGGTCGCAGAGGCATATGGCCATCCTGCATTTTGATGGTTTTGACTTTGGGAAAAAAAATTTTTTTTTCTTTTTCTTTTAAGTCTCCATGCCATGTCCCTCATATCTTTCTGCTTATGGTGTGTACTCCTCGTTGACTTTTCCCCCTGCTTTTGCAACATCAGTGAGCTTAGTTTTGGCATGCGTTGGTCCTTTGCAATGCAGCTCATTTCCCCACAGGCCATTTTTTGAAGGCACAAAATTTCTCGATTTTCTGTTTTTTTCAATTGCATTTCATTTGATCCTATATCCTTTCCAGAGTGTTTGTAAGGCTTTCTTTTCAGGGTCGCAAGATTGCCTTTCCCTTCCCCAAGTTTTCTTTTCTGGGAGGGAAAGGGAATCTTGCGATTTCAATGGGGACCAATAGAGGAATCTTTGGTGCTTGTCCCTTCCCTTGATGTCATGCCATGCCTTTTGATGGCTTTGACTTTTGGAAGGATTTTTTCTTTTTTTCTTTTTTTCATGTATCCATGTCATGTCCCGCATATCTTCCCATCCAAGTTGTGTCCTCCTCCTTGATGTTTTCCCCTGCTTTTGAAACATCTGTGAGCTTAGTTTTGACATGTTTTTTGTGTTTTGCACTGCACCTGATATAATCCTGGGCCATTTTCTTAGAGTCACTAAATTTCCCAAGTATTCTTTTTCCTCCTCCAATTGCATTTCCTTTGATGCTATCTCCATTCCAGAGTGTTCATAGGTCCTTCTTTTCTGTTTTGGCCTTCAGTGGGGATCAATTATAGCAAGCTTTGCTGCATGTGCCTGCCCTTGCTGGCATATGGCCATCCTGCATTTTGATGGTGTTGACTTTGGGAAAAATTTTTTTTTTCAATTTTTTTTAAGTCTCCCTTCCATGACCCTCATATCTTTCTCCCTATGGTGTGTACTCCTCGTTGACTTTTCCCCCTGCTTTTGCAACATCGGTGAGCTTAGTTTTTCAATGTGTTGGTCCTTTGCAATGCAGCTCGTTTTATCTATATCCATTTTTTGAAGACACAAAAATTCCTGATTTTCGGATTTTTTTCAATTGCATTTCATTTGATCCTATCTCCTTTCCAGAGTGTTTGTAAGGCTTTCTTTTCAGGGTCGCAAGATTCCCTTTCCCTTCCCGAAGGGAAATTTCATTTCCTTACGGGAAGGGAAAGGGAATCTTGCTATTTCAATGGGGACCAATAGAGGAATCTTTGGTGCTTGTCCCTGCCCTTTATGGCATGCCATGCCTTTTAATGGCTTTGACTTTGGGAAGGATATTTTCTTTTTTTTTTTTTTTTTTTTTGTATCCATGCCCTTGTTGCCCGATTGATAAATGACACAAAACTCGGATAAGTTTCTTGGGTGCTTTATTAAGGGCCCGGGGAACTGGGGGACTCACGTCTCTAAAGTCCAAGCCCCCAAATTCACGTATGGATGCTTCCCTCTTATACATGCGATTCACAGCAAAGTCTCCAAGAAACAGTTTCCCGTTCCCCTTGCCTAGCTTCCAAGAAACAGTCCTCCGTTCCCCTTGCCTGGTCACAGACCCCTTGTATACATTCCTTGGTTCACAAACAAGATCATTAATCCTCTGCTTATCTTATTCTAAGAGCATTGTATGCTGCCTCCAGACTGGTTAGCATTCTTACTTTCCTGCACTAGTTAAATTATTTATTAAATCCCTAAGACTACCTGCTAGGTAACACACAAAACCCAACACACACTTTCAATCGCTACAAAACTACTTTTTAACAAACCAGTTCACACACAACTCACTATAATTAAATATTTTGCTAAATTTCATTTCTTTTCCAACATTTCCCCCCTTTTGAGCATCCTTCAGTCCTGCTGCAAGGATACTCAATCAACAGTATTGACAGTAACATCTTCATAACGAGGTGGGGAGTGTTCCTCATTCTGCCGCCCGCGGGTCATCGCCTTCAGCAACCGGAGAGATCGCCTCTTTTCCTTTTCGATCACACCTAAGAGGCATCTATATACAATCCATATAGTCACTAAAAATACTAAAAACATTAGTACATACTGTATAGCAGACCTAATCCAGCCAGACAGGTGAAGCCCCAAATAATCAAATACTGCTCCTATCCAATTATGCTGTGCTTCCTTTTCAATTTCCTTGGTTTTTGTTTCCACTTCTGCCAGTTGAGAAATATCTTTCCCAACTTCAAGTGTAACATTTGGAATGTGTACACAGCAATGATCTATTCTCCTACTCAGGTAACCACAAACTCCATGTTCCTTTAACAGTAGCAAATCCAACGCCATTCTGTTTTGTAGGGTCATTCTTGATGTAGCTTGCAATTGCAAATTTAGATCTTTAAATCCCTTCTTAGTAGCTGCTGCCAACCTTTCTGTCTGTCCTAACAAATTGTTGAGCATTTCCCTGTTTCGATATGTCTCTACCGGAGGGAATAATGACTCCAATATCCATCCAAATTGTACTCCTGAGCCAGGTTCATGCCACTGCTCCTCTAGAGATTCTTCCCTCTTTCTGAGTCCTTTCCTTTGGATCAATCTATTCTGTTTCCAGTATGGACACAATGTGGGAACCCCTAGGGTGATTTGTGTTACTGATCCATCTAGAGGTAAATGTGTGGTCCACTGTCCGTGTCCCAACACCCAGACTAGATTTCCAGGGCTATGCACAGTAGTATATCTGCAATCTATAGGTCCATCCATGGACTCTCTGCTAACCGTGTGATCATACTCCCTACACTCGCATCCCCACTTTAATGCCATTTTCACCGGTACCAATCCGATTCGGTCTTCCGGTGTATCACATGTAAAAACCTCAGTACAATTCCAATCCTCTTTCTGCGGTCTGAACTCTCGGGAAGATGTAGACGTGATAAGGGCCCTATAATGTGACTGATTCTTTACTCCTGACCATTGGATGCACCATTGTACTTCCCCAAGGTAATTATAGTGTTCCAAAACACTAGGTCCCCATAATGTCTTCCAACTATTCCAGGTGTCAAAATTCTGTGTGACATTCTGACAACTCATCTCATTTTGTTGGGATTTCGTTCTTATTCGTACTGTATTGCATGGCTCATCTATTGGGGTTGCAATTAAACACCTCCTGGTATTTTGAATCCAATCATAATGATTGGATTTCTTTTCACATTCCTCTCTAGTCATAGCCCGAATGGTCATACACAAATCCCTCCATACATCTACTGGTTTGGGAACTGACTGGCAGGACCATGAAACATTCTTGAATGTTTCAGGCATTTTGGTTACCGGTATTATTCCCCAGGGAATTGGTTCACCTGCAGCCTGTGGTAATGGCAGGCAAGCTGTTATTTTAGTCACATTCTGCATGATCCCAAAATCTCTGATTAATCCTACCACTAAGTTTTCCTGCTCAGTATTTCGTTCTATTGTATCATTAACCTCCCGTCTACTCCTTCTACCATGTCTCTGTAAGGATAACATCATTCTGTCATGCCTCCACCATGCATTTCCTATTCTAGGATTAGTGACACTCAACCACCCACAATCTTTGCCTTCCTTCCCCCACCAACTGGTCTCGTCCTCTATTCTGTCCCAGGTCAGTTCCCTATTTTGCTTCCACCATTTGACCCAAAGGTTCCTTTGATATCTTGATCTTACTAGGAAGGAACAATTTATTCTGAGAGGTGGCCCATCCCACATGTCCACTGCCATTGATACTGGATTAACCTTTATGTTTTCAGCACGATCCCCTGTCCATGGCAAAACTCTCATACTCACTCTTTTGTAATGAAAACTGTCCCGTATTTTGACCAAACATGTATATTCTCCCGTATTGTTTGTGGATACCTTGGTAAGATTCAGTACCGTGTTTCCTTGTTGTTTATCCTGATCCCAACCACTCCTATCTTGCCTCGGCTTCTTTCAGCCCCCCGTTGCCATATTGCAATAACTTCACCGGCCTCAACTTTCTGGCTGTCAAAGATAACACAAGTTAATTGAACATCCATCCCTTCCATGACTGTAACCTTTGTTTCTTCAACCTATACTAGAGTAGACCCTTGAATGGGTACTAGTCTCATGATCACTAGCAGTAATATAATTAAGAAGGCGGCTTTGTGCGGAAGATCATCCGGGTTGGAGACACTATCTGGGTTTCCCATTGGAACGGTGCCTTCTTTACCCTGGTGTAATGGATCCAAGCATCCATCCCCTGGACCTTCACCGCCGTGTAGGTCGTCATCATCACCTGGTGGGGTCCGGTCCATGATTCCCGTAGCGGATCCGTGATCCACTTCTTGACGTACACCTGGTCCCCAGGCTAGATGTCGTGGACAGAATTCTCCAGCGTGAGCGGTCTATTCCACTGTAACGTATTTCTTAAAGAATTCAAGATCTTATTAAGTGACATAACATACTCTGCAATTGCCTGGTCCCCACTCACATGTACCTCCCCTTTTAATACAGCTGCATGATATGGTTTGCCATATAATATCTCATATGGACTTATGCCTACCTTTTCCCTTGGTTTAATTCGAATCCTGAGTAGGGCCAAAGGCAAAGCTTGAGGCCAGTGCAGTTTAGTTTCCTGGCAAATCTTTTTGATTTGTCCTTTCAGGGTTTGATTCATCCTTTCCACCTGCCCACTAGACTGAGGTCTCAAGGGGGTATGCAAATTCCAGGTTATATCTAACATTCGTGCTAATTCCTGCAGTACCCCGGCTATAAAATGCGGACCCCTATCTGATGACAATCCTAAAGGTACTCCAAATCTTGGTATTATTTCTTTTAACAAGGTTTTTAGCACCTCCTTAGCCTGATTAGTTCTACATGGAAAAGCTTCCGGCCACCCTGACAATGTACATACGTACACTTACAAGTATCTGTATCCCTGTGCCCTAGGCAATTCAGAAAAATCAACTTGCCAGTAATCTCCCGGTTGTGGCCCGACTTGCAACTTTCCCATTTGTATTTGTCTCCTAACTACTGGATTATTTTTCAAACATACTGGGCACATTGCATTAACTCTTTTTGCCATTGTTAACATCTGATTAGAGATTATCTCATTCTTCAAAAATTTTACCAATACTTCTGCCCCCCAATGACATTTATTATGTTCTGATTCCAAAATAAATTTCATTATGCGGGTAGGTACCACTATTTGTCCCATTGGTGTAACGTACCACCCAAGTTGATTCTTCTGTGCCCCTAGCAAGTTTATTAGTTTTCCATCTTCTATTGAATATTTGGGCTCCTGATTCAGGTATGGGGTAGCCGGATTTGTTCTTACCAGTGCCAATGCCATTTGAGTCCGTACTTCCCGTGCCACTTGCCGTGCTGTAACATCAGCAAATCGATTTCCTCTGTAAACGTCTCCTTCCGCAGTCTGATGTCCTCTAACATGCATTACTGCAACTGCTTTGGGACTGTGTACCGCATCCAGTAGCTGTAGCACTTCTTCCCGGTGCTTGATGTTGGTTCCCTGTGAATTCAAAAGCCCCCTTTCCTTCCATAACGCCCCATGTACATGAACCCCACCAAAGGCATATTTAGAATCTGTCCAGATATTAACCCTTTTGTCCTTGCTCAAATACAGGGCTCTGGTGAGTCCAATCACCTCTGCCTTCTGGGCCGAAGTTCCAGGTAACAAAGCCTTTGCCTCTATTACCTGATCCAATGTTACCACTGCATACCCGGCATAGCGAGTCCCATTCTCGACAAAACTGGATCCATCAGTGTGTAGTTCCCATTCAGGTTCTTCCAATGGTTCATCCTTTAGGTTGGGTCTGCTGGCATATACTTGTTCAATTACCTCTACGCAATCGTGCACCAGTCCCCCAGCCTCCTGGTCACTGCGTAAAAACTCTGCTGGATTAACATGTTTAGTAGTCCTTATTTCGATATCATCCTGTTCTCTCAGGATAGCCTGGTATTGCAACATTCGACTGGATGATAGCCAGTGACCCCCCTTTTGCTCCAAAACGGCCATGACCATATGGGGAACAAACACTTTCATTTTTGCCCCCAAAGTCAATTTCCGGGCCTCTTGAATAAGAATTATTGTTGCCGCCACGGCTCGTAAACACGAGGGCCACCCGGAACTTACCGAATCCAGTTGTTTAGAGAAGTATCCCACTGGCCTCTTCCAGGATCCCACCTTCTGGGTGAGGGCCCCAATGCCAGTTTTTGCCTCTCATTCACGTACAACTGGAATTCCTTGGTCACGTCAGGGAGTCCTAGGGCTGGGGCCTCCTTTAGTGCCTGCTTCAATTCCTGGAAGGCCTTCTTTTGCTGTGTCGTCCACTCCAACCGATGCTGCTTCAAGGCCTCATATAGTGGCTTGGCTAGGAGACCGAAATTCATGATCCACAGTCGACACCATCCCACCATTCCTAGAAAAGATCTCAATTCCTGATGGTTACCAGGCAAAGGAATAGCACATATTGCCTCTATTTGGTTTACTCCCAAACGTCTCTGCCCTTGTTTGATCTCACAACCGAGGTAAATAACGCTATTTTTGACCAATTGAGCTTTTTCCTTAGAAACCCAATACCCTGCTTGGCCAAGTATGTTGAGTAATTTAATTGTTAATTCCACGCACATTTCCCTTTCCTTAGTAGCCAGAAAAATGTCGTCCACGTACTGCAGGACTACATACAAGGATGGGGATATTGTTACCTGGGTTATCTTCCATTCCTCCAGCTCCTTGGCCAGTTGGTTTCCAAAAATAGTAGGGGAGCATTTAAATCCCTGTGGGAGTCTCGTCCACATAAGCTGCTTCTTTCTCCCAAAATCAGGACTCTCCCACTCGAAGGCAAAATATTTCCTACTCTCTACTGCCAGTGGGATGCAGAAGAAGGCATCTTTAAGGTCAATCACTGAGAACCATTTAAACTCCTCTGATACAGATGTTAACAAGGTATAAGGATTAGCAACAACTGGATGTATGTCTTTCACTATTTCATTAATAGCCCTTAAGTCCTGTACCAAACGGTACTTACCATTAGGTTTCTTTACTGGAAAAATTGGAGTATTATACTCCGATTCACATTCCTGTAATATTCCTTGAGCCAAAAATTGTTTAATTAATGGGGCTACTCCCCTCCTTGCTTCAAGCTTCAAGGGGTATTGCTTTATCCTCACTGGTCGAGCCCCTTCCTTTAGTTCCACCTTTACTGGCTGCGCAGCTTTAGATTTTCCGGGGACCCGACTCCCATACCCAGGGTACTACAGCCTGCTCAATTTCTTCTGGAATAGGAGAGGCATCCACTTCCTTGATTACAAAAATGCCTGCTATTTGTTCCTCAGGTATTTCCAATTTCACCCTTCCCCCTTCAAATATTATTTTCACATTAAGTCGGGACAACAGGTCTCTGCCAAGAAGGGGTGTGGGGCAGTTTGGCATATACAAAAATTGGTGATCTAATTCCTTCCCCCCAAACCTAAGATTTAAAGGTTGTAAAAATGGTTGTTCCTCTAGCTTCCCTGTTGCCCCCACCACCTGTACCGTTGTGTCACTCAAAGGTCCCAACCGTCTATTGAGTACAGAATAAGTAGCTCCAGTGTCTACCATAAATTCTTGATCCTTTCCATCTATTTCTAAAACTACCCTTAAATCCTTTTCTAGTCAGCTTTGATTCTGATAGTTTCCCAAAACTAGTGCTTGAGCGACTTCTGCTGGTCCTCCCGTGAATCCTCCCACAGGGGCATTCCCCATTGGGCCTGTCCTTAATCCCATGTTTCCCATGCCCATACCTCCTCTAACCGGGCATTCATTTTTCCAGTGTCCCAATTGTCGGCAAAACGCACATTGGTTTGGATCCAACCTCCCCATGTTAGGTGCAAACCCAAATCCTCCCCGACCTCTTGGCAACCCCCTCTGTCCGTGATTAGCTCCTCCCCGACCTCGACCCCTAATGGGTCTTCCTCCTGCCCCTGTCTGTTGCATTACAGCCAGAATACTAGCTTGTTGTCTTTTTGCAGTTTCTTTTTCCCTGTTGTTGTATACCTTCCACGCTACCTCCAGCATTTTATCCAAACTTCTTGTATCCTCTCCTTCCAGCTTTTGTAACTTTTTCCTAATATCCTCTTGTGATTGCCCCCATAAACAACAATGCCAATTGAAGTTTTCCTGATTGATCCTCTACATCTAAATTAGTAAACTTCCGAGCCATGTCTTTTAATAGTTCTAAAAAGGCAGACGGAGACTCATTCTTGTCCTGCTTGACCGAATACAACTTAGACCAGTTCATAGTCTTAGGTATTCCTGTCCTAATTCCTTCCACCAACAATTCCTGATATTGTTTTACAGCCCTTATTCCTCCCGTAGAGTTTGGGTCCCACTTAGGTTCCTCACTTGGTACCAATTCATCAACTGTCTCATTTAGTTGTCTCAACCGAATTTCCTCACGAGCCTTTTCTCTAGTGGCTCTAATAACCATTTCCTTTTCCGTGGAATCCATTATAGTATCTAATAATACCTGTAAATCATTCCAGTCTGGATTCTGAGTCTTTATTACCATTTTAACCACCCTTGCCACCCTTTCAGGATCCTCCCGATAACTCCCCGCTGATTGCTTCCATATTACCAAATCCCCGGGGGAGAAAGGCACCTTTATAAGTATCCTTTCTCCCTGTGGTCCCACAGCTTCCCTTAACGGCGCAATTAACTGTGGCCCCTTCTGCCCCTTCCTTCCCTTGCGAGTCCGCCCTGCTAACGAAGTTCTTTTAACACTCTCATTCTTTTCACCATCACCACCATCACTATCACTCTCACTAGATCCCGTTTTTATAGCTATATCCGCAGAGGGAGCAGGGGGCACATTAGGAGCAACCTGAACCCTCGGAGGTGCTATACAATAAGACAAATCTTCCTCGACTGAAGGATACAAATTACGCTCCTTTCTTTCTTTACATCCCACACACTCCCTTTCATCATTCACTTCTAAAACAAAAATACCGCATTCCTTTTGCCATTCCTCTTTCCGATATAAAACGAAAAACAAATCCAAATATGGTATTTCATCCCATTTCTCATTTCTCCTTAAAAATTGCATCAAAGATTCCATTATCCCCAATTCCAGTGTACCATTCACCGGCCATCCCGCTTCCCCAATCTCATATTCAGGCCACCAATGATTACAATAATCTATCATTTTGCTTTTATCCAATTCTTGATAATACCCCTCACTTTTCCACCGTTTCAATATACAACCTAATGGTGTATTTCCAGGTATTTTATCACTGGCTTGCACTAAGGTTTTAAAAGTTTTAAAAGACATCATATTACAGCCTTTAATTCCACTATTAATCCCAATAAACCAATATACCTTAAACCAATATACCTTCTCGCCGTCCTTCCCTAAAACAAACAGGAGACGAGTTCCGGTCCTGCGTCCTTAGATGTCTTATGACAGGAGCCTAGGCTTTTTTTACCAACCACCAAATCCAAATCCAATTATCACCTTTTTCCAATATAAAGCACCTTCGGGCTTACCTTGGCAGTTTTCCAACAGGCGCGGGGGGTCGGGCACGACCAATGACTCCCCGAGAAGCGCTCGGTGCCGGCTTGGAGTGGATCGGGACGCGAACCGCCCCAGCAGCCCTTGGAGTCGTGCCGCGGTCGCCAGAAAACTGTTACCCGATTGATAAATGACACAAAACTCGGATAAGCTTTGTGGGTGCTTTATTAAGGGCCCGGGGAACTGGGGGACTCACGTCTCTAAAGTCCAAGCCCCCAAATTCACGTATGGATGCTTCCCTCTTATACATGCGATTCACAACAAAGTCTCCAAGAAACAGTTTCCCGTTCCCCTTGCCTAGCTTCCAAGAAACAGTCCTCCGTTCCCCTTGCCTGGTCACAGACCCCTTGTGATACATTCCTTGGTTCACAAACAAGATCATTAATTCTCTGCTTTTCCTGTTCTAAGAGCATTGTATGCTGCCTCCAGACAGGTTAGCATTCTTACTTTCCTGCACTAGTTTAATTATATATTAAATCCCTAAGACTACCTGCTAGGTAACACACAAAACACAACACACACTTCAAACGGCTACAAAACTACTTTTTAACAAACCAGTTCAAACACAACTCACTATAATTAAATATTTTGCTAAATTTCATTTCTTTTCAAACACCCTGTCCCTCATATCTTTCCCTCCGAGTTGTGTCCTCCTCCTTGATGTTTCCCGTGCTTTTGAAACATCGGTGAGCTTAGTTTTGGCATGTTTTTGTGTTTTGCACTGCACCTGATATAATCCCGGTTCATTTTCTTCTAATCGGGGAATTTCCCAAATTTTCTTTTTTTCTCCTCCAATTGCAATTCCTTTGATGCTATCTCCATTCCAGCGTGTTTGTAAGTCCTTCTTTTCTCTTTTGGCCTTCAGTGGGGATCAATTTTTGCAAGCATTGCTGCATGTGCCTGCACTTGATGGCATATGGCCATCCTGCATTTTGATGGTTTTGACTTTGGGAAAAATTTTTTTTTTCTTTTTTTTTTTTTAAGTGTCCATGCCATGTCCCTCATATCTTTCTCCCTATGGTGTGTACTCCTCGTTGACTTTTCTCCCTGCTTTTGCAACATCGGTGAGCTTAGTTTTGGCATGTGTTGGTCCTTTGCAATGCAGCTCATTTCCTCACAGGCCATTTTTTGAAGGCGCAAAAATTCACGATTTTCTGTTTTTTTCAATTGCATTTCATTTGATCCTATCTCCTTTCCAGAGTGTCTGTAAGGCTTTCTTTTCAGGGTCGCAAGATTCCCTTTCCCTTCCCTAACTTTCCTTTTGGGAAGGGAAAGGGAATCTTGCGATTTCAATGGGGACCAATAGAGGAATCTTTGGTGCTTGTCCCTGCCCTTGATGGCATGCCATGCCTTTTGATGGCTTTGACTTTGGGAAGAATTTTTTTCTTTCTTTTTTTTTTTCATGTATCCATGCCATGTCCCTCATATCTTCCCCTCCAAGTTGTGTCCTCTTCCTTGATGTTTTCCGCTGCTTTTGAAACATCAGTGAGCTTAGTTTTGGCATGTTTTTGTGTTTTGCACTGCACCTGATATTATCCGGGTCAATTTCATTGTAATCGGGGAATTTACCAAATTTTCTTTTTTTCTCCTCCAATTGCAATTCCTTTGATGATATCTCCATTCCAGCGTGTTTGTAAGTCCTTCTTTTCTCTTTTGGCTTTCAGTGGGGATCAATTTTGGCAAGCTTTGCTGCATGTGCCTGCACTTGATGGCATATGGTCTGCCTGAATTTTGATGGTTTTGACTTTGGGAAAAATATTTTTTTTTTCTTTTTTTTTTTTTTAAGTCTCCATGCCATGTCCCTCATATCTTTCTCCCTATGGTGTGTACTCCTCGTTGACTTTTGCCCCTGCTTTTGACACATCGGTGAGCTTAGTTTTGGCATGTTTTGGTCCTTTGCACTGCACCTGATATAATCACGAGCCATTTCCTTAGAGTCACTAAATTTCCCAAATTTTCTTATTTTCTCCTCCAATTGCAATTCATTGATGGTGTCTCCATTCCAGAGTGTTCGTAGGTCCGTATTTTCTCTTTTGGCTTTCAGTGGGGATCACTTTTGGCAAGCTTTGCTGCATGTGCCTGCACTTGCTGGCGTAAGGCCTGACTGCATTTTGATCGCTTTGACTTTGGCAAAGTTTTTTTCCTTTTTTGGTTGTTTTCTGAAGTGTCCATGCCATGTACCACATATCTTGCCCCATAAGTTTTTTCTCCCTCTTTGACATTTGCCCCTGCTTTTGCAAAATCTATGAGCTTAGTTTTTCAATGTGTTGGTCCTTTGCAATGCAGCTCATTTCCTCACAGGCCATTTTTTGAAGGCACAAAAATTCCCGATTTTCTGGTTTTTTTCAATTGCATTTCATTTGATCCTATCTCCTTTCCAGAGTGTTTGTAAGGCTTTCTTTTAAGGGTTGCAAGATTCCCTTTCCCTTCCCGAAAGGAAATGAAATTTCCTTTTTGGAAGGGAACGGCAATCTTGCGATTTCAATGGGGACCACTAGAGACCAGTGCCAAGTCGGGCTGGTTTGATAGTACAAAGGGGCTCCTGCAATCTGCCTTCCAGAAGCGGGGCAGGTGAGTTTTCTTTGCCAGGGGAACGGGCCAAGGTTTGTGTTTGTGGTCATTTGGATGGGAGTGGCCAGCTGGCTCCTGAAAATCCAGGATACTCAGGATGGTTCCCAGACCCAAGGTGGCACCAGTGAAAAGTCTAGCTGTTTTGATAGTGCCAAGTGGCTCCTGCAATCTGCCACCCAGAAGAAGGGCAGGTGAGTTTTGTTTGCCAGATAAACAGGACGAGGTTTTTGTCTGGGGGCTCATGGTCTGCAGTGTCCGGCTGTTTCAAGAAAATCTACGATAGGCAGGATTGCTCCTAAACTCAAGGTGGCACCAGTGCCAAGTCGGGCTGGTTTTACAGTACCAAGTGGCTCCTGATATCTGCCATAAGGAGAGGGCCAGGTGAGTTTTGTTTGCCAGGGAAAAGGGCAGTGTTTTGTGTTTTTGGGAGCCTTTGGCAGGGAGTGGCCGGCTGGCTCCTGAAAATCCACGATACGCAGGATGGTTCCCAGACCCAAAGTGGCACAAGTTCTAAGTCAGGCTGGTTTGATAGTAAAAAGTGGCTCCTGCAATCTGCTGTCCAGAAGCGGGACAGCTGAGTTTGGTTTACCAGGGAAAATATCCGTGGTTTTTGTTTCGGTGCTGTGTCCGGGAGAGTCTGGCTGGCTCCTTAAAATCCACGATACGTAGGATGGTTCCCAGACCCAATGTGGCACCAGTGTCAATTCGGGCTGGTTTGATATTACCAAGTGCCTCCTGCGATCTGCCATCCAGAAGCAGGGCAGGTGAGTTTTGTTTGCCAGGGACACAGGGCGAGGTTTGTGTTTGGGGGCCTGTGGCTGTGAGTGGCCGGCTGGCTCCTGAAATCCACAATAGGCAGGCTGGTTCCCAGACCCATGGTGGCACCAGAGCCAAGTCGGGCTGGTTTGATAGTACCAAGTAGCTCCTGCAATCTGCCATCCAGAAGCGGGACAGCTGAGTTTTTTTTGCCAGGGGCACACGCCGAGGTGTGTGTCTGGGGGCCTATGGCTGGGAGTGGCCAGCTGGCTCCTGAAAATCTACGATAGGCCGGATGGTTCTCAGACGCAAGGTGGCACAAGTGCCAAGTCAGGCTGGTTTGGTAGTACCAAGTGGCACCTGCAATCTTCCAACCAGAAGCGGGGCAGCTGAGTTTTGTTTGCAAGGGAAAACGGCTGTGGTCTGTGTTTGAGGGCCACTGCCCAGGAGTGGCCAGCTGGTTACTTAAAATCTACGATTAGACGGATGGTTCCCAGACCCATGTTGGCACGAGCGCCAAGTCGGCCTTCTTTGATATTACCAAGCGGCTCCTGCAATCTGCATTCCAGAAGAGGGGCAGGAGAGTTTTGTTTGCCAGAGAAAAAGGCCGTGGATTTTGTTTGGGCGCCTGCGGCTGGGAATGGCTGGCTGGCTCCTGAAAATGCACTTTACGCAGGATAGTTCCCAGACCCAAGGTGGCACCAGAGCCAAGTCGGGCTGGTTTGATAGTACAAAGTGGCTCCTGCAATCTGCCATCCAGAAGCGTAGCAGGTGTGTTTTGTTTGCCAGGGAAAAAGGCCGTGGTTTTGCATGGGGGCCTATGGTCGGCAGTGGCCGGCTGGACCCTGAAAATCCACGATACGCAAGATGGTTTCTCAGACAAAAGGAGGCACCAGCGCCACGTCAGGCTTTTTTGATAGAACCAATTGGCTTCTGCAATCTGCCATGCAGAAGCGGGGCAGCTGAGTTTTGTTTCCAAGGGAAACGGGCCGTGGATTTTGTTTCAACAACTGTGGTTAAGTGTGGCTGGCTGGCTCCTGAAAATCTTTGATATGCAGGATGGTTCCCAGAGACAAGGCGGCACCAGTACTAAGACGGGCTGGTTTTAAAGTACCAAGTGGCTCCTGCAATCTGGCATACAGAAGCAGGGCAGCTGCGTTTTGTTTGCAAGGGAGAAGGGCCGAGGTTTGTGTTTGAGGGCCTGTGGCTGGGAGTGGCCGGCTGGACCCTGAAAATCCAACATACGCAGGATGGTTCCCAGACCCAAGTTTGCACCAGTGCCAAATCAGGCTGGTTTTGTAGTACCAAGTGGCTCCTGAAATCTGCCATCCAAAAGCAGGGCAGGTGAGTTTTGTTTGCCAGGAAACGGGACCAGGTTCTTGTCTGGGGGCCTATGGCCGGTAGTGGCCGACGGGCTCCTGAAAATCCAGAATACACAGGATAGTTCCCAGACCAAAGGTGGCACCGCTGCCAAGTCGGGCTGGTTTGATAGTACCAAGAGGCTCCTGCAATTTGCCATCCAGAAGTGGGGCAGGTGAGTTTTCTTTGCCAGGGGAACGGGCCAAGGTTTGTGTTTGTGGTCATGTGGATGGGAGTGGCCAGCTGGCTCCTGAAAATCCAGGATACTCAGGATGGTTCCCAGACCCAAGGTGGCACCAGTGAAAAGTCTAGCTGTTTTGATAGTGCCAAGTGGCTCCTGCAATCTGCCACCCAGAAGAAGGGCAGGTGAGTTTTGTTTGCCAGATAAACAGGCCGAGGTTTTTGTCTGGGGGCTCATGGTCTTCAGTGTCCGGCTGTTTCAAGAAAATCTACGATAGGCAGGATGGCTCCCAAACTCAAGGTGGCACCAGTGCCAAGTCGGGCTGGTTTTACAGTACCAAGTGGCTCCTGATATCTGCCATAAGGAGAGGGGCAGGTGAGTTTTGTTTGCCAGGGAAAAGGGCAGTGTTTTGTGTTTTTGGGAGCCTTTGGCAGGGAGTGGCCGGCTGGCTCCTGAAAATCCACGATACGCAGGATGGTTCCCAGACCCAAAGTGGCACAAGTTCTAAGTCAGGCTGGTTTGATAGTAAAAAGTGGCTCCTGCAATCTGCTGTCCAGAAGCGGGACAGCTGAGTTTGGTTTACCAGGGAAAATGTCCATGGTTTTTGTTTCGGTGCTGTGTCCGGGAGAGTCCGGCTGGCTCCTTAAAATCCACGATACGTAGGATGGTTCCCAGACCCAATGTGGCACCAGAGCCAAGTCGGGCTGGTTTGATAGTACCAAGTAGCTCCTGCAATCTGCCATCCAGAAGCGGGACAGCTGAGTTTTTTTTGCCAGGGGCACACGCCGAGGTGTGTGTCTGGGGGCCTATGGCTTGGAGTGGCCAGCTGGCTCCTGAAAATCTACGATAGGCAGGATGGTTCTCAGACGCAAGGTGGCACCAGTGCCAAGTCGGGCTGGTTTGGTAGTACCAAGTGGCACCTGCAATCTTCCAACCAGAAGCGGGGCAGCTGAGTTTTGTTTGCAAGGGAAAACGGCTGTGGTCTGTGTTTGAGGGCCACTGGCCAGGAGTGGCCGGCTGGTTACTTAAAATCTACGATTAGACGGATGGTTCCCAGACCCATGTTGGCACGAGCGCCAAGTCGGCCTTCTTTGATATTACCAAGCGGCTCCTGCAATCTGCAATCCAGAAGAGGGGCAGGTGAGTTTTGTTTGCCAGAGAAAAAGGTCGTGGATTTTGTTTGGGCGCCTGCGGCTGGGAATGGCTGGCTGGCTCCTGAAAATGCACTTTACGCAGGATAGTTCCCAGACCCAAGGTGGCACCAGAGCCAAGTCGGGCTGGTTTGATAGTACAAAGTGGCTCCTGCAATCTGCCATCCAGAAGCGGGGCAGCTGAGTTTTCTTTGCCAGGTAAACGGGCCTTAGATTGTGTTTGGGGGCCTATGGCTTGAAGAGGCCGGCTGGCTCCTGAAAATAGTTGATATGCAGGCTGGTTCCCAGACAAAAGGTGGCACAGGTGCAAAGTCGGGCTGGTATGATAGTACCAAGTTGCTCCCGATTATGCCATCCAGAAGCGGGGAAGCTGAGTTTTGTTTGCCAGGAAAAAGGGCCTTTGTTTTTTTTGGGGGGCCTGTGGCAGGGAGTAGCCGGCTGGCCCCTGAAAATCCACGATACGCAAGATGGTACTGCAGACCCAAGGTGGCACCAGTGCCATGTCGGGCTGGTTTGGCAGTTCCAAGTGGCTCCTGCAGTCTTCCATCCAGAAGCGTGCAGGTGACGTTTCTTTCCCATGGAAGAGGGCTGAGGTTTGTGATTGGGGGCCTATGGCTGGGACTGTCCGTCTGGCTCCTGAAAATCCACGATAGGCAGGATGGTTCCCAGACCCAAGGTGGCACCAGTTCCTAGTCTGGCTGGTTTGATAGTACCAAGTGGCTCCTGCAATCTGCCTTGATCACGTTAAGAAATACTTTCTGGTGTCCGTACTGGGCCATATGCTCTTTCTTCTCTCCTTCAACTTCTCCATCACCTCTCATCTGTGTCACATGCGCTATCTTCAACGTCCACAAGCTACTTTTCACAGAATCTTTAGGCCTGATGTAGTAAGAATGATGAATAGAACAGAGCTGCGATCTATTTTCCAGTTTGGATATAATGCATTCTGCACACAAATCCAAGGAGAAGGTGCTGCCCTGATGCCCAGAAAAACTTTCACTACTGCTAGTGTTCTACATCAACCGCAACTTAGTCTGAAAGAAAAGCTTTTTCTCTGAGAGCATCTGATAGGTTTGCATGAAGCACTGATATCTGACATATGCAATTTTGAATAGGTGAGGAAAAAGTAAATGGCAAGAAGTTTTTAATTTTAGTGGTTTCAATTTTAATTTCCGTGCACTTTTTCAAAACTTGTCAGCTCAAATGCCCATCAACATCTTTTAGTCATCTGTAAGTCAGTATTCATATAAAATGTGCCTCAAATCCAAAGAATTTCAAATTTGCACTCCAAGTTTCTATGCCTAGATTTATGATTTCCTACACATATTAGATGAAAGGAAGGCCTTTTTTACTGTGGGAGTGCTGGAACACTGGAACAGGTTGCCCAGAGAAGTTGTGGGTGTCCCATCCCTGAAAGTATTCAAGGTCACCTTGGACGGGGCTTGGAGCAGCAACAAAGGAGAAGCTTGATGGTAGAGAAACAAAGTTGGACTATAGAAGAAACTCGGATTGAAGTATAGGAGCAAGTTTTCTCTCAGCTCTTGGGGTAAATTCAAAGTTGTACAAAATGACATTTATCTGTGCTATTCACTACTGTAACAGAAAGGTTCATGAAAACTGTACAGAAGATAGCAAATTTTAAAAGAGATAAGAATTACAGCATAAAATCCATGGGATGGGTTACAACATGAGACACTCTCTTGAGATGGAGTGGGGATCCATTCTGAATTAGGTGAAGTGCCTGGGAGAGGTGAGAGGTCTGTAGGGCCAAAGCTGAAGGAAAGGCTGCATTCCAGAGACAGCAAGGAGACAGAGAAAGAAAAACAGAAATTACCGCAAGGTCGATTTGCCCCTGACTTAGAAATTCCTTTGATAAAGAAGAACTGGTGCTAAATGTCACACGGAATGAATATGTATGAGCTTATTGTGAAACTGTATGCATATGCATTTGGGAGGGGGATAAAAGACGACCTGAAGTCTTCAGAAGTACGCATGCCTTGTTGGGGGAATTGCGTCCGGCGCGCGCCGTAAATAAACATACCGGACTTTACAACTTTTACGAAGTTGTGAGGTTTCTTCTTTTCTCCGCAAAACATTATGGCGAGCCAAGCCAGGAGTTCTCTGTCCCCGCAGGGGCAGGGGGGATAGACGGACCTCCAAGGCGCGCCCTAGGATTTTTTCCTGGTGGGGCTCCGCTCGTCTCAACTTGCCACCTGCGAGGACAGACAAGGACCTGCTGGCCTGCGGAGGAAGATACGGTATGTACTGAGGGGCCCCTGGGGGAGGGAAAGGAGAGCAAGGGAGTAAACCACCCAGAGACGTCTGAGTATAGCTAATGGAGCAGCTGTATTAGAGACGGGGTTCATCGTTCTGATAGAGCAGACCGCTAGTGGCTCTGGGGGTGAGCCGGGTGAACCTGTGTATGTGTGTGAGGTTCATAGTTCTGATAGAGCAGAACTGTTGAGCTCATGTGTGCTTTGTTTGTGTGTGTGTGATGTCCGGACACTGTGTTGCTGTATGGTTAATGTGTGCATTGTGTGGTCGGTGCACTGTGTTTTTAATCGTGCAAGTGTATAAGTGTATGGTGTATAAAAGATAATAAATCTACAGTGCTGGGGGGTCAGTACTACTCATGTTTGAAGCAGCCGAGTGAGGCCTGAGGCGTCGGCTGCAGCAGGCTGCGGGGGCAGAGACAGAAGTGCTCCGCAGAGAAGCGAGTGGAAGAATGTCAGTGATGGTACTTATCGTGTTTAAATGTAGTGATTTGTGTAGATCTGGTACACTTTAACTGTGAGTATGAGCTCAAAAAGTTCCTTTGCCTTAAATGTTTGATTTTGATTGTGTCCAAGAAAACTGATGTGAGTAAATGCTGAATTATAGTATGCTATGTTGTGTTGAGAAAAGCGAGCACTTTGAGAGATATGCCCTTTCCCAGTGGTTTTGTGTGGTGATTTTCTTCCGCTGCATTGTAGTAATTTGATTCTCATTGTATAGTAGTGTTTCTAAAGATTTTAAGATTTTGTTGCAACAAGAGTAGCATTTTACATAGAAGAACTATAATACAGTGATTTATGCTTAATTACGATAGAGTTAAAGAAATTCCAAGAATTCCCCCCCCTCACAGCAATTCAAGCCTTGGCTCTAGCGAATTTGAGATAAAGGGGGGTGCGGGTGCGAGTGTTTGTGTCTGAGGGCATATCAGAATTTCGGCTGTGACTAGCACAGCCTTTTTGCAAAGCAGTAAAACAAGTGTAAGTAGACACAAAGCTTAATTAGATTGTGCAAGAAGAGAACTAGAAAAGACTGATATTTTGTTTGCTCAGAATATAGTGTCTATGTCACGTTTTTGATTAACATGCTGTGTGAGGTGACAGTGGCTGTCCCCTGAGCACAAAGACAGCTCTGGCTGCCCCGTCTCCCCAGGGAACACGGGAATGGCCTGTGAGCGAAAGCTGGATGTGCAGTTATTATTGCAGTGTGGTGTTTATGAGAAACACTAGTTTTGCTGTTCTAATAAGTGTCAGGGCACATGTAAATTAGAAGTTTCTAGTCAAGCTGATTCAGAACCTAAAGTCTTAGAACTTGTGTGTGAGAACCACATCTGATACCTGCCACCTGGAGCTGTGTGTATAAGAAGAAAGTTGAGAAACTACTCTGAAGGTCTGTAAAAAAGTTTGAGTAGAAGCGAGATAGGGCAAGGAGAAATAAATTATGAGAACTGACCAGAGCAAAAAAGTTCCTAAATTAGCCCCTTTTGGGAGGGGCTCACTAGGAGAAGGCTGCCAGTAAGAGCAGCTCAGAAAATAAAAAGATTTATAATACTTCATTGCTGTTAGTACTGTTTTAAAATAAGAAAATAAACGAGATAGAGTTTGTATGCTGAAATGTCTTTGTGTTTTAAGAAATCACCCAGATTTCTTGAAAAGAGAAAACAAGGCAAAGAGAAAGCAAATCAAACATGTTGTTCAGCATGCAGCATAAAATAGCAACGTATGAAATCAGGCAAAGATTATCGTGCTGAAATGCAAAGCAATCACAGTTCACAAAATGAGTACATATGATTTGCTAAAAGCTCCTCCCAAGGTAAGAGAAGAAGGGTAAAGATGACCTCCCCAAAAAAAAAGAATTTTTGTTGACACAAGAGTCATATATTCAGTTTTAAATAAAACTTTAGTACCTGTAGAGAATGTTTATGTTGCAGTGTGAAGAACAACTGAACAACTAGCCAGTCTGAGAAGGCATCCTGGCATCCTTGTGCAAACCTTTAAAGTAATATGTGTACTATGTGTACCTAAAAGCTTTTGTACAATTCGATCAATTTGCTAAACATTCTCAAATGAAAAAAGTTACTCTAGAAGCAAATGATATAAAGATGTTAAAATTAACATTAACAGACACTGAAATTAAGAAAGACATTAGTAAAGAGATATTAGAATAAGTAAACAAGTGTTTTCAAGGGTATGGGACTCTGCTGTACCAGAGAGAGTGAAAGATGCTCCCCCATGAGCATCAAGTTTAAAGAAAGAACACAACTAGTGAAAACTGAGTAGTACCCTCAAAAAGAAGATAAAGAAAGAATCAGCCCAATAATTGATAGTACTAAACTAAAGGCTGTCAATAAAATAACACAGAATTTATACCCTGTAGTAGCAAATCCATATACCTTACTAACTTGTTTAACACCTGAGCTAACCTGGTTCACTGTTTTAGGCCTAAGAGATGCCTTCTTTTGCCTCCCTATCCACGAAGCCAGCCAGAAAATTTTTGCATTCAAACACAAGCTCACATAGTCCATGTGCCTGAAAGCTTCAAGATTCCCCACGCCGATTAGAGAACAGCTTGCAAAGACCCAGAGTCCCAAGAAGCTCCACAAGAAAAAAGGAGGCTGTTGCAGTACGTAGACGATCTTCTAGTAGCCACTCAGATGAGAAAAGCGAGAGAAGCCTAGACAGTAAGACTTTTAAATTTCCTAAGACTCCAAAGACGTAGAGTCTCAAAAAAAAGGCACAAGTAGTGAAACAGAAAGTAATCTACCTGAAGTAAGAAGTGAGTGTAGAGCAGCAGACTTTAAGGCAAAGAAGCCGTATGCCAAACCCTGAAACCCCAGACAACGAAAGAACTCCGAACCCTCTTGGGCATAGCAGAGTAGTGCCAGCTGTGAGTTTATAATTATAGACTGCTCGCCAAACCCCTCTATGCTCTTATTGCCAATAGAAACAGAGATCTCCAGTAGACAAAAGACACCACATGAGCCTTTCGCCAGCTAGAAAGAGTGCCCTCATGTCGACTCCAGCTTTGAAACTTCCAAATGTAAGTAAACCATTCTTTCTATTTTTCCCACGCAAAGAATTGCCCAGAGAATACTGGCTCAAGACTTAGACCCTTACTGAAAAGCAGTTGCTTACTTCTCTAAGCAACTAGATGCAACAGCCAAAAGATAGCCAAGTTGCCTCAGAGCTGTAGCAGCAGTCGTGCTAAATATTCAAGAAGCACGCAAGTTTACCCTGAGACAAGAGACAAAAATGACTGTGCTAGTGTCCCACACAGTGTCCGCAGCACTAGAAGTAAAAAGTAGCCACTAGGTCTCATCACAGAAGTTTCTGAAATAACAAGCCATCATAATAGAGCAAGACGATGTAGAGATAGTGGTGACTAATATTGTCAACTCAGCTTCTTTTCTCAGTAGACACCAGAGTTGCCTAGAGACCACCGAAGCTACCTACTCCCGCCGCCCAGACTTAAGGGACGCTCCTCCAGACGATGCAGAGACCTAGTTCACTGACAAGAAAGCAACATTGCAAAGTTCACAGTGACTACCTGCAGAGAAGTAATCGAGCCTAAACCCTTACCAACAAGTACCTCTGCGCAGAAAGCTGAAATAATTGCCCTGAGCCGTGCCCTAGAAAGAACAAAAGAGAAGAGAATAACCATCTACATAGACCCAAAGAATGCATTTAGAGTCATACATGCACATAGAGCCATCTAGAAAGAGAGGGGACTGCTGACCTCACAGGGAAAGAAGAGACAATCCAGATGCTGGAAGCAGTTCAGCAACCTGAAAAGGCATATTAAGGCACACTAGAGAGAGAGCTTAAAATTGGAAGAAAGAAATGAGCTGGCGGATGGAGAGGCAAAGAAAGCAGCAAAGGGTGAGGTACAGATTTTCCTCGAAGGTAAGCCATAATACAATAATACTAACCAAAAGAGACGTACAACTGCAAGGGGTGGGCTACCATTGAAAGAGAGCTAGCAATCCCTTCCCATTTTCGTAGTTACTAGTGAAAGAAGGGCACTAGAAAACACACTAGGGCCTAAATACTTAAAAGCCTTTTATAGAGTGTGGCTCCTTTCTCAAAATGACCAAGGCTGCGAGTGATACAGAGTGCACTGAAATGAAGTGTTGACTTTGAAGCAGTAATTTCCACAAGCTTTCTAGAACACACATCTGATTGAAACAATCGTTGTATCGTTGTCAGGAATTTATATGCCACTATCACTCAAGTAAGCCGACAATGTGATCCTTGCCTCCAGACTAACCACAAAATACGCCCCCGGCCGAAACTCAGTCAGACTGGGAGAGGCCACGGACCTGTACAGCAGTAGCAAATTAACTTTTCAGAACTCCCAAGGAAAGGGGGGTATCAGTATTTACTGGTATTGATAGATACATTTTCAAGGTGGCCAGAAACATTCCCCACCAGAACTGTCAAAGCTCAAGAGGGGACCAGATTATTTTTATAAAGAATAATACCACGCTTCAGAGTTCCAGCCACGATATCCTCAGATAAAGAATCACATTTCATTTCCAAAATAGTGCAACAGATTAGTAGCCATCTGAGCATAGATCAAGAACTTCACACCCCATACCACCCCCAATCAAGTGGCCAGGTGAAGAGAATGAATCATTTGATTAAGCAGCAAATCATAAGACTGAGGCAAGTTCTACCCTAGCCCAAGCTCTTCCACTAGCACTATTGCAAATTCAAACTAAACCTTGAGCTAAAGGAATGCTGAGTCCTTTTGGAATGCCTTATAGAAGACCATATAGAATACAAAGGGAATGTCCAGAATGTCCACCTACATGGTGGCATTAAGCAAACAGCTCAGAGTAATTGAGAAACATGTGGCTGGAATTCGGAGCAGGGAGTTAGATAGCCTGGGGATGATGTATATGTTAAGTCTCTTACAGAGGAGACTTCGGAAACACAGTGGGAGAGATCACTGCGAGTACTTCTCACCACCTTCACTACAATCAAAATCAAAGAGCAGAATGCCTGGATCCATCACTCTTGGGTGAAGAAGGCCCAGAAACCCCTTAAAGAGTGACACCAAGAAACAATGAACTGAGATTAAAACTTACTCAGGCAAAATGAGTATATTGCAGTCGGGAGTAGCTCATATTTTAGTTTGTAGAATTGTATTCTGTGTAATCATAACTGAAGTTTCAGAACTTGAGAGTACCTCTGTTCAAAGTAATGCTAAATGGCCTTGGTCCCGGGCATTTAATCAGTATACTAGATCCATAAGAACACCTTCTGAGATAAAAGATTTAAACATATCTACTGTAGTAATCCAGGAGAATCAGATATGTGAGGAGCAAGAATGGCAAGAACAGGAACTATAGACTCTTCAAGGAATCAGAGGAGAAGAAATCAAAGTAAGGTGCCAAGTCATCAATAGGGTAGCTTATGAGAGACCAGATGTAATTAGTGTCTGAACCTCCCCTGGTGTATATGAACACCAGGAAGTCTGTGATAACCTAAGTGAATCAGACTGTTGGTGTAATTTCACCTTGATACAGCCTGTAGAAGTGACCTGCCTTTGAGCTCGAATTAATATCAGACTTTCATTTGAATTCAAAGTAGATGTGACTGAACAACAGCTATTATTCAATCCAGAATAGTCTCTCAAATGTGTGGAGTTGATAATGCAAATTAACATCTCAAAATTCCAACCAGCCTGCTCCTCCTTCCTAAAAACTCCCTTTGAGGGCTGGACACTGCACCTTTTACCACAGCAGGGCCTTATACACCCCATACTAGTTCAGACTAAAACAGGCATATATCAGGAGCAGAACAAGAAAAGAAAGAGCCAGCTCTCCTGGTGCCTAAAACCAAGAACACCATGAAATCAGTTTCCTTAAGTCATTTTCCAAGCCGGTTAGCTGAACACCCAGGCAATGACTGGTAAAGGGTGCTGAACTGCAGGTAGTAAATTAACCCAAGCAAGAAAGGTGATTTTCTTTATTTATAGCTATCCCTTTTCCTACTGAAGTTTAGATCAGTGATTGTCCCAGTCTGAAGCAGTTAGATTCTGCTTAAAAGAGGTAGAGAGAAACTCCCCCTCAGAGCTCAGCAGCAGGCTGTAAGATTTTGAGCATCACTTTTGTGCTGAGTGTTTCAAATAGCAGAAACCTGATCCCAGTTTCTTCTGAGGCACTGCAATGAATTTAAGCTCTTCTCTTAGACTTCCCCTTCATCATTTACTTGAAGCTTAGACCTGAAGCTAGACCAGGAGAGACATTCCTGCTTGCCACACATCTGAGAAATCAGGTGCTCTGGAGGGGGAAAAAGATTCCTGAAGTCTCTACATTTCAGAACAAACATCTGCCTCAAATATGACCTAAACCTCTGTCAGATACACCTGTGAAGTGTGTCTGAATTTGCAGTGTGAGCCCAGCACATCCCTCTAGCAGAGAGAAATAGTCATAAACAGAAAGCAGTTCCTGTTCCCCATAACAAACATCTAACTGGCATATTAGGGACAAGATTAGGAGTTTTAAATGAAATTGATTCAGAAATACTGGTGAATAAACTGGCCACTGCAGCAGGTGGCCTAACAAAATTGAAGCAGCCTTTATAGCAATCTCTATTGGCATTGAGAACTAGCCAGTGACAGATTTCAAAAGTACTGCCAAAGTAAAAAAAGTATGAAAAAGCCAGAGACCAAGACCACAAGTTGATAGTAGAAGCACTCAGTATAGTTCAAGATAATGTGTCTTTAGCTTTCAGTTGTATACAAGCACAGTTATAGATACAAGCAACAGCAGTTCTGATCATATGGGAAAGGGGTGAAGGTAATTTTCCAGCTGAAATTCAAGAAATTGTGTGAGATAATGCAATTGATGTTGAAAAGAAGTTTCAAACCTGGCAGACTATGGTGAATTTCACCTATGATCCTGTTTCTAATGTGGCAACTGCCTTTGTGCTTCCATACATAATGCCACTGTTTATGTTGTCCATCCCATCATTGCTCTAAGATCAAACCATAAAAAAACAATACTCTATCCTTCAGAACATAGAGTGTAGGCACGAAAGATGAATAGAAAGTGGCAAACAGTAAACTTAGAATCCTGCATTACTAGAGAACAGATAAGATTCATTTGCGAAAGCAATACTATTAATGCTCAAGATATGGGTTTAGACACTGAACAGAGTATTTGTCACTCTGAAATTCATCCAGTCACTGACCAGAAAACTGTGCTCGTATATACTAGAAAAGAGTGTATGCTTGAGAACTGCCTGTGCTGCTGTACTCATTGATAGCAATGATGTTATTCTGTCTAGTAGAAACCATTATAATCTCTGTATATGTAATTATGTTAAGATTATTAGATGTGATCTTTGAGTAGTCACCAACTGCGAATAGAATCTTTAATAAGTTGTGCCACCCCATTGTAGTTTTACTACTATTAGTTAGAGTAAGCTTAAGATTATCTATTATATTGTTAATTTGGTACTGGAAAATGCTACAACGAATAGCTGTACTAACATCTTTGTCAAAAGCACATAGTGAAGCACTAAAAGACACTTACTGTTGTGAAAGTTTTCATTAAGTAAAAGAATTTACTTATTTCCTAGGAAAGGGGGGAATGAGACGGAGTGGGGATCCATTCTGAATTAGGTGAAGTGCCTGGGAGAGGTCAGAGGTCTGTAGGGCCAAAGCTGAAGGAAAGGCCGCATTCCAGAGACAGCAAGGAGACAGAGAAAGAAAAACAGAAAAGACCACAAGGTCGATTATCCCCGACTTAGAAATTCCTTTGATAAAGAAGAACTGGTGATAAATGTCACACGGAATGAATATGCATGAACTTATTGTGAAACTGTATGCATATGCATTTGGGAGGGGGATAAAAGACGACCTGAGGTCTTCAGAGGTACGCATGCCTTGTTGGGGGACTTGCGTCCCGCGCGCGCCGTAAATAAACATACCGGACTTTACAACTTTTACGAAGTTGTGAGGTTTCTTCTTTTCTCCGTAAAACACTCTAAGAGAAAATCTCTGTGTTTCAGCACTTCATCATGGTAAGATTTCATGAAGTGCCAAAGAAGGCGGCAAAATATCATTCGGGACATTATTTACTGGAATTCAGCCTGGCCATTAGTAGGAACTGGCTTTGAACACATCATGTAGATATACCACCACACTTTCCCTTCACTAAAAAATTACTGTTTACAACGAATAAGCAATTGACGATCAAAATTGATTGAAAGCATCTTAAACATGTCAAGTATTTCATTGTAGATGATCTGTGATCCAAATGCTTCTTCCACCTTAGAGAGGGACAGAACAATTCTTCCATATCATGATGGTTTAAAATTGTATCAACCAATGTTTTCTGCTGAAAAGATATCATCTATTTTTTTTCTATTTTTGGAAGAAAATATTCCTAGACATACAACAGGTGAGAACTAAGTAATTATAAAGAAACAAATGAAATGAAAATATTCTGTAAATAGAATGAAATGAAAAGCTGTGTTTTAAATAGGAGCTAAATATTAAACAGAATTTTTGTACCAGGCATTTGAATTACTGCACCAGCTCTTTTGCCCATCAAGAGAGGCATTTAGCATTTCAGTCTTTTCCAAGGTGTTCATGATCGGCTATGCTGATCTCTGTGTGTGCTTAGGTGTGTGTGGAAGGGGGGACATGTGAAGGGGAGTGTGTATGTTTGCTTTACAATTGTTGTGGCAGATTCATGCCTCAGCTCCACATTTGGTTTTAGAAAGGTCACACAGAGTGGATATGAAGTTTACTATCAACAAGAGATAAATTCCCAAATCATCCATTTGACTCTCCCTTAAAAATCATGTGCTTTGTTGCATATTTTATCAAATATACTTTCAAGCCAGATGGAGGAAGGAGGATGTGGGAATCCCTCAACCATCTCGCAACTTTTATGCAAGTAGGTTTTCAAGAAAATCATCATTTCTCTTTTAAATATGTCTGGAACAGACATGATGGTAGTGTCAACCTGTTGGAGTTTTTGTTGCTGGAAGAAGTTGTACAAAAGGATTGGTTTTTACATTGACCAGTTACTGAATCAAGCGCAGGAATACATTGGAAATTCAACTGGGGGTTCCTTTCCCCAGCAGACTACTTCTAGAACGAGCTTGTACACTCAAGCTGACTCTTTTGCTCTCTTTTTGTTTCTTTCCTATTTTCTTGGCTTCTTTGCAACTATCTAGACAATTTTGGAACTTTTTTCCCAACTGAAATGGTTTCAATAGTCTGATTGTGATCATACATTTTTACAAGGAATTTTTAAAATCTTTCCTCGAGTTCAGAAAGTCAAGGACTTAGGTCTTTTTCCTCCCTTATCAATATTGCAATGAAATTGATAAATAAAGACCAACTCTTTATTTTTGTTTTTAACCCACGTAGATAATTCCCATCCATTAATCCATTTTGTGGACCAATGGTTGCCATTCTGATGGAAGTTGTCACTTCTTAACAATAGGCATTCTGTGACTATGTCGACAGCACTTTGGGTGAAGATCCTAACTGGTCTTAGATACACGTAGGGAGAAATTTGCTCAGCCAGTGTCAGTCTTAAGCATGCGTATCAGAAGATCTTTCTAGAGCTGGGAATTTTCCCATGAAAGGGATTCAGGGAAGAGACACTTGTCCCAGAGTTTTACATTCTTCTTGAACACTGCTTAAGGAACTTAGATGCCATGTCCATTTGGATCTCTGTCTGCACAGAACTTTGTCATGCCAGTGCTTGAAATGCATCTTGAAGAGAATTCACTAGCACAGAATGAGTGAGAGTGGAAGGGGTTGGTGGGGCTAACCAGGCCCAACCCCCCTGCCTAAACCAGGATACCTAGAGCCTCTTGCCCAGGATTCTATCTGGGTGTACTTTTAATGTCTTCAAAGATCCAGGCTCCACAATCTTTCTGGGCAGTCTGTGTCGTGGTTCAGTCACCCTCACAGTAAAGAATCATTTACTGATGTTCAAAGGCAATCTCCTGTATTTCAGTGTGTGCCCACTGCCTCTTGTCTTTTCACTCAGCATCACTGAAAAGACACTGATTTCCTCCCCTTTGCACTATTGCTTCCATATGTATGTGTGCTGCCATGGAGAGATATGTCAAAAACCTCCCTGAAGCCCAGGCAGATAATATTTCCTTCATCTACCAGTCAAGTTGATTCATCAGAGGAGTTTAAAGTGATGTTCAGCATGAAATTCCACTGAAAAATCATGCTAACTACATTATTTTGTCGTCTTTCATGTGCCTGGCAAGGTTTTCCAGGAAGAGCTGCTTCATCAACTTCCTGGGGATAAAAAAGAGGCTGGCTGCTTTGTACTATTGTGAGTCCTCCTAATTGCCTTTTTTGGAGATGGCTGTCATTTGCTTACATCCAGTCTTTAGCCTCTCTTGTCGTCTACATCTTAGCAAAAAGCTTTTCCACTACATCTGGCAAGGAGAAAACTGTGCCAGCACAGAAAACAACTCCCATCGTGTTCTAGACGTTGCACGGATGTCTGCCAAGTGTTTGGCAGGAAGAAAAGTTGTCCAAAACAGCTTCCAATCGAATGTTCATGTGATTGGAAATGTGAGGAGAGTGCAACGGTACTGTTTTGTATCAGATGGCAAGCTGCGCACACAATCCCAGTGTTGTACAGCTTCGTTCTTCACCTTCCCGAAGCTGCCGCTCTCTCCAGCTCCCGGAGGCGAAGAAGCGGCTTCTTCGCGCAAAGATGATTGTTCTGCTCACGGTGCTCTCCTTAGGGCGGCTCCTGCCGAAAGACGCCCGGGAGCGGCGCTTAGCTCCGGAGAGCATCGTACCTTCGTCTTTAGCGTCTCTTCTCGTCTACATCTTAGCAAAAAGCTTTTCCACTATGTCTGGCTGGGACAAACTGTGCCAGGACAGAAAACATCTCCAATCGTGTTCTAGACACTGCACGGTGGGTTGCCAAGTGTTTGGCAGGAAGAAAAGAAAAGTTGTCCAAAACAGCTTCCAATCGAATGTTCATGTGATTGGAAAAGTCAAGAGAGTGCAAAGGTACTGTCATCTATCAGTTGGCAAGCTGCGCACACAATCCCAGTGTTGTACAGCTTCCTTCTTCATTTTGAACTGTACTTTCTCCTTTTGGAGAGAAGCTAATGAAAAAGTTTCACCGGAATCAGAGCAGGCTGTAAAACAAGAAAAGTGTCCTGAAAATAAGCCAGCCTTATCCTCTTAGTCTTGCTTGTTGTGATTGGCCAAGAATGAAATGTGTCAACTCCGTGTTTCTGGGTATCACTTCAGTAACCGGTACTTCAGCTGCTGTACTTCTCTCCTAAAGTTAAGAACAGAATCCAAGGAATTGTGATTCCATGGTCTCAATTCACCCTATAGTGCCGAAAAAGGAGTGGAAGGTGCACGGGTCAATTAACTTGAATGGCCTATGTAAATCAGCGGCCACTGATTTCCTGAAGGCTTCAACATGTTACTTGCCTATATTTTTCCTGGAATTGTTTTAACCTTTGGTCATGTTTTTCTTGGGATTCTTGTACCCTTTCCCCATTAGTTCAGCCTTTGCTCTCAAGCCTTTCCTGATATTTCCAATATCTCGGTAGCCTGGAAAAGTGTTGTCTTGATTGATCACATCATTATTCCCTTCCATGGGTTGTTTGCCTCAAGTCTCAACTTGGCTGGTTTTCTGCTAGTTGATTGTCAGAGGGCAGCAGGTGTTTTGTAAGAGCAAGTACACAATCCCATAGCTTGCTTTTCTTTTGATTTGGCCTGTCTAGAAAATGGAATGACTGAACATCTCTGAGAGGCTTTTCTCTCCCCGTTAGGTTTCACTGGAAGGGCAGATGCAAATGGTCTACCTAAAGTCTTGGCACAGAAGAAAGTAGTGGTTTGCTGCTGCATAGAGCTAGAAGCTTACAAAAGGAAGGCCTTGGGCTGAGGCCCATTACTTTGGCTAAGTAGAAAAGGACTGTGGGAAGGTGAGGCAGCTGAATTCGAGGTAGATCAACAAGTTCTAGAACCGTCGTGTGTTCACAGCGTGGTGCATGGTGGTTGGTTGAATTGTGTTTGTTATGGCTTAAAGCTATGGAACTGATAAAGGCCTGAGTGTTTCAAAAGCCTGGTTTTTGCAAGAAAGCAGCTCTCCTTTGCATCTGCCTGGGGACTCTGCATCACCACGGACCCTCACTGCCAGTTTGCCAAGGAGATGATCAGTAGGAATGTTGCAGAGCTGCTGTGTGCATCTGAATGGAATGGCAGAGAGCGAAGCGCTGGACATTTCTGGCTTTAGTACAATGCTGCTGCATTGGTGCCAGTTTAGTTGGTTTTCCATCAGTGGCCTTTCTGTCTAGAAGTACACTGCCCAGAGTATTTGATGCCATTTCCTTCCTGTTGTTTTCATACCTTCCTTCAGTTGAAAGGATGATACAACCTTTCCATTTTGAAGATCCCTGTTAGGAAACACTATGCCAGAGGAGTCATCGCTCCCTTTTCTTCTGCCTCCTTTGTCATTTTCAGAGACTCATTTCCAATTTCTGCTCATGTCAAGAAGAATACTGAGACTACTTAGCAGGGTTGACGCTCTCAGCTGCTTTCCTCTTTCCTACTGCTTCATACTGGATGTGACTTCAAGGCCTTGTTTTGTCATCTGCATTTTGCCGTGATCCAAAGCTAAATATTCCAGGCCTGTGAACACAAAAAGAACTCTTAGTCTTTTGCAAGAACTACCCCTAGGAGGATTTGTGTTCAGTTTGATCTCTACAGTGTTTCAGAAAAAAGGAGATTGTACTCTCTTCTTGTGTACTCTCTTCTTGTGCTCTCATTTCCCTCTCTCTGCCTTGCATGCCCTAGTTAATCTACCGGCGTGACTCATTTGGCATCATCTCACGGTGCAAATTCTGCATAGTTTCATGTCCTTACAAATGCCAGTTGCCAAGGAGCCTATCTAACCATTCAAGGGGCAAAGAATTGTAGGGCTGGCCAGTTCAGGTGCTGAAACTGTAAGTCATGCCATATCAAAGTGACAGAGCAAATCAATTGATCTAGGACTTTCAGCTGGACACCTCTGAGAATAGCAGCTTGTCAGCAATGACACAGCCATCTTCCTAGCTGTATTCCAGAAAGAGGAAAGGGACACCTTCAATGGTTAATATGTTTGGCATGAGAAACAGCAAGAAATGTACCGCAAAATACTTGAGTCAGATCAAGTGCGTTTCTCTAGTGAGAAGTTTGCACTTGTTCTTTCTTGTCTGTGCCTTTACTTTTCACAGAAGACAGGGGAGCATTTCATTATTACTGTTCTTTTGTTTTCTTTTGTTGGCCTCCCTCTTTCCACCTGCAATTAACAAATTTGCCTTTCTTTACTGGCTTCTCTTTCTTTACTTCTACAAGTTGGCATGAGGTCATCCAACCTTATCATCAATGTTCTCAGACAGTGGAGAGAAGTAGAAGGTACAGCTAAATGGATAAAAGAAACCCACAAAAATAGACAGGTTTTTACAGTCTTCTGTGAGAACATTAGGACACAAGATGTCTTTGAACTGAGTAATGCTCTATTGATTTAACTTTTAGTCCACTCGTTACTATTATTACACGCATTTGGCCTTTAGTACAGAGCCTTGGAACTAATCCAGGCCAATGCTTTGGCTAATTTTGTTTTATTTCTAGTGAGGACTTTGTTTCTTAAGGAATAGTCCAGAGAAAGAGTGTCCACGGTACAGTTACGGGTCATAAATTCTGGTACAGTTTGTGCTGGTAATACCTTTCTAGGAAAGAAAGGTTTGACATCTTTTTTGACTTTCAAATGGAACCACGATTTGAAAAACCTAAGAGTTGCGGTTCCCCCCCCCACCCCACACCCCAAGTACTTCTCTTTGCAATATTACTCAGGGATTACACATAAAAGCCCACCCTGTAAAATACGTTGCAGATACTTTGCAATAAGTGCAGCTTAGCAGCTAGAGATGATAACGTGGGTTAAATAACATTGCTTCTGCAGTGATGGAAACTCTGTCTACGCAGACATACTCAACAAAGGTTACGATGACTTAGCTCCTGTGCTCAAGTTAATGTGCATTTTAGAACTTGCCAAGAAGGTGAATTCAACCTCCTTCATTGCTCTCTGCTGGAGTCCCAAGAGAATTTCAGTCTGCTTTTTGTCATTTACAGCTGTCACTGCTTAGCTCTTGAACATGAGACTCCCTCATGACTGATGAAAGTTGTCTAGTTAAGAGTGGCTGAAAGACATGGTCTTGCTCTAGAAGGAGATGAGAAGGTTTCTGCAGTCTTTGTCATCTCTACTGCTTGTGATTTCTATAAAAAACCAGTGGGAAATTTCTGAAGGCAGTCCAGAAGCTGGCAATATGGACAGCTTACAGCCGAACACTTGCTGCAGTGCAACCATGGTGACACCAGAAAGGACTTCAAAAATTTAAAAGGGCAAACAAAGCAGTTGGAAGGAAAAGAACATGAACCATTATTCCATTTTTCTAATCTATCTTTCTTTCAATCATCATTTTCGTGCAGTTTCGCGGCTTGTGTTGGTATCCCTCCGAAGGAATCTGAGACAGAGTAAGCTTTTGAATGGAGTAGAAGTGAGAAATGCAGGCCAAGTTGCCTTTTTTGCCATCAAATACCAGTTACGCTTGAACTACGCTTTGCTTAAGGTGCTTAGCTTACACTAAGAATTGATTAGCACATTTTGATGTGAGCAAATTTTACTGTCATGACTGAGTAAATTTTGCTGTCACTCAGAATTTTACTGTCGTCTGAATAGCAATGTTTGTGTCAAAATAGTATTTTGTCTCCTGTATCTGCAGCAGGTAAGCCTTTTGCTGTCAGCAGTGTTGCTTAACCTTTCATGTCATATCCCTCTTCACATCCATCTTCTGCTTAAGGCTTATTAATCTACTTTAGAATTGGCACGTGGAATAAGACTACTTTTCCTTTTTGAAAGCTAATGTCATTTGACCTACTTAGAGCAAATAATTCATTAATTTCAAGTCCCCAGCTAGCATCTTTTCGGCATATTCTAACCTTCTAAAGAAGTAACAAAAGCACTCTCCAATACATTACTTCTTAAGCACAAAAAATGCTTCCCTCCTTTGCAGTTGGCATCTCTAAAATGAACCGAATGTCTGCAGTATTTTAACATGCGCCATATTTAGCCACGTCATTCATAACAAACAAATAGCAGTCCCTTCAATTCAGAAAGAGTTTTCAATTGTTCTTGAATATACAAAACATACCCTTACCGTAGGCATTGCATGCAGATTTAATGGTCGTGAAAGCAAACCCTATGTTTCTCTTGTGATAGAAGGGTTTTCCACAATTGTTCTTGGCACACTTTTCTACTGATATGACTGTTAGGAAACTTGAAGGTACTTCTAAGGTACTGTAGTAAGCAGAAAAGGAGGAGAGGTTGTGCCTTATTTCTGGCTTCCTTTGGTTTTCTTTTTGGTTTTCTTCCTCTTGCTCTTTTTCATGTCACCTTTCTAGATATTGTGATTTAGATTGGTAGTTTACTAAGCTGTGTTTTCTGTCAGGAATTCTTGTAAATTCTGAAAGGAACCCAGCTGGTGAATAGGCATCTTGTTATGATTTGCTAGCTGCATAGAAAATCTTCCTGCTGCTCTAAAATGCTTCGATTTGATGTGCATTTTTATCGCCATTCAAATGAAAAGAGAATGGTTCCTCTAGCCACTGCTTTTGTATTGGATTCAGTTCAGTGTTCGCTAACAGTGCAAAAAAGTCCTTCTGGAAGAAAGGATCTGCATAGAAATTGGCCAAGACACGTGCTACATGGGTCTTGGAAATGTCTGAAGTTTCTCTACCTTTCTGGCAGTCTGTCTTCACAGCAAGACTTGAGGAGGGCTTTTGCTAGCATTTCTTTGACAGAAAGCAAGAACAAAGCAAGCAAAATGGAGCAGCAAAAGAAGATAGCAGCAAAAGGCACATTATCCCCTCTGTTATTCATGCATCGATGGAGTATACCATCTATGCATACTAATAAATGGGGACTCCAGACAAAGGAGCAAATGCAGATGAATTTCAGGGAAGGAAATTAGTGGAGAGCTAACTGCAGTCCCTCGACTTCACAAGAAATGGTGTCCGATAATCCCAACCAGAAAGAAATAGAACTCCATTTTCAAATAGGTTGCCACCTATGGTCCTCTCTTCTTCCTGTATGAAGGAACTGTGTTTTGAATCAATCTTCAAGATGGGATGGCTAAAGACCTTAGATGCCTCCAATTTTATTTTATTTTTTTTTCCAGAAGCAACTGTCTCAAAACCTCTTTAAAGCTGACTTTTTCCCTTAAGATGCCATCATTTAAAAGAGCACCTTTTCATTGAACAGGGTATTTCAAACATCATTTACGAATTTAGACTAAAAGTAACACTTTTCCTAGTAGTCTTTCATTTTTTGCAGCTCAGTGCTAACATAGGCAGCAGAGAAGAGAACAGAGCACAGCTCTTTCTGGAGCATCTTGAACAAATGCCCTTGCTTATGTTCTAATCATTCACTTCACCAAAATACCTAATGATGAAGAAAAGGTTGTTTACATGGCAATGAATGGGTGTGATTTCTCAAGGAGAATTTGTATCACGTAGATGATACTTGGCAAACAGCAAATGAAGGGGTTTTCTTCAGCTCTCAGACTGATGTTACGTGTGGGTAATTAAAAGAAAAGATAACAAGAAGGATATTTTTAACATGTGAATTTAATTACACCCCTACCATGGGCATCTGAATCTTATTAAAGAAAGAGAGGATCATAAACCCTTTGCTGATGGAATGTAGCCTATTCATTGGTTGAAATGAAGCAGGTAGATAGGACATATGAAATATTTTTTTTGTGGATCAAACATTTATTTTCGAAAGCGATGCTGACAGATGGTGAACTCACCAACTTAGATATTGCCAGTAGACAAGGTTGCATAACTTGCTCCATCAAGTTATGCCTTGGAATGATCATGCAAGGGGATTTTCCCTGCATCTGTGAAAATGTGCCTACCTTTTTCACAATATTTTTGCAGCAGCATTGTTAGGCCTGATCAGATGGTATGTAGGGTGAATTAGCAGCAGCAGCAAGGTGAGTGGCCAGGAGAATTTGCTTCAATGGATTTTGATCTCCTGGATATTTTGAAGATTTGCTTCAGCCCTGTTTGTCAAACACCACCTTTAAAGGGTGCTAAACAATTGTTCAGGCTGGCTCCTGAAATTCTTTGATATGCAGGATGGTTCCCAGACCCAAGGTGGCACCAGTGCAAAGTCGGGCTGGTTTGATAGTACAAAGTGGCTCCTGCAATCTGCCAGCCAGAAGTGGGGCAGGGGAGTTTTGTTTGTAAGGGAAAAGGGCCGAGGTTTCTGTTTGGCGGCCAGGGGCCGAGAGTGCCGGCTGGCTCCTGAAATTCTTTGATATGCAGGATGGCTCCCAGACCCAAGGTGGCATCAGTGCCAAGTCAGGCTGGTTTGTTACTACAAAGTGCAATGTGCGATCTGCCATCCAGAAGTTGGGAATGTGAGTTTTGTTTGCAAGGAGAGAGGGCTGTGGTTTGTGTTTGGGGGCCTGTGGCTTGGAGTGGCCGGCTGACTCCGGAAAATCCACGATACGCAGGGTGGTTTGGAGCCCTAAGTTGCTAACAGTGCCAAGTCAGGCTGCTTTGATTCTACAACGAGGCTCCTGCAATCTGCCATCCAGAAGCGGAGCAGGTGAGTTTTGTTTGCCAGGGAAAAGGGCCGTGGTTTGTGTTTGGGGGCCTGTGGCTGGGAGTGGCCGGCTGGCTCCTGAAAATCCACGTTACACAGTATGGTTCCCAGACCCAAGATGGCACCAGTGCCAAGTCGGGCTGGTTTGATAGTACAAAGTGGCTCCTGCAATCTGCCATCCAGAAGCGGGGCCGCTAAGTTTTGTTTGCCAGGGAAAAGTGCCGTGCCTTGTGATTGGTGGCCTGTTGCTGGGGGTGGCCGGTTTTCCCCTGAAAATCCACGATACGCAGGATGGTTCCCAGACCCAAGGTGACACCAGTGCATAGTCGGGCTTGTTTGATAATACAAAGTAGCTCCTGCAATCTGCCATCCAGAAGCGGGGCAGGTGAGTTTTCTTTCCAAGGGAAAAGGGCCGTAGTTTGTCTTTTGGGGCCTGTGGCTGGGAGTAGCCACCTAGCTCCAGAAAATCCATGATACGCGGGAGTTTTCCCAGACCCAAGGTGGCACCAGTACCAAGTCCAGCTGGTTTGACAGTGCCAAGTGGTTCCTGCAATCTGCCATCCAAAAGCAGGGCAGCTGAGTTTTCTTTGCCAGAGTATAGGGCCGTGATTTGTGTTTGGGGGCCTATGGCTGGGAGTGGCCTGCTGGCTAATGAAAATCCACGATACGCAGGATAGTTCCAAGACCCAAGGTGCCATTAGTGCCAAGTCGGGCTGGTTTAATAGTACCAGCGGTTTCCTGCAATCTGCCATTCAGAAGCGGGGCAGCTGAGTTTTGTTTGGCAGGAAAAGGGCCGTGGTTTTTGTTTGGGGGCCTGTGGCTGAGAGTGGCCGGCTGGCTCCTGAAAATCTAAGATAGGCAAGACGATTACCAGACCCATGCTGGCACCAGTGCCAAGTCGGGCTGGTTTGATAGTACCAAGTGGCTCCTGCAATCTGCCATCCAGAAGCGGGGCGGGTGAGTTTTGTTTACCAGGGAAAACGCCCATATTTTGTCTTGTAGAGCCTATTGCTGGGGGTGGCCGGCTGGCCCCTGAAAATCCACGATACGCAGGATGGTTGGCAGACCCAAGGTGGCACCAGTGTCCAGTCAGGCTTTTGTGATAGTACCAAGTGCCTCTTGCAATCTGCCATCCAGAAGCTGGGAAGGTGAGTTTTGTTTTCCTGGGAAAATGGCCGTTGCTTTTGTTGGAAGCCTGTGGCTGAGGGTGCCTGGCTGATTCCTGAAAATCCACGATACACAGACGGATCCCAGACCCAAGGTGGCACCAGTGCCTAGTCAGGCTGGTTTGATAGTAAAAAGTGGCTCCTGCAATCTTCCATCCAGATGCTGGGCAGCTGAGTTTCGTTTGCAAGGCAAAAGGGCTGTGGTTTGCATTTTTGGGCCTGTGGCTGGATGTGGCTGGCTGGCTCCTGAAAATCCATGATATGCAGGATGGTTCCCAGACCCAAGGCGGCACCAGTGCCAAGTCGGGCTGGTTTTATACTACCAATTGGCTCCTGCAATCTGCCATCCAGAAGCGGGGCAGCTGAGCTTTGTTTGCCAGGGAAACGGGCCGTGGTTTGGGTTTGGGAGGCTATGGATTGGAGTGGCCGGCTGGCTCCTGAAAATCCACGATACGCAGGATGGTTCCACGACCCAAGGTGGCATTAGTGCCAACTCGTGCTGGTTTGATAGTACCAACTGGCTCCTGCAATCTGCCATCCAGAAGCAGGTCAGCTAAGTTATGTTTGCAAGGCAAAAGGGCAGTGGTTTGTTTTTGGGGGCTTGTGGGTTGGAGTGGCCGCCTGGCACCTTGAAATCTTTGATATGCAGGATGGCTCCCAGACCCAAGGTGGCAACACTACAAAGTCAGGCTGATATTGCCGTTCCAAGTGGCTCTAGAAATCTGCCATGCAGAATCAGGGCAACTGAGTTTTGTTTGCCAGGGAAACGGGCCGTGGTTTGGGTTTGGGAGGCTATGGATGGGAGTGGCCGGCTGGCTCCTGAAAATCCACGATACGCAGGATGGTTCCCAGACCCAAGGTGGCATTAGTGCCAAGTCAGGCTGGTTTAAAGGTGCCAAGTGGGTCCTGCAATGTGCCATGCAGAAACTGGGCAGCTGAGTTTTGTTTCCCAGGGAAAAGAGCCCTTGTTTGTGTTTGGGGGCCTGTGGCTGGGAGTGGCCAGCTGGCTCCTGCAAATCCACGATACGCAGGATGGTTCCCAGACTCAAGGTGGTAAAAGTGCCAAGTCGGGCTGGTTTGATAGTAGCAAGTGGCTCCTGAAATCTGCCTTCCAGAAGGTGGGCATGTGAGTTTTGTTTGCCAGGGAAAAGGGCCGTGGTTTGTGTCTGGGTGCCTGTGGCTGGGAGTGGCCGCCTGGCACCTTGAAATCTTTGATATGCAGGATGGCTCCCAGACCCAAGGTGGCAACACTATCACGTCAGGCTGATATTGACGTTCCAAGTGGCTCTAGCAATCTGCCATGAAGAAGCCGGGCAACTGAGTTTTGTTTTCAAGAGTAAATGCCTGTAATTTGTATTTGGGGGCCTATGGACGGGAGTGGCTAGCTGGCTCCTGACAATCCACAATACGCAGGATGGTTCCCAGACCCAAGGTGCCACCAGAGTCAAGTCAGGCTGGTTTGATAGTACCAAGTGGCTCCTGCAATCTGCCATCCAGAAACAGGGCAGTTGAGTTTTGTTTGCCAGAGAAAAGGGCCGTGGATTGTGTTTGGGGGCCTGTGGCTAGTAGTGGCCTGCTTTCTTCTGAAATTTCAATTAACACAGGTTGGTTCCTAGACCAAAGGTGGCACAAGTGCCTAGTCAGGCTGGTTTGGTAGTACCCAGTGTGTCCTGCAATCTACCATCCAGAAGCGGGGCAGCTGAGTTTTGTTTGCCAGGGAAACGGGCTGTGGTTTGTGTCTGGGAGCCTATGGCCGGGAGTGGCAGGCTGGGTCCTGAAAATTTACGATACGCAGGATGGTTCCCAGACCCAAGGTGGCATTAGTGCCATGTCGGGCTTTTTTGATAGTAGCAAGTGGCTCCTGCAATCTGCCATCCAGAAGCTGGGCAGATGAGTTTTGTTTCCCAGAGAAAAGGGCCGTGGTTTGTGTTTAGTGTCCTATTGCTGGGAGTGGCCGGCTGGCCCCTGAAAATCGGCGATACGCAGGATGGTTCCCAGACCCAAGGTGGCACCAGTGCCAAGTCGGGCTGGTTTGATATTACCAAGTGGTTCCTGCAATCTGCCATCCAGAAGCGGGGCAGCTGAGTTTTTTTTTCCAAGGAAAAGGGCCGAGGTCTGTTTCTGGGGCCTATGGCAGGAAGTGGCCGGCTGGCTCCTTAAAAGCTACAATAGTCAGGATGGTTCGCAGACCCAAGGTGCCACCAGAGCCACGTCGTGCTGGTTTGATAGTACCAAGTGGCTCCTGCAATCTGCCATCCAGAAGCGGGGCAGCTGAGTTTTTTTTGCCAAGAATAAGGGACGTTGTTTCTGTTGGAGGGCCTGTGGCTGGGAGTGGCCGGCTGGCTCCTGAAAATCTGCGATAAAAAGGATGGTTCCCAGACTCAAGGTGGCACCAGTGCCAAGTCAGGCTTTTTTGATAGTACAAAGTGGGTCCTGCAATCTGCCATCCAGAAGCTGGGCAGGTGAGTTTTGTTTGCCAGAGAAACGGGCCGATGTTTGTGTTTGGGGGCCTATGGCTTGGAGTGGCCGGCTGCCTCCTGAAAATCCACGATACGCAGGATGGTTCCCAGACCCAAGGTGGCACCCGTGCCAAGTCAGGCTTTTGTGATAGTACCAAGTGGGTCCTGCAATCTGAGATCCCGAAGCTTAGCAGGTGAGTTTTGTTTGCCAGGGAAGCGGGCCGAGGTTTGTGTTTGGGGGCCTATGGCCTGGAGTGTCCGGCTGGCTCCTGAAAATCCACGGTACGCAGGATGGTTCCCAGACACCAGGTGGCACCAGTGCCAAGTCAGGCTGGTTTGATAGTACCATGTGCCTCCTCCAATCTGCCATCCGGAAGCTGGGCTGGTGAGTTTTTTTTTCCAAGGAAAAGGACATTGTTTTTGTGGGAGGGCCTGTGGCTGGGAGTGGCTTGCTGGCCCCTGAAAATCCACGATAGGCAGGATGGTTCCCAGACCCAAGGTAGCAACACTGACAGGTCGCGCTGGTTTTATAGTACCAAGTGGCTCCTGCAATCTGGCATCCAGAAGCAAGGCAGCTGAGTTTTCTTTGCCTGGGAAAGGGGCCGTGGTTTGTGTCTAGGGGCCCATGGCCGGGAGTGGCCGGCTGGCTCCTGAAAATCCACGATACGCAGGATGGTTAGCAGACCCAAGGTGGCACCAGTGCCAAGTCGGACTGGTTTGATAGTACCAAGTGGCTCCTGCAATGAGTTTTGTTTCCCAGAGAAAAGCGCCGTGGTTTGTGTTTGGGGGCCTATGGCTGGGAGTGATCGCCTGGCAACTTGAAATCTTTTATATGCAGGATGGCTCCAAGACCCAAGGAGGCAACACTACCAAGTCCGGCTGATTTTGCAGTTCCAAGTGTCTCTAGCAATCTGCCATGCAGAAGCCGGGAAACTGAGTTTTGTTGGCAAGAGTAAAGGGCCGTAATTTGTATCTGGGGGCCTATGTCAGAGAGTGGCCGGCTGGCTCCTCAAAATCCACGATACGCAGGATGGTTCCCAGACCCAAGGTGGCATTAGTGCCAAGTCGGGCTGGTTTAAAAGCACCAAGTGGCTTCTGCAATCTGCCATCCAGAAGCAAGGCAGCTGAGTTTTGTTTCCCAGAGAAAATGGCCGAGGGTTGTCTTTGGGGGCCTGTGGCAGGGAGTGGCCCGCTGGCCCCTTAAAATCCGCGATACGCAGGATGGTTCCAAAACCCATGGTGGCACCAGTGCCAAGACGGGCTGTTTTAATAGTACCAAGTTGCTTCTGCAATCTGCCATCCAGAAGCAAGGCAGCTGAGTTTTGTTTGCATGAGAAAATGACCGACGTTTTGTTCAGGGTTCTGTGGCTGGGACTGGACGGCTGGCCCCTGAAAATCCACGATACACAGGATGGTTCCCAGAGCCAAGGTGGCACCTGTGCCAAGTTAGGCTTTCGTGATAGTACCAAGTGCCTCCTCATATCTGCCATCCAGAAGCTGGGCAGCTGAGTTTTTTTTGCTCAGAATAAGGGTGGTTGTTTTTATGGGAGAGCCTGTGGCTGGGAGTGGCCGGCCGTCTCCTGCAAATCCATGATATGCAGGATGGTTCCCAGACACAAGGTAGCAGCACTGACAGGTCGGGCTGGTTTTGTACTACCTAGTGGCTCCTGCAATCTGCCATCCAGAAGCAGAGTTGTTGAGTTTTGTTTGCCAGAGAAAATGGCCGTGGTTTGTGTTTGGGGGCCTGTGGCTTGGAGTGGCCGCCTGGCCCCTTAAAATCCGCGATACGCAGGATGGTTCCCGAACCCAAGTTTGCACCAGTGCCAAGTCGGGCTGGTTTGTTAGTACCAAGTGGCTCCTGCAGTCTGCCATCCAGAACCTAGGCAGGTGAGTTATTTTTGTAAGGGAAAAGGGCCATGGATTTTCTTTTGGGGCCTGCGGCTGAGAGTGGCTGGCTGGCTCTTTAAAATCTTTGATATGCAGGATGGCACCTGCAGGATAGCTCCGAGACCCAAGGGGGCAACACAGCCAAGTCTGGTTTATTTGGCTGTTTTAAGTGGCTCCTGCAATCTGCCTTGAAGAATGGGGCAGCTGAGTTTTTTTTGCCAGGGAAAAGGGCCATGGTTTGTGTTTTGGTGCCTTTGGCTGGAAGTGGCCGGCTGGCTCCTGAAAATTTACGCTACGCAGGATGGTTCCCAGTCCCAAGGTGGCACCAGTTCCTAGTCTGGCTGGTTTGATAGTAGCCAGTGCCTCCTGCAATCTGCAATCCAGAATCTGCTTCTGGATGGCAGATTGCAGGACCCACTTGGCACCTTAAACCAGCCCGACATGGCACTGGTGCCACCTTGCGTCTGGTAAACATCCTGCCTATCGTAGACTTTCAGGAACCAACCGGCCACTCCTGGCCATGCGGCCTCCAACACAAACAACGGGCCTTTTCTCTGGCAAACAAAATTCACCTGCCCTGTTTCTGGATTGCAGATCGCAGGAGCCACTTGGTACTAATCAAACAAGCTTGACTTGGCACTGGTGCCAACATGGGTCTGGAAACCATCCTGCGTATTGTTGATTTGCAGGAGCCAGCCGGCTACTCCCAGCCACAGGCCCTAAATCACAATCCACGGCCCTTTTCCCCTGCAAACAAAACTCAGCTCTCCCGCCACTGGAGGGCCGATTGGAGGAGCCACATGGTACTATCAAACCAGCGTGTCTTGGTACTGTTGCAATTTGGGTCTGGGAAGCATCCTACCTATCGTAGATTTTAATGAGCCAGCAGGCCACTCCGAGCCACAGGCCCCCAAACACAAACCACGGCCCTTTTCTCTGGCAAACAAAACTCAGCTGCCCCGCTTCTGGATGGCAGATTGCAGGAGCCACTTTGTCCTACGAAACAAGCCCGTCTTGGTACTGGTGCCACCTTGGGTCTGGGAACCATCCTGCGGAAGCTCTTTTGGACAACTTTTCTTTTCTTCCTGCCAAACACTTGGCAAACCTCTGTGCAACGTCTAGAACACGATTGGAGATGTTTTCTGTCCTGGCACAGTTTGTCCCAGCCAGACATAGTGGAAAAGCTTTCTGCTAAGATGTAGAGGAGAAGAGACGCTAAAGACGAAGGTATGATGCTGTCTGGGGCTAAGAGCCGCTCCCGGGCGTCATTCGGCAGAGGCCGCGCTAAGGAGAGCACTGTGACCGGCACAATCGTCTTTGCGCGAAGTAGCCGCTTCTTCGCCTCCAGGTGCCGGAGAGAGCGACAGCTTCGGGTAGGTGAAGAAGGAAGCTGTACAACACTGGGATTGTGGGCGCGGCTTGCCAACTGATAGAAAAAAGTACCTTTGCACTCTCCTGACTTTTCCAATCACATGAACATTGGATTGGAAGCTGTTTTGGAAAACTTTTCTTTTCTTCCTGCCAAACACTTGGCAGACCTCCGTGCAACGTCTAGAACACGATGGGAGTTGTTTTCTGTGCTGGCACAGTTTTCTCCTTGCCAGACGTAGTGGAAAAGCTTTTTGCTAAGGTGTAGACGACAAGAGAGGCTAGGGACTGGATGTAAGCAAATGACACCCATCTTCAAAAAAGGCAATTAGGGGGACTCACAATAGTACAAAGCAGCCAGCCTCTTTTTTATCCCCAGGAAGTTGATGAAGCAGCTCTTCCTGGAAAACCTTGCCAGGCACATGAAAGACGACAAAATAATGTAGTTCGCATGGTTGTTCAGGGGAATTTCATGATGAACATCACTTTAAACTCCTCTGATGAATCAACTTGACTGGTAGATGAAGGAAATATTATCTGCCTGGGCTTCAGGGAGGTTTTTGACATATCTCTCCATGGCAGCACACATACATATGGAAGCAATAGTGCAAAGGGGAGGGAATCAGTGTCTTTTCAGTGATGCTGAGGGAAAAGACAAGAGGCAGTGGGCACACACTGAAATACAGGAGATTGCCTTTGAACATCAGTAAATGATTCTTTACTGTGAGGGTGACTGAACCACGGCACAGACTGCCCAGAAAGATTGTGGAGCCTGGATCTTTGAAGACATTAAAAGTACACCCAGATAGAATCCTGGGCAAGAGGCTCTAGGTATCCTGGTTTAGGCAGGGGGGTTGGGCCTGGTTAGCCCCACCAACCCCTTCCACTCTCATTCATTCTGTGCTAGTGAATTCTCTTCAAGATGCATTTCAAGCACTGCCATGACAAAGTTCTGTTCAGACAGAGATCCAAATGGACATGGCATCTAAGTTCCTTAAGCAGTGTTCAAGAAGAATGTAAAACTCTGGCACAAGTGTCTCTTCCCTAACTGAATCCCTTTCATGGGAAAATTCCCAGCTCTAGAAAGATCTTCTGATACGCATGCTTAAGACTGACACTGGCTGAGCAAATTTCTCCCTACGTGTATCTAAGACCAGTTAGGATCTTCACCCAAAGTGCTGTCAACATAGTCACAGAATGCCTATTGTTAAGAAGTGACAACTTCCATCAGAATGGCAACTATTGGTCCACAAAATGGATTAATGGATGGGAATTATCTACTTGGGTTAAAAACAAAAATAAAGAGTTGGTCTTTATTTATCAATTTCATCGCAATATTGATAAGGGAAGAAAAAGACCTAAGTGCTTGACTTTCTGAACTCGTGGAAAGATTTTAAAAATTCCTTGTAAAAATGTATGATCACAATCAGACTATTGAAACCATTTCAGTTGGGAAAAAGTTCCAAAATTGTCTAGATAGTGGCAAAGAAGCCAAGAAAACAGGAAAGAAACAAAAAGAGAGCAAAAGAGTCAGCTTGAGCGTACAAGCTCGTTCTAGAAGTAGTCTGCTGGGGAAAGGAACCCCCAGTTGAATTTCCAATGTATTCCTGCGCTTGATTCAGTAACTGGTCTATGTAAAAACAAATCCTTTTGTACAACTTCTTCCAGCAACAAAAACTCCAACAGGTTGACACTACCATCATGTCTGTTCCAGACATATTTAAAAGAGAAATGATGATTTTCTTGAAAACCTACTTGCATAAAAGTTGCAAGATGGTGGAGGGATTCCCACATCCTCCTTCCTCCATCTGGCTTGAAAGTATATTTGATAAAATATGCAACAAAGCACATGATTTATAAGGTAGAGTCAAATGGATGATTTGGGAATTGATCTCTTGTTGATAGTAAACTTCATATCCACTCTGTGTGACCTTTCTAAAACCAAATGTGGAGCTGAGGCATGAATCTGCCACAACAATTGTAAAGCAAACATAAACACTCCCCTTCACATGCCCCCCCTTCCAAACACACCTAGGCACACACAGAGATCAGCATAGCCGATCATGAACACCTTGGAAAAGACTGAAATGCTAAATGCCTCTCTTGATGGGCAAAAGAGCAGGTGCAGTAATTCAAATGCCTGGTACAAAAATTCTGTTTAATATTTAGCTCCTATTTAAAACACAGCTTTTCATTTCATTCTATTTACAGAATATTTTCATTTCATTTGTTTCTTTAAAATTACTTAGTTCTCACCTGTTGTATGTCTAGGAATATTTTCTTCCAAAAATAGAAAAAAATAGATGATATCTTTTCAGCAGAAAACATTGGTTGATACAATTTTAAACCATCATGATATGGAAGAATTGTTCTGTCCCTCTCTAAGGTGGAAGAAGCATTTGGATCACAGATCATCTACAATGAAATACTTGACATGTTTAAGATGCTTTCAATCAATTTTGATCGTCAATTGCTTATTCGTTGTAAACAGTAATTTTTCAGTGAAGGGAAAGTGTGTGTGGTATATCTACATGATGTGTTCAAAGCCAGTTCCTACTAATGGCCAGGCTGAATTCCAGTAAATAATGTCCCGAATGGTATTTTGCCGCCTTCTTTGGCACTTCATGAAATCTTAACATGATGAAGTGCTGAAAGACAGAGGTTTTCTCTAAGAGAGTGTCTCATGTTGTAACCCATCCCATGGATTTTATGCTGTAATTCTTATCTCTTTTAAAATTTGCTATCTTCTGTACAGTTTTCATGAGACTTTCTGTTACAGTAGTGAATATCACAGATAAATGTCATTTTGTACAACTTTGAATTTACCCCAAGAGCTGAGAGAAAACTTGCTCCTGTACTTTGTTATGAACAAAAATTTGGTTAATATTTTTTTCTGTGAGAAAAAGTTACCACTACTGCTGGGCTGCTACCTTTGTTATTGCAATCACGGGTCGTTGTCGTAAATGGTTGTTTTTGTATTAGTAAAAGCCCTGGCTGGGGCGAGGTAATGGCCCTTCTCCTGGGTGGGGACCTTGCCCGAAGCTAAGTTTTACCTTTCTCAGAATAGGGAAGACACCTGAGAAGGTGGGGGGGGTTATGCAAAGTGACTCCAAGACCAATGCAGCATGGTCCTCCACTGTACTGAGAAGACCCCAAAAACAACGAGCCAAATAAGAGCTGAGAGACTGGAGTGATGTCTGGACGTCAGGAACCGAGTGCTGAGCCTGCAGAGACGCGGAACACCTTCGGACCCTCTCGCTCTGACCATTGGAGTGAGACCAAGCTGACAGAGTGGGAGGGACACCATCTGACAGGGATCAGGAGGCCCTAAAGACTCCCAAGAGGATCTGATCCCCAGCTCTGCCCCTGGTGGACAGAGCTGTGCATATCCTCCTCCTCTGAGTCACCCTGGGAGAGAGGATGGATGCTGCAGAGCCGTCGAGCCGCCCAATCCTGAGCTGATCACTTTTAATAAAGGCATTAAAAAGGAGAAGAAGTCTCCTGGACCTTGTTTATTTCACACTTCAATCCGAGTTTCTTCTATAGTCCAACTTTGTTTCTCTACCATCAAGCTTCTACTTTGTTTCTGCTCCAAGCCCCGTCCAAGCTGACCTTGAATACTTTCAGGGATGGGACACCCACAATTTCTCTGGGCAACCTGTTCCAGTGTTCCAGCACTCCCACACTAAAAAAGGCCTTCCTTTCATCTAATATGTGTAGGAAATCATAAATCTAGGCATAGAAACTTGGAGGGCAAATTTGAAATTCTTTGGATTTGAAGCAAATTTTATATGAATACTGACTTACAGATGACTAAAAGATGTTGATGGGCATTTGAGCTGACAAGTTTTGAAAAAGTGCACGGAAATTAAAATTGAAACCACTAAAATGAAAAACTTCTTGCCATTTTCTTTTTCCTCTCCTATTCAAAATTGCATATGTCAGATATCAGCGCTTCATGCAAACCTCTCAGATGCTCTCAGAGAAAAAGCTTTTCTTTCAGACTAAGTTGCGGTTGACGTAGAACACTAGCAGTAGTGAAAGTTTTTCTGGGCATCGGGGCAGCACCTTCTCCTTGGATTTGTGTGCAGAATGCATTTTATCCAAACTGGAAAATAGATCCCAGCTCTGTTCTATTCATCATTCTTACTACATCAGGCCTGAAGATTCTGTGAAAAGTAGCCTGTGGACCTTGAAGATAGCGCATGTGAAAAAGATGAGAGGTGATGGAGAAGTCGAGAGAGAGAAGAAAGAGCATATGGCCCAGTACGGACACCAGAAAGTATTCCTTCACGTGATCATGGGAGATTGCAGGAGCCACTTGGTAGTATAAAAACAGCCAGACTTGGCACTGGTGCCACCATGGGTCTGGTAACCATCCTGCGCATCGTGGATTTTCATGAGCCAGCCGGCCACTCCCGGCCACAGGGCCCCAAACACAAATCACGGCAATTTACTCAGGCAAACAAAACTCAGCTGCCCCTCTTCTGGATGGCAGATTGCAGGAGCCACTTGGTACTATCAAACCAGCCCATCTTGGTAGTGGTGCCACCTTGGGTCTGGCAACCATCCTGCGTAACGTGGATTTTCAGGAGACAGCCAGAAACTCCCAGCCACAGGCTCCCAAACACAAACGACGGCCCTTTTCCTGGGCAAACAAAACCCAGCTGCCCCTCTTCTGGATGGCAGATTGCAGGAGCCACTTGGTACTATCAAACCAGCCCGACTTGGCACTGGTGCCATCTTGGGTCTGGGAGGCATCCTGCCTATCGTGGATTGTCAGGAGCCAGTTGGCCACTCCAAGCCATAGGCCCCCAAACACAGACCACGGCCCTTTTCTCTGGCAAAAAAAACTCACCTGCTCCGCTTCTGGATGGCAGATTGCAGGACCACTTGATACTATCAAACCAGCCAGACTTTGCACTGCTGCCACCCTGGGTCTGGGAACCATCCTGCCTATCGTAGATTTTCATGAGCCATTTGGCTACTCCAGGCAACAGGCCCCAAACAAAAACCAAGGCCCTTTTCCCTGGCAAAGAAAACTCAGCTGCCCCGCTTCTGGATGGCAGATTGCAGGAGCCACTTGGTAAAATCAAACCAGCTCAACTAGGCACTGGTGCCACCTTGGGTCTGGGAACCATCCTGCGTATCGTGGATTTTCAGGAGCCAGCCAGCCACTCACAGCCACAGGCCCCAAAACACAAACCACGGCCCTTTTCCCTGGCAAACAAAACTCACCTGCCCCGGTTCTGGATGGCAGATTGCAGGAGCCACTTGGTACTATCAAACCAGCCCGACTTGGCATTGTTGCAACCATGGGTCTGGCAACCATCCTGCGTATCGTGGATTTTCAGCAGCTAGCTGGTCACTCCCTGCCAGAGGTCTCCAAAAACAATCCTCGACTGTTTTCCCTGGCAAACAAAAGTCACCTGCCCCGCGAATGGATGGCAGATTGCATGATGCACTTGGTACTATCAAACCAGCCCGACTTGGCACAGGTGCCACCATGGGTCTGGAAACCATCCAGCATATCAAGGATTTTCAGGAGCCAGCGGGCCAACCTAAGCCACAATTGTTGAAACAAAAACCACGGCCCTTTCCCTTGGAAAAAAAACTCAGCTGCCCCGCTTCTGCATGGCAGATTGCAGGAAGAACTTGGTACTATCAAACCAGCCCGACTTGGCACTGGTGCCACCATGGGTCTAGGAAACATCCTGCGTATCGTAGATTTTCCAGAACCAGACGGACACTGCAGGCCATAGGCGTCCCAAACACAAACCACAGCCCGTTTCCCTGGCAAACAAAACTCACCTGCCCCTCTTCTGGATGGCAGATTGCAGGAGGCACTTGGTAATATCAAAGCAACCCGACTTGGCACTGGTGCCACCTTGGGTCTGGGAAACATCCTGCGTATCATTTTTTTTCAGGAGCTAGATGGTCACTCCCTGCAACAGGCCGCAAAAAATAACCTCGGCCCGTTTTCCTGGCAAACAGAACTCACCCGCCCCACTTGTGGATGGAAGATTGCACGAGCCACTTGGGACTATCAAACCAGCCCGACTTGGCACTGGTGCTACCCTGGGTCTGGGAAAACTCCCGCGTATCGTGGATTTTCAGGAGCCAGACGGCCACTCCAGGCCATAGGCCCCCAAAGAAAATCCTCCTCCGGTTCCCTGGAAAACAAAACTCACCTGCCAGACTTCTGGATGGCAGATTGCAGGAGGCACTTGGTACTATCAAACCAGCCCGACTTGGCACTGGTGCCACTTTGGGTCTGGGAACCATCCTACCTCTCGTAGATTTTCAGGAACCATCCGGACACTGCAGGCAATAGGCCCCCATACACAAGCCTGGGCCCGTTTCCCAGGCAAGCAAAACTCACCTGCCCCGCTTCTGGATGGCAGATTCCAGGAGGCACTTGGCACTATCAAACCAGCCCGACTTGGCATTGGTGCCAACATGGGTCTGCAACCCATACAGCGTATCGTGGGTTTTCAGGAGCCAGCAAGCCACTCCGAGAAACAGTCTCCAAATACAAACCACGGCCCTTTTATCTGGCAAAAAAAACTCACCTAACCCACTTCTGGATGGCAGACTGCAGGACCACTTGGTACTGTCAAACCAGCCTGATTTTGCACTGGTGCCAACTTGGGTCTTGGAACCATCCTGCGTATCGTGGATTGTCAGTAGCCAGCTGGCCACTCCCAGCCATAGGACCCCAAAAACAAACCACAGCCCGTTTCCCCGGCACACAAAATTCACCTGCCACGCTTCTGGATGGCAGATTGCAGGAGCCACTTTATATTATAAAACCAGCCCGACTGGGCACTGGTGCCACCTTGGGTCTGGGAACCATCCTGCCTATCATAAATTTTCAGGAGGCTGCCGACAACTCCCAGCCATAGGACCCAAAATAAAAACATAGGCCCGTTTTCCCAGCAAACAAAACTCTCCTGCCCAGCTTCTGGATGGCAGATGGCATGAGCCACTTGGTACTATCAAACCAACCCAACTTGGCAGTGTTGCTACATGGGTCTGGGAAACATCCTGCGTATCGCGGATTTTCAGGAGCTAGCCGGTCACTCCCTTCCAGAGGCTGCCAGAAACAAACCTCGGCTATTTTCTTGGGCAAACAAAAGTCACCTGCCCTGCAACTGGAAGGCAGATTTCTGGAGCCACTTTGAACTGCCAAATCAGCGTGACTTGGCAGTGTTGCCACTTGGGTCTGGAGCCTTCCTGCATATCAAAGATTTTAAGGAGCGAGCCAGGCCACCCTCAGCCACAGTTCTTGAAACACAAACCATGGCCCTTTTCCCTTGCAAACAAAACTCAGCTGCCCCACTTCTGGATGGCAGATTGTAGGAGGCACTTGGTACTCTCAAACCGCCCGACTACGCACTGGTGCCACCTTGGGTCTTGGAACCATCCTGCGTAACGTGGATTTTCAGGACCCAGCCGGGCACTCCCAGCCATAGGCCCCCAGACACAAACCACGGCCCTTTTCCCTGGCAAACAAAACTCAACTGCCCCGCTTCTGGATGGTAGAATGCAGGAGCCACTTGGTACTATCAAACCAGTCCGACTTGGCACTGTTGCCACCTTGGGTCTGGCAAAAATTTTGCGAATCATGGATTTTTAGGAGCCAGCCGGCCACTCCCAGCCATAGGCGCACAAACAAAAACCACGGCCCTTTTCCCTGGCAAACAAAACTCACCTGTCCCTCTTCTGGATGGCAGATTGCAGGAGGCACTTGGTAATATCAAAGCAACCCGACTTGGCACTGTTGCCACCTTGGGTCTGGGAAACATCCTGCGTATCGTGCATTTTCAGGGACTAGATGGTCACTCCCTGCCACAGGCCGCAAAAAATAACCTCGGCCCGTTTCCCTGGCAAACAGAACTCAACTGCCCCACTTGTGGATGGCAGATTGCAGGAGCCACTTGGTTCTATAAATCCAGCGTGACTTACACTGGTCTTTATCTGTCCCCATTTAAATCGCAGGATTCCTTTTCCCTTCCAAAGGAAATATCAGTTCATTGTGGGAAGGGAAAGGGAAACTTGCGACCCTGAAAAGAAAGCCTTTCAAACACTCTGGAAAGGAGATAGGATCAAATGAAATGCAATTGAAAAAAACCAGATAATCGGGAATTTTGTGCTTTCAAAAAATGGCCTGTGAGGCAATGAGCTGCATTGCAAAGGACCAACACATGCCAAAAATAAACTCACAGATTTTGGAAAATAAGGGGGAAAAGTCAAGGAGGGAGACAAAACTTAGGGGGCAAGATATGAGGGACATGGCATGGACACTTCAGAAAACAACCAAAAAAGGAAGAAATCTTTGCCTAAGTCAAAGCCATAAAAATGAAGCAGGCCTTATGCCAGCAAGTGCAGGCACATGCAGAAAAGCTTGCCAAAAATGATCCCCACTGAAGGCCAAAAGAGAAAAGAAGGGCCTATGCAAACTCTGGAATGGAGACACTATCCAAGGAATTGCAAATGGAGGGGAAAAAAGAAAATTTGGGAAATTTAGTGACTCTAAGCAAATGGCCCAGGATTATATCAGGTGCAGAGCAAAGGATCAATACATGCCAAAACTATGCTCACTGACGTTGCAAAAGCAGGGGGAAAAGTCAATGAGGTGTAAACACCATAGGGAGAAAGATATGAGGGACATGGCATGGACACTTAAAAAAAAAAGAAAAAAAAAAAATTTCCCAAAGTCAAAACCATCAAAGTGCAGGCAGGCCTCACGCCAGGAAGTGCAGGCACATGCAGCAAAGCTAGCCAAAATTGATCCCCACTGAAGGCCAAAACAGAAAAGAAGGACTTACAAACACGCTGGAATGGAGATAGCATCAAAGGAATTGCAATTGGAGGAGAAAAAAAGAAAATTTGGGAAATTCCCCGATTACAAGAAAATGGACCGGGATTATATCAGGTGCAGTGCAAAACACAAAAACATGCCAAAACTAAGCTCACAGATGTTTCAAAAGCTTGGGAAAACATCAAGGAGGAGGACACAACTTGGAGGGGAAGATATGAGGGACATGGCATGGATACATGAAAAAAAAAAAAAAGAGAAAAGTCCTTCCCAAAGTCAAAGCCATCAAAAGGCATGGCATGCCATCAAGGGCAGGGACAAGCATCAAAGATTGCTCTATTGGTCCCCATTGAAATCGCAACATTCCCTTTCCCTTCCCGAAAGGAAATGAACTTTCCTTTCGGGAAGGGAAAGGGAATCTTGCGACCCTGAAAAGAAAGCCTTACAAACACTCTGGAAAGGAGATAGGATCAAATGAAATGCAATTGAAAAAACAAGAAAAATCGGGAATTTTTGTGCCTTCAAAAAATGGCCTGTGAGGAAATGAGCTGCATTGCAAAGGACAAACACATGCCAAAACTAAGCTCACAAATTTTGGAAAAAAAAAGAGGCAAAAGTCAAGGAGGGAGACAAAACTTAGGGGGCAAGATATGAGGGACATGGCATGGACACTTCAGAAAACAACCAAAAATGGAAAAAATCTTTGCCAAAGTCAAAGCCATAAAAATGCAGGCAGGCCTTAGCCATCAAGTGCAGGCACATGCAGCAAAGCTTGCCAAAATTGATCCCCACTGAAGGCCAAAAGAGAAAGGAAGGACCTACTAACACTTTGGAATGGAGACACCATCAAAGGAATTGCAATTGGAGGAGGAAAATGAATATTTGGGAAATTTAGTGACTCTAAGAAAATGGCCCGGGATTAATATCAGTTGCTGTGCAAAGGACCAAAACATGCCAAATTTAGGCTCACCGATGTTGCAAAAGCAGGGAGAAAAGTCAACGAGGAGTACACACCATAGGGAGAAAGATATGAGGGACATGGCATGGAGACTTAAAAAAAAAAGAAAAAAAAATATATTTTACCCAAAGTCAAAACCATCAAAATGGAGGATGGCCATATGCCTCTGTGAGCCTGAAAATTAAGCCTTACATACACTCTGGAAAGGAGAGAGGATCAAATGAAATGCCATTGAAAAAATGCCTGTGGCAGGGAATGACAGGCGAGCTCATGAAAATCCACGATACGCACGATGATTCCCAGACCCAAGGTGCCAACACTGCCAAGTCTGGCTGGTTTGATAGTACAAAGTGTCTCATGAAATCTGCCATCCACAAGTGGGGCAGGTGAGTTTTGTTTGCCGGGGAAAAAGGCGGTGGATTGTGTTGGAGGGCCTGGGGCTGCTAGTGGCTGGCTGGCTACTGACAATCCACGATACACAGACTGATTCCCAGACCCAAGGTGGCAACACTGCCAAGTCGGGCTGGTTTGATAGTACCAACTGGCTCCTGCAATCTGCCATCCAGAAGCTGGGCAGGAGAGTTTTGATTGCAAGGGAAAAGGCCGTGGTTCTTATTGGGCGCCTGTGGCCGGGAGTGGCAGGCTGGTTCCTGATAATCTACGAAATGCAGGATGGTTCCCAGACACAAGGTGGCAACACTGACAAGTCGGGCTGGTTTTATAGTAAAAAGTGGCACCTGCAATCTCCCATCCAGAAGCGGGGCAGGTGAGTTTTGTTTGCAAGGCAAACGGACCATGGTTTGTGTTTGGGGGGCTGTTGCTGAGAGTGACCGGCTGGCTCCTTAAAATCCACCATACGTGAAAGAGTTCCTATTCACAAGGAGGCACCATTGCCAAGTAGGGCTGGTTTTACAGTACCAAGTGGCTCCTGCAATCGGCCATCCAGAAGGGGGGCAGGTGAGCTTAGTTTGCCAGAGAAAAGGGCCGTGGTTTGTGATTGAGGGCCTGTGGCTGGGAGTGGCCCGCTGGCTCCAGAAAATCCATGATACGCAGGATGGTTCCGAGACCAAAGGTGGCACCAGTGCGCAGTCAGGCTTTTGTAATAGTACCAAGTGGCTCCTGCAATCTGCCACCCAGAGGCTGGGCAGGTGAGTTTTTTTGCTCGGGAATAGGGCCGTGGTTTGTGTTTGGGGGCCTATGGGTGGGAGTGGCCATTTGGCTCCTGAAAATCCACGATACGCAGGATGGTTCCCAGACCCAAGGTAGCCATACTGAGAAGTCGGGCTTGTTTTATAGTACCAAGTGGCTCCTGATATCTGCCCTCCAGATCCGGGTCAGCTGAATTTTGTTTGCCAGGGAAACGGGCCGTGGTTTGTTTTTGGGGGTCTATGGCTGGGAGTAGCCAGCTGGCTCCTGAAAATCCATGATACGCGGATTTTTCCCAGACCCAAGGTGGCACCAGTGCCAAGTTTGGCTTGTTTGACAGTACTATGTCTCTCCTGCAATGTGCCGTTCAGTATCAGGGCACGTGATTATTTTTTGCAAGGGAAAAGGGCGAGGTTTGGATTGGGGGATCTGTGGCCGAGTGTGGCAGGCTGGCTCCTGAATTTCTTTGATGTGCAGGATGCTTCCCAGACCCAACATGGCACCAGTGCCAAGTCGGGATTTTTTGATGGTACCAAGCGGCTCCTGCAATCTGCCATCCAGAAGCGGGGCAGGTAAGTTTTGTTTGCCAGGGAAAACGCCCGTGTTTTTTGTTGGAGGGCCTATTGCTGAGGGTAGCAGGCTGGGCCCTGAAAATCCACGATACGCAGAATGGTTCTCAGACCCAAGGTGGCACCAGTGTCCAGTCAGGCTTTTTTGATAGTACCAAGTAGCTCCTGTAATCTGCCATCCAGAAGCCTGGCAGGTGAGTTTTTTTTGCCCGGGAAAAGGGCCGTTGTTTGTGCTGGAAGCCTGCGGATGAGAGTGGCTGGCTGGTTCCTGAAAATCCACCATTCGCAGTATTTTTCCCAGACCCAAGGTGGCATCAGTGGCTAGTCAGGCTTGTTTGATAGTACAACGTGGCTCCTGCAATCATCCATCTAGAAGCAGAGCACGTGAGTTTTGTTTGCCTGTAAAAGTGACGTGGCTGTTGTTTGAGGGACTGTGGCTGGGAGTGGCCAGCTGGCCCCTGAAAATCCACGATACGCAGGATGGATCCCAGACCCATAGAGGCAACACTGCAAATTTGGGCTTGTTTTATAGTGCCAAGTGGCTCCTGCAATCTGCCATCCAGACGCAGGGCCGCTGTATTTTGTTTGCCAGGGAAACGGGCGGTGGTTTGTGTCTGGTGGTCTATGGTCTGGAGTGGCCGGCTGGCTCCTGAAATTTACGATACGCCGGATGGTTCCCAGACCCAATGTGGCACCAGTGCCAAGTCGGGCTTGTTTGACAGTATCATGTTTCTCCTGCAATGTGCCTTCCAAGATCGGGGCAGGTGATTATTTTTTGCAAGGGAAAAGGGCGAGGTTTGTGTACGGGCGTCTGTGGCCGAGAGTGGCTGGCTGGCCCATTTAATGTGCAGGATGCTTCCCAGACCCAACATGGCACCAGTGCCAAGTGGGGCTTGTTTGATGGTACCATGTGGGTCCTGCAATCTGCCATCCAGAAGCGGGGCAGGTGAGTTTTGTTTGCCAGTGAAACGCGCCGAGGTTTGTGTTTGAGGGCCGGTGGTTGGGAGTGGCCGGCTGGCCCCTGCAAATCCACGATATGCAGGATGGTTCCCACACCCAAGGTGGCACCAGTGCCAAGTCGGGCGTGTTTGATTGTAGCAAGCGGCTCCTGCAATCTGCCATCCAGAACCAGGGCAGGTGAGTTTTGTTTGCCATAGAAAGGGGCCGTGGTCAGTGTTTGAGGGCCTGTGGCTGGGAGTGGCCGGCTGCCTCCTTAAAATACACGATAGGCAGGATGGTTCCAAAACCCAAGGTGGCACCAGTGCCAAGTCGGGCTGGTTTGAGAGTACCAAGTGGCTCCTGCAATCTGCCATCCAGAACCAGCGCAGGTGAGTTTTGTTTGCAAGGGGAAAGTGCCATGGTTTTTCTTTGGGGGCCTGCGGCTGAAAGAGGCCGTCCGGCTCTTTAAAATCTTTGATATACACGATGGCTCCGAGACCCAAGGAGGCAACACAGCCAAGTCTGGTTTATTTGGCAGTTCCAAGTGGCTCCAGCAATCTGCCATCCAGAAGCGGGGCAGGTGATTTTTGCTTGCCAGGGAAAAGGGCCGAGGTTTTTTTTTGGCTGCCTGTGGCATGGAGTGGCAAGCTAGCTCCTGAAAATCCACGTTACGCAGGATATTTCCCAGACCCATAGTGGCAACACTGCGAAGTCGGGCTGGTTTGATAGCACTAACTGGCTCGTGCAATCTGTGGTCCACAACTGGGTCAGGTGAGTTTTGTTTTCCAGGGAAAAGTGCCGTGTTTTGTGCTTTGGGCCTGTGGCTGGGAGTGGCTGGCTGGCTCGTGAAAATGAACTTTACGCAGGATGGTTCCCAGACCCAAGGCGGCACCAGTGCCAAGTCGGGCTGGTTTTGTAGTACCAATTGGCTCCTGCAATATTCCATCCAGAAGCTTTGCAGGTGAGTTTTGTTTGCCATGGAAACGGGCAGAGGTTTGTGTTTCAGGGCCGGTGGTTGAGAGAGGCCGCCTGGACCCTGAAAATCTACGATACGCAGGATGGATCCTGGACCCAAGTTTGCACCAGTGCCAAGTCGGGCTGGTTTGATAGTACCACGGGGCTCCTGCAGTCTGCCATCCAGAACCAGGGAAGGTGAGATTTGCTTGTAAGGGAAAAGGGCAGTGGTTTTTCTTTTGGGGCCTGCGGCTGAGAGTGGCTGGCTGGCTCATTAAAAACTTTGATATGCAGGATGGCTCCTGCAGGATGGCTCCGAGACCCAAGGGGGACACAGAGCCAAGTCTGGTTTATTTGGAAATTCCAAGTGGCATCTCCAATCTGCCATCCAGAAGCGGGGCAGCTGAGTTTTGTTTGCCAGGTAAAGAGTCTGTGGGTTGTTTTTGAGGGCCTGTGGCTGGGAGTGGCTGGCTGGACCCTGAAAATCAACAATACGCAGGATGTTTCCCAGACCCATGTTGGCACCAGTGCCAAATCGGGCTGGTTTGATATTACCAAGGTCCTCCTGCAATCTGCCATGCAGAAGCGTGCAGCTGAGTTTGCTTTGTCAGGAAAAAGGTCCTTTGTTTTTTTTTGGGGGCCTGTGGCATGAAGTGGCTGGCTGGCGCCTTAAAATCAAGGATTCGCAGGATGTTTGCCAGGCCCAAGGTGGCACCATTGCCAGGTCGGGCTGGTTTGATAGTACCAAGTGGCTCCTGCAATCTGCCATCCAGAAGCAGGCAGGTGAGTTGTGTTTGCCTGAAAAAGGGGTTTTTGTCTGGGGGCATGTGGCTGGGAGTGGCTGGCTGCCTCCTGAAAATCTGCGATATGCATGACGGTTCCCAGACCCAAGGTGTCACAAGTGCCAAGTCAGGCTGGTTTGAAAGTACCAAGTGCCTCCTGCAATCTGCCATGCAGAAGCGAGCAGCTGAGTTTTGTTTTTCAGGGAAAAGGGTCTTTGTTTTTGTTTGGGGGCCTGTGGTAGGGAGTGGCTGGCTGGCGCCTTTAAATGCACGATACGCAGGATGGTTGCCAGACCCAAGCTTGCACCAGTGCCAAGTCGGGCTGGTTTGATTGTACCAAGTGGCTCCTGCAATCTGCCATCCAGAAGCGGGGCAGCTGAGTTTTTTTTCGCAGAGGAAGTGGCCGAGGTTTTTTCCGGGGGTTCTGTGGCTGGGAGTTGCTGGCTGGCCCCTGAAAATCCATGACAAGCAGGATGGTTCCCAGACCCAAGGTGGCACCTGTGCCAAGTCAGGCTTTTGTGATAGTACCATGTGCCTCCTGCAATCTGCCATGCAGAAGCGGGGCAGCTGAGTTTTGTTTGCCAGGGAAAAGGGCCTTTGTGTTTGTTTGGGGTTCTGTGGCAGGGAGTTGCTGAGTGGCGCCTTAAAATCCACGATACGCAGGATGGTTCCCAGACCTAAGTTTGCATCAGTGCCAAATCTGGCTGGTTTTGTAGTACCAAGCGGCTCCTGAAATCTGCCATCTAGACGAGGGGCAGGTGAGTTTTGTTTGCCAGGGAAACGGGACGCGGTTTGTGTTTGGGGGCCTGTGGCTGAGAGTGGCCGGCTGGCTCCTGACAATCCTCGATATGCAGGCTGCTTCCCAGACTCAAGGTGGAACCAGTGCCAAGTCGGGCTGGTTTGATAGTAGCAAGTGCCGCCTGCAATCTGTCATCCAGAAGAGGGGAAGGTGAGTTTTGTTTGCAAGGGGAACGGGACCAGGTTCTTGTCTGCGGGCCTATGGCGGGTAGTGGCTGGCGGGTTCCTGAAAATCTACGATAGGCAGGATGGCCTCCAGCCCCAAGGTGGCACCAATGCCAAGTTGGGCTGGTTTGATAGTACCAAGTGGCTCCTGCAATATGCCATCCAGAAGCGGGGCAGCTGAGTTTTGTTTGCCAGGGAACGGGAGGAGGTTTCTGTTTGGGCGCCTATGGCCTGGAGTGGCCGTCTGGCTCCTAAAGATCTATGATAGGCAGAATGGTACCCCGACCCAAGCTGGCACCACTTTCAAATCAGGTTGGTTTTTTAGTACCATGTGGCTCCTGCAATCTGCCATCCAGAAGCGGGGCAGGTGCGTTTTGTTTGCCAGGGAACGGGAGGGGGTTTTTGTTTGTTTGCCTATGGCCTGGAGTGGCCGTCCGGCTCCTGAAAATCCACGATACGGAGGATGGTTCCCAGACCCAAGGTGGCACCAGCACCAAGAGAGGCTTGTTCGATAGTACCAAGTGGCTCCTGCAATCTTCCATCAAGAAGCGGGGCAGGTGAGTTTTGTTTGCCAGATAAACAGGCCGAGGTTTTTGTCTGGGGGCCTATGGTCTGCAGTGTCCGGCTGGCTCATGAAAATCTAGGATAGGCAGGACGGTTCCCAGACCCAAGGTGGCACCAGTGCTAAGTCTGATTGTTTTGATAGTAACAAGTGGCTCCTGCAACCTGCCATCCAGAAGCGGGACAGCTGGGTTTTGCTTACCAGGGAAAAGCGCCGTGGTTTTTTTTTGGGTGCTGTGACGGGCTGTGGCCGGCTGGCTCCTGGAAATCCATTATACGCAGGAGGGTTCCCAGACCCAAGGTGGCACCAGTGCCATATTGGGCTGGTTTCATAGTTCCAAGTGGCTCCTGAAATTTGCCCTCCAGAAGCGGGACTGGTGAGTTTTGTTTGCCAGGGAAAAGGGCTGTGGTTTGTGTTTGGGGGCCTGTGGCTGGGAGTGGCTGCCTGGCTCATTAAAATCGACAATAGGCACGATGGTCCCCAGACCCAATGTGGCAACACTGCAAAGTCAGGCTGGTTTGATAGTACCAAGTAGCTCCTGCATTCTGCCATACAGAAGCAGGGCAGGTGAGTTTTGTTTGCCAGGGAACGAGAGGAGGTTTTTGTTTGGGGTTCTAAAAAACCAGACCGACTAGGCACTGGTGCCAACATGGGTCTGGGAACCAACCTGCCTAAAGTATGTTTTCTCGAACCAGCCGGCCACTAGCGGCCATTGGCCCCCAGAGACAAACCACGGCCCTTTACTCTGGCAAACAAAACTCAAATGCCCCGCTTCTGGACGGCAGATTGCGGGAGCCACTTGGTACTATCAAACCAGCCCGACTTGGCACTGGTGCCACCTTGGATCTTGGAACCATCCTGCCTATCGTTGATTTTCAGGAACCATCCAGAAGCTGCAGGCATTAGGCCCCAGACACAATCCACGGCCCGTTTCCCTGGCAAGCAAAACTCAACTGCCCTGCTTCTGGACGGAAGATTGCAGGGGCCACTTGGTACTATCAAACCAGCCCGCCTTGTCACTGGTGACAACTTGGGTCTGGAAACTATCCTGCGTATCGTGGATTTTCATAAGCCAGGCGGCCACTCCCTGCCACAGGCCCCACAAAAAAAACAAAGGCCCTTTTCGCTGGCAAACAAAACTCAGCTGTCCTGCTTCTGCATGGCAGATTGCAGGAGCCGCTTGGTACTATCAAACCAGCAAGACTTGGCACTGGTGCCCCCTTGGGTCTGGATAACATCCTGCGAATCGTGGATTTTAAGGTTCCAGCCAGCCACTCCCTGCCACAGGCCCCCCAAAAAAAAAAAAGGCCCTTTTCGCTGGCAAACAAAACTCAGCTGCCCTGCTTCTGGATGGGAGATTGCAGGTGGCACTTGGTAATATCAAACCAGTACGATTTTGCAGTGGTGCCATCTGGATCTTGGAACCATCCTGCATATCAAAGAATTTCAGGAGCCAGCCGGCCACTCCCGGCCACAGCACCCAAAAAAAAAACGATGGCCCTTTTCCCTGGCAGTCAAAACTCAGCTTCCCCGCTTCTGGATGCCAGATTGCAGGAGCCACTTGGTACTATCAAACCAGCCAGATTTAGCACTGGTGCGACCTTGGGTCTGGGACATGTTCTGCGTATCGTGGATATTCAGGATCCTGCCGGCCACTCCCAGCCACAGGCCCTCAAACACAAACCACGGCCCCTTTCTCTGGCAAACAAATGTCACCTGCCTTGTTTCTGGATGGCCGATTGCAGGAGCCACTTGATACTATCAAACCAGCCCGACTGGGCAATGGTGCCACCTTGGGTCTAGGAACCTTCCTGCATATCGTAGATTTTCAGGAGCCAGCCGGCCACTGCCAACCACCGGCCCTCAAACACAAGCCTCGGCCTGTTTCACTGTCTAACAAAACTCAGCTGCCCCGCTTCTTAATGGCAGATTGCAGGAGCCACTTGGTACTATGGAACCAGCCTGTGTGGGATCTCAGCACCTCAGGATGGAGGTGCAGAGTGGCCATGAACAGCCTTTGGGGGCTTGGGAGTCCTGGAATGTTGCCAGAAGTGTCTGGTGGCAGGACTTTGATCCTACACAGGACATGACACCTGTATGAGGACTGGGAGGATTTCACTGGGTGAATGGTGAAGGGATAAGTTAATTAGAGTGTAGAACACAGGGTTTAGGATTTCTGTACAGGGGGGTCTAAAGAAGTAAGATGGAGGAATTGGGGCGTGTCCTGTCCTTCTTCTTCTTCTTCTTGGCCTCCATCTTCTGTGGTGATGGTGACACTTTGGGATTTGTCATTACTAGAAGAGCACCGGTTAATAAGGGTAGAAGGTATTGGGGAAAAATTATAAATATTGTATACGTAACTTCGGGTATAAAGATAAGTGACCGCCCTGGGGGCTCTCAGTGTGCTCATGGCTGGCTTGCTGTGCAGACCTCTGTTGGGCTGAAAGAAAATCTTTTAGATAAACAATTAATAAACACCGAGACCAAGAAAAGATCAGAAGTCTCTCCTCGTCCTTTGAAGCGCCGGGCTGTCCAAGGCCACCCTGGGTCTTTCCAGGCCACCTAAACAGCCGAGAAACCGACAAGTGGCGTTCGCTGCGTGGGCTACTCCCCACCAACCCTTTCGGGGGGGGATCAGCCCTGAAGAGCTGAAGAGCTGAAGAGCCAAGAGGGCAGCCTCAATCTAGGACGAGTTTCCAGGAGAGCACTGATAGCTCCTGAGGAGAGAAGCCTGAAGAAAAAAAAAAAAAAAAAAATCGGCCAGAAGAGTCTGCAAAAAACAGCAGTCACTGAGAATTACATCTCTCAGCTTCTACCGAAGACAGTTCGTAGCAGAGCAGCCCGGATCGGAACCAGGAAGCCGCCTCTGGATCCTTCTCCTGTGACCTGCTGGACAGAGACCGAGAGCCTTCGGACAGCTCTGACGACAGATTCGGTGAGAAGGTCAAAAAATAAGAACATGGGGGCTACACTCTCCCAAGAGCAAAGGGAAATTTTGTCCGCCTTACAAGGCGTGGCTCAAGCACACACAGAAGGGATACCAAAGAAAGAATTAAAACAGTTATTGTTGTGGGCAAGGCTTAATTACCCACTTGCCGAAAGATGCCTGCTATTCGAAGTGGGGTTTTGGCAGGAAATCAATAGGCACTTATATTTCTTAGCGACAAAAAAAGACGAGACAGCGTTAAAGCTGCTCTCGCCAGCAAGAGTAATGCTAGAAGGCATATCGGTACAGTCTAAAAGACTGGAAGAGCAACGAAAAGTTGCGGCACCCTCAGAATGAGGGGGAAGCAATGCTCCAGGAAAAAATTATTTCTGGCCTCAAGAAGCCAGGGGGAAAGCGCTCTCGAGAAAAGAGAGCAGGAAATAATATTAAAACCCCCGGTCCCAAAACCCAGCAACCCCAGAAAGCTCCTAAAGCGTCCTGAAACCCCGGAGAGTACAGGGGAGTCAGGATCGGAAGGGGGGGTACAGGGGGCAGAGAAGGGATCGGGGGGGGCTCTTCCTTGCGGGGGGCACGGCGCGGCAGCAGCGGAGCAGGCGGGGAGCGGGGGTGAAGAGATACTGGGAGACACGTGTTCCGGTGCGGCTTTTATCAGCGCAGCGCCGGGAGTGGCAGGCGCCCCGGCCGGCAGAATAGCGGAGACGCGCGCAGCGGGCAAAACTCGCAAGAACCGGGGGGGGGTGTCACATACCAGCGCGGAGGCGGTAAACACGGGCGGCGAAAAGAGGGAAATTGCGCAGCCCCAAAGGGCCACCGTAGTGAGACGCAGGAGGCGCGTGGTTGTGACATCAGACCCGGTGCGGAGGTCGGCTCGTATGGCGGAACGCGCTCGGGTGCCGGTGGGGGGCGGGCTGTACACACCGGCGGGAGGAGTGGACACAGCGTCAGAGGGGGAGGAGACAGAATCAGGGACAGACCAAGGGGAGGAGACCTCGGAGGTGGAACAAGGGGGGGAGAGTGACGTCAGCTCGGGAGAGACAGGGAGCGGCTCGGAGAGCACGCATGCGCAGAGAGTAGAGCGCGGGCGGGGGCGGGCCCGATCCCCTGTGACGTCTCGGGCCAGGAGGGGCCCTGCTTGGGATTCTACGTCCCCCAGCACCACACCCACTCCAGACTTGGTACCTTCGGATGAAACCCTCGGAGTTCCAGTCCCTTCCCTTCAAGGGAGACGTTCTGGTGTTCAAGCCCCATCTTCAGCTGAATTAAAAGCCGAGCAAACACGGTCTCAAATGAGATCGCCGACACGGCAGCCGACCGGAAAAGGAAGAGCAGTCGAGCTCATTCCATCATCTGAGCTGGGGAGGCCGGTGACAGCGCCACCTAGTCGCAGGAGGACAGAAATGCACGACGTGCCGGACCGGTTCAGCGGAGCGACAGCGCCATCTCGTGGCGAGACTGCAACAATGCAGCAATATTTTCCAACATTATATAAAAAGAAAAGCACTTTAAAGAAAACACTATTAACACAACAAAGGGACTATCCATCGACTTCGGGATTTCATGAAGATGATGAAAGCTCAGATGAAGAACAACTACAAGGAGAGGATGTCATACGGATCACAGCATCAGAAGGTGTTCCGACATGGATGCTGTCAGCAGCAGAAGCAGCAAAAAGCTTCTTGCATTCAGTTGATGCAGCGAAAAAGAAATCCTCGAAACAGGATCCTCGAGTTTCCTTTTCGGATCTAGGAGCAAGGCCAAAAACCTCAAGGCAAGGAATGAGGCACGATGAATCACCAATGACATCCACGACACCATTATTCATGCAAATCCCAGTGGAACCTCAAGAAGAGGAATTTCAAGAGCCAGTGAAGACGATGGATTGGAAGCAAATTAGAAAAGCATTAGCAAAGGAAAAACATTTATTTCCAGGATCAGGAGATTTGACAATGCCAGTGACATATGATGCCCAGGGGCAGAACCCATGGTGGGAAAGGATGGGTCACGAGATACTCAAAGACTTGGGGAAGGCGGCTCAAACTTTTGGGCTGAATTCACAATACTTCAAACAACTGTTAAGAGGGACATTCACTACATACGACCTTACACCATATGATATTCGAAGTATTGTGGCAATGATTCTTACTAACACGCAAAGTCTTGTCTGGGAGAAAAGGTGGAGAAAATATCTTGCTGAATTGCGGAACAGATATCAAGGTGGGCTAAACGCGAACCTCACAGAAGGGCAGTTAGCAGGAGATCCTCCAGATGACAACCCAGGGGAACAAGCAGTGCGGCTTCCACGAAGAGTGTTAAGTGACATCAAGGAAGCAGCGCGAAGGGCAATCTTGCAGATCACACCAACAGGAGCTCCAGAAGTCCCGTTCTCTTGCATCAGGCAAGGTCCCACAGAGCCATTCATGTCGTTCATCGATCGACTCACGCAAGCCGTGGATCGACAGCTGGCGATGGAAGAAGCGAAGGGGCCTCTCTTGGAGAGCTTAGCTTTCGGCAATGCCAACCCGGATTGTCAACGGGTGATTAGCACCATGCCAGGACGGCCATCCTTGGCAGAGATGGTGGAGGCATGCAGCAAGGTGGGGACACCTCAGCATGTCGCATGAATCGTGAAGAGTGAATTAAGAGAGGAATGGGAAGAACAGCTAAAGGGACATTCAGAAAGGCAAACAGAGAACAAGACACTGGAGAAGATGCTCGAAAAAATACTGCAACAGCAGGATGAGAACATCAACAAAGTTCTTGCGACGATGCAGAAAAAGAACAACCCCCCAAGAGGACAGTGCTACAAATGTGGGGAGTTTGGCCACATGAAAAGAAATTTTCCATGGGCACATACACCAGCGCCAGCACAGAAGGCGGAAAGGCCAGTTTGTGCGTGGTGCGGGAGAGGGAGACACTCAGCAAAAGAATGTTATTCCCGGACAGACGTGGACGGAAACCCGCTACCGCATCCGGGAAACGGGAAACGGAGTGCGCCCGTAAGCCAGCGCGCTCAGACACAAGTACTGGCGGTGTCACAAGAGCAGACAGGGCAATCGTCAGCGAGCGACAAGCAGATGCCCTCAGCAAAACCCTTAGTCGGTTCCACAGTGACCCAGACCTCCTCCCACCAGGGGCACAGTGTGCATTGGCAGCTTCAAGACTAGTATGCTTCTTAGATGATAGTCATGCGGAGATACCAACGGGTATCCGCGGGGACTCCTATAAGAAGCAAGATTTCCTGATAATCGGACAAGATAAGTGCAGTATTCTTGGACTCATTGTCTATCCAACAGTCGTCTCAGCGGACAAAAATACAGAATTAACGGTTTTGGCAAGAGCGCTTCGTCCACCATTGACTGTAACAGAAAACACTGTGGTTGCGAGAGCTTTCGCGTTGCCGCCACACGCAGTTGGAGAGGTCATGTCAATCTTCGATGAAGAAGGTTTCCCTATGAAAGAACATGTTGAAGTACATATAACATGGGTGAAACACATAGGTAGAGACCGACCCACGCTCACGTGCCAATTGACATGTGGGGACAGGACAATAGCGATCAGAGGTATGCTCGACACAGGGGCGGATGTAACGGTAATATCGTACATCTTTTGGCCACGCAGTTGGAGCTTGGTCGCGCCAATGGGTTCTCTCTCAGGCATAGGGGGAGCATCTCTGTGTCTGCAAAGTGAGAATTCTGTCGTTGTCACGGGACCAGGAGACAAGACGGCGATCATTCGTCCTTTTGTCGTCCAAAAGCCGATCACAGTCTGGGGTCGGGACCTTTTGGCACAATGGGGTGCGAAGATCGAAGTGGATTTTTAATAGGGGTCACTGCAGCACTCGCCACACTGAAGCTGACATGGAAAACAGATGATCCAGTTTGGGTGGATCAGTGGCCCCTTGAGCAGAGAAAATTGAGTGCTTTGAAAGACCTGGTCCAAGAACAATTGCAGAAGGGACATATGAGGCCAACAGACAGCCCTTGGAATTTTCCGGTGTTTGTCATCAAGAAAAAACTATCGGGCAAATGGAGATTGTTACACGATCTGAGGAAGATCAACGAAGTCATAGAAGACATGGGACCGCTTCAGTTGGGACTTCCATCTGTCTCAATGATTCCCAGAGATTGGCAGCTTGTGGTCATTGACCTCAAGGGTTGTTTTTTCAGTATTCCACTCCATCCAGATGATGCTCCGAGATTTGCCTTTTCAGTTCCGAGTATCAACAGGGAAACGCCTCTGCAGCGGTACCATTGGGTCGTTCTTCCACAAGGACTGAAAAATTCTCCGACGATCTGTCAATGGTACTTGGCACGAGCTTTGGCACCAGCGCGGAAGAAATTTCCGAAGGTGAAGATCATTCATTACATGGATGATTTGCTCATTGCAGCATCAACACGACAGGAGCTGCAAGAAGCTCGTGACTGTGATTGCAAAGGTGCAAAAGGCAGGTCTGGAAATTAGCATCTCGAAGATTCAAGAGGTTGCGCCTTGGAAATATCTAGGGTGGAAAATTTCAGAAAGAACAATAAAACCTCAAAAAATGGAGATCATCACCAAGGTCAGCAATTTGCATGATCTGCAACAGCTTTTAGGAGAAATCAACTGGATGAGGCCAGTCTTGGGAATCACGAACAGCGACATCCCAGCGTTGCTCGATCTTTTGAGAGGAGACACAGACATTCGGTCTCCCAGGACGCTCATGCCAGAAGCGAAAAAAGAGTTGGAGAAAGTCGCAGACGCGATACAGAAAAGGCAGGCACATCGATTTGTTCCAACGTTGCCTTTTCAGTTGGCAGTGCTGGGGAAGAAAACACAGTTCCATGGTTTGATCTTCCAGTGGGACGAATCGCAAAAGGACTCTTTGATAATCATAGAGTGGATTTTCCTACCACACAGGCCCGCAAAAACAATTCTCACAGATTTAGAGATGGCAGCACAAATCATCATAAAGGCGAGAACAAGGTTGCTGACAATGGCAGGAAGAGAATTCTCAGTCATCAGATTACCTTTGAAGCGAGACTATTTCGATTGGGCAATGCAACAATCGAAAGACCTGTTAATCGCGTTGTTGGCGTTCCCAGGAACTTGCACAGTCCACTTTCCGCGACATAGAATACTGCAATCACAAATATGCTATAGAGCAAAACCAAGAATAAGCAAAGAACCTCTGGACGGGATCACAGTGTTCACGGATGGCTCAGGGAAGACACATAAGTCAGTGATCACGTGGAGAGACTCAACGACAGGGGATTGGGAATCTGACGTGAGGATGGTTCAGGGCTCTCCACAGATTGTGGAGTTGGCAGCCGTTGTCCGAGCATTTCAGTTGTTCGAACAACCTCTCAATCTGGTGACAGACTCCGCATATGTTGCGGGTGTGGTCAAGAGATTGGAAGGCTCTCTCTTGAAAGAAGTCAGTAATGAGGTTTTATACTCATATCTGACAAGCTTGAAAATACTGCTAGAGAGCAGGGAAAGAGAGTATTTTATCACACACATTAGAGCGCACACAACACTTCCGGGGTTTTTAGCGGAAGGGAATGCTCGGGCGGACAGGTTGACAATGCCCATTTCGCAAACACTGCCGGACATTTTTGAGCAGGCAAGACTAAGTCATGCGTTCTTTCATCAGAATGCGCAAGAGCTAATGGAGTCCTTTCGTCTCACAAAGAGTCAGGCGAGGGAAATCATTAGTGCTTGTCCAGATTGTCAGCTTGTGCAGCCACCTTCTTCTACCGGAGCCATCAATCCACGGGGGCTGCAAAGTCTTCAGTTGTGGCAAGCTGATGTCACGAAATATCCATCTTTTGGGAGGCTCAAAAATGTTCATGTTTCTGTAGATACATTCTCAGGGGCAGTCTTTGCTTCAGCACATGCAGGGGAAACAGCAGACCATGCTTGCTGACATTTTCTGCAAGCATTCGCAGCGTTAGGTGTGCCTCAAGAGATAAAAACAGATAATGGGCCAATGTATACAGGCAGGGTGCTTGACAGATTCTTGAAAAGGTGGGGTGTCAGACACATGTTTGGTATTCCATATTCGCCCACAGGTCAGGCGATCATTGAAAGAACACATCACACCCTGAAATCCCTTTTGGACAGACAGAGAAGGGGTGAACCAGAGGCAACACCTCACATGAAATTAAATAAGGCACTGTATGTGTTGAATTTCCTAAATAGCTCATCCTCAGAACCTAATCCACTGATTGTGAGACATTTTTTAAACAGCACACAGGCAAAGCTAAGGGAAAATCCTTTAGTTTTGATCAGAAACCCAGAGACAGGACAAATAGAAGGTCCTTTCAAGCTAACCACTTGGGGCAAGGGTTTCGCTTGTATCTCCACAGATCGAGGTCTGAAGTGGGTGTCGGCACGGCACGTGAAGCCATTCCGAACACGAGAACACGAGAACGTTGATCCAAGAAACAAAGAGACGAGTACTCAGACGGAAGTCGAGACTCAGACCGCACAGAACGATTGAGAAGAAAAATAAGAAGAGGCTAAAGACTTTGGGGGAATTTTTCTCTAGAGTCTTGGATGAAAAACAGAATAATGATTTCACGCAGAAGCGGAATTATGGGTTTCATGATGCTTATGTGCATCATTCTTTCATTCGTTGCAGTAAGCAATGGGGGTAATTTACCTATTACTCAACCAAGGCAAAATGTATGGGAGACTTTAGCTCAGGCAGCAAATTTAGATAGTATTTGCCTGACACATTCGAGGCCAGGAAAACCATTTTCAGCATGCATGGTTGGATTGCCAGTGGACGAATGGCCAGTTCCAGGGCACTCCGCAGTTAACATTTCGCAGGTCATTAAAGATCCTGTGAAAGAGTGGTGTGCTTGGACACGTCTACTTCCTGTGGTTTCTACAGAACCTCAGGAATTGGAGATTTTTGGGTCCATGACAATGGAACTCTGCATGCAGTTTGAGGCTCTGGAGGTCACAACGGCGAAAACTATCGATTTGACTCCCATTCATGAATTTTATAAGAATGCGTCAGCATGGTGTAAATATACAGAGAAAACTATCAAAGGATCGGTCCAACTCCCAGTGCAATTGCCACGGGGTTTGTTCTTAATTTGCGGGGACAGAATTTGGCACGGCATTCCTGCTAATGCCATGGGAGGTCCATGCAGCATTGGGGAAATTTCAATGCTATCGCCTGATTTGAACATGTTAAGGGAGAGAAAACGCAGAGAAAAAAGATCAATAGAACAGTATGCGGCAGATTGCAATGATAAAATATTTTCTTGGGACAAGAAAGCGAGTATTGCTACAGCAATCTTCTCACCTCAAGCAGCATCAGGGGTAGCCTTGACTCAAGTCGACCGCATGGGTTGTTGGTTGAGCAATCATGCACGGTCTGTGTCTGTCGCATTGGATGACATGTTAAAAGACATCAGTGGTGTAAGACAGGCGACTCTTCAAAACAGAGCGGCGATCGATTATCTATTGCTCGCTCATGGACATGGGTGTGAAGAGTTTGAAGGGATGTGCTGCATGAATCTCTCAGATCATTCAAGGTCAATTCATGTAAGTATCAAAAATATAAAGGACAGCATAAATAAGCTTGGCGAGATCACAGGATCATGGATCGTGGATCGATCAGCTGGTAGACTTCTTTGACATCTCTCCCATTTGGAGAGGAATTTTAAGGGTAGGATTCTATGTTTTAATAGTTCTCCTAGCCCTCATACTTGTCGTCCCATGCATATTTGCATGTGTAAAACACGCTATGAATCGGATAGCAAAAGAGGTCTTCCTGGTGCAAACAGAAGGGGGAGATGTGGGATCTCAGCACCTCAGAACGGAGGTGCAGAGTGGCCGGGACCACCCTTGGGGGGCTCGGGAGTCCTGGAATGTTGCCAGAAGTGTCTGGTGGCAGGACTTTGATCCTACACAGGAGACGACACCTGTATGAGGATGGGGGGATTTCACTGGGTGAATGGTGAAGGGATAAGTTAATTAGAGTGTAAAACACAGGGTTTGGGATTTCTTTACAGGGGGGTCTAAAGAAGTAAGATGGAGGAATTGGGGCGTGTCCTGTCCTTCTTCTTCTTCTTCTTGGCCTCCATCTTCTGTGGTGATGGTGGCACTTTGGGATTGGTTATTACTAGAAGTGCACCGGTTAATAAGGGTAGAAGGTATTGGGGAAAAATTATAAATATTGTATATGTAACTTCGGGTATAAAGATAAGTGACCGCCCGGGGGCTCGGAATGTGCTCATGGCTGGCTTGCTGTGCAGACCTCTGTTAGGCCGAAAGAAAATCTTTTAGATAAACAATTAATAAACACCGAGACCGAGAAAAGATCAGAAGTCTCTTCTCGTCCTTTGAAGCGCCGGGCTGTCCAAGGCCAACCTGGGCCTTTCCAGGCCACCTAAACAGCCGAGAAACCGTCACCAAGTGGCTCCTGCAATCTGCCATCCAGTAAGGGGGCAGCTGAGTTTTGTTTGCCAGGGAAAAGGGCCGTGGTTTTTGTTTGGGGCCTATTGCCTGGAGTGGCCGGCCGGCTCATGAAAATCCGTGATACGCAGGGTGGTTCCCAGACCCATGGTGGCACCAGTGCAAAGTCGGGCTGGTTTGATAGTCCCAAGTGGCTCGTGCAATCTGCCATCAACAAGGGGGGCAGGTGAGTTCTGTTTGCCAGGGAAAAGGGCCGAGGTTTATCTTTTGCGGCCTGTGGCAGGGAGTGACCGGCTAGCACCTGGAAATCCACGACAGTCAGGATGGTTCCCAGACCCATGGTGGCACCAGTGCCAAGTCGGGCTGGTTTGATAGTACCAAGTGGCTCCTGCAATCTGCCATCCAGAAGCGGGGCATCTGAGTTTTGTTTGCCAGAGAAAAGGGCCGTGGTTTGTGTTTGGGGGCCATGTGGCTGGGAGTGGCCGGCTGGCTCCTGAAAATCCACGATACGCATGATGCTTCCCAGACCCAAGGTGGCGCCAGTGCCAAGTCGGGCTGGTTTGATAGTGACAACTGGCTCTTGCAGTCAGCCATCCAGAAGCAGGGCAGGTAAGTTTTGATTGCAAGGTGAAGGGGACTTGGTTTTTCTTTCCGGGCCTATGGCTGGGAGTGGCCGGCAGGCTCCTGAAAATCCATGATGCGCAGGATACTTCCCAGACCCAAGGTGGCACCAGTGCCAAGTCAGGCTGGTTTGATAGTAGCAAGTGGCTCCTGCATTCTGCCATCCAGAAGCGGGGAAGCTGAGTTTTGTTTGCCAGGGAAAAGGGCCGTGGTTTGTGTTTGGGGGCCTGTGGCTGGGATTGGCTGGCTATCACCTGAAAATCCACGATACGTAGGATGGTTACACGACCCAAGGTGGCACCAGTGCAAAGTCGGATTGGTTTGATAGTACCGAGTGGCTCCTGCAATCTGCCATCCAGAAGTGGGGCAGGTGAGTTTTGTTTGCCAGGGAAACGGGCCAAGGTTTTCTCTGGGAACAATTGCCTGCAGTGTCCTGCAGGTTCCTTAAAATCTACGATACGCAGAATGGTTCCCAGACCCAAGGTGGCACCAGTGCCAAGTCGGGCTGGTTTAATATTACCAAGGGCCTCCTGCAATCTGCCATCGAGAAGTGGGGATGGTGAGTTTTGTGTGCCAGGGAAAAGGGCCGATGTTTGTGTTTGGGGGCCTATAGCTGGGAGTGGCCGGCTGGTTCCTGAAATTCACGATACGCAGGATGCTTCTCAGACCCAAGGTGGCACCAGTGCAAAGTCGGGCTGGTTTGATAGTACCAAGTGGCTCCTGCAATCTGCCATCCAGAAGAGGGGCAGGGGAGTTTTGTTTACCAGGGAAACAGACCTAGGTTTGTGTCAGGGCTCCTAAGGCTTGCAGTGTCCGTCTGGTTCCTGAAAATCTACGATACGCAGGATGGTTCCCAGACCCAAGGTGGCACGAGAGCCAAGTCAGGCTGGTTTGATAGTACCAAGTGCCTCCTGAAATCTGCCATCCAGAAGCAGGGCGTCTGAGTTTTGTTTGCAAGAGAAAAAGGCCGTGGTTTGTGTGTGGGGGCCTGTGGCTCGCAGTGGCCGGCTGGCTCCTGCAAATCTACCATACGCAGGATGGCTTCCAGACCCAAGGTGGCACCAGTGCCAAGTCAGGCTGGTTTGATAGTACCAAGTGGCTCCTGCAATCTGCCATCCAGAAGCGGGGCATCTGAGTTTTGCTTGCCCAGGAAACGGGCCGTGGTTTGTGTCTTGGGTCCTATGGCTGGGAGTGGCCAGCTGGCTCCTGAAAATCCACGATTCGCAGGATGGTTCCCAGACCCAAGGTGGCACCAGTGTCAAGTCGGACTGGTTTGAGAGTACCAAGTGCCTCCTGAAATCTACCATCCAGAAGAGGGGCAGCTGAGTTTTGTTTGCCAGGGAAAAAGGCCGTGGTTAGTGTTTGGTGGCCTGTGGGTAGGAGTGGCTTGCTGGCTCCTGAAAATCCACGATACACAGGATGGTTCCAAGACCCAAGGTGGCACCAGTGCCAAGTCGGGCTGGTTTGATAGTACCCAGTGCCTCCTGCAATCTGCCATCAAGAAGAGGGCCAGGTGAGGTTTTTTTGCCAGAGAAAAGGGCCGTGGTTAGTGTTTGGTGGCCTGTGGGTAGGAGTGGCTGGCTGGCTCCTGAAAATCCACGATTCGCAGGATGGGATCCAGACCCAAGGTGACACCAGTGCCAAGCTGGGCTGGTTTGATAGTACCACGTGCCTCCTGCAATCGGCCATCCAGAAGCGGGGCAGGAGAGTTTTGTTTGTCAGGGCAACCGGCCGAGGTTTGTGTCTGCGGGCCTATGGCTGGGAGTGGCCGGCTGGTTCCTGAAAATCCATGATATGCAGGGTGGTTCCCAGACCTAAGGTGGCACCAGTGCCAAGTCGGTCTGGTTTGAGAGGACCAAGTGGCTCCTGCAATATGCCATCCAGAAGCAGGGCAGGTGAGTTTTGCTTGCCAGGGAAAAGGGCCGTGGTTTTGTTTGGGGACTATTGCCTGGCTTGGCCGGCCGGCTCATGAAAATCCGTGATACGCAGGGTGGTTCCCAGACCCATGGTGGCACCAGTGCCAAGTTGGGCTGGTTTTGATAGTCCCGAGTGGCTCGTGAAATCTGCCATCCACAAGTGGGGCAGGTGAGTTCTGTATGCCAGGGAAACGGGCCGAGGTTTATCTTTTGCGGCCTGTGGCTGGGAGTGACCGGCTAGCTCCTGAAAATCCACGATAGGCAGGATGGTTCCCAGACCCATGGTGGCACCAGTGCCAAGTCGGGCTTGTTTGATAATACCAAGTGGCTCCTGCAATCTGCCATCCAGAAGCGGGGCATCTGAGTTTTGCTTGCCCAGGAAACGGGCCGTGGTTTGTGTCTTGGGTCCTATGGCTGGGAGTGGCCAGCTGGCTCCTGAAAATCCATGATTCGCAGGATGGTTCCCAGACCCAAGGTGGCACCAGTGCCAAGTCGGGCTGGTTTGATAGTGACAACTGGCTCTTGCAGTCTGTCATCCAGAAGCAGGGCAGGTGAGTTTTGATTGCAAGGTGAAGGGGACTTCGTTTTTCTTTCTGGGTCTATGGCTGGGAGTGGCCGGCAGGCTCCTGAAAATCCATGATGCGCAGGATACTTCCCAGACCCAAGGTGGCACCAGTGCCAAGTCGGGCTGGTTTAATATTACCAAGGGCCTCCTGCAATCTGACATCGAGAAGTGGGGCAGGTGAATTTTGTGTGCCAGGGAAAAGGGCCGATGTTTGTGTTTGGGGGCCTATAGCTGGGAGTGGCCGGCTGGTTCCTGAAAATCCACGATACGCAGGATGCTTCTCAGACCCAAGTAGGCACCAGTGCCAAGTCGAGCTGGTTTAATATTACCAAGGGCCTCCTGCAATCTGCCATCGAGAAGTGGGGCAGGCGAGTTTTGTGTGCCAGGGAAAAGGGCCGATGTTTGTGTTTGGGGGCCTATAGCTGGGAGTGGCCGGCTGGTTCCTGAAAATCCACGATATGCAGGATGGTATCCAGACCCAAGGTGGCAGCAGTGCCAAGTTGGGCTGGTTTGAGAGCACCAAGTGGCTCCTGCAATCTGCCATCAAGAAGCGGGGCATCTGAGTTTTGTTTGCCAGGGAAAAAGACCGTGGTTTGTGTTTGGGGGCCTGTGGCTGGGAGTGGCCGGCTTGCTCCTGAAAATCCGTTGCATGCAGGATGGTTCCCAGACCCATGGTGGCAACACTGGCAAGCCAACCTGGTTTGATAGTACCAAATGGCTTCTGCAGTCTCCCATCCAGAATCAGGGCAGATGAGTTTTGTTTGCAAGGGGAAAGGGCCATGGTTTTTCTTTCCGGGCCTGTGGCGGGGAGTGGCCAGCTGGCTCGTTAAAATCTATTATATGCAGGATGGCCCTGAGATCCAAAGGGGCAACACTGCCAAGTCTGGTTTATTTGGCAGTTCCAAGTGGCTCCAGCAATCTTCCAACCAGAAGCGGGGCAGGTGACTTTTGTTTGCCAGGGATTAGGGCCGAGTTTTTTTTTAGCAGCCTGTGTCAGGAAGTGACCGGCTAGCTCCTGAAAATCCACCATACGCAGGAGGTTTCCCAGACCCATGGTGGCAACAGTGCCATGTAGGGCTGGTTTGATAATCTCAGGTGGCTCGTGCAATCTGCCATCCACAAGTGGGGCAGCTGAGTTCTGTTTGCCAGGGAAACGGGCCGAGGTTTATCTTTTGCGGCCTTTGGCAGGGAGTGACTTGCTAGGTCCTTAAAATCCATGATAAGCAGGATGTTTCCCAGACCCATGGTGGCAACACTACCAAGTCGGGCTGGTTTGATAGTCCCAAGTAACTCGTGCAATCTGCCATCCACAAGTTGGGCATGTGAGTTCTATTTGCCAGAGAAAAGGGCCGTGGTTTGTGTTTGGGGGCCTGCAGTTGGGAGTTGCCGGCAGGATCCTGAAAATCCATGATACGCAGGATGGTTCCCAGACCCAAGGTGGCACCAGTGCCAAGTCGGGCTGCTTTTATAGTAACAAGTGGCTCCTGCAATCTGCCATCCAGAAACAGGGAATGTGAGTTTTGTTTGCCAGCGAAAAGTGCTGTGGTGTTTTTTTGGGCGCCTGTGACTGGAAGAGGCCTGCTGACTCCGGAAAATGAACTTTACGCAGGATGTTTGCAAGACCCAAGCTTGCACCAGTGCCAAGTCGGGCTTGTTTGATAGTCCCAAGTGGCTCCTGCAATCTGCCATCCAGAAGTGGGACATGTGAGTTTGTTTTGCCAGGTAAACGGGCCTTAGATTGTGTTTGGGGGCCTGTGACTGAGAGGGACCGGCTGGCTCCTGAAAATCCTCCATATGCAGGCTGGTTCCCAGACAAAAGGTGGCACCAGTGCCAAGTTTGGCTGGTTTGATACTACCAAGTGGCCCCTGCAATCTGCCATCCAGAAGTGGGGCAGCAGAGTTTTTTTTGCCAGAGAAATAGGCCGTGGTTTGTGTTTGGGGGCCTATGGCTGGCAGTCGCCGGCAGGCTCCTGACAATCCACGATAGGCAGGATGGTTCCCAGACCCAAGGTGGCGCCAATCCCAAGTCGGGCTGGTTTGATAGTACCAAGTGGCACCTGCAATATGCCATCCAGAAGCGGGGCTGCTGAGTTTTGTTGGCCAGGGAAAAGGGCCATGTTTTTAGTTTGGGGGCCTGTGGAAGGGGGTGGGTCCTGCAATCTTCCAATCCTAAAACGGGGCAGGTGAGTTTTACTAGCCAGAGAAAGGGGACATGGTTTGTGCTTTTTGGCCTGTGGTTGGGAGTCGCCGGCTGGCTCCTTAAAATCTACCATACGCAGGATGGTTCCCAGACCCAAGGTGGCACCAGTGCTAAGTCAGGCTGGTTTTATAGTAAAAAGTGGCTCCTGCAATCTGCCATCCAGTAGCGGGACAGCTGAATTTAGTTTTCCAGAGAAAAGGGCCGTAGTTTTTATTTCGGTGCTAGTGGCCGGGAGAGGCCGGCTGGCTCCTGAAATCCACGCTACGTAGGATGGTTCCCAGACCCAAGGTGGCACCAGTGCCAATTCGGGCTGGTTTGATATTACCAAGTGCCTCCTGCAATCTGCCATCCAGAAGAGGGGCAGGTGAGTTTTGTTTTCGAAGGAGAAGGGCCGTGGTTTCTGTTTGGGGGCCTATGGCTTGGAGTAGCCGGCTGTCCCCTGAAAATCCACGATACGCAGGATGGTTCCCGGACCCATGGTGGCACCGCTGCCAAGTCGGGCTGGTTTGAAAGTACCAAGTTGCTTCTGAAATCTGCCATCCAGAAGCAGGGCAGGTGAGTTTTGTTTGTCAGGGAAACGGGCCGAGGTTTGTGTTTGGGGGCCTGTGGCTGTGAGTAGCCGGCTGACCCCTGAATATCCACGATACGCAGGATTGTTCCCGGACCCATGGTGGCACCGCTGCCAAGTCGGGCTGGTTTGATCGTACCAAGTTTCTCTTGCAATCTGCCATCCAGAAGAGGGGAAGGTGAGTTTTGTTTGCCCGGGTAATGGGTCCAGGTTCTTGTCTGGGGGCCTATGGCCGGTAGTGTCCGGCTGGTTTCTGAAAATCAACGATAGGCAGGATGGTTGCCAGACCCAAGGTGGCACCAGTGCCAAGTCGGGCTGGTTTGATAGTACCAAGTGGCTCCTGCATTCTGCCATCCAGAAGGGGGGCAGGCGAGTTTTGTTTGCAAGGCAAAGGGGCCGTGGTCTGTGTTTGAGGGCCTGTGTCTGGGAGTGGCCATCTGGCCCCTTAAAATCCACGTAAGCAGGATGGTTCCCAGACCCATGTTGGCACCAGTGCCAAGTCGGACTGGTTTGATAGTACCAAGTGGCTCCTGATATCTGCCATACAGAAGAGGGGAAGGTGAGTTTTGTTTGCCCGAGTAATGGGTCCAGGTTCTTGTTTGGGGGCCTATGGCCGGTAGTGTCCGGCTGGTTTCGGAAAATCAACGATAGGCAGGATGGTTGCCAGACCCAAGGTGGCACCAGTGCCAAGTCGGGCTGGTTTGATAGTACCAAATGGCTCCTGAATTCTGCCATCCAGAAGGGGGGCAGGCGAGTTTTGTTTGCAAGGCAAAGGGGCCGTGGTCTGTGTTTGAGGGCCTGTGTCTGGGAGTGGCCAGCTGGCCCCTTAAAATCCACGTAAGCAGGATGGTTCCCAGACCCATGTTGGCACCAGTGCCAAGTCGGGCTGGTTTGATAGTACCAAGTGGCTCCTGCAATCTGCCCTCCGGAAGCGGGGCAGGTGAGTTTTCTTTGCCAGGTAAACGAGCCTTAGATTTTGTTTGAGGGCCTATGGCTGGGAGTGGCCGGCTGGGTCCTGCAAATCCACGATACGCAGGATGGTTCCCAGACCCATGGTGGAACCAGTGCCATTTCAGCCTGGTTTGGCAAATCCAAGTGTCTCCAGCAATCTGCCATCCAGAAGCGTGCAGGTGACGTTTGTTTCCCAGGGAAAAGGGGCGATGTTTGTGTTTGGGGGCCTATGGCTGGGAGTGGCCGGCTGGCTCCTGAAAATCCTAGATACGCAGGATGGTTCCCAGACCCAAGGTGGCACCAGTGCCAAGTCGGGCTGGTTTGATAGTACCAACTGCCTCCTGCAATCTTCCATCCAGAAGTGGGGCAGGTGAGTTTTGTTTGCCAGGGAAACCGGCCAAGGTTTTTCTCTGGGGGCTTATGGCCTGCAGTGTCCGGATGGTTCCTGAAAATCTACGATAGGCAGGATGGTTCCCAGACCCAAGCTTGCACCAGTGCCATGTCGGGCTGGTTTGATAGTACCAAGTGGCACCGGCAATATGCCATCCAGAAGCAGGGCTGCTGAGTTTTGTTTGCCAGGGAAAAGGGACGTGGTTTTTGTTTGGGGGCCTGTGGGAGGGAGGGGGTCCTGCAATCTGCCATCCAGAAACGGGGAAGGTGAGTTTTATTTGCCAGAGAAAGGGGCCGTGGTTTGTGTTTTTTGGCCTGTGGCTGGGAGTGGCCTGCTGGCGCCTGAAAATCCTAGATACGCAGGATGGTTCCCAGACCCAAGGTGGCACCAGTGCTAAGTCCAGCTGCTTTGACAGTAACAAGTGGCTCCTGCAATCGTCCATCCAGAAGCGGGACAGCTGAGTTTAGTTTTCCGGGGAAAAGGGCCATGGTTTTTGTTTCAGTGCTGTTGCCAGGACAGGCCGTCTGGCTCCTGAAAATCCACGATACGCAGGATGGTTCCAAGACCCAAGGTTGAACCAGCGCCAAGTGAGGCTTTTTTGATAGTTGCAATTGGCTTCTGCAATCTGCCATGCCGAAGCAGGGAAGCTGAGTTTTGTTTCCAAGGGAAAAGGGCCGTGGATTTTGTTTCAACAACAGTGGCTAATGGTGGCCGGCTGGCTCCTGAATATCTTTGATATGCAGAATGATTCCCAGACCCAAGGTGGCACCAGTGCCTGGTCGGGCTGGTTTTATAGTACCAAGTCCCTACTGCAATCTGCCATTTAAAAGCGGGGCTGGTGAGTTTTTTTTGCCAGGGAATCGGGCCGTGGTTTGTGTCTGGGGTCCTATGGCATGGAGTGGCCGGCTGGCTCCTGAAAATCCATGATACGCAGGATGGTTCCCAGACCCAAGGTGGCACCAGTGCCAAGTCAGGCTGGTTTGATTGTACCAATTGGCTCCTGCAATCTGCCATCCAGAAGCGGGGCACCTGAGTTTTGTTTGCAAAGGTAAAGGGCCATGGTTTTTCTATCGGGGCCTTTGGCTGAGAGTGGCCCGCTGGCTCTTTAAAATCTTTTATATGCAGGATGGCTCCGAGACCCAAAGGGGCAACACTGCCACGTCTGGTTTATTTGGCAGTTCCAAGTGGCTCCAGCAATCTGCCATCCAGAAGCGGGGCAGGTGACTTTTTTTTCCGAGGGGAAAGGGTCGAGATTTTTTTTGGCAGCCTGTGTCAGGGAGTGACCGGCTAGCTCCTGAAAATCCACGATACGCAGGATGTTTCCAAGACCCATGGTGGAAACACTGCCAAGTCGGGCTGGTTTGGTAGAACCAAGTGACTCTTGCAATCTGCCATCCAGAAGCTGAGCAGGTGAGTTTTGTTTGCCAGGGAAAAGGGCTGTGGTTTGTGTTTGAGGACCTGTGGCTGGGAGTGGCCGGCTGCCTCCTGAAAATCCACGATACGCAGGATGCTTCCAAGACCCAACGTGGCACCACTGCCAAGTCGGGCTCATTTGCACGTACCAACTTGCTCCTGCAGTCTCCCATCCAGAAGCAGGGCAGGTGAGTTTTGTTTGCCAGAGAAAAGGGCCTTTGTTTTTGTTTGGGGACCTGTGGCTAGTAGTGGCCAACTGGCTCCTGATAATCCGCGATACGCAGGATTGTTCCCAGACCCATGGTGGCACCAGTGCCAAGTCTGGCTGGTTTGGTATTACCAAGTGGTCCTGCAATCTGCCATGATCACGTGAAGAAATACTTTCTGGTGTCCGTACTGGGCCATATGCTCTTTCTTCTCTCCCTCAACTTCTCCATCACCTCTCATCTGTTTCACATGCGCTATCTTCCACGTCCACAGGCTACTTTTCACAGAATCTTCAGGCCTGATGTAGTAAGAATGATGAATAGAACAGAGCTGGGATCTATTTTCCAGTTTGGATAAAATGCATTCTGCACACAAATCCAAGGAGAAGGTGCTGTCCCGATGCCCAGAAAAACTTTCACTACTGCTAGTGTTCTACGTCAACCGCAACTTAGTCTGAAAGAAAAGCTTTTTCTCTGAGAGCATCTGAGAGGTTTGCATGAAGCGCTGATATCTGACATATGCAATTTTGAATAGGAGAGGAAAAAGGAAATGGCAAGAAGTTTTTCATTTTAGTGGTTTCAATTTTAATTTCCGTGCACTTTTTCAAAACTTGTCAGCTCAAATGCCCATCAACATCTTTTAGTCATCTGTAAGTCAGTATTCATATAAAATGTGCTTCCAATCCAAAGAATTTCAAATTTGCACTCCAAGTTTCTATGCCTAGATTTGTGATTTCCTACACATATTAGATGAAAGGAAGGCCTTTTTTACTGTGGGAGTGCTGGAACACTGGAACAGGTTGCCCAGAGAAGTTGTGGGTGTCCCATCCCTGAAAGTATTCAAGGGCACCTTGGACGGGGCTTGGAGCAGCAACAAAGGAGAAGCTTGATGGTAGAGAAAAAAAGTTGGACTATAGAAGAAACTCAGATTGAAGTATAGGAGCAAGTTTTCTCTCAGCTCTTGGGGTAAATTCAAAGTTGTACAAAATGACATTTATCTGTGCTATTCACTACTGTAACAGAAAGTTTCATGAAAACTGCACAGAAGATAGCAAATTTTAAAAGAGATAAGAATTACAGCATATAATCTATGGGATGGGTTACAACATGAGACACTCTCTAAGAGAAAATCTCTGTGTTTCAGCACCTCATCATGGTAAGATTTCATGAAGTGCCAAAGAAGGCGGCAAAATATCATTCGGGATATTATTTACTGGAATTCAGCCTGGCCATTAGTAGGAACTGGCTTTGAACACATCATGTAGATATACCACACACACTTTCCCTTCACTGAAAAAGTACTGTTTACAACGAATAAGCAATTGACGATCAAATTTGATTGAAAGCATCTTAAACATGTCAAGTATTTCATTGTAGATGATCTGTGATCCAAATGATTCTTCCACCTTCGAGAGGGACAGAAGAATTCTTCCATATCATGATGGTTTAAAATTGTATCAACCAATGTTTTCTGCTGAAAAGATATCATCTATTTTTTTCTATTTTTCGGAGAAAATATTCCTAGACATACAACAGGTGAGAACTAAGTAATTATAAAGAAACAAATGAAATGAAAATATTCTGTAAATAGAATGAAATGAAAAGCTGTGTTTTAAATAGGAGCTAAATATTAAACAGAATTTTTGTACCAGGCATTTGAATTACTGCACCAGCTCTTTTGCCCATCAAGAGAGGCATTTAGCATTTCAGTCTTTTCCAAGGTGTTCATGATCTGCTATGCTGATCTCTGTGTGTGCCTAGGTGTGTTTGGAAGGGGGGGCATGTGAAGGGGAGTGTGTATGTTTGCTTTACAATTGTTGTGGCAGATTCATGCCTCAGCTCCACATTTTGTTTTAGAAAGGTCACACAGAGTGGATATGAAGTTTACTATCAACAAGAGATAAATTCCCAAATCATCCATTTGACTCTACCTTATAAATCATGTGCTTTGTTGCATATTTTATCAAATATATTTTCAAGCCAGATGGAGGAACGAGGATGTGGGAATCCCTCCACCATCTTGCAACTTTTATGCAAGTAGGTTTTCAAGAAAATCATCATTTCTCTTTTAAATATGTCTGGAACAGACATGATGGTAGTGTCAACCTGTTGGAGTTTTTGTTGCTGGAAGAAGTTGTACAAAAGGATTGGTTTTTACATTGACCAGTTACTGAATCAAGCGCAGGAATACATTGGAAATTCAACTCGGGGTTTGTCGTTTTCTCGGCTGTTTAGGTGGCCTGGAATGGCCCAGGGTGGCCTTGGACTGACCGACGCTTCAAAGGATGAGGAGAGACTTCTGATCTTTTCTCGGTCTCGGTGTTTAATAATTGTTTATCTAAAAGATTTTCTTTCAGTTCAACAGAGGTCGGCACAGCAAGCCAGCCATGAGCACACTGAGAGCCCCCGGGGCGGTCACTTATCTTTATACCCGAAGTTACGTATACAATATTTATAATTTTTCCTCAATGCCTTCTATATATATTAACCAGTGCACTTCTAGTAATAACCAATCCCAAAGGGCCACCATCACCACAGAAGATGGAGGCCAAGAAGAAGAAGAAGAAGGACAGGACACGCCCCAATTCCTCCATCTTACTTCTTTAGACCCCCCTGTACAGAAATCCTAAACCCTGTGTTCTACACTCTAATTAACTTATCCCTTCACCATTCACCCAGTGAAATCCCCCCATCCTCATACAGGTGTCGTCTCCTGTGTAGGATCAAAATCCTGCCACCAGACACTTCTGGCAACGTTCCAGGACTCCCGAGCCCCCCAAGGGTGGTCTCAGCCACTCTGCACCTCCATCTTGAGGTGCTGAGATCCCACATCTCCCCCTTCTGATTGCACCAGGAAGACCTCTTTTGCTATCCGATTCATAGTGCGTTTTAAACATGCAAATATGCATGAGACGACAAGTATGAGGACTAGGAGAACCATTAAAACATAGAATCCTACTCTTAAAATTCCTCTCCAAATGGGAGAGATGTCAAAGAATTCTACCCTTAAAATTCCTCTCCAAATGCGAGAGATGTCAAAGAATTCTACCATACATTTTGCTTTGGCTGACTAATAGGTAAATTACCCCCATTGCTTATTGCAATGAATGAAAGAACGATGCACATAAGCATCATGAAACTCATGGCTTCGCTTCTGTGTGAAATCATTGTTTTGCTTTTCATTCAGGACCTTAACAGGAAATTCCCTAAGTCCTTAGTTTCTTTTTATTTCTCTTCCGAGTCGTCTTGTGCAATCTGAGTCTCGACTCCTGTCTGAGTACTCGTCTCTTTGTTTCTTGGATCTTTGTTTCTCGGATCCGCGTTTTCATGTTCTCGCACTCGAATTGGTTTCACGTGTCGTGCCGACACCCGCTTCAAACCTCGATCTGTGGAAACACAAGCGAAAGCCTTTCCCCCCACTAGGTGGCGCTGTCACCGGCCTCCCCAGCTCGGATGACAGCATGAGCTCGACTGCCCCTCGTCCGGTCGACTGCTGTGTTCATGATCTCGTTTGAGACCGAGTCTGCCTGGCTTTTAATTCAGCTGAAAATGGAGCTTGAACACCAGAACGTCTCCCTTGAAGGGAAGGGACTGGGACTCCGAGGGTTTCAACCAGAGGTACCAAGTCTGAAGAGGGTGTGGGGCCCCGGGACTTAGGATCCCGAGCACGGCCCCTCCTCGCCCGAGACGTCACAGGGGATCGGGCCCGCCCCCGCCCGCGCTCTACTCTCTGCACATGCATGCTCTCCGAGCCGCTCCCTGTCTCTCCCGAGCTGACGTCACTCTCTCCCCCTTGTTCCACCTCCGAGGTCTCCTCCCCTCGGTCTGTCCCTGACTCTGTCTCCTCCTCCTCTGACGCTGTGTCCACTCCTCCCGCCGGTGTGTACAGCCCGCCCCCCGCCGGCACCCAAGCGCGTTCTGCGATCAGAGCCGACCTCTGCACCAGGTCTGACGTCATAACAGCGCGCCTCCTGTGTCTCACTACGGTGGCCTTTTGGGGCTGCGCAATTTCCCCCGTTTCGCCGCCCGTGTTTACCGCCCCCGCACTGGTATGTGACACCCCCCCCCGTTCTTGCGAGTTTTGCCCGCCGCGCGTGTCTCCGCTACCCTGCCGGCCGGGGCGACCACCCTCCCCGTTGCTGCGCTGACAAAAGCCGCACCGGAACTCATGTCTCCCGTTATCTCTTCACCGGCGCTCCCCGCCTGCTCCGCTGCTGCCGCGCCGTGCCCGCCGCGAGTAAGCGCCTCCCCCGATCCCTTCTCTCCCCCCTGCACCCCCCCTTCCGATTCTGACTCTCCTGTACTCTCTGGGGTTTCAGGACGCTTTAGGAGCTTTCTGGGGTTTCTGGGTTTTGGGACCGGGGGTTTTAATATTATTTCCTGCTCTCTTTTCTCGAGAGCCCTTTCCCCCTAGCTTCTTAAGGCCAGAAATAATTTTTTTTCCCGGAGCTTTGCTCCCCCACCCTTCTGCTGAGGATGCCGCAACTTTTCGTTGCTCTCCCAGTCTTTTCGACTGAACCGATATGCTTTTCTAGCATTACCCTTGCCGGCGAGAGCAGCTTTAACGCTGTCTCGTCTTTTTTTGTCGCTAAGAAATATAAGTGCCTATTGATTTCCTGCCAAAACCCCACTTTGAATAGCAGGCATGTTTCGGCAAGTGGGTAATTAAGCCTTGCCCACAACAATAACTGTTTTAATTCTTTCTTTGGGATCTCTTCTGTGTATGCTTGAGCCACGCCTTGTAAGGCGGACAAAATTTCCCGTTGTTCCTGGGAGAGTGTGCCCCCCATATTCTTATTTTTTGACCTTCTCACCGAATCTGTCGTCAGAGCTGTCCGAAGGCTCCCGGTCTCTGTCCAGAAGGTCACAGGAGAAGGATCCAGAGGCGCCTTCCGGTTCCTATCCGGGCTGCTCTGCTACGAACTTTCTTCGTCAGAAGCTGAGAGATGTAATTCTCAGTGAGTGCTGTTTTTTTGCAGACTCTTCCGGCCTTTTTTTTTTCTCTTTTTTCTTTTTCTTCAGGCTTCTCTCCTCCAGAGCTATCAGTGCTCTCCTGGGAACTCGTCCTAGATCGAGGCTGCCCTCTTGACTCTTCAGCTCTTCAGCTCTTCAGGGCTCATCCCCCCCCGAAAGGGTTGGTGGGGAGTAGCCCACGCAGCGAACGCCACTTGTCGGTTTCTTTTTCTCTCGGCTGATTTATGACCGGTGATAGCTCAGGGACGCCACTTGTCTGTTTCTCGGCTGTTTAGGTGGCCTGGAAAGGCCCAGGGTGGCCTTGGACGGGCCGGCGCTTCAAAGGACGAGGAGAGACTTCAGATCTTTTCTCGGTCTCGGTGTTTATTAATTGTTTATCTAAAAGATTTTCTTTCAGCCCAACAGAGGTCTGCACAGCAAGCCAGCCATGAGCACACTGAGAGCCCCCGGGGCGGTCACTTATCTTTATACCCGAAGTTACGTATACAATATTTATAATTTTTCGCCAATACCTTCTACCCTTATTAACCAGTGCACTTCTAGTAATAACCAATCCCAAAGTGCCACCATCACCACAGAAGATGGAGGCCAAGAAGAAGAAGAAGAAGGAAAGGACACGCCCCAATTCCTCCATCTTACTTCTTTAGACCCCCCTGTACAGAAATCCTAAACCCTGTGTTTTACACTCAAATTAACTTATCCCTTCACCATTCACCCAGTGAAATCCCCCCATCCTCATACAGGTGTCGACTCCTGTGTAGGATCAAAATCCTGCCACCAGACACTTCGGGCAACATTCCAGGACTCCCGAGCCCCCCAAGGGTGGTTTCGGCCACTCTGCACCTCCATCCTGAGGTGCTGAGATCGCACAGGGGTTCCTTTCCCCAGCAGACTACTTCTAGAACGAGCTTGTACACTGAAGCTGACTCTTTTGCTCTCTTTTTGTTTCTTTCCTGTTTCCTTGGCTTCTTTGCCACTATCTAGACAATTTTGGAACTTTTTCCCAACTGAAATGGTTTCAATAGTCTGATTGTGATCATACATTTTTACAAGGAATTTTTAAAATCTTTCCTCGAGTTCAGAAAGTCAAGCACTTAGGTCTTTTTCTTCCCTTATCAATATTGCAATGAAATTGATAAATAAAGACCAACTCTTTATTTTTGTTTTTAACCCAAGTAGATAATTCCCATCCATTAATCCATTTTGTGGACCAATAGCTGCCATTCTGATGGAAGTTGTCACTTCTTAACAATAGGCATTCGGTGACTATGTTGACAGCACTTTGGGTGAAGATCCTAACTGGTCTTAGATACACGTAGGGAGAAATTTGCTCAGCCAGTGTCAGTCTTAAGCATGCGTATCAGAAGATCTTTCTAGAGCTGGGAATTTTCCCATGAAAGGGATTCAGTTAGGGAAGAGACACTTGTGCCAGAGTTTTACATTCTTCTTGAACACTGCTTAAGGAACTTAGATGCCATGTCCATTTGGATCTCTGTCTGAACAGAACTTTGTCATGGCAGTGCTTGAAATGCATCTTGAAGAGAATTCACTAGCACAGAATGAATGAGAGTGGAAGGGGTTGGTGGGGCTAACCAGGCCCAACCCCCCTGCCTAAACCAGGATACCTAGAGCCTCTTGCCCAGGATTCTATCTGGGTGTACTTTTAATGTCTTCAAAGATCCAGGCTCCACAATCTTTCTGGGCAGTCTGTGCCGTGGTTCAGTCACCCTCACAGTAAAGAATCATTTACTGATGTTCAAAGGCAATCTCCTGTATTTCAGTGTGTGCCCACTGCCTCTTGTCTTTTCCCTCAGCATCACTGAAAAGACACTGATTCCCTCCCCTTTGCACTATTGCTTCCATATGTATGTGTGCTGCCATGTAGAGATATGTCAAAAACCTCCCTGAAGCCCAGACAGATAATATTCCCTTCATCTACCAGTCAAGTTGATTCATCAGAGGAGTTTAAAGTGATGTTACGCATGAAATTCCCCTGAAAAATCGTGCGAACTACATTATTTGGTCGTCTTTCATGTGCCTGGCAAGGTTTTCCAGGAAGAGCTGCTTCATCAACTTCCTGGGGATAAAAAAGAGGCTGGCTGGTTTGTACTATTGTGCGTCCCCCTAATTGCCTTTTTTTAAGATGGGTGTCATTTGCTTACATCCAGTCCCTAGCCTCTCTTGTCGTCTACATCTTAGAAAAAGCTTTTCCACTATGTCTGGCTAGGAAAAACTGTGCCAGCACAGAAAACAACTCCCATCGTGTTCTAGAAGTTGCACGGTGGTCCGCCAAGTGTTTGGAAGGAAGAAAAGAAATGTTATCTAAAACAGCTTCCAATCGAATGTTCATGTGATTGGAAAAGTCAGGAGAGTGCAAAGGTACTGTTTTCTATCAGTTGGCAAGCTGCGCACACAATTCCAGTGTTGTACAGCTTCCTTCTTCACCTTCCCGAAGCTGCCGCTCTCTCCGGCTCCCGGAGGCGAAGAAGCGGCTACTTCGCGCAAAGACGATTGTGCCGGTCAAAGTGCTCTCCTTAGCGCGGCTTCTGCCGAAAGACGCCCAGGAGCGGCGCTTAGCTCCGGAGAGCATCGTACCTTCGTCTTTAGTGTCTCTTCTCCTCTACATCTAAGCAGAAAGCTTTTCCAAAATGTCTTGCTAGGACAAACTGTGCTAGAACAGAAAACATCTCCCATCTTGTTGTGGACGTTGCACGGAGGTCTGGCAATTGTTTGGCAGGAAGAAAAGAAAAGTTGTCCAAAAGAGCTTCCGCAGGACGGTTCCCAGACCCAAGGTGGCACCAGTACCAAGACGGGCTGGTTTGGTAGGACAAAGTGGCTCCTGCAATCTGCTATCCAGAAGCGGGGCAGCTGAGTTTTGTTTTCCAGTGAAATGGGCCGTGGTTTATGTTTGGTGCCGGTGGCTCAGAGTGGCCTGCTGGCTCATGAAAATCCACGATAGGCAGGATGCTTCCAAGACCCAAGATTGTAACAGTACCAAGACATGCTGTTTTGATAGTACCATGTGGTTCCTGCAATCTTCCATCCAGAGGCGGGACAGCTGAGTTTTGTTTGCAAGGGAAATGGGCCGTGGATTGTGTTTGAGGGCCTGTGGCTGTGGGTAGCCGGCTGGCTCCTTAAAATCAATAATACGCAGGATGTTTTCCAGACCCATGTTGGCACCAGTGCCAAGTCAAGCCTGTCTGATAGTACCAAGTGGCTCCTGCAATCTGCAATCCAGAAACAGGGCAGGTGAGTTTTGTTTGCCAGAGAAAAGGGCCGTTTTATGTGTTGGAGGCCGAGTGGCCAGGAGTGGCCGGTTGGTTCCTGAAAATCCACGATACGCTGGATGATTCCCAGACCCAAGGTGACACAACTGCCAAGTCCGTCTGTTTTGATAATACGAAGTGGCTCCTGCAATCTGCCATCAAGAAGCAGGGCAGGTGAGATTTTTTTGCAGGGAAAAGGGCCGAGGTTTCTGTCTGGGGGCCTATGGCTTAGAGGGGCCGGCTGCCTCCTGAAAATCTACGATATGCAGGATGTTTGCCAGACCCAAGTTGGCACCAGTGCCAAGTCGGGCTGGTTTAAAGGTGCCAAGTGGGTCCTGCAATCTGCCATCCAGAAGCAGATTCTGGATGGCAGATTGCAGGAGGCACTGGGTACTATCAAACCAGCCTGAATAGGCACTGGTGCAACCTCGGGACTGGGAACCATCCTGCGTATCGTAAATTTTCATGAGCCAGCTGGCCACACCCAGCCACAGGCCCTCAAACACTGACCACGGCCCTTTTCCCTTGCAATCAAAACTTAGCCTCCCCGCTTCTGAATGGCAGATTGCAGGAGCCACTTGGTACTATCAAACCAGCTCGACTAGGCACTGGTGCAAACTTTGGTCTGGGAACCATCCTGCCTATCGTAGATTTTAAGGAAACAGCCGACCACTACCGGCCATAGGCCCCCAAAAAAAATCCATGGCGTTTTCTCTGGCAAAAAAAACTCACCTGCCTCGCTTCTGGATTGCAGATTTCAGGAGACACTTGGTACTGTCAAACTAGCCCGACTTGGCACTGGTGCCACCTTGGGTCGGGAAACCATCCTGTGTATCGTGGATTTTCAGTAGCCAGCCGGCCACTCCCAGCCACAGGCCCCCAAACACAAACCTCGGCCCTTCTCCCTGGCAAAATAAACTCACGTGCCCTGTTTCTGCATGGCAGATTGCAGGAGCCAATTGGTACGGTATAATCAGCCCGACTTGGCATTGGTGCCAACAGGGGTCTGGGAACCATCCTATGTATTTTTGATTTTCAGTGTCCAGCCGGCCACTCCCAGCCAAAGGCCCCCAAACAAAAACCACGGCCCATTTCCCTGGCAAACAAAACTCAGCTGCCCCAATTCTGGATGGCAGATTGCAGGAGCCACTTGGTACTATCAAACCAGCACGACTTGGCACTGGTGCCACCTTGGGTCTGGAACCATCCTGCGTATCGTGGATTTTAAGGCGCCAGCCAGCAACTCCCTGCCACCGACCCCCAAACAAAAACAAAGGCCCTTTTCCCTGGCAAAAAAAATTCAGCTTCCCCGCTTCTGGATGGAAGATTGCAGGAGCCACTTGGTACTATCAAACCAGTCCGACAATGCACGGGTGCCACCTTGGGTCTGGAAACCATCCTGCCTATCGTAGATTTTCAGGAACCAGCCGGCCACTACTGGCCCTAGGCCCCCAGATAAAAACCTAGTCCCGTTTGCCTGGCAAATAAAACTCAGCTGCCCCACTTGTGGATGGCAGATTGCAGGAGCCACTTGGTACTGTAACACCAGCCCTACTTGTCACTGGTGCCACCTTGGGTCTGGGAACCATTCTGCCTATTGTAGATTTTCTGGAACCAGCCAGACACTGCAGACCATAGGCCCCCAGAAAAAAACCTCGGCTATTTTCCCTAGCAAAACAAACTCACCTGCCCCGCTTCTGGATGGAAGGTTGCAGGAGCCACTTGTTACAATCAAACCAGGCCAACTTGGCACTGCTCCCAACTTAGGTCTTGCAAACATCCTGCGAATCGTGGATTTTAAGGTGCCACTCAGCAACTCCCTGCCACAGAACCACAAACAAATACAAAGGCTGTTTTCTCTGGCAAACAAAATCCAGCTGCCCCGCTTCTCCATGGCAGATTGCAGGAGGCACTTGGTAATATCAAACCAGCCCGGTTTGGCAGTGATGCCAACTTGTGTCTGGACACCATCCTGAGCATCTTGGATTTTCAGGAGCCAGGCTGCCAGTCCCGGCCACAGCCCCAAAACAAAAAACAACGGCCCTTTTCTCTGGCAAACAAAACTCAGCTGTCCCGCTTCTGGATGGCAGATTGCAGGAGGGAGTTGGTAATATCAAACCAGCCAGACTTGGCAGTGGTGCCACCTTGGGTCTGGGAAAACTCCCACGTATCATTGATTTTCAGGAGCCAGCTAGCCACCCCCATCCATAGCCACCCAAACACAAACCACGGCCCGTTTCCCTGGCAACCAAAACTCAGCTGCCCCGCTTCTGGAAGGCAGATTGCAGTGTTTTGCGGAGAAAAGAAGAAACCTCACAACTTTATAAAAGTTGTAAAGTTCGGTATGCTTTATTACAACACGTGCCGGACGCAAGCTTCTTCAATAGGCAAGCGTACTTCTGAAGACCTCGGGTCTTCTTTTATCCCCCTCCCAAATGCATATGCATACAGTTTCACAATAAGTTCATACATATTCATTCTGCGTGACATTTAGCACTAGTTCTTCTTTATTAGAGGAATTCTTAGGTCTGGGGCAGATCGACCTTGCGGTAATTTCTGTTTTCTTTTCTCTGTCTCTTTGTTGTCTCTGGAATGCGGCCTTTCCTTCAGCTTTTGGCCCTACAGACCTCTCACCTCTTCCCGGCACTTCACTTAATTCAGAATGGATCTCCACTTCGTCTCATTCCCCCCTTTCCTAGGAAATAAGTAAATTCTTTTACTTAAGGAAAACTCTCGCGACGATAGGTGTCTTTTAATGCTTCACTATGCACGTTTGACAAAGATGTTAGTACAGCTATTCGTTGTAGTATCTTACAGTTCTAAATTAATAATGTAATAGATAGTCTTAAACTTAACTAATATTAGTAAAACTACAATGGGGTGACACAACTTATTAAAGATTCTATTTGCAGTTGGTGACTACTTAAAGATCACATTTCACTAGTGATGATCTATATTTTGTTTTATTCTTTGTAGAACTCTGGTTATCTCTTTTGTATCGTGTTGGACAGTAATTAAGGTTTTCTTTCTACTTTTTTGGATTTCTTTTAAGATTTCTAATAAGTTTTGGTGCTCAATTAATTGTTTCACTAATGTAAGGTTCATCTCAATAGGGGTAGGTGGTAGTCTGTGATACATTGTGTAATTAGCTTTAATTAGCTGGTGGGATGTCACTGGGGCTAAGTACGAAAAATTACACTCGATAATCTTAACAAAATTACAGAAGTTAGAATGATTTTTACTAGACAGAATAACATCATTGCTATCAATATTTACTGCAGCACAGGCAGTCTTTAGACACACACACCTTTTTCTAGTATATACGAGCACAGTTCTCTGGTCAGTGACTGGATGAATTTCAAAGTGACAAATACTCTGTTCAGTGTCTAAACACACATCTTGAGCATTAATAGTATTGCTTTCGCAAATGAATCTCATCTGTTCTCTAGTAATGCAGGATTCTATGTTTACTGTCTGCTACTTTCTATTCATCTTTCGTGCCCATACTCTATGTTCTGAGGGATAGAGTATGGTTTTTTCATGGTTTAATCTTAGGGCGATGATGGGATGGATAACATAAACAGTGGCATTACGTATGGTAAGCACAAAGGCAGTTGCCACATTAGAAACAGGATCATAGGTGCAATTCACTATAGTCTACTAGGACTGAAATTTCTTTTCAAAATCAATTGCATTGTCTCACACAACTTTCCGAATTTCAGCTGGAAAATTATTTTCACCCCCTTCCTGTATGATCAGAGCTGCTGTTGCTTGCATTATAACTGTGCTTGTATACAACTGAAAGTTAAGGACACATTATCTTGAACTGTACTAAGTGCTTCTACTATCAGTTTGTGGTCTTGGTCTTCGGCCGTTTCTTATTTTGACAGAACTTTCGAAATCTGCTACTGGCTAGTTCTTAATGCTAATAGAGATGACTGCAAGGGTTGCTTCAATTTTGTTAGGCTACTTGCTGCAGTGGCTAGTCTATTCATCAGTATTTTTGAATCAATTCTATTTAAAACTCTTAATCTTGTCTTTAATATGCTAGTTAGATCTCTTCTTGTTCTGTTTCTGAGGTATGCTTGGTTTTGTAACTATGCTGTCTAGCTCTCAAATGAAGTTTTTAGGACGGAGGAGCAGGCTGGGTGGATTTTTGAGATGTTAATTTGCATTATCAATTCTACACGTTTGAGAGACTATTCTGGATTGAATAATAGTTGCTGCTTACTCACATTCTTTACTACATAGGGGCTTACTCTATACACTTCAGGTTCAAGTTTGGGTTGAGTCTGAACTATTTGAGTCTTGGTGTGGGCTGTATAGGGTTCTGCTGTGGTAAAAGGTGTAGTATCTATTTTGAATTTAAATGAAAGCTCGATATCTTCTTGTGCTTAAAGGCAAGTTATTTCTACAGGCTGTATTAAGGTGAAATTACACTAGCAGTCTGATTCATTTAGGCTATCACAGATTTTCTGGCGTTCATGTACACTAGGAGAGGTTGAGACACTAATCTCATTTGGTCTCTCGTAAGCTGTCTCATTTATCATCTGGCATCTTACTTTAATTTCTTCTCTTCTGATCTTTTGAAGTGTCTACAGCTTCTGTTCTTGCCATTCTTGCTCTCTATATACTTGATCTCTATGAATTACTACAGTGGATAGGTTTAAATCTTTTATTTCAGAAGGTTTTCTCATGGATCTAGTATACTGATTAAACGCTTGGGACTAAGGCTATTCAGCATTGCTCTGAATAAAAGTACTTTCAAGTTCTAAAACTTTAGTTATGATTACATACAAAACAATTCTACAAACTAAAATATGAGCTACTCTCGACCGCAATATACTCATTTTGCTTGAGTAAGTTTTAGTCTCAGTTCATCGTCTCTTGGCGTCACTCTTCAAGAGGTTTCTGGGCCTTCTTCACTCGAGAGTGATGAATCTAGGCGTTCTGCTCTTTGATTTTGATTGCAGTGAAGGTGGTGAGAAGCACTTGGAATGGTCTTTCTCACTGTGGTTCTAAGGTCTTTTTTGTAAGAGACTTAACATATACATAATCTCTAGGTTGTATATTATGTACTGGCCTATCTAATTCTTTGCTCTGAGTTCTAGCTACATGTTTCTCAATTTCTTTGAGCTGTTTGTTTAAAGCCACTATGTAGGTGGCTAGTGTTACTTCTCTAATATGGGTGGACACTTTCTTTTGTATTCTATATGGTCTTCTATAGAGTATTTCAAAAGGGCTTAACTTTTCTTTAGCTCGACGTTTCGTTCGAATTCGCAACAGTGCTATTGGAAGAGCTTGGGGCTAAGGTAGATTAGCTTCTTGCTTCAGTCTTATGATTTGCTGTTTAATCAAATGATTCATCTTCTCTACTTGGCTGCTTGATTGGGGGCGGTATGGAGTGTGGAGTTCTCAGTCTATGCTTAGGTGGCTACTAATCTGTTGTACTATTTTGGAAATGAAATGTGATTTTCTATCTGAGGATATTGTGGCTGGAACTCTGAAGCGTGGTATTATTTCTTGTAATAATACTCTGGTCACTTCTCGAGCTTTGACAGTTCTGGTGGGGAACGCTTCTGGCTACTTTGAAAATGTATCTGTCAATACTAGCAAATACCTAAACCCCCCTTTCCTTGGGAGTTCTGAAAAGTCAATTTGCTACTGCTGTCCAGGCCTATGGCCTCTCTCAATCTGACCGAGTTTCGGTCTGGGGGTGTTTTTGGGGTTAGTCTGGAGGCAAAGATCACACTGTCGGGTCACTTGAGTAATAGTGGCATATAAATTCTTAGCAACAATTCTTTCAATCAGATAGGTGTATAGGGCATCTATTCTCTAGTGCGTTTTCTGGTGTTCTTCTCTTACTAGTGACTACAATAGATGGGAAGGGATTACTAGCTTCTTTTCAATGGTAGCCTACTCTTCTTGGTTATATGTCTCTTTTTGATCTTCAATTAATTTATCTCTCTTGTTGTATTCTGGCTTACTTTCAAGGGAGATTTGTCTATCTGGAATAAGGGCTCCTTCAGTAGCTACTTCACCTTTTGCTGCTTTTTTTGCCTCTCTATCTGCTAGCTCATTTCTTTCTTCTAATTCTGAGCTCACTTTTTGGTGTGCTTTAATATGCATAATTGCTACTTTTTCAGGCAGCTGAACTGCTTCTAGCGGCTGGATTATTTCTTGTGCATGTTTGATGTTCTTTCTCTGTGAGGTAAGCAGTCTTCTCTCTTTCTAGATGGCCCTATGTGCATGTACAACTCTGAATGCGTACCTCGAGTCTGTGTAGATGTTTATCTTCTTTTTTGTCTTTTCTAAGGCACCGGTCAGGGCAATTATCTCAGCTTTCTGCGCGGAGGTACTTGTTGGTAAGGGTCTAGACTCTATTACTTCTCTGTAGGTGGTCACTGCATACTCAGCATGTCGCTTCTCATTGGTAACATAGCTGCTCCCGTCAGTGAACTAGGTTTCTGCATCTTCTAGAGGGGTGTCTTTTAAGTCTGGGCGGCTGAAGTAGGTCGCTTCGATGGTCTCTAGGCAATCATGGTGTACTGCTTCTCTTTGGTTTCTACTGAGAAAGGAAGCTGGGTTGACAATATTAGTCACCACGATCTCTACATCATCTTGCTCTACTATGATGGCTTGGTATTTCAGAAATCTCTGTGGCGAAAGCTAGTGGCTACTCTTTACTTTTAGTACTGCAGATATAGTGTGGGACACTAGCACAGTCAATTTTTGTCTCAGGGTAAACTTGCGTGCTTCTTGAATGTTTAGCACAACTGCTGCTACAGCTCTGAGGCAACTTGGCCATCCTTTGGCTGTTGCATCTAGTTGTTTAGAGAGGTAGGCAACTGCCTTTCGGTATGGACTTAAGTCTTGAGCCAGTATTCTCAGGGCAATTCTCTGTTTCTCATGGGAAAATAGGAAGAATGGTTTACTCACATCTGGAAGTCTTAAAGCTGGAGCTGACATGAGAGCATTCTTCAGCTGGTGAAAGGCTCGTGTTGCTTCTTTTGTCTACTGGAGATCTCTGCTTCTATCGGCAATCAGAGCATAGAGGGGTCTGACAAGCAGTTTATAATTATAGACCCACATCCGGCACCATCCTGCCATGCTTAAGAAGGTTCGGAGCTCTTTTACGGTCTGGGGTTTTGGGATCTGGCATATGGCTTCTTTGCGAGCTTGCTCTAAAGTCTGTTGCTCAGCACTCACTTCGTACCTCAGGTAGATAACTTTCTGTTTTACTATTTGCGTCTTTTTTTTCGATACTCTGTATTTTTGGAGTTTTAGGAAATTTAAAAGGCTTACCGTCTAGGCCACACATGCTTCTTTCGTCTGAGTGGCCACTAGAAGGTCGTCTACATACTGCAAAAGCTTTCCTTCTTCTTGTGGAGCTTCTCAGGACTCCAGATCTTTTGCAAGTTGCTCTCTGAACAAAGTAGGGGAATTTTTCTAGCTTTGGGGTAGTCTGGTCTATGTGAGCTGGGTTTTGCGCCCACTCTTAGGGCTTTCCTATTCAAATGCAAAAATTTTTTGGCTGGCTTCATGGATGGGGAGGCAAAAGAAGGCATCTTTTAGATCTAAAACAGTAAACTAGGTTAGCTCAGGTGTTAGGCAAGTTAATAAAGTGTATGGATTGGCTACTACTGGATACAGATCTTCTGTTATTTTATTGAGAGCTCTCAAATCTTGTACTATCTGGTATGACCCATAAGGTTTCTGAACAGGTAAGATGGGGGTATTGAAATCAGATTGGCATTCTTTCAGTAATCTTAACTGCAGAAAATTTTCAATTATTGGGCTGATTCCTTCTTTATCTTCTTTCTTTAGGGGGTACTGCTTGATTTTCACTGGTTGCGCCTCCTCTTTGAGTTTGATTATTATGGGAGATGCATTTTTCACCCTCCTTGGCACATCAGAGGCTCACACTTCAGGAAATACTTGACTCAGTATTTCTTCATCAATTTCTTCTTTAATGCCAATAGCTGTCAGAGTTAAACTTAATAACTCTATGTATTTTTGATCATTTACTTCCAGAGTAATTTCTCTCTTTTTGAATGTAATGGTTGCTTGTAACTGTTCTAATAAATCTCTCTCTAAGAGTGCTCTTGGTGAGTTAGGCATGTACAAGAATTTATGAATACTCTATTGTTTTCCTAATTTATACTTCAAAGGTTTACAAAAATATGCTCTTTCAGACTGGATAGTTGCCTCCTGCACTACAACATAATCATTTTCTACAGGTACTAAAGCTTTATTTAGAACTGAATATGTAGCTCCCATGTCAACTAAAAATTCTACTCTTCTCCCTTCTTCTTCCAGCTTCATTGTTATAACTAGTGGATCCGCTGGGGTAGAATCTCTCGGTCTTCTTCAGTTGTCTTGTACGCGTGCAGCCATCTGCTGGTTACTCCTTTTTCGTTCTGGGCATTGGTCTTTCTAGTGACCAATTCTTTTGCAGATTGCACACTGGTTCTTGTCTAGCCGAGGTGGTCCCTGTCTCGGCGGTCTCTGGTTGTATTTCTTTTGCCTTTCTTCCTGTACCACTGCCACTAACCTTTTCATTCTCTGTTTATATCTTTCTTCTCGGTTACTAAATACTCTCTAGGCTTCTTCTAACAAGGCTTCGAGATTCTTCTTATCTGGTCTCCGAATTTTCTGAAGTTTACGTCTGATATCTCTAGCAGACTGCTCTAAAAATGAATTAACTAGTTGATTTATCCCTATCTCAGACTCCGGATCTAATGATGTATGACGACGCATAGCATCTCTCAAACGCTCTAGGAATTCAGATGGAGTCTCAGAAGGCCCCTGCTTAAGGGAATATAAGGCAGACTAGTTTATGGTTTTTGGAATAGCTCTTTCTACTCTTGTTGCTATCTACTCTTGATACTCTGTTAATTTCTTTACTTCTGCCGACACATTAGGATCTCATTCTGGATCTTGGAGGGGGAAATGTTCTTTTACATCCAGCTGTGTGGCCTTACAGTAATTTTCTGCTAAATTCTCTGCTGTCTTTAAGATCAGCTGTTTCTCAGTCTCAGTGAAAGCATCTAGTAGCAGCTGGATGTCAGCCCAGTCTGGATTGTGTTGTTTGATAACATATTGTAAGCGTTTGGCAGTGAGTATTGGGTCAACAAGATAATTCCTTGCAATCTTTTCTCATGCTTCTAAATCAAGGGTGGTAAATGGCACTTTGATCATCAATTTGGTCTCTTCTGGTCCCACTGCCTGTCGCAGAGGGGCTTGTAGCACTACTTGCCTCTTAGTTCTAGATGCAATTGGACTCTCACGCGTAGGGTGGGTTCTAGTAGATGTGCTCTCTCTACTTGAGTCTTCCTCCTTTTTGGGGAAGTTCCCTTCCTCTTCATCTTCGGTTTCAGCTTCAACTTCTTCTGCCTCCCCCCCCTGGGGAGGAGCTGGAGGACCTTTCACTTACTCAAATGAGTCTCGTTCTTGCTCCTCAGAACGATAGACCTTATCCGATCTCATACACCGTTGTCTTATACTGCATGCTGAAAAACAGCGTTTGATTTGCTCTCTCTTTGCCTTGTTATCTTTTTCGAGGGCCAAGACCAGTGGGTCTGAGGGTGATTTAATCTCACAGTCCTTTTGCCACTCTTGGTGATTCCTTAAAACAAAAACATATCAGCATATGAAACCTCATCTCATTTACTTTCCCGTCTTAAAAACAACATTAACTGCAGTAAAGTATTATAGTCTAGGGTTCTAGTGGGTGGCCACTTTGCTCTGTCTCTTAACTTGTACAAGGGCCACTAGTGTGTGCAATACTGGATTAAATCTTTTTTATTCCCAGAGCCCCCCCGGCTAGTGATTTCTTTCTAGTGGGCCAAGATGCACTCTAAGGGGCTAGCTCGTGGAACTTCCTTGCTCTGGTTGGTTCTCATTATTTCTTTCTTGCCCTCTCTCGCTTCTACTCAAATCTCTTTTCACAGGACTTCACAGTAGCTTCCCAGTCCTCCTCCCACACACTCTAAGTGGCAGGTACTAGATGCGATTTTCTACACAAAAACTTTAAGATCTTAGACTCTGAATCAGTTCGATGAGAAACTTCTAACTTACACTTGGGGCAAGTGCCCCGTCGCCTGCTGGAACAGCAATACTAGCGTTTCCCACAAACTATGCACTCTAATAATACCTACGCAGCGTGCTAGCTCCTTGATGCACCAAAGGCTACTGGAAATTTCCCGCAAAGGCAAGCTATTCCATTTATTACAGGGAGCTCTAAATCTTCTACGGCAAGCTGTTCTTAGTCTAGACTTACGAGAGTGCCAGCTGAAGTCTGGTAGAGCCCTTCTAAATGAACTCGTTCCTCTCCCCTATCTATCTAATAATTCACTGGATTCACAAACTCCCAGGGGTCGAGTCTAAACTACTGAGGCAGAGGAACCCCTCGGGTTCGTCTAGCCACGGTGAGAGTGTACACAACTTACACCACAATTTACCACCTTTATTCAACAACCGTTCTCACCCACTTTTCTACAGTTTACTCTATTTTCCTCTGTTTTCTCTGTCGGGCGCTCCCCGCCCCCACAGCCTGCTCCGGCTGATGTTTACTCAGCCTCTCCAGCGGCGGGTAGGGCTTCCCCCCCCTGCGCAGCCTGCTTCGGCCGGCACTTACTCTGCCTCTCCGGCGGCGGGTAGGACTCCCCCCCCGCACAGTAGAGCACTATGGATCTGCTCTCTTTTATACAACATACACTTTATACACTTGCACGATTACAAACACAGCGCGCTGATCACACAATGCAACATACAGCCACACAGTGTCTGGACACTACTCACACACACAGGCAAAGAAAACATACGCGGGTCCAGCTCTGCCCTATCAGAACAATGGACCCCAATACACGCATACACGGGTTCACCCAGCCCACCCCCAGAGCTGCTAGTGGTTCCGCTCTATCAGAATCAATGAATCCCGTCTCTAATACGGTTTTCAGCTGCTCTATCAGCTGAACTCAGCTGCTCTATCAGCTGATGCCAGACGTCTCTGGGTCTCTGGGTGATTTACTCTTTTGCTCTTCTTTCTCCCCCCCGGGGGCCCCTCAGTACATACCGTATCTTCCTCCGCAGGCCAGCAGGTCCTTGTCTGTCTCAGCAGGAGGCAAGCCGAGACGAGCGGAGCCCCACCAGGAAAATCCTGGGGCGCGCCTAAGAGTCCGTCGGTCCCCTCCCTGCCCCTGCGGGGACAGAGATGGAGACGAAAAGTATCTCCTTCTCCTGGCTGGCTCGCCAAGAATGTTTTGCGGAGAAAAGAAAAAACCTCACAACTTCGTAAAAGTTGTAAAGTTCGGTATGCTTTATTACAACACGTGCCGGACGCAAGCTTCTTCAATAGGCAAGCGTACTTCTGAAGACCTCGGGTCTTCTTTTATCCCCCTCCCAAATGCATATGCATACAGTTTCACAATAAGTTCATACATATTCATTCTGCGTGACAGTTAGCACTAGTTCTTCTTTATTAGAGGAATTCTTAGGTCTGGGGCAGATCGACCTTGCGGTAATTTCTGTTTTCATTTCTCTATCTCTTTGCTGTCTCTGGAATGCGGCCTTTCCTTCAGCTTTTGGCCCTACAGACCTCTCACCTCTTCCCGGCACTTCACTTAATTCAGAATGGATCTCCACTTCGTCTCAGCAGGAGCCACTTGGTACTATCAAACCAGCCCGACTTGACACTGTTACCACTTTGAGTCTGGGAATCATCCTGCCTATCGTGGATTTTCAGGGGCCAGCCGGCCACTCTCAGCCACAGGCCCCCAAATACAAATCAGGGCCCTTTTCCCTGGTAAACAAAACTCAGCTGCCCTGCTTCTGCATGGAACATTGCAGGACCCACTTGGCACCTTTAAACCAGCCTGACTTGGCACTGGCACCACCTTTGGTCTGGAAACGATCGTGCCTATTGTAGATTTTCAGGACCCAGCTAGCCACTCCCTGTTATAGGCCCCCAGAAAAAAACCTCGGCCCGTTTCCCTGAAAAGAAAACTCACCTGCCCCGCTTCTTGATGGCAGATGGCAGGAGCCACTTGGTACTATCAAACCAGCCCGACTAGGCACTGGTGCCACCTTGGATATGGGAACCATACTGCGTATCGTGGATTTTCAGGAGCCAGCCAGCCACTCTGAACCACCCACCCTGAAAAAAAACCTCGGCCCGTTTATCTAGCAAACAAAATTCAGCTACCCCGCTTCCGCATGGCAGATTGGAGGAGTCACTTGGTACTATCAAACCAGCCCGACTTGGCAGTGTTGCCACCTTGGTTCTGGGAACCATCCTGTGTATCGTGGATTGTCAGGAGCCAGCCGGCCACTAGCAGCCCCAGGCCGTGCAACACAATCCACCGCCTTTTTCCCTGGCAAACAAAACTCGGATTCCCCACTTGTGGATGGCAGATTGCACGAGACTCTTTGTACTATCAAACCAGACTGACTTGGCAGTGTTGGCACCTTGAGTCTTGGAATCATTGTGCGTTTCGTGGATGTTCATGAGCTCGCCTGTCACTCCCTGCCACAGGAATTTTTTCAATGGCATTTCATTTGATCCTCTCCGCTTTCCAGAGTGTTTGTAAGGCATAATTTTCAGGGTCGCAGAGGCATATGGCCATCCTGCATTTTGATGGCTTAGACTTTGGGAAAAATATTTTTTTTTTCTTTTTCTTTTAAGTCTCCATGCCATGTCCCTCATATCTTTCTCCTTATGGTGTGTACTCCTCGTTGACTTTTCCCCCTGCTTTTGCAACATCAGTGAGCTTAGTTTTGGCATGTGTAGGTCCTTTGCAATGCAGCTCATTTCCCCACAGGCCTTTTTTTGAAGGCACAAAATTTCCCGATTTTCTGTTTTTTTCAATTGCATTTCATTTGATCCTATATCCTTTCCAGAGTGTTTGTAAGGCTTTCTTTTCAGGGTCGCAAGATTGCCTTTCCCTTCCCGAAGTTTTCTTTTCTGGGAGGGAAAGGGAATCTTGCGATTTCAATGGGGACCAATAGAGGAATCTTTGGTGCTTCTCCCTGCCCTTGCTGTCATGCCATGCCTTTTGATGGCTTTGACTTTGGGAAGGATTTTTTCTTTTTTTCTTTTTTTCATGTATCCATGTCATGTCCCGCATATCTTCCCCTCCAAGTTGTGTCCTCCTCCTTGATGTTTTCCCCTGCTTTTGAAACATCTGTGAGCTTAGTTTTGGCATGTTTTTGTGTTTTGCACTGCACCTGATATAATCCCGGGCCATTTTCTTAGAGTCATTAAATTTCCCAAGTATTCTTTTTCCTCCTCAAATTGCAATTCCTTTGATGGAGTCTCCATTCCAGAGTGTTCATAGGTCCTTCTTTTCTGTTTTGGCCTTCAGTGGGGATCAGTGCTAGCAAGCTTTGCTGCATGTGCCTGCCCTTGCTGGCATATGGCCATCCTGCATTTTGATGGTGTTGACTTTGGGAAAAAAATTTTTTTTTTTATATTTTTTTTAATTGTCCATGCCATGTCCCTCATATCTTTCTCCCCATGGTGTGTACTCCTCGTTGAATTTTCCCCCTGCTTTTGCAACATCGGTGAGCTTAGTTTTGGCATGTGTTGGTACTTTGCAATGCAACTCATTTTATCAGTAGACATTTTTTGAAGACACAAAAATTCCCGATTTTCTGGTTTTTTCAATTGCATTTCATTTGATCCTATCTCCTTTCCAGAGTGTTTGTAAGGCTTTCTTTTCAGGGTCGCAAGATTCCCTTTCCCTTCCCGAAGGGAAATTTCATTTCCTTTCGGGAAGGGAAAGGGAATCTTGCTATTTCAATGGGGACCAATAGAGGAATCTTTGGTGCTTGTCCCTGCCCTTGATGGCATGCCATGCCTTTTAATGGCTTTGACTTTGGGAAGGATATTTTCTTTTTTTTTTTTTTTTTTTGTATCCATGCCCTTTTTGCCCGATTGATAAATGACACAAAACTTGGATAAGTTTTGTGGGTGCTTTATTAAGGGCCCGGGGAACTGGGGGACTCACGTCTCTAAAGTCCAAGCCCCCAAATTCACATATGGATGCTTCCCTCTTATGCATGCGATTCACAACAAAGTCTCCAAGAAACAGTTTCCCGTTCCCCTTGCCTAGCTTCCAAGAAACAGTCCTCCGTTCCCCTTGCCTGGTCACAGACCCCTTGTGATACATTCCTTGGTTCACAAACAAGATCATTAATCCTCTGCTTATCTTATTCTAAGAGCATTGTATGCTGCCTCCAGACTGGTTAGCATTCTTACTTTCCTGCACTAGTTTAATTATTTATTAAATCCCTAAGACTACCTGCTAGGTAACACACAAAACCCAACACACACTTTCAATCGCTACAAAACTACTTTTTAACAAACCAGTTCACACACAACTCACTATAATTAAATATTTTGCTAAATTTCATTTCTTTTCCAACATTTCCCCCCTTTTGAGCATCCTTCAGTCCTGCTGCAAGGATACTCAATCAACAGTATTGACAGTAACATCTTCATAATGAGGTGGGGAGTGTTCCTCATTCTGCCGCCCGCGGGTCATCGCCTTCAGCAACCGGAGAGATCGCCTCTTTTCCTTTTCGATCACACCTAAGAGGCATCTATATACAATCCATATAGTCACTAAAAATACTAAAAACATTAGTACATACTGTATAGCAGACCTAATCCAGCCAGACAGGTGAAGCCCCAAATAATCAAATACTGCTCCTATCCAATTATGCTGTGCTTCCTTTTCAATTTCCTTGGTTTTTGTTTCCACTTCTGCCAGTTGAGAAATATCTTTCCCAACTTCAAGTGTAACATTTGGAATGTGTACACAGCAATGATCTATTCTCCTACTCAGGTAACCACAAACTCCATGTTCCTTTAACAGTAGCAAATCCAATGCCATTCTGTTTTGTAGGGTCATTCTTGATGTAGCTTGCAATTGCAAATTTAGATCTTTAAATCCCTTCTTAGTAGCTGCTGCAAACCTTTCTGTCTGTCCTAACAAATTGTTGAGCATTTCCCTGTTTCGATATGTCGCTACCGGAGGGAATAATGACTCTAATATCCATCCAAATTGTACTCCTGAGCCAGGTTCATGCCACTGCTCCTCTAGGGATTCTTCCCTCTTTCTGAATCCTTTCCTTTGGATCAGTCTATTCTGTTTCCAGTATGGACACAATGTGGGAACCCCTAGGGTGATTTGTGTTACTGATCCATCTAGAGGTAAATGTGTGGTCCACTGTCCGTGTCCCAACACCCAGACTAGATTTCCAGGGCTATGCACAGTAGTATATCTGCAATCTATAGGTCCATCCATGGACTCTCTGCTAACCGTGTGATCATACCCCCTACACTCGCATCCCCACTTTAATGCCATTTTCACCGGTACCAATCCGATTCGGTCTTCCGGTGTATCACATGTAAAAACCTCAGTACAATTCCAATCCTCTTTCTGCGGTCTGAACTCTCGGGAAGATGTAGACGTGATAAGGGCCCTATAATGTGACTGATTCTTTACTCCTGACCATTGGATGCACCATTGTACTTCCCCAAGGTAATTATAGTGTTCCAAAACACTAGGTCCCCATAATGTCTTCCAACTATTCCAGGTGTCAAAATTCTGTGTGACATTCTGACAACTCATCTCATTTCGTTGGGATTTCGTTCTTATTCGTACTGTATTGCATGGCTCATCTATTGGGGTTGCAATTAAACACCTCCGGGTATTTTGAATCCAACCATAATGACTGGATTTCTTTTCACATTCCTCTCTAGTCATAGCCCGAGTGGTCATACACAAATCCCTCCATACATCTACTGGTTTGGGAACTGACTGGCAGGACCATGAAACATTCTTGAATGTTTCAGGCATTTTGGTTACTGGTATTATTCCCCAGGGAATTGGTTCACCTGCAGCCTGTGGTAATGGCAGGCAAGCTGTTATTTTAGTCACATTCTGCATGATCCCAAAATCTCTGATTAATCCTACCACTAAGTTTTCCTGCTCAGTATTTCGTTCTATTGTATCATTAACCTCCCGTCTACTCCTTCTACCATGTCTCTGTAAGGATAACATCATTCTGTCATGCCTCCACCATGCATTTCCTATTCTAGGATTAGTGACACTCGACCACCCACAACCTTTGCCTTCCTTCCCCCACCAACTGGCCCCGTCCTCTATTCTGTCCCAGGTCAGTTCCCTATTTTGCTTCCACCATTTGACCCAAAGGTTCCTTTGATATCTTGATCTTACTAGGAAGGAACAATTTATTCTGAGAGGTGGTCCATCCCACATGTCCACTGCCATTGATACTGGATTAACCTTTATGTTTTCAGCACAATCCCCTGTCCATGGCAAAACCCTCATACTCACTCTTTTGTAATCAAAACTATCCCGTATTTTGACTAAACATGTATATTCTCCTGTATCGTTTGTGGTTACCTTGGTAAGATTCAGTACCGTGTTTCCTTGTTGTTTATCCTGATCCCAACCACTCCTATCTTGCCTCGGCTTCTTTCAGCCCCCCGTTGCCATATTGCAATAACTTCACCGGCCTCAACTTTCTGGCTATCAAAGATAACACAAGTTAATTGAATATCCATCCCTTCCATGACTGTAACCTTTGTTTCTTCAACCTATACTAGAGTAGACCCTTGAATGGGTACTAGTCTCATGATCACTAGCAGTAATATAATTAAGAAGGCGGCTTTGTGCGGAAGATCATCCGGGTTGGAGACACTATCTGGGTTTCCCATTGGAACGGTGCCTTCTTTACCCTGGTGTAATGGATCCAAGCATCCATCCCCTGGACCTCCACCGCCGTGTAGGTCGTCATCATCACCTGGTGGGGTCCGGTCCATGATTCCCGTAGCGGATCCGTGATCCACTTCTTGACGTACACCTGGTCCCCAGGCTAGATGTCGTGGACAGAATTCTCCAGCGTGAGCGGTCTATTCCACTGTAACGTATTTCTTAAAGAATTCAAGATCTTATTAAGTGACATAACATACTCTGCAATTGCCTGGTCCCCACTCACATGTACCTCCCCTTTTAATACAGTTGCATGATATGGTTTGCCATATAATATCTCATATGGACTTATGCCTACCTTTTCCCTTGGTTTAATTCGAATCCTGAGTAGGGCCAAAGGCAAAGCTTGAGGCCAGTGCAGTTTAGCTTCCTGGCAAATCTTTTTGATTTGTCCTTTCAGAGTTTGATTCATCCTTTCCACCTGCCCACTAGACTGAGGTCTCCAGGGGGTATGCAAATTCCAGGTTATATCTAACATTCGTGCTAATTCCTGCAGTACCCCGGCTATAAAATGCGGACCCCTATCTGATGACAATCCTAATGGTACTCCAAATCTGGGTATTATTTCTTTTAACAAGGTTTTTACCACCTCCTTAGCCTGATTAGTTCTACATGGAAAAGCTTCCGGCCACCCTGACAATGTACATACGTACACTTACAAGTATCTGTATCCCTGTGCCCTAGGCAATTCAGAAAAATCAACTTGCCAGTAATCTCCCGGTTGTGGCCCGACTTGCAACTTTCCCATTTGTATTTGTCTCCTAACTACTGGATTATTTTTCAAACATACTGGGCACATTGCATTAACTCTTTTTGCCATTGTTAACATCTGATTAGAGATTTTCTCATTCTTCAAAAATTTTACCAATACTTCTGCCCCCCAATGACATTTATTATGTTCTGATTCCAAAATAAATTTCATTATGCAGGTAGGTACCACTATTTGTCCCATTGGTGTAACGTACCACCCAAGTTGATTCTTCTGTGCCCCTAGCAAGTTTATTAGTTTTCCATCTTCTATTGAATATTTGGGCTCCTGATTCAGGTATGGGGTAGCCGGATTTGTTCTTACTGGTACCAATGCCATTTGAGTCCATACTTCCCGTGCCACTCGCCGTGCTGTAACATCAGCAAATCGATTTCCTCTGTAAACGTCTCCTTCTGCAGTCTGATGTCCTCTAACATGCATTACTGCAACTGCTTTGGGACTGTGTACCGCATCCAGTATCTGTAGCACTTCTTCCCGGTGCTTGATGTTGGTTCCCTGTGAATTCAAAAGCCCCCTTTCCTTCCATAATGCCCCATGTACATGAACCACACCAAAGGCATATTTAGAATCTGTCCAGATATTAACCCTTTTGTCCTTGCTCAAATACAGGGCTCTGGTGAGTCCAATCACCTCTGCCTTCTGGGCCGAAGTTCCAGGTAACAAAGCCTTTGCCTCTATTACCTGATCCAATGTTACCACTGCATACCCGGCATAGCGAGTCCCATTCTCGACAAAACTGGATCCATCAGTGTATAGTTCCCATTCAGGTTCTTCCAATGGTTCATCCTTTAGGTCGGGTCTGCTGGCATATACTTGTTCAATTACCTCTACGCAATCGTGCACCAGTCCCCCAGCCTCCTGATCACTGTGTAAAAACTCTGCTGGATTAACATGATTAGAAGTCCTCATTTCAATATCATCCTGTTCCTTTAGGATGGCCTGGTATTGCAACATTTGACTGGATGATAGCCAGTGACCCCCCTTTTGCTCCAAAACGGCCATGACCATATGGGGAACAAACACTTTCATTTTTGCCCCCAAAGTCAATTTCCGGGCCTCTTGAATAAGAATTATTGTTGCCGCCACGACTCGTAAACACGAGGGCCACCCGGAACTTACCGAATCCAGTTGTTTAGAGAAGTATCCCACTGGCCTCTTCCAGGATCCCACCTTCTGGGTGAGGACCCCCAATGCCAGTTTTTGCCTCTCATTCACGTACAACTGGAATTCCTTGGTCACGTCAGGGAGTCCTAGGGCTGGGGCCTCCTTTAGTGCCTGCTTCAATTCCTGGAAGGCCTTCTTTTGCTGTGTCGTCCACTCCAACCGATGCTGCTTCAAGGCCTCATATAGTGGCTTGGCTAGGAGACCGAAATTCATGATCCACAGTCGACACCATCCCACCATTCCTAGAAAAGATGTCAATTCCTGATGGTTACGAGGCAAAGGAATAGCACATATTGCCTCTATTTGGTTTACTCCCAAACGTCTCTGCCCTTGTGTGATCTCACAACCGAGGTAAATAACGCTATTTTTGACCAATTGAGTTTTTTCCTTAGAAACCCAATACCCTGCTTGGCCAAGCATGTTGAGTAATTTAATTGTTAATTCCACGCACATTTCCCTTTCCTTAGTAGCCAGAAAAATGTCGTCCACGTACTGCAGGACTACATACAAGGATGGGGATATTGTTACCTGGGTTATCTTCCATTCCTCCAGCTCCTTGGCCATTTGGTTTCCAAAAATAGTAGGGGAGCATTTAAATCCCTGTGGGAGTCTCGTCCACATAAGCTGCTTCTTTCTCCCAAAATCAGGACTCTCCCACTCAAAGGCAAAATATTTCCTACTCTCTACTGCCAGTGGGATGCAGAAGAAGGCATCTTTAAGGTCAATCACTGAGAACCATTTAAACTCCTCCGATACAGATGTTAACAAGGTATAAGGATTAGCAACAACTGGATGTATGTCTTTCACTATTTCATTAATAGCCCTTAAGTCCTGTACCAAACGGTACTTACCATTAGGTTTCTTTACTGGAAAAATTGGAGTATTATACTCCGATTCACATTCCTGTAATATTCCTTGAGCCAAAAATTGTTTAATTAATGGGGCTACTCCCCTCCTTGCCTCAAGCTTCAAGGGGTATTGCTTTATCCTCACTGGTCGGGCCCCTTCCTTTAGTTCCACCTTTACTGGCTGCGCAGCTTTAGATTTTCCGGGGACCCGACTCCCATACCCAGGGTACTACAGCCTGCTCAATTTCTTCTGGAATAGGAGAGGCATCCACTTCCTTGATTACAAAAATGCCTGCTATTTGTTCCTCAGGTATTTCCAATTTCACCCTTCCCCCTTCAAATATTATTTTCACATTAAGTCGGGACAACAGGTCTCTGCCAAGAAGGGGTGTGGGGCAGTTTGGCATATACAAAAATTGGTGATCTAATTCCTTCCCCCCAAACCTAAGATTTAAAGGTTGTAAAAATGGTTGTTCCTCTAGCTTCCCTGTTGCCCCCACCACCTGTACCGTTGTGTCACTCAAAGGTCCCAACCGTCTATTGAGTACAGAATAAGTAGCTCCAGTGTCTACCATAAATTCTTGATCCTTTCCATCTATTTCTAAAACTACCCTTAAATCCTTTTCTAGTCAGCTTTGATTCTGATAGTTTCCCAAAACTAGTGCTTGAGCGACTTCTGCTGGTCCTCCCGTGAATCCTCCCACAGGGGCATTTCCCATTGGGCCTGTCCTTAATCCCATGTTTCCCATGCCCATACCTCCTCTAACCGGGCATTCATTTTTCCAGTGTCCCAATTGTCGGCAAAACGCACATTGGTTTGGATCCAATCTCCCCATGTTAGGTGCAAACCCAAATCCTCCCCGACCTCTTGGCAACCCCCTCTGTCCGTGATTAGCTCCTCCCTGACCTCGACCCCTAATGGGTCTTCCTCCTGCCCCTGTCTGTTGCATTACAGCCAGAATACTAGCTTGTTGTCTTTTTGCAGTTTCTTTTTCCCTGTTGTTGTATACCTTCCACGCTACCTCCAGCATTTTATCCAAACTTCTTGTATCCTCTCCTTCCAGCTTTTGTAACTTTTTCCTAATATCCTCTTGTGATTGCCCCCATAAACAACAATGCCAATTGAAGTTTTCCTGATTGATCCTCTACATCTAAATTAGTAAACTTCCGAGCCATGTCTTTTAATCGTTCTAAAAAGGCAGACGGAGACTCATTCTTGTCCTGCTTGACCGAATACAACTTAGACCAGTTCATAGTCTTAGGTATTCCTGTCCTAATTCCTTCCACCAACAATTCCTGATATTGTTTTACAGCCCTTATTCCTCCCGTAGAGTTTGGGTCCCACTTAGGTTCCTCACTTGGTACCAATTCATCAACTGTCTCATTTAGTTGTCTCAACCGAATTTCCTCACGAGCCTTTTCTCTAGTGGCTCCAATAACCATTTCCTTTTCCGTGGAATCCATTATAGTATCTAATAATACCTGTAAATCATTCCAGTCCGGATTCTGAGTCTTTATTACCATTTTAACCACCCTTGCCACCCTTTCAGGATCCTCCCGATAACTCCCTGCTGATTGCTTCCATATTACCAAATCCCCGGGGGAGAAAGGCACCTTTATAAGTATCCTTTCTCCCTGTGGTCCCACAGCTTCCCTTAACGGCGCAATTAACTGTGGCCCCTTCTGCCCCTTCCTTCCCTTGCGAGTCCGCCCTGCTAACGGAGTTCTTTTAACACTCTCATTCTTTTCACCATCACCACCATCACTATCACTCTCACTAGATCCCGTTTTTATAGCTATATCCGCAGAGGGAGCAGGGGGCACATTAGGAGCAACCTGAACCCTCGGAGGTGCTATACAATAAGACGAATCTTCCTCAACTGAAGGATACAAATTACGCTCCTTTCTTTCTTTACATCCCACACACTCCCTTTCATCATTCACTTCTAAAACAAAAATACCGCATTCCTTTTGCCATTCCTCTTTCCGATATAAAACGAAAAACAAATCCAAATATGGTATTTCATCCCATTTCTCATTTCTCCTTAAAAATTGCATCAAAGATTCCATTATCCCCAATTCCAGTGTACCATTCACCGGCCATCCCGCTTCCCCAATCTCATATTCAGGCCACCAATGATTACAATAATCTATCATTTTGCTTTTATCCAATTCTTGATAATACCCCTCACTTTTCCACCGTTTCAATATACAACCTAATGGTGTATTTCCAGGTATTTTATCACTGGCTTGCACTAAGGTTTTAAAAGTTTTAAAAGACATCATATTACAGCCTTTAATTCCACTATTAATCCCAATAAACCAATATACCTTAAACCAATATACCTTCTCGCCGTCCTTCCCTAAAACAAACAGGAGGCGAGTTCGGTCCTGCGTCCTTAGATGTCTTATGGCAGGAGCCTAGGCTTTTTTTACCAACCACCAAATCCAAATCCAATTATCACCTTTTTCCAATATAAAGCACCTTCGGGCTTACCTTGGCAGTTTTCCAACAGGCGCGGGGGGTCGGGCACGACCAATGACTCCCCGAGAAGTGCTCGGTGCCGGCTTGGAGTGGATCGGGACGCGAACCGCCCCAGCAGCCCTTGGAGTCGTGCCGCGGTCGCCAGAAAACTGTTACCCGATTGATAAATGACACAAAACTCGGATAAGTTTTGTGGGTGCTTTATTAAGGGCCCGGGGAACTGGGGGACTCACGTCTCTAAAGTCCAAGCCCCCAAATTCACGTATGGATGCTTCCCTCTTATACATGCGATTCACAACAAAGTCTCCAAGAAACAGTTTCCCGTTCCCCTTGCCTAGCTTCCAAGAAACAGTCCTCCGTTCCCCTTGCCTGGTCACAGACCCCTTGTGATACATTCCTTGGTTCACAAACAAGATCATTAATTCTCTGCTTATCCTATTCTAAGAGCATTGTATGCTGCCTCCAGACAGGTTAGCATTCTTACTTTCCTGCACTAGTTTAATTATATATAAAATCCCTAAGACTACCTGCTAGGTAACACACAAAACACAACACACACTTCAAACGGCTACAAAACTACTTTTTAACAAACCAGTTCACACACAACTCACTATAATTAAATATTTTGCTAAATTTCATTTCTTTTCCAACACCCTGTCCCTCATATCTTTCCCTCCGAGTTGTGTCCTCCTCCTTGATGTTTCCCGTGCTTTTGAAACATCGGTGAGCTTAGTTTTGGCATGTTTTTGTGTTTTGCACTGCACCTGATATAATCCCGGTCCATTTTCTTCTAATCGGGGAATTTCCCAAATTTTCTTTTTTTCTCCTCCAATTGACATTCCTTTGATGCTATCTCCATTCCAGCGTGTTTGTAAGTCCTTCTTTTCTCTTTTAGCCTTCAGTGGGGATCAATTTTGGCAAGCATTGCTGCATGTGCCTGCACTTGATGGCATATGGCCATCCTGCATTTTGATGGTTTTGACTTTGGGAAAAATTTTTTTTTCTTTTTTTTTTTTTAAGTGTCCATGCCATGTCCCTCATATCTTTCTCCCTATGGTGTGTACTCCTCGTTGAATTTTCCCCCTGCTTTTGCAACATCGGTGAGCTTAGCTTTGGCATGTGTTGGTCCTTTGCAATGCAGCTCATTTCCTCACAGGCCATTTTTTGAAGGCACAAGAATTCCCGATTTTCTGTTTTTATCAATTGCATTTCATTTGATCCTATATCCTTTCCAGAGTGTCTGTAAGGCTTTCTTTTCAGGGTCGCAAGATTCCCTTTTCCTTCCCGAACTTTCCTTTCGGGAAGGGAAAGGGAATCTTGCGACTTCAATGGGGACCAATAGAGGAATCTTTGGTGCTTGTGCCTGCACTTGATGGCATGCCATGCCTTTTGATGGCTTTGACTTTGGGAAGAATTTTTTTCTTTCTTTTTTTTTTTTCATGTATCCATGCCATGTCCCTCATATCTTCCCCTCCAAGTTGTGTCCTCCTCCTTGATGTTTTCCCATGCTTTTGAAACATCAGTGAGCTAAGTTTTGGCATGTTTTTGTGTTTTGCACTGCACCTGATATAATCCCGGTCCATTTTCTTCCAATCGGGGAATTTACCAAATTTTCTTTTTTTCTCCACCAATTGCAATTCCTTTGATGCTATCTCCATTCCAGCGTGTTTGTAAGTCCTTCTTTTCTCTTTTGGCTTTCAGTGGGTATCAATTTTGGCAAGCTTTTCTGCATGTGCCTCCACTTGATGGCATATGGCCTAACTGCATTTTGATGGTTTTGACTTTGGGAAAAATATTTTTTTTCTTTTTTTTTTAAGTCTCCATGTCATGTCCCTCATATCTTTCTCCCTATGGTGTGTACTCCTCGTTGACTTTTCCCCCTGCTTTTGCAACGTCGGTGAGCTTAATTTTGGCATGTGTTGGTCCTTTGAACTGCACCTGATATAATCACGGGCCATTTCCTTAGAGTCACTAAATTTCCCAAATTTTCTTATTTTCTCCTCCAATTGCAATTCCTTTGATGGTGTCTCCATTCCAGAGTGTTCGTAGGTCCGTATTTTCTCTTTTGGCTTTCAGTGGGGATCAATTCTGGCAAGCTTTGCTGCATGTGCCTGCACTTGCTGGCGTAATGGCTGCCTGCATTTTGATGGCTTTGACTTTGGCAAAGTTTTTTTCCTGTTTTGGTTGTTTTCTGAAGTGTCCATGCCATGTACCGCATATTTTGCCCCATAGGTTTTTTCTCCCTCCTTGACATTTGCCCCTGCTTTTGCAAAATCTGTGAGCTTAGTTTTTCAATGTGTTGGTCCTTTGCAATGCAGCTCATTTCCTCACAGGCCCTTTTTTGAAGGCACAAAAATTCCCGATTTTCTGGTTTTTTTCAATTGCATTTCATTTGATCCTATCTCCTTTCCAGAGTGTTTGTAAGGCTTTCTTTTCAGGGTTGCAAGATTCCATTTCCCTTCCCGAAAGGAAATGAAATTTCCTTTCAGGAAAGGAAAGGCAATCTTGCGATTTCAATGGGGACCACTAGAGACCAGTGCCAAGTCAGGCTGGTTTGATAGTACAAAGGGGCTCCTGCAATCTGCCTTCCAGAAGCGGGGCAGGTGAGTTTTGTTTGCCAGGGAAAAGGGCCGTGGTTTGTGCATGGGGGCCTATGGCCGGCAGTGGCCGGCTGGACCCTGAAAATCCAAGATACGCAAGACGGTTTCTCTGACCCAAGGAGGCACCAGCGCCAAGTCAGGCTTTTTTGATAGTACTAATTGACTTCTGCAATCTGCCATGCAGAAGCGGGGCAGCTGAGTTTTGTTTCCAAGGGAAACGGGCCGTGGATTTTGTTTCAACAACTGTGGCTAAGTGTGGCTGGCTGGCTCCTGAAAATCTTTGATACGCAGGATGGTTCCCAGAGACAAGGCAGCACCAGTACTAAGACGGGCTGGTTTTAAAGTACCAAGTTGCTCCTGCAATCTGGCATACAGAAGCAGGGCAGCTGCGTTTTGTTTGCAAGGGAGAAGGGCCGTGGTTTGTGTTTGAGGGCCTGTCGCTGGGAGTGGCCGGCTGGACCCTGAAAATCCAACATACGCAGGATGGTTCCCAGACCCAAGTTTGCAACAGTGCCAAATCAGGCTGGTTTTGTAGTACCAAGTGGCTCCTGAAATCTGCCATCCAGAAGCGGGGCAGGTGAGTTTTGTTTGCCAGGAAATGGGACCAGGTTCTTGTCTGGGGGCCTATGGCTGGTAGTGGCCGGCGGGCTCCTGAAAATCCAGAATACACAGGATAGTTCCCAGACCAAAGGTGGCACCGCTGCCAAGTCGGGCTGGTTTGATAGTACCAAGAGGCTCCTGCAATCTGCCATCCAGAAGTGGGGCAGGTGAGTTTTTTTGCAAGGCAAAAGGGCCGTGGTAGGTGTTTGAGGGCCAGTGGCTGGGAGTGGCCAGCTGGCTCCTGAAAATCTACGTTAGGTAGGATGGTTCCCCGACCCAAGGTGGCACCAGTGCCAAGTCAGGCTGTTTTGATAGTATCAAGTGGCTCTTGCAATCTGCCATCCACAAACAGGGCAGGTGAGTTTTGTTTGCCAGAGAAAAGGGCTGTGGATTGTGTTTGGGGAACTGTGGCTCGGAGTGGCCTGCTGGCTCCTGAAAATGCACTTTACGCAGGATGGTTCCAAGACCCAAGGTGGCATCAGTGCCTAGTTGGGTTGGTTTGATAGTACCTAGTGGCTCCTGTAATCTGCCATCCAGAAGAGGGTCAGCTGAGCTTTCTTTGCCAGGGAAATGGGCCGAGATTTGTGTCCGGGGGCTTATGGCCATCAGTGGCCGGCTGGCTTCTGAAAATCCAGGATACACATGATTGTTCCCAGACCAAAGGTGGCACCGCTTCCAAGTCGGGCTGGTTTGATAGTTCCAAGAGACTCCTGCAATCTGCCATCCAGAAGTGGGGCAGGTGAGTTTTCTTTGCCAGGGGAACGGGCCACGGTTTGTGTTTGGGGTCATGTGGCTGGGAGTGGCCAGCTGGCTCCTGAAAATCCAGGATACTCAGGATGGTTCCCAGACCCAAGTTGGCACCAGTGCAAAGTCAGGCTGTTTTGATAGTGCAAAGTGGCTCCTGCAATCTGCCACCCAGAAGTGGGGCAGGTGAGTTTTGTTTGCCAGTGTCCTGGTTTAGGACAAATTAGGGGAAATCTCCAAAAGGGAGCCCCCCAAACAAAAAAACCTCCAACCACCCCTCCCCCAACACCGGGTTCGGGAAGGAATTTCTTGGAGGAGCAAAGTGGAAAACAAAACCTATTTATTTACAAGTAACAAAAGAAAACTCCCCAACACAAGAAAAGGAAAGAAACAGACTGTGTGTGGTGAGGGCGTCAAGCTTCTCTTGCAAGCTCCAGGTGTCCTGGACGTCTCAGGTCAGGTCCAGAGCCGGTCCAGTATCTTCAGGGGAGGGTAAGAAAGAGGGAACAAAAGAAAAGAAAAAAAAACAGCGCAAAAAGCAGAAAGCAAGCAAGCAAAGCGGCTAGCCAAGCCAAGCAGCAAAAAGCCAAAAGCCAAAAAGGCCTGGTCAAACACTCCCCCCCCTCTCTTCCCCGCCCCGCCGCAGCAAGACGGCCGGGGGGGGGGGAAGAGAGAAAAGGCACAGCTGTCAGACACAACACACGATATTGGGATAAAGGCTGTCAACTCACGACACTCCACCCCTTATCCCATATCGTGAATATGCAATAAAAACTTTCATTTCACTTACTCACACCTTTGACACTTACGCATTCCTCTCATCTTACTTGCTCAGACCTTTGACACTTACAGTTTCCTTCTGTCTCACATTCAACAAACAATGACATTCATATATGAGTCTCATCCCACAATCAGGTCTCCCTGAGGTACACACCGTGTTGTTCCATCTTTCTGCATTATCCACCATGTATAACCTGGTCCTTGAGCAAAGACAATCCCACGGATGGGTTTGTCTATACTCGAGGCAGGGTTGATCCATACTGTCTTTCCCAACAAACCTCTGACATGGGCTACTGGGGCTTTATCCCCATCTACTATATTAACGAGCTCAGACTGAGCAGGACCCGCTCGGTTGGTGGAACCTCGAGTGTTAACTAACCAGGTAGCCTTTGCCAAATGCTGCTCCCAGTTTTTTAAAGACCCCCCACCCAATGCTTTTAAGGTGGTTTTTAACAATCCATTATACCTTTCCACTTTCCCTGCAGCTGGTGCATGATAGGGGATATGGTATATCCACTCGATGCCATGTTCCCTAGCCCAAGTATTAATAAGATTGTTTTTAAAATGAGTCCCATTATCTGACTCAATTCTCTCGGGAGTACCGTGCCTCCAAAGGACCTGCTTTTCAAGGCCCAAGATAGTGTTATGGGCTGTGGCATGAGACACAGGATAGGTTTCCAACCATCCCGTGGTGGCTTCTACCATGGTTAGTACATAGCGCTTGCCCTGGCGGGTTTGAGGCAGTGTGATGTAATCAATCTGCCAGGCCTCCCCGTATTTGTACTTAGACCACCGCCCCCCATACCAGAGGGGCTTCACCCGCTTGGCCTGCTTAATGGCAGCGCACGTCTCACAGTCACGAATAACCTGAGAGATACTGTCCATGGTTAGATCCACCCCTCGGTCTCGTGCCCACTTATAGGTGGCATCTCTACCCTGGTGGCCTGAGGCATCATGGGCCCATCGTGCTAAGAATAACTCTCCCTTATGCTCCCAGTCGAGATCTATCTTCAACTCCCTTATCTTTGCAGCCTGATGTACTTGCTGGTTGTTTTGCTGCTCTTCATTAGCTCTACTTCTGGGGACATGGGCATCTACATGGCGAACCTTCACAGGTAACTTCTCTAACCGAGTAGCGATATCTTTCCACTCTTCCGCAGCCCAAATTGGTTTTCCTCTTCGCTGCCAGTTGGCCTCTTTCCATCTCTTCAGCCATCCCCACAGAGCGTTGGCTACCATCCAAGAATCGGTATACAAATAGAGCCTTGGCCACTTCTCTCTCTCTGCAATACCTAGGGCCAGTTGAATAGCTTTGATTTCAGCAAATTGACTGGATTCGCCTTCTCCTTCAGTAGCCTCTGCAACTCGTCGAGTGGGACTCCATACAGCTGCTTTCCACCTCCGTTTCATCCCTATGACGCGACAAGAACCATTGGTGAATAGAGCGTAACGTGTTTCTTCTTCTGGTAACTGATTGTATGGCGGAGCTTCCTCAACCCGGGTCACTGGCTCTTGTTCCTCATCCGCGACACTAAAGCTTTCACCTTCGGGCCAATTTGTAATTATTTCCAGGATCCCAGGGCGATTTAACTTCCCAATTCGAGCGCGCTGCGTAATGAGGGCAATCCACTTACTCCAAGTAGCATTGGTGGCATGGTGGGTAGAGGGAACCTTTCCTCTGAACATCCATCCCAGCACCGGTAGTCGGGGTGCCAGAAGGAGTTGTGCCTCTGTACCAATCACCTCTGAGGCGGCTTGGACTCCTTCATAGGCGGCCAAGATTTCCTTTTCTGTTGGGGTATAGTTATCTTCAGACCCCCTGTAGCTCCGACTCCAAAATCCCAATGGTCGGCCTCGGGTCTCGCCAGGCACCTTCTTCCAAAGGCTCCAGGACAGACCATGGCTCCCGGCTGCAGAGTAGAGCACGTTCTTCACATCTGGTCCCGTCCTGACTGGACCAAGGGCTACAGCATGAGCGATCTCCTGCTTGATCTGGATGAAAGCTTGCTGCTGCTCAGGGCCCCAATGGAAGTTGTTCTTCTTGCGGGTAACCAGATAAAGGGGTCTCACAATCTGACTATACTCAGGGATGTGCATCCTCCAGAAACCTGTAGCACCTAAGAAAGCTTGTGTTTCCTTCTTATCAGTTGGTGGGGACATAGCAGTGATTTTGTTAATAACATCCGCAGGAATCTGACGCCGTCCATCTTGCCACTTCACCCCCAAAAACTGAATTTCTCGGGCAGGTCCCTTGACTTTGCTCTTCTTAATGGCAAATCCAGCTTCCAAGAGAATATGAATTATCTTCTCTCCTTTCTCGAACACTTCCATTGCCGTGTTCCCCCAAACAATGATATCATCAATATATTGTAAATGTTCTGGAGCCTCACCCTCTTCTAGTGCAGCCTGGATCAGTCCATGACAGATGGTAGGACTGTGTTTCTACCCCTGGGGCAGTCGGTTCCAGGTATACTGCACTCCCCTCCATGTAAAAGCAAACTGGGGCCTGCATTCTCCTGCCAGAGGGATGGAGAAAAACGCGTTAGCAATATCGATGGTCGCGTACCACTTTGCTGCCTTGGACTCCAGCTCGTACTGCAGTTCCAGTATGTCCGGTACAGCCGCACTCAGTGGTGGAGTCACTTCATTCAAGGCACGATAGTCCACAGTCAGTCTCCATTCTCCGTCAGATTTTTGCACAGGCCAGATAGGGCTTTTGAAGGGTGAGTGGGTTTTACTGACCACCCCTTGGCTCTCCAGCTCTCGGATCATTTTGTGGATGGGGATCACGGCATCTCGATTCGTCTGGTACTGCCTGCGGTGCACTGTTGAGGTGGCAATTGGCACTCGTTGTTCCTCTACCTTCAAGAGTCCTACTGCAGATGGGTTCTCTGATAGTCCAGACAAGGTATTCAATTGTTTAATACCCTCTATCTCCACTGCAGCTATTCCAAAAGCCCACCTGAATCCCTTAGGATCTTTGTAATAGCCATTCCGGAGGAAGTCTATGCCCAAAATACACGGAGCCTCTGGACCAGTCACAATCGGATGTTCCTGCCACTACTTCCCAGTCAAGCTCACCTCAGCTTCCAACAAAGTCAACTGTTGTGATCCCCCCGTCACTCCAGCAATGGAAACAGGTTCTGTCCCCACGTGTTCCGATGGCATTAAGGTACACTGTGATCCAGTGTCAACCAATGCTTCATAGTCTTGTGGCTCTGATGTGCCAGGCCATCTGATCCACACCTTCCAGAAAACCCGGTTCTCCCGTGCCTCTTCCTGGCTGGAGGCAGGGCCCCTCTAAGCCAGATTGTCCTTCTTTCCTTGGGCATATGCCTTAGAAGTCCCTTCAAGGGGATCGGACATGTCATCGTCATCAGCATACTTAACATCTCAGCTACGAGTGACCGGAGCTGCTATCCTTTTGGTGATACTTTCTCTTTTCTTCAAATCACGTACCCGTTGTGCCAAAGCAGCGGTGGGTTTTCCATCCCATCTCCTCATGTCTTCTCCAGACTCATGAAGAAAAGCCCATAACTCAGCCCGTGGGATGTACCTTCTCTCCCCATCAAAGGAGCGCCAGCGTTGGACACCAGGGCCTCTAATTTGTACAGCTGAGATTTGAATAAGGTCCTCCTTAATCTCTTCCCGGAGTTTCTTATGATTCTCCTCTATTTTGTCCTCTAGTTTCTTCAGTCGTGTTTCCACTGCTGCAATTCTGGCATGAGTTGGGCCATGCACAGCATCTGCATACACTCGAAGCTTCTTTGCCATATCGAGCACAGTCTCATATGTATCATCCCGCTTCATTATTGCTAGGGCAGAAGCGTATATATCATCTGAGAAAATGAGCTCTGCCACCGCCATCTCTCTCAGGCGTTGGATCCCCTGTTCTATGGTCTTCCACCGTGTCTGCTGCATATAGAGATCATCCGTACACAAGTATCGTTCTGCTACGCTTCTTAGGACCCGTTCCCAGAGGCTGTGAGGGTTAGCCCCCCTCATCATACCTTGATCGATGACAGGATCATGTGACAGGGATCCCAAATGCCTCGCTACAGTACCATCCAAAATCGTAACCTCCCCTGCAGCATCCCAAAGGCGGACTAATCAACTAATTATAGATTCATCAGGTTGTCGTCTGCAATCCTTTCTTAGGCCTCTGAGGTCCTTCAGAGAAAAGGAGTCAATATTAGCTCCAGATTCTGTGCCCCTTGATGTGGCCTCTGATTTTGGTGAGGGTCCTTCTCCTGCATCATCATCATCATCCTCCACCTTTCGATCAGTCTTGCCTTTACACTTTCCACCTCTTGTATTAGCTGCAACAGCCATGGGTTGGGGCCTATTGTCTGATTCAGCTGCTAGCCTGGAGCCTGGGATGTTAGCTGCAGCCTGGGTCACTGGGATAGTAACTAACTTATCTCCCTGTTCCCTTTCTGCTATCTGCTGCTCCACAGTATCTAACAGAGTACGGTAAACAAACGTCAAGGTCCAGCTCACTGCAGTAACCCTTTCCTCCTTAGTATTACCATGGCACTTCTCCCTCAAATACTTTGCCACCTCGACTGGATCCTGAATTTGATCAGATGGAAAGTCCCAGTCTATAGGATCGGAAAATTCCTTTAAAGCCTGGCCCATGTCCTCCCATTTCCCACTCCAGTCAAGATTTTTCCTGCTTTGTTTTACTCCTAAGTCAGGAGTGTCTCTAACCCCTCTAGAAATCTCAGTCTTCATTTTATACACACTCCAGACAGTATAGAAAAGGCTTAATAAATTAAATGCCAGAAAGATGGTTTCTTTCAAACTCAGGGGAAATTCAGTATTTTCTAATAGAGATGTCAACAATTTGGAGGACAAGAAGGAAGACAAAGGCTGAAAAGACCCTTCCCCTTCTTCTCCCCAAACAAACTGAGTAAACAACCATAACAGCAATCCATACATTCCTGAAATAAAGTCCAGCATTTTTATCCGACACATCATCACACATAAGACCAGCACAATGACTATCCTGGTTAGTGCCCCCCGCTTACAAAAGCTACTTATTAGGGACAACATCAGAGCTATTTTTGGGTAAGGAAATAACCCCAGGGACCACAAAAGTATTAAAACTTCAAAAACCCCTAGGGACCAGAAATACCGGCAAGCTTCCACTCCAAATGACATTATGAATCACCAATATGCCCACAAAATAGCCAAAACCAAAATATTATTGTTATAGGTTTTTTTTCCACTGTTTTTTTTTTTGGCCTCCGATTTCCCGGCCAATGCACCAAAAAGTATATTGTCCTGGTTTAGGACAAATTAGGGGAAATCTCCAAAAGGGAGCCCCCCAAACAAAACAAACCTCCAACCACCCCTCCCCCAACACCGGGTTCGGGAAGGAATTTCTTGGAGGAGCAAAGTGGAAAACAAAACCTATTTATTTACAAGTAACAAAAGAACACTCCCCAACACAAGAAAAGGAAAGAAACAGACTGTGTGTGGTGAGGGCGTCAAGCTTCTCTTGCAAGCTCCAGGTGTCCTGGACGTCTCAGGTCAGGTCCGGAACCGGTCCAGTATCTTCAGGGGAGGGTAAGAAAGAGGGAACAAAAGAAAAGAAAAAAAAACAGCGCAAAAAGCAGAAAGCAAGCAAGCAAAGCGACTAGCCAAGCCAAGCAGCAAAAAGCCAAAAGCCAAAAAGGCCTGGTCAAACACTCCCCCCCCTCTCTTCCCCGCCCCGCCGCAGCAAGACGGCCGGGGGGGGGGGAAGAGAGAAAAGGCACAGCTGCCAGACACAACACACGATATTGGGATAAAGGCTGTCAACCCACGACAGCCAGATAAACAGGCCGAGGTTTTTGTCTCTGGGCTCATGGTCTGCAGTGTCCGGCTGTTTCATGAAAATCTACGATAGGCAGGATGGCTCCCAAACTCAAGGTGGCACCAGTGCCAAGTCGGGCTGGTTTTACAGTACCAAGTGGCTCCTGATATCTGCCATCAGGAGAGGGGCAGGCGAGTTTTGTTTGCCACGGAAACAGGCCAAGGTTTTTCTCTGGGGGCTTATGGACTGCATTGTCCGGCTGTTTCATGAAAATCTACGATAGGCAGGATGGTTCTCAGACCCAAGGTGGCACCAGTGCCAAGTCAAGCTGCTTGTATAGAAACAAGTGGCTCCTGCAATCTGCCATCCAGAGGCGGGGCAGCTGAGTTTTGTTTGCCAGGGAAAAGGGCCTTTGTCTTAGTTTGAAGGCCTGTGGCAGTGTGTGGGTCCTGCAATCTGCCATCCAGAAGCGGGGCAGGTGAGTTTTTTTTGCCAGAGAAAAGGGCCGTGGTTTTTGTTTTGGGGCCTGTGGCTGGGAGTGGCCGGCTGGCTCCTGAGAATCCACGATACACAGAATGGTTCCCAGACCAATGGTGGCACCAGTGCCAAGTCAGGCTGGTTTGATAGTTCCAAGAACCTCCTGCAATCTGCCATCCAGAAGTGCGGTAGGTGAGTTTTGTTTGCCAGGGAAATGGGCCAAGGTTTTTCTCTGGGCCTTATGGCCTGCAGTGTCCGGATGGTTCCTGAAAATCTACGATAGGCGGGATGGTTCCCAGACCCAAGGTGGCACCAGCGCCAAGTCAGGCTTTTCTTATAGTAGCAATTGGCTTCTGCAATCTGCCATTCAGAAGCGAGGCAGCTGAGTTTTGTTTGCAAGGGAAAAGGGCCGTGGATTTTGTTTCAACATCTGTGGCTTAGGGTGGCCGGCTGGCGCCTGAAAATCTTTGATATGCCGGATGGTTCCCAGACCTAAGGTGGCACCAGTGCCAAGTCGGGCTGGTTTGATAGTACCAAGTGCCACCAGCAATCTGCCATCCAGTCGCGGGGCAGGTGACTTTTGTTTGCCAGGGAAAAGAGTCGAGGCTTGTTTTTGGGGATCTCTGGCAGGGAGTGAGCGGCAAGCTCCTGAAAATCCACGATACGCAGGATGGTTCCCAGACCCAAGGTGGCACTAGTGCCAAGTCGGGCTGGTTTGGAAATACCAAGTGGCTCCTGAAATCTGCCACCCAGAAGCGGGGCAGCTGAGTTTTGTTTGCCAGGGAAAAGGGCCGTGGTTTTTGTTTGGGGGCCTGTGACTGTGAGTTGCTGGCTTGCTCCTGAAAATCCACGATACACAGGATGGTTCCCGGACCCAAGGTGGCACCGCGCCCAAGTCCGGCTGGTTTGATAGTACCAAGTGGCTCCTGCAATCTGCCATCCAGAAGTAGGGCAGGTGAGTTTTGTTTGCCAGGGACATGGGCCGAGGTTTGTGTTTGGGGGCCTGTGGCTGTGAGTGGCTGGCTGGCTCCTGAAATCCACGATAGGCAGGCTGGTTCCCAGACCCAAGGTGGCACCAGTGCCAAGTCGGGCTGGTTTGATAGTACCCAGTTCCTCCTGCAATCTGCCATACAGAAGAGGGGCAGGTGAGTTTTGTTTGCCAGGGAAACGGGACCAGGTTCTTGTCTGGGGGCCTATGGCCGGTAGTGGCCGGCTGGTTTCTGAAAATCTACGATAGGCAGGATGGTATCCCGACCCAAGGTGGCACCAGTGCCAAGTCGGGCTGGTTTGACAGTTCCAAGTGGCTCCTGCAATCTGCCAACCAGAAGCGGGGCAGCTGAGTTTTGTTTGCAAGGGAAAAGGGCCGTGGTCTGTGTTTGAGGGCCTGTGGCCGGGAGTGGCCGGCTGGTTTCTTAAAATCTACGATTGGAAGATGGTTCCCAGACCCATGTTGGCACCACAGGCATATCGGGCTGGTTTTTCTTAACAAGTTCCCCCTGCAATCTGCGATCCAGAAGAGGGGCAGGTGAGTTTTGTTTGCATGAGAAAACAGCCATGGATTTTGTTTGGGGGCCTGCGGCTGGGAGTGGCTGGCTGGCTCCTGAAAATGCACTTTACGCAGGATAGTTCCCAGACCCAAGGTGGCACCAGAGCCAAGTCGGGCGGGTTTGATAGTACAAAGTGGCTCCTGCAATCTGCCATCCAGAAGCGGGGAAGCTGAGTTTTCTTTGCCAGGTAAACGAGCCTTAAATTGTGTTTGGGGGCCTACGGCTAGGAGTGGCCGGCTGCCTCCTGAAAACAGTTGATATGCAGGCTGGTTCCCAGACAAAAGTTGGCACCAGTGCAAAGTAGGGCTGGTATGATGGTACCAAGTTGCTCCTGATTATGCCATCCAGAAGCAGGGCTGGTGAGCTTTGTTTGCCAAGGAAAAGGGCCTTTGTTTTTGTTTGGGGGCCTGTGGCAGGGAGTAGCCGGCTGGCCCCTGAAAATCCACGATACGCAAGATGGTTTCGCAGACCCAAGGTGGCACCAGTGCCATGTCGGGCTGGTTTGGCAGTTCCAAGTGGCTCCAGCAATCTGCCATCCAGAAGCGTGCAGGTGACGTTTCTTTCCCAGGGAATAGGGCTGAGGTTTGTGATTGGGGGCCTATGGCTGGGACTGTCCGTCTGGCTCCTGAAAATCCACGATAGGCAGGATGGTTCCCAGACCCAAGGTGGCACCAGTTCCTAGTCTGGCTGGTTTTACAGTACCAAGTGGCTCCTGATATCTGCCATCAGGAGAGGGGCAGGCGAGTTTTGTTTGCCACGGAAACAGGCCAAGGTTTTTCTCTGGGGGCTTATGGACTGCATTGTCCGGCTGTTTCATGAAAATCTACGATAGGCAGGATGGTTCTCAGACCCAAGGTGGCACCAGTGCCAAGTCAAGCTGCTTGTATAGAAACAAGTGGCTCCTGCAATCTGCCATCCAGAGGCGGGGCAGCTGAGTTTTGTTTGCCAGGGAAAAGGGCCTTTGTCTTAGTTTGAAGGCCTGTGGCAGTGTGTGGGTCCTGCAATCTGCCATCCAGAAGCGGGGCAGGTGAGTTTTTTTTGCCAGAGAAAAGGGCCGTGGTTTTTGTTTTGGGGCCTGTGGCTGGGAGTGGCCGGCTGGCTCCTGAGAATCCACGATACACAGAATGGTTCCCAGACCAATGGTGGCACCAGTGCCAAGTCAGGCTGGTTTGATAGTTCCAAGAACCTCCTGCAATCTGCCATCCAGAAGTGCGGTAGGTGAGTTTTGTTTGCCAGGGAAATGGGCCAAGGTTTTTCTCTGGGCCTTATGGCCTGCAGTGTCCGGATGGTTCCTGAAAATCTACGATAGGCGGGATGGTTCCCAGACCCAAGGTGGCACCAGCGCCAAGTCAGGCTTTTCTTATAGTAGCAATTGGCTTCTGCAATCTGCCATTCAGAAGCGAGGCAGCTGAGTTTTGTTTGCAAGGGAAAAGGGCCGTGGATTTTGTTTCAACATCTGTGGCTTAGGGTGGCCGGCTGGCGCCTGAAAATCTTTGATATGCCGGATGGTTCCCAGACCTAAGGTGGCACCAGTGCCAAGTCGGGCTGGTTTGATAGTACCAAGTGCCACCAGCAATCTGCCATCCAGTCGCGGGGCAGGTGACTTTTGTTTGCCAGGGAAAAGAGTCGAGGCTTGTTTTTGGGGATCTCTGGCAGGGAGTGAGCGGCAAGCTCCTGAAAATCCACGATACGCAGGATGGTTCCCAGACCCAAGGTGGCACTAGTGCCAAGTCGGGCTGGTTTGGAAATACCAAGTGGCTCCTGAAATCTGCCACCCAGAAGCGGGGCAGCTGAGTTTTGTTTGCCAGGGAAAAGGGCCGTGGTTTTTGTTTGGGGGCCTGTGACTGTGAGTTGCTGGCTTGCTCCTGAAAATCCACGATACACAGGATGGTTCCCGGACCCAAGGTGGCACCGCGCCCAAGTCCGGCTGGTTTGATAGTACCAAGTGGCTCCTGCAATCTGCCATCCAGAAGTAGGGCAGGTGAGTTTTGTTTGCCAGGGACATGGGCCGAGGTTTGTGTTTGGGGGCCTGTGGCTGTGAGTGGCTGGCTGGCTCCTGAAATCCACGATAGGCAGGCTGGTTCCCAGACCCAAGGTGGCACCAGTGCCAAGTCGGGCTGGTTTGATAGTACCCAGTTCCTCCTGCAATCTGCCATACAGAAGAGGGGCAGGTGAGTTTTGTTTGCCAGGGAAACGGGACCAGGTTCTTGTCTGGGGGCCTATGGCCGGTAGTGGCCGGCTGGTTTCTGAAAATCTACGATAGGCAGGATGGTATCCCGACCCAAGGTGGCACCAGTGCCAAGTCGGGCTGGTTTGACAGTTCCAAGTGGCTCCTGCAATCTGCCAACCAGAAGCGGGGCAGCTGAGTTTTGTTTGCAAGGGAAAAGGGCCGTGGTCTGTGTTTGAGGGCCTGTGGCCGGGAGTGGCCGGCTGGTTTCTTAAAATCTACGATTGGAAGATGGTTCCCAGACCCATGTTGGCACCAGCGCCAAGTCGGCCTTTTTTGATATTACCAAGCGGCTCCTGCAATCTGCGATCCAGAAGAGGGGCAGGTGAGTTTTGTTTGCATGAGAAAACAGCCATGGATTTTGTTTGGGGGCCTGCGGCTGAGAGTGGCTGGCTGGCTCCTGAAAATGCACTTTACGCAGGATAGTTCCCAGACCCAAGGTGGCACCAGAGCCAAGTCGGGCGGGTTTGATAGTACAAAGTGGCTCCTGCAATCTGCCATCCAGAAGCGGGGAAGCTGAGTTTTCTTTGCCAGGTAAACGAGCCTTAAATTGTGTTTGGGGGCCTACGGCTAGGAGTGGCCGGCTGCCTCCTGAAAACAGTTGATATGCAGGCTGGTTCCCAGACAAAAGTTGGCACCAGTGCAAAGTAGGGCTGGTATGATGGTACCAAGTTGCTCCTGATTATGCCATCCAGAAGCAGGGCTGGTGAGCTTTGTTTGCCAAGGAAAAGGGCCTTTGTTTTTGTTTGGGGGCCTGTGGCAGGGAGTAGCCGGCTGGCCCCTGAAAATCCACGATACGCAAGATGGTTTCGCAGACCCAAGGTGGCACCAGTGCCATGTCGGGCTGGTTTGGCAGCTCCAAGTGGCTCCAGCAATCTGCCATCCAGAAGCGTGCAGGTGACGTTTCTTTCCCAGGGAATAGGGCTGAGGTTTGTGATTGGGGGCCTATGGCTGGGACTGTCCGTCTGGCTCCTGAAAATCCACGATAGGCAGGATGGTTCCCAGACCCAAGGTGGCACCAGTTCCTAGTCTGGCTGGTTTCATAGTACCAAGTGTCTCCTGCAATCTGCCATGATCACGTTAAGAAATACTTTCTGGTGTCCGTACTGGGCCATATGCTCTTTCTTCTCTCCCTCAACTTCTCCATCACCTCTCATCTGTGTCACATGCGCTATCTTCAACGTCCACAGGCTACTTTTCACAGAATCTTCAGGCCTGATGTAGTAAGAATGATGAATAGAACAGAGCTGGGATCTATTTTCCAGTTTGGATAAAATGCATTCTGCACACAAATCCAAGGAGAAGATGCAGCCCTGATGCCCAGAAAAACTTTCACTACTGCTAGTGTTCTACGTCAACCGCAACTTAGTCTGAAAGAAAAGCTTTTTCTCTGAGAGCATCTGAGAGGTTTGCATGAAGCGCTGAAATCTGACATATGCAATTTTGAATAGGAGAGGAAAAAGAAAATGGCAAGAAGTTTTTCATTTTAGTGGTTTCAATTTTAGTTTTTGTGCACTTTTTCAAAACTTGTCAGCTCAAATGCCCATCAACATCTTTTAGTCATCTGTAAGTCAGTATTCATATAAAATGTGCTTCCAATCCAAAGAATTTTAAATTTGCACTCCAAGTTTCTATGCCTAGATTTATGATTTCCTACACATATTAGATGAAAGGAAGGCCTTTTTTACTGTGGGAGTGCTGGAACACTGGAACAGGTTGCCCAGAGAAGTTGTGGGTGTCCCATCCCTGAAAGTATTCAAGGTCAGCTTGGACGGGGCTTGGAGCAGCAACAAAGGAGAAGCTTGATGGTAGAGAAACAAAGTTGGACTATAGAAGGAACTCGGATTGAAGTATAGGAGCAAAGTATAGGAGCAAGTTTTCTCTCAGCTCTTGGGGTAAATTCAAAGTTGTACAAAATGACATTTATCTGTGATATTCACTACTGTAACAGAAAGTTTCATGAAAACTGTACAGAAGATAGCAAATTTTAAAAGAGATAAGAATTACAGCATAAAATCCATGGGATGGGTTACAACATGAGACACTCTCTAAGAGAAAATCTCTGTGTTTCAGCACTTCATCATGGTAAGATTTCATGAAGTGCCAAAGAAGGCGGCAAAATATCATTCGGGACATTATTTACTGGAATTCAGCCTGGCCATTAGTAGGAACTGGGTTTGAACACATCATGTAGATATACCACACACACTTTCCCTTCACTGAAAAATTACTGTTTACAACGAATAAGCAATTGACGATCAAAATTGATTGAAAGCATCTTAAACATGTCAAGTATTTCATTGTAGATGATCTGTGATCCAAATGCTTCTTCCACCTTAGAGAGGGACAGGACAATTCTTCCATATCATGATGGTTTAAAATTGTATCAACCAATGTTTTCTGCTGAAAAGATATCATCTATTTTTTTCTATTTTTCGGAGAAAATATTCCTAGACATACAACAGGTGAGAACTAAGTAATTTTAAAGAAACAAATGAAATGAAAATATTCTGTAAATAGAATGAAATGAAAAGCTGTGTTTTAAATAGGAGCTAAATATTAAACAGAATTTTTGTACCAGGCATTTGAATTACTGCACCAGCTCTTTTGCCCATCAAGAGAGGCATTTAGCATTTCAGTCTTTTCCAAGGTGTTCATGATCTGCTATGTTGATCTCTGTGTGTGCCTAGGTGTGTGTGGAAGGGGGGGCATGTGAAGGGGAGTGTGTATGTTTGCTTTACAATTGTTGTGGCAGATTCATGCCTCAGCTCCACATTTTGTTTTAGAAAGGTCACACAGAGTGGATATGAAGTTTACTATCAACAAGAGATCAATTCCCAAATCATCCATTTGACTTTCCCTTATCAATCATGTGCTTTGTTGCATATTTTATCAAATATACTTTCAAGCCAGATGGAGGAAGGAGGATGTGGGAATCCCTCCACCATCTTGCAACTTTTATGCAAGTAGGTTTTCAAGAAAATCATCATTTCTCTTTTAAATATGTGGAACAGGCATGATGGTAGTGTCAACCTGTTGGAGTTTTTGTTGCTGGAAGAAGTTGTACAAAAGGATTGGTTTTTACATTGACCAGTTACTGAATCAAGCGCAGGAATACATTGGAAATTCAACTGGGGGTTCCTTTCCCCAGCAGACTACTTCTAGAATGAGCTTGTACACTCAAGCTGACTCTTTTGCTCTCTTTGTTTCTTTCCTGTTTTCTTGGCTTCTTTGCCACTATCTAGACAATTTTGGAACTTTTTCCCAACTGAAATGGTTTCAATAGTCTGATTGTGATCATACATTTTTACAAGGAATTTTTAAAATCTTTCCTCGAGTTCAGAAAGTCAAGCACTTAGGTCTTTTTCTTCCCTTATCAATATTGCGATGAAATTGATAAATAAAGACCAACTCTTTATTTTTGTTTTTAACCCAAGTAGATAATTCCCATCCATTAATCCATTTTGTGGACCAATAGTTGCCATTCTGATGGAAGTTGTCACTTCTTAACAATAGGCATTCGGTGACTATGTTGACAGCACTTTGGGTGAAGATCCTAACTGGTCTTAGATACACGTAGGGAGAAATTTGCTCAGCCAGTGTCAGTCTTAAGCATGCGTATCAGAAGATCTTTCTAGAGCTGGGAATTTTCCCATGAAAGGGACTCAGTTAGGGAAGAGACACTTGTCCCAGAGTTTTACATTCTTCTTGAACACTGCTTAAGGAACTTAGATGCCATGTCCATTTGGATCTCTGTCTGCACAGAACTTTGTCATGCCAGTGCTTGAAATGCATCTTGAAGAGAATTCACTAGCACAGAATGAATGAGAGTGGAAGGGGTTGGTGGGGCTAACCAGGCCCAACCCCCCTGCCTAAACCAGGATACCTAGAGCCTCTTGCCCAGGATTCTATCTGGGTGTACTTTTAATGTCTTCAAAGATCCAGGCTCCACAATCTTTCTGGGCAGTCTGTGCCGTGGTTCAGTCACCCTCACAGTAAAAAATCATTTACTGATGTTCAAAGGCAATCTCGTGTATTTCAGTGTGTGTCCACTGCCTCTTGTCTTTTCACTCAGCATCACTGAAAAGACACTGATTCCCTCCCCTTTCCAATATTGCTTCCATATGTATGCGTGCTGCCATGTAGAGATATGTCAAAAACCTCCCTGAAGCCCAGGCAGATAATATTCCCTTCATCTACCAGTCAAGTTGATTCATCAGAGGAGTTTAAAGTGATGTTACGCATGAAATTCCCCTGAAAAATCATGCGAACTACATTATTTTGTCTTCTTTCATGTGCCTGGCAAGGTTTTCCAGGAAGAGCTGCTTCATGAACTTCCTGAGGATAAAAAAGAGGCTGGCTGGTTTGTACTATTGCGAGTCCCTCTAATTGCCTTTTTGAAGATGGGTGTCATTTGCTTATATCCAGTCCCTAGCCTCTCTTCTCGTCTACACCTTAGCAAAAAGCTTTTCCACTATGTCTGACTAGGAAAAACTGTGCCAGCACAGAAAACAACTCCCATCGTGTTCTAGACGTTGTTGCACGGTGGTCTGCCAAGTGTTTGGCAGGAAGAAAAGAAAAGTTGTCCAAAACAGCTTCCAATCGAATGTTCATGTGATTGGAAAAGTCAGGAGATGTAAAGGTACTGTTTTCTATCATTTGGCAAGCTGCGCAAACAATCCCAGTGTTGTACAGCTTCCTTCTTCACCTTCCCAAAGCTGCCGCTCTCTCCGGCTCCCGGAGGCGAAGAAGCGGCTACTTCGCGCAAAGACGATTGTGCCGGTCACAGTGCTCTCCTTAGCGCGGCTTCTGCCCAAAGACGCCCGGGAGCGGCTTTTAGCTCCGGAGAGTATCGTACTTTCGTGTTTAGCGTCTTTTGTAGTCTACATCTTAGCAGAAAGCTTTTCCACTATTTCTGGCTAGGAAAAACTGTGCCAGCACAGAAAACATCTCCCATCGTGTTCTAGACGTTGCACGGAGGTCTGCCAAATATTTGGCAGGAAGAAAAGAAATATTGTACAAAAAAGATTCCGAAGGATGGTTCCCAGCCCCAAGCTGGCACAAGTGCCAAGTCGGGCTGGTTTGATAGTGCCAAGTGGCTCCTGCAATCAGCCAGCCAGTACGGGGCAGGTGAGTTTTGTTTGCCAGAGTAATCGGCCGTGCTTTGTGTTTGAGGGCCTGGGGCTGAGAGTGGCCGGCTGGCTCCTGAAATCGACGATAGGCAGGATGCTTCCCAGTTCCAAGTTGGCATCAGTGCCAAGTAAGGCTGGTTTGATAGTACCAAGTGGCTCCTGCAATCTGCCATCCAGAAGCCGCACAGCTGAGTTTTGTTTGCCCGGAAAAGGGCCGTGGTTTTTGTGATGGGCCTGTGGCCGGCAGTGGCCGGCTGGCTCCTGAAAATCCACTATACGCAGGATTGTTGCCAGACCCAATGTGGCACCACTGCCAAGTCAGGCTTTTTTGATACTACCAAGTGGCTCTTGCAATCTGCCATCCAGAAGCTGAGCAGGTGAGTTTTTTTTTCCAGGGGAAGGGGCCGTGGTTTGTGTCTGGGATCCTATCGCTGGGAGTGGCCAGTTGGTTCCTGAAAATCCACGATTCGCAGGATGCTTCCCAGACCCAACGTGACACCACTGCCAAGTCGGGCTGGTTTAATGGTACCAAGTGGCTCCTGCACTCTGCCATCCAGAAGCGGGGAAGCTGAGTTCTGTTTGCCAGGGAAAAAGGCCGTGGTTTGTGTTTGAGTGCCTGTGGCTAGGAGTGGCCGGCTGCGTCCTGAAAATCGACGATACGCAGGATGCTTCCCAGACCCAACATGGCACCACTGCAAAGTCAGGTGTATTTGGCAGTTCCAAGTGGCTCCAGTAATCTTCCATCCAGAAGCGGGGCGGGTGACTTTTTTATTACAGGGAAAAGGGCCGAGTTTTTTTTGGTAGCCTGTGTCAGGGAGTGACGGGCTAGTTCCTGAAAATCCACCATACGCAGGATGGTTCCCAGACCCAAGGTGGCACCAGTGCCAAGTCGGGCTGGTTTGACAGTTTCAAGTGCCTCCTGCAATCTGCCATGCAGAAGCGGGGCAGCTGAGTTTTGTTTGCCAAGGAAAAGGGCTGTTGTTTTTTTTGGGGGACTGTGGCAGGGAGTTGCTTGCTGGCACCTTAAAATCCACGTTTCGCAGGATGTTTGCACGACCCAAGGTGGCACCAGTGCCAAGTCGGGCTGGTTTGAACGTACCAACTGGCTTCTGCAGTCTGCCATCCAGAAGCAGGGCAGGTGAGTTTTTTTTGCAAGGGGAAAGGGCCATTGTTTATCTTTCGGGACCTTTGGCTGAGAGTGGCCCGCTGGCTCTTTAAAATCTTTTATAGGCAGGATGGCTCCGAGACCCAAAGAGGCAACTCTGGCTAGTCAGGTCTATTTGGCAGTTCCAAGTGGCTCCAGCAATCTGCCATCCAGAAGCGGGGCAGGTGACTTTTGTTTCCCAGGGAAAAGGGCCGAGTTTTTTTTTGGCAGCCTGTGTCAGGGAGTGACCGGCTAGCTCCTGAACATGCACGATACGCAGGATGTTTCCCAGACCCATGGTGGCAACACTGCAAAGTCGGGCTTGTTTGATAGTTCCAAGTGGCTCCTGCAATCTGCCATCCAGAAGCGGGGCAGCTGAGTTTTTTTTGCCAGAGAAAAGGGCCGTGGTTTGTGTTTGGGTGCCTGTGGGTAGGAGTGGCCGGTTGGCTCCTGAAAATCCACGATTCGTGAAATAAACAAAAGGGCCAGGAGACTTCTTCTCCTTTTTAATGCCTTTATTAAAAGTGATCAGCTCAGGATTGGGCGGCTCGAAGGTCCGCAGTGTCCGTCGTCTCTCCCAGTGCGACTCAGTGGAGGAGGATATGCACAGCTCTGTCCACCAGGGGCAGAGCTGGGGATCAGATCCTCTTGGGAGCCTTTAGGGCCTCCTGATCTCATCAGATGGTGCCTCTGGTCCGCGTCTCCCAGACCTCCCAGACCTGTTCTGGGGGATCTCGAGGACAGGGTGAGGAACAATGAAGGTTTCCCGCATCTCTGCAGGCCTAGTGCTCTGCTCCTCGTATCCAGACATCGCTCCAGTCTCTCAACTCTTATTTGGCTCGTTGTTTTTGGGGTCTTCTCAGTACAGTGGAGGACCATGCTGCATTGGTCTTGGAGTCACTTTGCATAACCCCCCCCACCTTCTCCGGTGTCTTCACTATGAGAAAGGTACAACTTACCCTCGGGCAAGGCTCTGCTGATACAAAAGGAGCGATTAGCCTCAACGACCTGTGATTACAATAACAAAACACACAGAACTTGGGCAGGGCCAGTGGTCTGGATGCCTTTTTGAAACTTTTTCTCATAAAAAAAATATTAACTGAATTTTTGTTCATAACAGTCCCCCCTCTTTTTCTTTGATCGAGCTTGAATTCTAAGCTCGCATCAACTCCCAAGTTTTTGTTTTGAATCTACTATAAATCCCTTGTGTGCTTTGGTAATCATGGTTACTTAACCTTGTTACTTTCCTTGGTTTCTTCAGGTTGGTCTGCACAGCCAGTACTATTTTATTAAAACAGATAAACAAGCATAGTAAAAAGAGCAATCCTCCAAGTATACACACACTGAGAAAAACTACCTTCTCCCATACATCCTTTTTGAAAATCTTTAGGTTCTCCCACCCACTGGGATCAAGTGTAGGAGTTTGTTCCGCATTATTTACACATGCTAACCTTTTTATTTTGTTTGAAATATTCCTAATAATTGAATTCTTTATTTTTAATACTGCCTGGAGCCGGATAACTTTGTTTAACATAGATATTGGGATCCGAATTTGGCTTTTACAATTTTGGATTTTCTCAATTTCTATTCCACTTTGCTTGTTCTGTTTAATTTCTCCCAAATCATTATATATAGGAACTCCCAAACTTGATCCAATTTCTTTGGGTAATAAGAAAATTGGTTTTATCACTCTAGCGGTGCAGCTGCCAGACAAGATCAAATCTAGGGGTTTAAGGCTCCCCTGAAATGTGTTCCAAAAGGAGTTTATCTCTTTTCCAGTATACTCATATAGATACTTGTAACAAACAATTTTTCTTACCATTTTCACGATTTCTTTGCTTTTTACTAGATCTGCTGAGCTTGTTTCAGCAGCATCCCATTCAATGCACAACCAGGCTTCCCCTATAGGGCACTCTCCTAGGAGTGGCTGCCTAAAAGTGGCAGTATTGTATACTATCCAATACACTCTCTTATTTTTTTGATAAAAACCAATTGGGAGAGGTTAACACAATCAGGGTTAGAACTGATGTGGACTCTCGACAAGGAGCTCACTTCTTCCTCCTCATGGAGGGGTTGGTAGCATTCATTGCACGGCTCAGCTGGGCTCCCCTGAGCACCACCAGCCATCAGAGCCATCATTACTACCCTTCCCAAGAGTCCGGTATGGGTCATCTCACACAGCCTGCCCACCCGGCCTTGTCTCTTGTGGAATTTTACTGAGGAAAAGCTTCCAAGCTCTTTAGAGTCCCTTCTACCTGCTTCTCTGGTTAAACCTCTCTTGGTCTGTTCCCTACCAATTTTGGTTTCCCCTCCCAGGGGAGTGTTCTGTAGAGGATTAACCTGGAGTCTTTAGAAATAAATTGGGGAACTTAACTGTGGGATCTCAGCACCTCAGGACTGAGGTACAGAGAGACCGAGACCACCCTTGGGGGGCTCGGGAGTCCTGGAATGTTGCCAGAAGTGTCTGGTGGCAGGACTTTGATCCTACACAGGAGATGACATCTGTATGAGGACTGGGAGGATTTCACTGGGGTGAATGGTGAAGGGATAAGTTAGTTAGAGTATAATACACAGGGTTTAGGATTTCTGTACAGGGGGGTCTAGAGAAGTAAGATGGAGGAATTGGGGCGTGTCCTGTCCTTCTTCTTCTTCTTCTTGGCCTCCATCTTCTGTGGTGATGGTGGCACTTTGGGATTGGTCTTTACTAGAAGTGCACCGGTTAATAGGAGTAGAAGGTATTGGAGAAAAATTATAAATATTGTACATGTAACTTCGAGTATAAAGATAAGTGACCGCCCCAGGGGCTGGGGAGTGTGCCCATGGCTGACTTGCTGTGCAGACCTCTGTCAGGCTGAAAGAAAATCTTTTAGATAAACAATTAATAAACACCGAGACCGAAACAAGATCAGAAGTCTCTCCTCGTCCTTTGAAGCGCCGGGCTGTCCAAGGCCACTCTGGGCCTTTCCAGGCCACCTAAACAGCCGAGAAACCGAGCAAGTGGCATCCCTGAGCTATCTCCGGACATAAAACAGCCGGGAGAAACAGAAAACCGACAAGCATAAATCAACCATAAATCAAACCTAAACCAGAGCGAAAATCAGCGAAAAAAGTGAAACATTGAAAATCTACAAGTGGCGTTCACTGCATGGGCTACTCCCCACCAACCCTTTCGGGGGGGGATCAGCCCTGAAGAGCTGAAGAGCTAAAGAGCTGAAAAGCAAAGAGGGCAGCTCCAATCTAGGACGAGTTCTCAGGAGAGCACTGATAGCTCCTGAGGAGAGAAGCCTGAAGAAAAAAGAAAAAGAAGAAAAAAAAAAAAAAAAACGGCCAGAAGAGTCTGCAAAAAACAGCAGTCACTGAGAATTACATCTCTCAGCTTCTACCGAAGACAGTTCGTAGCAGAGCAGCCCGGATCGGAACCGGAAGGCGCCTCCGGATTCTTCTCCTGTGACCTGCTGGACAGAGACGGGGAGCCTTCGGACAGCTCTGACGACAGATTCGGTGAGAAGGTCAAAATATAAGAACATAATTGCACACTCTCCCAAGAACAACGGGAAATTTTGTCCACCTTACAAGGCGTGGCTCAAACACACACAGAAGAGATCCCAAAGAAAGAATTAAAACAGCTATTGTTGTGGGCAAGGCTTAACTACCCACTGGCCGAAACATGCCTGCTATTCGAAGTGAGGTTTTGGCAGGAAATCAATAGGCACTGATATTTCTTAACGACAAAAAAAGATGAGACAGCGTTAAAGCTGCTCTCGCCGGCAAGGGTAATGCTAGAAAAGCATATCGGTTCAGTCGAAAAGACTGGGAGAGCAACGAAAAGTTGCGGCATCCTCAGCAGAAGGGTAGGGGAGCAAAGCTCCGGGAAAAAAAATTATTTCTGGCCTTAAGAAGCTAGGGGGAAAGGGCTCTCGAGAAAAGAGAGCAGGAAAAATATTAAAGCCCCGGTCCCAAAACCCAGAAACCCCAGGAAACTCCTAAAGCGTCCTGAAACTCCGGAGAGTACAGGGGAGTCAGGATCGGAAGGGGGGGTGAAGGGGGAAGAGAGAAGGGATCGGGGGGGGGACGCTTTCTCGCGGGGGCACGGCGCGGTAGCGGCGGAGCCGGCGGGGAGCGCGGGCGGAGAGATACCGGGAGACACATGTCCCGGCGCGGCTTTTGTCAGCACGGCGCCGGGGGGTGGCGGCCGCCCCGGAGACGCACGCGGCGGGCAGAACTCGCAAGGAACCCGCGGACAAATTCGGCTCGAATTGCAGGGCGGGGCGGGCCCGGCTGCTGGCGGGGGGCGGGCCGTACACACCGGCGGGAGGAATGGACACAGAGACAGAGTCAGGGGCCGACCGAGGGAGGAGACCTCGGAGGTGGAACAAGGGGGGGAGAGTGACGTCAGCCTGGGAGAGACAGGGAGAGGCTCGGAGAGCACGCATGCGCAGAGAGTAGAGTGCGGGCGGGGGCGGGCCCGTGACGTCTCGGGCGAGGAGGGGCCGTGCTCGGGATCCTATGTCCCAGCGGCTCCACACCCTCTTCAGACTTGGTACCTCTGGTTTTAACCCACGGAGTCCCAGTCCCTTCCCTTCAAGGGAGACGTTCTGGTGTTCAAGCTCCATTTCCAGCTGAATTAAAAGCCAGGCAGACACGGTCTCAAACGAGATCACGAACACGGCAGTTGACAGGACGAAGGGCAGTCGAGCTCATGCTGTCGTCCGACCTGGGGAGGCCGGTGACAGCGCCACCTAGTGGGGGGCAAGGCTTTCGCTTGTATCTCCACAGATCGAGGTCTGACGTGGGTGTCGGCACGACACGTGAAACTATTTCGAGTGCGAGAACATGAAAACGTGGATCCGAGAAACAATGATTCAAGTAACAAAGAGACGAGTACTCAGACAGGAGTCGAGACTCAGATAGCACAAGACGACTCGGAAGAGAAATAAAAAGAAACTAAGGACTTTGGGGGGAATTCTCTGTTAAGGTCCTGAAAAGAAAAGCGAAACGATGATTTCACATAGAAGCGAAGCCATGAGTTTTATGATGCTTATCTGCATCATTCTTTCATTCATTGCAGTAAGCAATGGGGGTAATATACCTATTAGTCAGCAAAAGCAAAATGTATGGTAGAATTCTTTGACATCTCTCCCATTTGGAGAGGAATTTTAAGGGTAGAATTCTTTGACATCTCTCCCATTTGGAGAGGAATTTTAAGAGTAGAGTTCTAGGTTTTAATAATTCTACTAGTCCTCATACTTGTTATCCCATGCATATTTGCATGTTTAAAACACGCTATGAATCGGATAGCAAAAGAAGTTTTCCTGGTGCAAACAGAAGGGGGAGATGTGGGATCTCAGCACCTCAGGACTGAGGTACAGAGAGACCGAGACCACCCTTGGGGGGCTCGGGAGTCCTGGAATGTTGCCAGAAGTGTCTGGTGGCAGGACTTTGATCCTACACAGGAGATGACATCTGTATGAGGACTGGGAGGATTTCACTGGGGTGAATGGTGAAGGGATAAGTTAGTTAGAGTATAATACACAGGGTTTAGGATTTCTGTACAGGGGGGTCTAAAGAAGTAAGATGGAGGAATTGGGGCGTGTCCTGTCCTTCTTCTTCTTCTTCTTGGCCTCCATCTTCTGTGGTGATGGTGGCACTTTGGGATTGGTCTTTACTAGAAGTGCACCGGTTAATAAGAGTAGAAGGTATTGGAGAAAAATTATAAATATTGTACACGTAACTTCGAGTATAAAGATAAGTGACCGCCCCAGGGGCTGGGGAGTGTGCCCATGGCTGACTTGCTGTGCAGACCTCTGTCAGGCTGAAAGAAAATTTTTTAGATAAACAATTAATAAACACCGAGACCGAAACAAGATCAGAAGTCTCTCCTCGTCCTTTGAAGCGCCAGGCTGTCCAAGGCCACTATGGGCCTTTCCAGGCCACCTAAACAGCCGAGAAACCGAGCAAGTGGCATCCCTGAGCTATCTCCGGACATAAAACAGCCGGGAGAAACAGAAAACCGACAAGCATAAATCAACCATAAATCAAACCTAAACCAGAGCGAAAATCAGCGAAAAAAGTGAAACATTGAAAACCTACACTTAACCAGAATTACTTATTTACAGTCTTAAACTTTTTACCAACATAGTTTACACAGAACAGTCTTAAAACATTTTAAGCAATATTAGAACTCTTAACAAACAATTTTTTTCCACACAGTTCAGTCTTTTTGACTCTTCCTTCTGAGAGTCAACTTTAAATCCTTTGGTCCTTTTACCACAGTGTACTCAGGTGATTTAGCTTGTGAAGCGGATGAATCTCGTCCAGCGCCGGAGAGTGAGAGTGGTATAGACTCTGGTCCAATGCCAGAGAGGGAAGCTGATGTTGGATCCGGTCCCGTACCTGGGGGTGAGACTGGCCCTTTTTTTCTTGTGATATGAGTCCAACCTTTTTCTTTGGTCCGCACAGCTGAATTTGTGATCAGGAGCACCTGGAAGGGGCCTTCAAATTTAGGCATTAATGTTCCCGTAGTCCATGATTTTATCAAAACCCAATCTCCTGGACTAATGTTGTGAACTTTTGTGTCGAGAGGGGAAGTTTGAGGAAGGTATCCTTTCTTTCTAAGTCCCTCCAGAGTTCTTCCAATTATTTCTAAATACTTTCTGGTAGTTTCTTCCCCTTCCAGATAGTCTCCTGTGCTATAAGGTGTTAACAAGAATGGCAGCCCAAACATCATTTCATAAGGTGAAATTCTTATGTCAGCCCGAGGTCTTGTTCTGATGCGCAATAGCGCTAGGGGCAAACACTTCAGCCAATTCATCTTTGTTTCCTCAATCAATTTAGTTAATACATTTTTGAGAGTTTTGTTCATTCGCTCCACCCTCCCAGAACTCTGGGGGTGCCACGGAGTATGCAACCTCCATTTCATTCCTAAAGCCTCAATTATATTTTGTAATGTTTGGGACACAAAATGTGGACCTCGCTCTGAGTCTATGGTGTTCACAATACCATATCTGGGGATAATATTTTCTAGGATTGCTTTTGCCACGACTTGAGCTGTTTCCCTCCTGGTCGCGAAGGCTTCTACCCAGTGTGTGAGATGATCAACTATAACCAGTAAATATCTGTATCCTTGCACTGGGGGCATTTCAGTGAAATCTATCTGTATGCTTTGGAAGGGTCTCAAGGCTAATTCCCTTCCTCCAGGTGCTACTTTTCTCATAACTTTCTGGTTCACTTTTTGACAAATGATACACCCTCTAGTAACAGCTTTAGCCAGGCTATATACCCCGATGCATAGGTTATTTCTTAGGAAATGATCACATAGTCCTTGGACTCCCCAGTGAGTTAATTTATGTAGTTCTGTTAGCACTGTCCGAGCCAGTGCTTTATTCAAAAACACCCGTCCATCTGAGGTTAACCACTCTCCCTGTTGTCCTTGATGTAACTTTAAATCTTTTATTGCTTCTAATTCTTCTTCACTAAATATAGGTTCCTCCCATTTTTCAGGTGTCGTTTTTGTCTTCAAAATTTTTACTGGGTCCCCTGGTTCTAGAGCTGCTTCTTTGGCTATCTGATCAGCCAGTCGGTTTCCTTTAACTTCTAAACTGTCTCCTCTTTGGTGCCCCTTTATATGGACCACTGCTATTTCTATAGGTTTTTGTAGGGCCTCTAGTACTGATCGGACTAGGTTCTCATGGGCTAAGCTCTTTCCCTTTGAACTTAAATACCCACGTTCCTCCCATATTTTCCCAAATTTATGAACTGTCCCATATGCATATTGGGAGTCCCTATAAATGGTTCCCCGGTCCCCCTCCAGTAAGTCCAGTCCCCTTTTCAGGGCATATATTTCACAAAATTGTCTCCCAATTTCCATACCTTGTGGTATTTTGTTGAGACAGGACTTATCTGCCCCTGTATCAACCAAAAATTCCAATTCCTCATTTAGGGGTCCCACTTCAAAATTTACCAAGGTCTCTTCTAGATGTTTCATCGGGTCCCCTATAGTAAAAAGCCCTTGACACCCCTAGTCCTTCCCCTTAAGAATCCTTCCTAAATTGTCCTGTTCCTTGGCTATTGCCTCATCGAGACTGAGCTTTTTACAAAACCTCCTGATGTGTCCTGCCTCCCCACAGTAATAACACTGTCGTCCTCTCAAAGGGACTTCTTGAGGTCTCTCAACCCTTCGTGCACCGGTCAGTACTGGCCTACCTCTGCCTCCTCCTGGTGGTTAACCCGCCCACCCTGCACTTTCTCTAGCTACAGCAACCATGATCTTAGCCTTGGCCTTTACTTTTTCTTCCTCCCTCCTTAAATACACCTTCAATGCCTCCTTTAATAACTCATTAATGTCCTTCTCTTGCCAATCTTCCATCTTTTCCAGTTTTCTTCATATATCAGGCCAAGATTTGGCAACAAATTGGACTTTTAGTAGCATTTGACCTTCCGGGGTGTCTGGGTCTATTCTAGAGTACAACTGGAAATTCCGCCTTAGGCGATTAAGCCAGGCAGCAGGAGCTTCATCTTTCTCCTGTGTACCCTTAAATGCCAATTGGGTATTAGTTCCTTTGGGAACTGACTCTTTGATCCCCTGTATTATCAAAGACCTATATTCCCTCATGGCCTTCCTCCCCTCCTCCTGATTAGGGTTCCAGTTGGGCTCTGTTAGTGGCAATTTCTGTTCACCTGATGGCACCTGGGGTCCTGGACTGTTATCTTTCTCCCAAATTTTTATGCCAGCCGCCCTTATCATCTGGACCTCTTCTGGGGAAAATAATATACTCAGGATGGAATTCATCTCCCCCCAAGTGTAGATATTTGGACCTAGAAATTGATCCACTTGGTTGGCTATGCCCACTGGGTCCTCAACTAAATGCCCCAACTCTTTCTTGAATCCTCTCACCTCAGAAGCAGTTAGGGGAGCATTCACAAAGCCAACACCTCCTGCTACTCCTCCCATAGGAACCTCTCTGAGGGGAAAGAGTCTCTCTGCCTTGGAGGTACTGGGCGGGGAGGCATTTGTGTCCCAACTAGGAGGAGGTAAAGGGACAGCAATAGGAGGGGGAGAAGAGCCTGAGTAGATATTAAGCAGAGCTGGAGAAGGGGGGGAGAATGCAGCAGGTGGAGTAGGTACTTGTGGTGGTAAAGAAGGAACTGGAGGAGATACTGGGTTTATCATAGCGGAAGCTGAAGAGGTAGAAGGAGGAATTTGAGCAGGTGGTAGTGAGATGGCAGCCGGGGGAGGAACCGGACCTGCCATTTGAGGTGCTTGAAGAAGAGGATTATAATGTGGAGGGGCAGAAGGAGGCAAATAATCCAGGGGGTCCCATCTTTTACTAGATCTATCATCCCCTCCTTCATTCCCCTCTTTCTTACTCTGTACCTTACAAATTCGCACCCCTTCATCCCCAACAGCACTCTTTAACCAGCAAGCCGCATACAATAATTGCTCAGGATAAGTATCCCCTCGAGCTGTCAGATAATTATTTAATTGTTGGCACATCCACTTATCCTTTGTCCCACACCAAGGCCATCCTCCTTGCACCTCTAATTCTGGCCAGACTTCCATACAATAATGGATCATTTTCACTTTATCAAATCCCTCCGTGGCCTCTATAGAATCCCATTTTACTAACAGTTCTCCTAAGGGACTATTGGGATGTATATACCTCAGTCTCTTGCCGGTCTTTTTACTACTACAACATCCCATTTTTAAGTTTCAATAAAAAAAGTCCCAAAGGTGCCTCTACTGACCGGGAATTTCAAAAAAAACCCTTGTTTGAGGAGCTTCAGGCTCCTCCACTGAACTTCAAATTTCTGCCTGATGCTCAGGACTTTATACTGAAACAACTGCCCAATCTCTTGATTGCCCAACTTCCCAGCGTCAGGTCTTACATCTATCGGGACGTGAACACACGAAACCTCGGCCAAGAATCCGGGTCGTGCCTGACACCCTCAGTCAGGAAAAACAACTGCCTGATTTTTAGTTTGCCTAACATGCCAATTTTTAGGCTTCACCGTATCAGGACTTAAAAGCAAACCGCAGCCTCCTTCGCTGGGGTTTGTGCCTGACTCCCTTTGTCAGGACTTACTTTGCCTGCAGGGCTTGTGAAACACCCGAATCCTTCTCGGGACTGACAAATACTCGAATCCTTCTCGAGACTTACAAAAGTGCCTGACCTCCCTTTGTCAGGACTTTGGGGTGCGTGCCACTCATACATAGTAATTCACTCCGCACGCCCGGAGTGGGGGGGCTCTTTATTCCCCCTTGGGAGACACCTTCACTCACTCTAATTCCACTCGCGTCCCCCTGTTCCTGGCCGGTTTTCTAGCGAAAAAGCCGGAACCGCAGTACTGAGGGGTCCACTCTCGCTTCGAAGGTCTGGATGCCGGCCCTCGTCTCACTGACACACACATGCGCACGTCTCCCACTCCCGCCACCGAGTTTCTGACCAGTCCGGTGCTCCGGTGCTCCTCTGCGTCGCTGTCCTGAGCCGGTCCCTCTTGGTCCTGGTAGTCAGCTGTCTTCTGAAGATCCAAGATGGCCAGTCCGGAGTCCTCTTGCGGCGCGGCTATCCCGGACGAGCGCCCAGCTGAAATAAACAAAAGGGCCAGGAGACTTCTTCTCCTTTTTAATGCCTTTATTAAAAGTGATCAGCTCAGGATTGGGCGGCTCGACGGTCTGCAGCGTCCGTCGTCTCTCCCAGGGCGACTCAGAGGAGGAGGATATGCACAGCTCTGTCCACCAGGGGCAGAGCTGGGGATCAGATCCTCTTGGGAGCCTTTAGGGCCTCCTGATCCCATCAGATGGTGCCTCGGTCCGCGTCTCCCAGACCTCCCAGACCTGTCCCGGGGGATCTCGCGGACAGGGTGAGGAACGATGAAGGTTTCCCGCATCTCTGCAGGCCTAGTGCTCTGCTCCTCATATCCAGACATCGCTCCAGTCTCTCAACTCTTATTTGGCTCGTTGTTTTTGGGGTCTTCTCAGTACAGTGGAGGACCATGCTGCATTGGTCTTGGAGTCACTTTGCATAACCGCCCCCACCTTCTCCGGTGTCTTCACTATGAGAAATGTACAACTTACCCTCGGGCAAGGCTCTGCTGGTACAAAAGGAACGATTAGCCTCAACGACCCGTGATTACAATAACAAAACACACAGAACTTGGGCAGGGCCAGTGGTCTGGCTGCCTTTTTGAAACTTTTTCTCATAAGAAAAATATTAACCGAATTTTTGTTCATAACAATTCGCAGGATGGGTTCCAGACCCAAGGTGGCACCAGTGCCAAGTTGGGCTGGCTTGATAGTACCAAGCGGCTCCTGCAATTTGCCATCCACAAGTGTGGCAGGTGAGTTTTGTTTGCCAGGGCAAAGGGCCGTGGTTTGTACATGGGGGCCTATGGCCGGCAGTGGCCGGCTGGCTCCTGAAAATTTATGATAGGCAGGATGGTTCTGAGACCCAAGGTGGCACCAGTGCCAAGTCGGGCTGGTTTGATAATATCAAGTGGTCCTGCAATCTGCCATCCAGAACCGGGCCAGGTGAGTTTTGTTTCCAAGGGAAAAGGGCCGTGGTTTGTGTTTGGGGGCCTGTGGCCGGAAGTGGCCGGCTGGCTCCTGAAAATCCGTGACACGCAGGATGGTTCCCAGACCCAAGGTGGCACCAGTGCCAAGTCGGGCAGGTTTGACAGTGTCAAGTGCCTCCTGCAATCTGCCATGCAGAAGTGGGTCAGCTGAGTTTTGTTTGCCAAGGAAAAGGGCTGTTGTTTTTGTTTGGAGGCCTGTGGCAGGGAGTGTCTGGCTGGCACCTTAAAATCCACGATTCGCAGGATGTTTGCACGACCCAAGGTGGCACAACTGCCAAGCCGGGCTGGTTTTATAGTACCATGTTTCTTCTGCAATGTGCCATCCAGGAGCGGGGCAGGCGATTTTTTTTTGCAAAGGAAAAATGTCGAGGTTTGGATTCGGGGGCCTGTGGTTGAATGTGGCCGGCTGGCTCCTGAAAATCCCTGATACGCAGGATGGTTCTCAGACCCAAGGTGGCACCAGTGCCTAGTCAGGCTTTTTTGATAGTACCAAGTGGCTCTTGCAATCTGCCATGCCGAAGCTGAGCAGGAGAGTTTTTCTTGCAAGGGAAACGGGCCGTGGTTTGTGTCTGGGGTCCTATGGCTGGGAGTGGCCGGCTGGTTCCTGAAAATCCACGATTCGCAGGATGGTTCCCAGATCCAACGTGGGACCACTGCCAAGTTGGGCTTGTTTGATAATGCCAACTGGCTCCTGCAGTCTGCCATCCAGAAGCAGGGCAGGTGAGATTTTTTTCCAAGGGGAAAGGGCCATGGTTTTCTTTCGAGGCCTTTGGCTGAGAGTGGCCCGCTGGCTCTTTAAAATCATTTACATGCAGGATGGCTCCGAGACCCAAAGGGGAAACACTGCCAAGTCAGGTCTATTTGGAAATTCAAAGTGGCTCCAGCAATCTGCCATCCAGAAGCGGGGCAGGTGACTTTTGTTTCCCAGGGAAAAGGGCCGAGTTTTTTTTTGGTAGCCTGTGTCAGGGAGTGGCCGGTTAGCTCCTGAAAATCCACCATATGCAGGATGTTTCCCAGACCCATGGTGGCAACACTGCAAAGTTGGGCTGGTTTGACAGTCCCAAGTGGCTCGTGCAATCTGCCATCCACAAGTGGGGCAGCTGAGTTTTGTTTGCCAGGGAAACGGGCCGAGGTTTTTGTCGGGGGCCTATGGCCTGCAGAGTCCGTCTGGTTCTGGAAAATCTACGATACGCAGGATGGTTCCCATACCCAAGGTGGCACCAGTGCTAAGTCGGGCTGGTTTGACAGTTCCAAGTGGCTCCTGAAATCTGCCATCCAGAAGAGGGCCAGGTGAGTTTTGTTTCCAAGGGAAAAGGGTCGTGGTTTGTGTTTGGGGGCCTGTGGCTTGGAGTGGCTGGCTGGCACCTTAAAATCCAAGATTCGCAGGATGTTTGCCAGACCCAAGGTGGCACCACTGCCAAGTCGGGCTGGTTTGATAGTACCATGTTTCTTCTGCAATGTGCCATCCAGGAGCGGGGCAGGTGATTTTTTTTGCAAAGGAAAACTGTCGAGGTATGGATTCGGGGGCCTGCGGCTGAGTGTGGCCGGCTGGCTCCTGACAATCCATGATACGCAGGATGGTTCCTAGACCCATAGTGGCACCAGTGCCAAGTCGGGCTGGTTTGATAGTAAGAAGTGGCTCCATCAATGTGCCTTCCAGAAGCAAGGCAGCTAAGTTTTGTTTTCCGGAGAAAAGGGCTGTGGTTTGTGTTCAGGGGCCTGTGGCTGTGAGAGGCCGGCTGGCTCCTGACAATCCATGATACGCAGGATGGTTCCCAGACCCATAGTGGCACCACTGCCAAGTCGGGCTGGTTTGACAGTGTCAAGTGCCTCCTGCAATCTGCCATGCAGAAGTGGGGCAGCTGAGTTTTGTTTGCCAAGGAAAAGGGCTGTTGTTTTTGTTTAGGGGCCTGTGGCAGGGACTGGCTGGCTGGCACCTTAAAATCCAAGATTCGCAGGATGTTTCCCAGACCCAAGGTGGCACCAGTGCCAAGTCGGGCTGGTTTGACAGTTCCAAGTGGCTCCTGCAATCTGCCATCCGCAAGTGGGGCAGCTGAGTTTTGTTTGCCAGAGTAAAGGGCCGTGGTTTGTGTTTGGGGGCCTGTGGCTAGGAGTGGCCAGCTGGCTATTAAAAATCCACGATACGCAGGATGGTTCCCAGACCCAAGGTGGCACCACTGCCAAGTCGGGCTGGTTTGAACGTACCAACTGGCTCCTGCAGTCTGCCATCCAGAAGCAGGGAAGGTGAGTTTTGTTTGCAAGGGCAAAGGCCATGGTTTTTCTTTCGAGGCCTTTGGCTAAGAGTGGCCCGCTGGCTCTTGAAAATCATTTACATGCAGGATGGCTCCGAGACCCAAAGGGGCAACACTGCCAAGTCATGTCTATTTTGCAGTTCCAAGTGACTCCAGCAATCTGCCATCCAGAAGCGGGGCAGGTGACTTTTGTTTCCCAGGGAAAAGGGCCGAGATTTTTTTTGGTAGCCTGTGTCGGGGAGTGACCGGTTAGCTCCTGAAAATCCACCATACACAGGATGGTTCCCAGACCTAAGGTGGCACCAGTGCCAAGTCGGGCTGGTTTGACAGTTCCAAGTGGCTCCTGCAATCTGCCATCCACAAGTGGGGCAGCTGAGTTTTGTTTGTCAGGGAAACGGGCCAAGGTTTGTGTCTGGGGGCCTGTGGCCCGGAGTGGCTGGCTGCTTCCTGAAAATCTACCATACGCAGGATGGTTCTCAGACCCAAGGTGGCACCAGCACCAAGATTGGCTTGTTTGATAGTACCAAGTGGCTGCTGCAATCTGCCATCCAGAAGAGGGGCAAGTGAGTTTTGTTTGCCAGAGTAAAGGGCCGTGGTTTTTGTTTGGGGGCCTGTGGCTGGGAGTGGCCGGCTGGCTCCGGAAAATTTATGATAGGCAGGATGGTTTTGAGAACCAAGGTGACACCAGGGCCAAGTCGGGCTCGTTTTTCTGTACCAAGTGGCTCCTGCAATCTGCCATCCAGAAGCGGGACAGCTGAGTTTTTTTTGCCAGAGAAAAGGGCCATGGTTTGTGTTTTGTGGCCTGTAGCTGGGAGTGGCCGGCTGGCTCGGAAAAATCCATAATTCGCAGGATGGGTTCGAGACCCAAGGTGGCAACACTGCCAAGTCGGGCTGGTTTGATAGTACCAAGTGCCTCCTGCAATCTGCCATCCAGAATAGGGACAGCTGAGTTTTTTTTGCCAGAGAAAAGGGCCATGGTTTGTGTTTTGTGGCCTGTAGCTGGGAGTGGCCGGCTGGCTCCGAAAAATCCATAATTCGCAGGATGGGTTCGAGACCCAAGGTGGCAACACTGCCAAGTCGGGCTGGTTTGATAGTACCAAGTGCCTCCTGCAATCTGCCATCCAGAAGAGGGACAGGGGAGTTTTTTCTGCCAGAGAAAAGGGCCATGGTTTGTGTTTGGTGGCCTGTGGCTGGGAGTGGCCGGCTGGCTCCGAAAAATCCATGATTCGCAGGATGGGTTCCAGACCCAAGGTGGCACCAGTACCAAGATGGGCTGGTTTGATAGTACCAGGTGGCGCCTGCAATCTGCCATCCAGAAGAGGGGCAGGTGAGTTTTTTTTGCCAGAGTAAAGGGCCGTGGTTTGTGTTTTGTGGCCTGTGGCTGGGAGTGGCTGGCTGGCTCCGAAAAATCCACGATTCGCAGGATGGGTTCCAGATCCATAGTGGCACCAGTGCCAAGTTGGGCTGGCTTGAAAGTACCAAGTGGCTCCTGCAATCTGCCATCCACAAGTGTGGCAGGTGAGTTTTGTTTTCCAGGGCAAAGGGCCGTGGTTTGTGCATGGGGGCCTATGGCCGGCAGTGGCCACCTGGCTCCTGAAAATTTATGATAGGCAGGATGGTTCTGGGACGCAAGGTGGCACCAGTGCCAAGTCGGGCTGGTTTGATAGTATCAAGTGGTCCAGCAATCTACCATACAGAACTGGGCCAGGTGAGTTTTGTTTCCAAGGGAAAAGGGCCGTGGTTTGTGTCTGGGGTCCTATGGCTGGGAGTGGCCGGCTGGTTCCTGAAAATCCACGATTCGCAGGATGCTTCCCAGACCCAACGTGGCATCACTGCCAAGTCAGGCTGGTTTGAACGTACCAACTGGCTCCTGCAATCTGCCATCCAGAAGCGGGGCAGCTGAATTTTGCTTGCCAGGGAAACAGGCCCAGGTTTGTGTCGGGGGGCCTATGACGGCAGTGCCCGGCAGGTTCCTGAAAATCTACGATAGGCATGATGGTTCCCAAACCCAAGTTGGCACCATTGAGAAGTCAGGCTGGTTTGATAGTACCAAGTGTCTCCTAAATTCTGCCATCAAGAAGCACGGCAGCTGAGTATTGTTTGCCAGAGAAAAGGGCCGTGGTTTGTGTTTGGGGAGTTGTGGCTTGGAGCGCCATGCTCGCTCCAGAATATCCACGATACGCAGGAGGGTTCCCAGACCCAAGGTGGCACAAGTGCCTAGTCGGGCTGGTTTGATAGTACCAAGTGGCTCCTGAAATCTGCCATCCAGAAGCATTGCCGCTAAATTATGTTTGCCAGAGAAATAGGCCTAGGATTGTGTTTGGAGTCCTATGGATGGGAGTGGCGGGCTTGCTCCAGAATATCCACGATACGCAGTATGCTTCCCAGACCCAAGGTGGCACCAGTACCAAGACAGGCTGGTTTGATAGTACCAAGTGGCTTCTGCAATCTGCCATCCAGAAGCGGGGCAACTGAGTTTTGTTTCCCAGTGAAACAGGCCGAGGCTTGTGTTTGAGGGCCGGTGGTTGGGAGTGGCCCGCTAGCTCCTGAAAATCTACTATAGGCAGGTTGGTTCCCAGACCCAAGGTGGCACCAGTGCCAAGTCGGGCTGGTTTGATAATACGAAGTGGCTCCCGCCATCTGCCATCCAGAAGCGGGGCAGCTGTGTTTTTTTTGCAAGGGAAAAGGGCCGTGGCTTTATTTAGGGGGCCTGTGGCTGGGAGTGGCCAGCTGGACTCTGAAAATCAACAACACGCAGGATGGTTCCCAGACCCATCGTGGCACCAGTGCCACGTTGGGCTCGTTTGATAGTACCAAGTGCCTCCGGCAATCTGCCATCCAGAACCGGAGCAGCTGAGATCTGTTTGCCAGAGAAAAGTGCCGTTTTTTGTGTTTTGGGACCTGTTGCTGGGAGTGGCCGGCTGGCTCATGAAAATCTACGATATGCAGGATGGGTCCCAGACCCAAGGTGGAACCAGTGCCAAGTCGGGCTGTTGTGATAGTACCAAGTGGCTCCTGCATTCTGCCATCCAGAAGGGGGGCAGGCGAGTTTTGTTTGCCAGGTGCCACTTTTGGTCTCGGAACTATCCTGCCTATCCTGGATTTTCAGGAACCAGCAGGCCACTTCCAGCCATAGGCTCTCAAACAAAAACCTCGGCCCTTTTTCCCGGGAAAAAATAACTCAGCTGTCCCGCTTCTGGATGGCAGATTGCAGTAGCCACTTGCTACTATCAAACCAGCCCGACTTGGCACTCGTGCCACCTTGGGTCTGGGAAACATCCTGCCTATCGTGGATTTTGAGGAGCTAGCCGACCACTCTCGGCCAGAGGCCCCCAAACAAAAACAAAGGCCCTTTTCTCCGGAAAACAAAACTGACCTGCCCCACTTCTAGATGGCAGATTGCGGGAGGCACTTGGTACTATCAAACCAGCCCGACTTGGCACTGGTGCTACCTTCAGTCTGGGAACCATCCTTCGTATCGTAGATTTTCAGGAGCCAGCCGGACACTCCCAGCCGCATGCCCCCAAAAACAAACCATGGCCCTTTTTTCAGGGAAACAAAACTCAGTTGCCCCGCTTCTGGATGGCAGATTGCAGGAGCATCTTGGTACTATCAAATCAGCCCGACTTGGCACTGCTCCCACCTTGCGACTGGCAAACATCCTGCGTATCGTGGATTTTCAGGAGCCAGCCAGACGCTCCGAGCCACAGGCCCCAAAACACAAACCACGGCCCTTTTCTCTGGAAAACAAAACTCACCTGCCCCACTTCTGGATGGCTGTTTGCAGGAGGCACTTGGTACTATAAAACCAGCCTGACTTGGCAGTGGTGACAGCCTGGGTCTGGGAACAATCCTACGTATCGTAGATTTTCAGGAGCCAGCCAGCCACTCCCAGACACAGGCTCCCAAACAAAAACCTTGGCCCTTTTCTCTGGCAAACAAAACTCACCTGCCCTGCTTCTGGATGGCAGATCGCAGGAGCCAGTTGGTACTGTCAAACAAGACCGTCTTTGCACTGGTGCAACCTTGGGTCTGGCAAACATCCTGCGAATCGTGGATTTTCAGGAGTCAGCCGGCCACATTCAGCCACAGACCCCAAAAAAAAAAAACCAGCTCTTTTCTCTGGCAAACAAAGCTCGGCTGTCCCGCTTCTGGATGGCAGATATCAGGAGACAGTTGGTAATATCAAACCAGCCCGACTTGGCACTGGTGCTGCCTTGGGACAGGGAACCATCCTGCCTATCGTGGATTTTCAGGAGCTTGCAGGCCACTCTCAGCTAGAGGCAACGACACAGAAACCCCGGCCCTCTTCCCTGGTAAACAAAACTCAGCTGCCCCGCTTCTAGATGGCAGAGTGCAGGAGCCACTTGGTACTATCAAACCAGCCCGACTTGGCACTGGTGCTGCCTTGGGACAGGGAACCATCCTGCGTATCGTGGATTTTCAGGAGCCAGCCGGCCACTCCCAGCCACAGGCCCCAAAACACAAGCCACGGCCCTTTTCCTTTATAAAAAAAACTCAGCGGCCCTGCTTCTGGATGGCAGATTGCAGGAGCCACTTGGTACTAACAAACCAGCCCAACTTTGCCCTAATGCCAACTTGGGTCTGGCAAACATCCTGCGAATCGTGGATTTTCAGGAGTCAGCCGGCCACATTCAGCCACAGACCCCAAAAAAAAAAAACCAGCTCTTTTCTCTGGCAAACAAAGCTCGGCTGTCCCGCATCTGGATGGCAGATATCAGGAGACAGTTGGTAATATCAAACCAGCCCGACTTGGCAGTGGTGCTGCCTTGGGACAGGGAACCATCCTGCGTATCGTGGATTTTCAGGAGCCAGCCGGCCACTCTCAGCCACAGGCCCCAAAACACAAGCCACGGCCCTTTTCCGTTATAAAAAAAACTCAGCGGCCCTGCTTCTGGATGGCAGATTGCAGGAGCCACTTGGTACTAACAAACCAGCCCAACTTTGCCCTAATGCCAACTTGGGTCTGGCAAACATCCTGCGAATCGTGGATTTTCAGGAGTCAGCCGGCCACATTCAGCCACAGACCCCAAAAAAAAACAAACAGCTCTTTTCTCTGGCAAACAAAGCTCGGCTGTCCCGCTTCTGGATGGCAGATATCAGGAGACAGTTGGTAATATCAAACCAGCCTGACTTAGCACTGGTGCTGCCTTGGGTCTGGGAAAACTCCCACATATCATGGATTTTCAGGAGCCAGATGCAACTCCCATCTGTAGCCACCCAAACACAAACCACGGCCCGTTTCCCTGGCAAACAAAACTCAGCTGCCCCGCTTCTGGATGGCAGATGGCAGGAGCCTCTTTGTATTTTCAAACCAGCCCAACTTGGCAGTGTTGACACCTTGGGTCTGGGAACCATCCTCCACATCAAAGAATTTCAGGATCCAGCCGGCCACTCTCGGCTGCAGACCCCCGAATCCAAACCTCGCACTTTTGCCTGGCAAAAAATAATCACCTGCTCCGATCGTTGATGGTACATTGCAGGAGAAACATGGTACTGTCAAACAAGCATGACTTGGAACTGGTGCGTCCTTGGGTATGGAAAACATCCTGCGAATCGTCAATTTTCAGGAGCCAGCCGGCCACTCTTAGCAACAGGCCCCAAAACACAAGCCACGGCACTTTTCCCTGGAAAACAAAACATAGCGCTCCGCTTCTGGATGGCAGATTTCAGGAGCCACTTGGTACTATCACAAAAGCCTGACTTGGCACTGGTGCCACCTTGGGTCTGGGAACCATCCTGCGTATCGTGGATTTTCAGGGGCCAGCCGGCCACTCCAAGCCACAGAACCCCCAGACAAAATCTCGCTCATTTCCTCTGGAAAAAAGAAAATCAGCCGCCCCAGCTTCTGGATGGCAGATTGCAGGAGACACTTGGTAGTATCAAACCAGCCTGACTTGGCACTGGTGCCACCTTGGGTCTGGGAATCATCCTGTGTATCGTGGATTTTCAGGAGCCAGGCGGCCACTCCCAGCCACTGGCCCCCAAACACGAGCCTCGGCCCGTTTCCCTGGCAAACAAAACTCACCTGCCCAGCTTCTGGATGGCAGATTGCAGGACCAACTTAGTACTATCAAAAAAGCCTGACTTGGCACTGGTGCCAACAAGCGTCTGGGAATCATCCTGCGTATCGTGGATTTTCAGGGGCCAGCCGGCCACTCCCAGCCACAGGCCCTCCAACAAAAACAACGTCCCTTATTCCTGGAAAAAAAAACTCATCTTCCCCGCTTCTGGATGGCAGATTGCAGGAGCCACTTGGTACTGTCAAACCAGTCCATCTTGGTCCTGGTGCCACCTTGGGTCTGGGAACAATATTGCGTATCTTGGATTTTCATGAGACAGCTGGGCACTCCCATCCACAGGCCCTCAAACACAACCCACGGCCCCTTTCTCTGGCAAAGAAAACTCACCTGCCCCGTTTCTGGATGGCAGATTGCAGGAGCCACTTTGTACTATCAAATCAGCCTGACTTGGCACTGGTGCCACCTTGGGTCATGAAACCATCCTGCCTATCGTAGATTTTCAGGAACAAGCCGGCCTCTACCAGCCATAGGCCCTCAGACACAAACCTGGTCCCGTTTCCCTGGCAAACAAAACTCAGCTGCCCCTCTTCTGGATGGCAGATTGCAGGGGGAACTTGTTAAGAAAAACCAGCCCGATATGCCTGTGGTGCCACCTTGGGTCTGGGAACCATCCTGCGTATCGTGGATTTTCATGAGCCATTCGGACACTGCAGGAAATAGGCCCCAAGTCACAAACCTGGGCCCGTTTCCCTGGCAAGCAAAACTCAACTTCCCTGCTTCTGGACAGCAGATTGCAGGAGGCACTTGCTACTATCAAACCAGCCCGACTTTGCACTGGTGCCACCTTGGGTCTGGGAAGCATCCTGCGTATCGTAGATTTTCAGGAACCAGACGGACACAGCAGGCCTTAAGCCCCCATACAAAAACCTCGGCCCGTTTCCTGGACAAACAAAACTCAGCTGCCCCGCTACTGGATGGCAGATTGCAGGAGCCACTTGGAACTGCCAAATAAACCAGACTTGGCTGTTTTTCCCCCTTGGGTCTCGGAACCATCCTGCAGGAGCCATATTGCATATCAAAGATTTTAAAGAGCCAGCCGGCCACTCTCAGCCGCAGGCCCTGAAAGAAAAACCATGGCCCTTTTTCTTTAGAAACAACGCTCATCTGCCCTGGTTCTGGATGGCAGACTTCTGGAGCCACGTTGTACTATCAAACCAGCCCGACTTGGCACTGGTGAAAACTTGGGTCCGGGAACCATCCTGCGTAACGTGGATTTTCGGGGTCCAGGCGGCCACACCCAACCACCAGCCCTCAAACACAAACCTATGCCCCTTTCCCTGGCAAACAAAACTCACCTGCCTCGCTTCTGGATGGAATATTGCAGGAGCCACTTGGTACTACAAAACCAGCCCGACTTTGCCGTGGTGCCACCTTGGGTCTGGGAACCATCTTGCGTAAAGTGCATTTTCTGGAGCCAGCCGGCCACTCCCAGCCACCGGCCCCAAGCACAAACCACGGCACTTTTCCCTGGAAAACAAAACTCACCTGACCCAGTCGTGGATGACAGATTGCACGAGCCAGGGTGTACCATCAAACCAGCACGATTTGGCAGTGTTGCCACTATGGGTCTGGGAAATATCCTGCGTATCGTGGATTTTCAGGAGCTAGCTTGCCACTCCATGCCACAGGCTGACAAAAAAAAAACCTCGGCACTTTTCCCTGGCAAACAAAAGTCACCTGCCCCGCTTCTGGATGGCAGATTGCTGGAGCCACTGGGAACTGCCAAATAAACCAGACTTGGCTGTGTTGCCTCCTTGGGTCTCGGAGCCATCGTGTGTATCAAAGATTTTAAAGAGCCAGACGGCCACTCCCAGCCACAGGCTTTCAAACACACACCACGGCCCCTTTCTCTGGCAAACAAAACTCACCTGCCCCGGTTCTGGATGGCAGATTGCAGGAGCCACTTGATACTTTCAAATCAGCCCGACTTCAAGTGGTGCGAACTTGGGTTTGGGAACCATCCGGCATATCGTGGATTTTCAGGAGCTAGCAGATGGCTCCCTGCCACAGGCCACCAAAAATAAACCTCAACCCGTTTCCCTGGCAAACCAAACTCACCTGCCCCACTTGTGGATCGCAGATTGCACGAGTCACTTGGTACTATCAAACCAGCTCGACTTGGCAGTGTTGCCACCATGGGTCTGGGAAATATGCTGCGTATCGTGGATTTTCAGGAGCTAGACTGTCACTCCAAGCCACAGGCTTCCAAAAAAAAACCTCGGCCCTTTTCCCTGGCAAAGAAAAGTCACCTTCCCTGCTTCTGGATGGCAGATTGCACGAGCCACTTGGTCCTATAAACCAGCCCGACTTGGCGGTGTTGCCCCCTTCGGTCTCAGAGCCATCCTGCATATCAAGGATTTTGAAGAGCCAGAGGGCCACTCTCAGCCGCAGGCCCCGAAAGCAAAACCATGGCTCTTTTCCCTGGTAAACAAAAGTCACCTGTCCCGCTTCTGGAATGCAGATTGCAGGAGCCACTTGGTAGTATCAAACCAGCCCGACTTGGCCCTAATGCCACCTTGGGTCTTGAAACTATCCTGCGTATCGTGGATTTTCAGGAGCCAGCCGGCCACTCCCAGCCATAGGCCCCCAAACACAAACCACGGCCCTATTCTCTGGCAAACAAAACTCAGCTTCCCGGCTTCTGGATGGCAGATTGCAGGAACCACTTGGCACTGTCAAACCAGTCCGACTTGGTACTGGTGCCACCTTGGGTCTGGGAACCTTCCTGCATATCGTAGATTTTCAGGAGCCAGCCGGCCACTCACATCCATAGCCATCCAAACACAAACCTTTGCCCGTTTCCCTGGCAAACAAAACTCACCTGCCCCGCTTCTGGATGGCAGATTCCAGGAGCCACTTGGTACTATCAAACCAGTCTTACTTGGCACAGGTGCCACCATGGGTCTTGGAACCATCCTGCGTATGGTGGATTTTCAGGAGCCAGCCGGCCACTCCCTGTCGCTGACGGACACGAAAGAACACAAGCACACCACCTCTCTCAAGGTGAAGGAAAAAAGGGAAGTTTTATTCTCTGACTCCAATATTTATACTTTTACAAAAGTGACAGTGGATTGGAAGGTGACAGTAACACCTCTGCAATGGCACAGGTCAAACCAACAGTCCATCAACTCTCTCCTCCTCCATAAAGGAATGAAAAACAATGAGTTATTTACAGAAAGTGTGTGAGAAAGTTCACTACAAGAATGTCAACATCAGAAGGCTTAGAAAATCTCAAAAAACCAGGGCGACATCTCACCCTTTTCTGTTTAAAAAAGAAAAAGGAAAATGAACAATGTGAAGAGGAAAATAGGAATAACACTCTGTGTTCACTTGCAGAGGAATCATCGGAGTGATCACTCTCAACGTCTGCATCCGAATCATCACTCAATGATTCCCCTGCTTGATTCCTTTCAGGTTGGTCACGGTTTCCATCCTGCTCATCAGCTGGATTCTGTCTCTGGGGTCGCAGATCAGGGCGAACACATTTGGAAGGTACCCAACCTACCCCAGTATCTGTGGATACACAAGCATACCCACGCCCCAAAGCGATAAGGTCATAGGGGCCTTCCCACTGTTTGGTGACTAAATTCCGCACCCGAACTTTCGCTCGAGGCTGATGTGCCTCGTCTGCCGCCTGCAATGAGAGATGGTGATTCAAAGTGACAGGGTTATTTGAGTTCTGCGGCACAGTGAGATGATTGATTGTACACAAAGCTTTTGCCAATTGACTGTGCGGGGTTTCACCCTGCATTCCCCGTTTTTGTTTTTGAAGAACCTGCTTCAGAGTACCATGAGCGCGTTCTACAATAGCTTGACCAGTCGGAGAATGAGGGATACCAAACTTGTGCAAGACACCCCACAACTGCAGGAACTGCCGCACCTTTTGTGATGCGTAAGCAGGACCATTGTCGGTTTTCACAGCAGAAGGTATGCCCAGAACGGCAAAGGCCTGCCTCCAGTGGGCAAGGACATCACGGGCCTTCTCCCCAGTGTGAGCCGAAGCCCACATCGCAGAAGAGAACGTGTCCACAATGACATGCACATACTTGAACCGGCCAAACTCGGCAACCTGGGTGACATCGGTCTGCCAAAGCTCCAAGGCCCTAAGGCCTCTGGGATTTACCCCTGCTGGCAGAGGCGGAGCAAGTGCATGGCAGTCATCACATGACTCGACAATGTCACGAGCCTCAGTTGGCGTCAGCTGAAACTGCTTCTGCAAGGTATGTGCGTTCTGGTGGAAAAACCCATGCGATGCCTTGGCCTGTGCGAGTGTATCAGGCTGAGGCGCTACCCATGCTGGGTTGGCCAACTTGTCAGCCCTCGCATTACCTTCCACTATAAAACCTGGCAAATCGGTGTGACTCCTCACATGCAGAACATAAAATGGATGAACTCGGGCCTGAATGGCACACCACAAGGTCTTCAGTAACTGAAACAAGGCAGGATTACTGACCTCCTTCAAAACCGAATGACCCAACCGCTGTGCGATATCAGCCACATAGGCGGAATCCGTGACCAAGTTGAAAGGTTCCTGGGAAAATTTCTCAAATGCCATGACAGCAGCCCTCAGTTCAACCAATTGAGCTGACCCATTCTCATGGCCTTCCAGAACCTGCCACTCAGACCCATCACTCCAGGTAACAATGGCCTTTCCTGTCCTTCCTGAACCGTCAGTGAAGACGGTGGGTCCTTGCACGGGTTCCTTACTATTCTTGGGCCGCAAAGAAATTTGTGTGGATTTCGCCATATGCAACAGCCTATGGCTGGGCAGATGATAAGTGATCTGCCCTGAAAAATTTTCCAGAGCACTCTGCAGAGACACACTGTTTGCAAAGCTCCAGTCAAAATCCTCCCGTTGCACCGGGAGTATGATCTTTGCAGGATCCGCACCCATCAATTGCAAACACCGTTGTCGGCATTTGATTATCAAGCGAGCAATCAGCTCAAGCAATGTAGTTGCCGTCTTCTGCGGCTGATGGGGCAGGAAAACCCATTCCAGAACGTGCAAGGAATCAGACCATTTGTCACTCCATTGACCAATGATACCTGTGGGATATGAATCTGGAGTGGTAATGAACACAGTGACATCAACGGAGGGATCAATGCGATAAACCTGACAAGCCGAAACAGCTTGCTGAACCACCTCCAATGCCTTACGCGCCTCAGGGGTCAGTGTGCGAGGCGACTTCAGATCAGAGTCCCCTTTCAACAAATCATACAGAGGAGACAGCTGTGCATTGGTTAGTCCCAAATAAGGACGTAACCAAGTGATGACACCTATCAATTTCTGAGCATCATTCAGTGTCTTCACAGAATGCACAAATTGCACCTCCTGGTGACAGATTGTCCGTTCCAAAATTTTGACCCCCAAGTACTTCCAGCGTGGTTTTTGTTGAACCTTTTCTGGAGCTACCTGCAGTCCATGAGCATGCAAAGCATCGAGCAACCGAGGCTGAATCCTCAGCAGCTCATCCTGGGTGGACGCAGCCACCAAAATGTCGTCCATATAATGATACAGACGCGCATCAGGAAACTGCTTGCGAACTCCAGACAAGGCACGGGCCACATACCACTGGCATATGGCAGGAGAATTACGCATGCCCTGAGGCAATGTCCTCCATTGATATCTCTGTGCGGGCTCAGCCTCGTTAATCGCTGGCACCGAGAAGGCAAACTTCGGTCTGTCATCGGGATGCAAAGGAATCGAAAAGAAACAATCCTTCAGATCCACAATGAGGACCGGCCAGCCTGCAGGAAGCATGGTAGGCGATGGCATGCCCGCCTGCAATGGTCCCATGCTTTCCATCACGGCATTGACCTTCCGGAGGTCTTGCAACAACCTCCATTTCCCAAATTTCTTCTTGATACAGAGGACAGGAGTGTTCCAAGGACTGTTGGAAGGCTCCAGATGACCCTGGTCCAACTGCTCCTGCACCAAATTCCGAAGGGCGACTAATTTATCATCAGGGAGGGACCACTGCTTCTCCCAAACGGATTTGTCCACCAGCCACCGTATAGGAGGCGTAGGACACTCTGCGCCCTTCACTGCAGTGGCCCCCATTAAAAATCCGTCCCGATACGCACCCCCCAGGCAGACAGAACATCCCTCCCCCAAAGGTTGGCAGGAGTAGAAGTAACATGAGGCCTAACCCAGGCCATCTGTCCCTCCGGGTTGGTGACCAGCACGGGCTGCTGAGCCACGTAGCATTGTGCCGTCCCTCCCAGGCCTGCGACAGATGTCCCCACCGGATCCAGGGGCCACTCCGAGGGCCAGGCAGCAAGGGAGAGAACAGTGATGTCAGCACCGCTGTCGAGAAGCCCGTGGAGGTGGATTTCCGACGGTGTCGCACCAGGAACAGACAGGGTACACAGCATCTCGGGCCGGTCCTTGGTCAGGACAGCAGTCCAGTGAACCTGAGGCTGCCTAGTGGATCCAAAGCCACCAGCTCCACGTGACCGGTCAGCTGTCCTGCGAACAGAAGAATTAAAAGGCACAAGTTCAGCAAGCCGTGTCCCTTTTGGGATTGTGACAGGGGGAGTGAGTGTGGAAACCATGGCACAAATCTGCCCTGTAAAATCTGCATCAATGAGCCCCAGGTGCACAATGATGCCCTGAAGGGTGGCACTAGATCTCCCCATAAGGAGAGTACTCATGCCCCCACCCAAGGGACCAAAGGCATCCAGGGGAACCTTGCGTATCTCAGACGAATCTAAGACAACTGTTGCCGCGGTGCAGACGTCCACGCCTGCTGATCCGCGGGTGCTGGCTGCAAGCCGGCAAAGGAGACCTCCATCGGCACCTGGGTCTGGAGGGAAGCTTGTGTCTGAGCGCGCCCCTCCTGCTGCGCGCTCCGCCTCATGTTTCCCGAACCTGGCAACACCTGGCCATTAGCATGAACAGTCGCCTTACAAACGTTAGCCATGTGATTCGGCCTACTGTCGGATCCCATTATTCTCTTTCTCTTCTGTTTTATGGTTGATTTATGTTTGCTGGTTGTCGGTTTCTCTTCCCGGCTGTTTTATGTTCGGAGATAGCTCAGGGATGCCACTTGCTCGGTTTCTCGGCTGTTTCAAAGACCTGGAAAGGCCCAGAGTGGCCTTGGACAGCCCGCGCTTCAAAGGACGAGGAGAGACTTCTGATCTTGTTTCGGTCTTGGTGTTTATTAATTGTTTATCTAAAAGATTTTCTTTCAGCCCGACAGAGGTCTGCACAGCAAGTCAGCCATGGGCACACTCCCGAAGCCCCTGGGGCGGTCACTTATCTTTATACCCAGAGTCACGTGTACAATATTTATAATTTTTCTCCAATACCTTCTACTCTTATTAGCCGGTGCACTTCTAGTAAAGACCAATCCCAAAGTGCCACCATCACCACAGAAGATGGAGGCCAAGAAGAAGAAGAAGAAGGACAGGACACGCCCCAATTCCTCCATCTTACTTCTCTAGACCCCCCTGTACAGAAATCCTAAACCCTGTGTTCTACACCTTAATTAACTTATCCCTTCACCATTCACCCAGTGAAATCCTCCCAGTCCTCATACAGGTGTCATCTCCTGTGTAGGATCAAAGTCCTGCCACCAGACACTTCTGGCAACATTCCAGGACTCCCGAGCCCCCCAAGGGTGGTCTCGGTCTCTGCACCTCAGTCCTGAGGTGCTGAGATCCCACAGCCTACCACACCGACCGCACAAGAACATGGGGAATTTGACCTTCTGATCCTTCTTCCCCCGCTTCCTGCTAGTCTGTACATTCGCCTGCTGCGGCCGCCCGCCCTGCGGTGCTGCCCAGACAGCCCCCAAACTTCTGACGTGAGGGGATGATGTTCGCACAGGCTTCTGCCATCTCCCAGATACTAGGATCACCAGGCATAGCTGCTATAACCTTATTACAAGCTTCATTACAATTGCACTTGACAAGGTTTGCAATTGTAACGTCCCTTGCCACAGGATCAGGCACCTGCCTCTCCACGGATGCAATCAACCTCGCCGCAAATACCATAAAAGGCTCATCATCCCCCTGGACAACAGTTGAGAACGGCTGCTTCGGAGCAGCCATTTCCAGGGTCTGCACAATCGCTCCCATGCCCAGAGTGTTGCATTGCTGAAGCACAAGGGGATCATATCCAACCTTCCCCTGAACATTCTCATAACGCCCTGTCCCCAACAGCATATCAACAACAACTGCATGCCTGGGGTCTTCCGGCGCCAGCGCAGCATTCCGCCTCACCGCTTGGGCTGCCAGACGAGCCCACTTGGTCTCAAAAACACCAAATTGCACAGGGTCAAAAAGAGAATGTGCCACACAACGGACATCGTGAGGTGTCAGCACATCCTGATCAAGCCTCCGAAGAATGTGCATCACCTCAGCAGACCCCAAACCATGCTGAGCAACCACTTCACGGAGTTCCTTCTCCAGCTTATACACAAGGGGTTCATAAGTGTTATGAGTGACGCCCCTGAGCACAGGGAAAGCCTGGGGACCCCCTGGCAAAGCCACCGCACCTGCCGTGCCCCGATCCTTGGGCCCCCCAGAGACAGGAGGGATCGATTGACTGGGAGCCGGGGCAACACCACTCATCCCTGCGCCCCCTGCCGCACCGGAAGAGCCAAAGGAATCCACCCCCCGACCCTGCAGATGCCGTGAGGAGAGATGTTCATTCATCTCGTCAGTCTTGGTTTTTGCCTCTGGCCAAAAACGTTCAGGGTGCCTCGGATGCACAGTCACCTGGCACGCAGGAAGTGTCCAAAGACCTGACGAGAAAGGGCCATGGCCCCGGGCACCCGCCGGCCTCCCGCCGGTCGCGTCAGCAGTTGCACTAAAGGTAAACACCCCAGTCCCCTGCTGCGCTGCAGCTCCGGCCGGAGCCGCCTCGGCGGCCACAGCTGCCGGCACAGCCCGCACATCTGGCACAGTGCCAGACGCAGCCGGCGCGGGGCCCCCATCCCCCGATACGGGGGTGGGGTGGAATGCCGAGGGAGGCGCAGCCCGCGGAGCCGCGTCACTGCGAGGCGGCACAAGGGAGCCGGGCAGGCCCCCTATGAGAGCCCGCCCCAATCTGCAAGACCCCGTAGCGGGCACGGCCCCCACCGAACGGAGAGGGACGGGCTGCCCGCCCACCGGAGCGGGGCTGGGCGGAGCACCGACCGACACCCCGCCCCCGGCTGCCTTCACCGGCTGCGCAGACACAGAGGCGGGCAACGCCCCGCCCCCGGCTGCCTTCACCGGCTGCGCAGACCCAGAGGCGGGCAACGCCCCGCCCCCGGCTGCCTTCACCGGCTGCGCAGACCCAGAGGCGGGCAACGTCCCGCCCCCGACTGCCGCCACCGACTGCGCATGCCCAGCAGGCTGCACAGACGCGGAGGAGGGCGAAATCGCTCCCCCCACTGAGGAACCTGATTCGGAGGTGGGAGAACCCACCCCCACCTCGCTCAGGGGAAACGTGGTGGACACACCGCAGTTCGGACAACAGGTAGTCACCGCAGCAGCCTCAAATCGGGGCGGAGGCTGACCCTTAAAGGCCGGGAAGGCACACAAAGAGGGCAACCCGTCCCCCGCCCCGCCACCCACATAGGACGAGGCGGGGCGAGGACGGCCCGCCGAATCCAAAGAGCCCCCCGGACTCGGGACCAGCTGGCTGTGAGCCCAATCCACCCCAGGCGGATAATGGCCACTCCCCAGCACACCGTCATGAGGCGGGGAGGGGGGGTCCACATCATACAGGAGCTCAGTCTCCTCCTCATCCTCATCTGAAATAGAAGGGCTTCCCTGGGAGCTCCAAGGGGTACAAGAACTGGACCCCCGCCAAAGCTCCTCACATTGCCTCCACTGCAGCAGCAGCGGTCCCACATCTACAGTGCAATCATCAAAGAGGGCCTCCATAAGGTGGTCCCACAAGCGAGACCACTCCTGCATATCGAACGCCTTCAGAACGTCCGAAAAAAACCCCCGCTCTCGGGCCCACAGAATCAATCTCTCCAAACCATCCCAGGAAACAGACACCTGTTTCCACTCCAGAACCACCCTCCAGAGATCCAAAATGAGGGAATCGTCCCGGAAAGCCACAGAGGTTTCCATTGCCCTAGAACAGCAGGCAAAACACCAAAAGGAGGAGGGGAAAACCTCACCACAACCCGCTGTCCGTGTTTCAGCCTAGGCTGCAATACACTTCGGCGGTCACCAGATGTCGCTGACGGACACGAAAGAACACAAGCACACCACCTCTCTCAAGGTGAAGGAAAAAAGGGAAGTTTTATTCTCTGACTCCAATATTTATACTTTTACAAAAGTGACAGTGGATTGGAAGGTGACAGTAACACCTCTGCAATGGCACAGGTAAAACCAACAGTCCATCAACTCTCTCCTCCTCCATAAAGGAATGAAAAACAATGAGTTATTTACAGAAAGTGTGTGAGAAAGTTCACTAAAAGAATGTCAACATCAGAAGGCTTAGAAAATCTCAAAAAACCAGGGCGACAACTCCCAGCCATGGGCCCCCAAACACAAACATCGGCCCTTATCTCTGGCAAAAAAAACTCAGCTGCCCCGCTTCTGGATGGCAGATTGCAGGAGCCACTTGGTACTATCACAAAAGCCTTACTTGGAACTGGTGCCACCTTGGGTCTGGGAACCATCCTGCGTATCGCTGAATTTCAGGGGCCACCCGGCCACTCCCAGCCTCAAAACCCCGAACAAAACCTCGGTCATTTTCTCAGGCAAACAAAGTTCAGCTGCCCCGCTTCTGGATGGCAGATTGCAGGACCCACTAGGCACTATCAAAAAAGCCCGACTTGGCACTGGTGCCACCTAGGGTCTGGGAACCCTCCTGCATATCGTGGATTTTCAGGAGCCAGCAAGCCACCCCCGGCCACAGGGCCCCAATACAAACCACGGCCCTTTTCCCTTGCAATCAAAACTCACTTTCCACACTTGTTGATGGCAGATTGCAGGAGCCAGTTTGTACTATCAAACCAGCCTAACTTGGCAGTGTTGCCACCTTGGGTCTGGGAACCATCCTGTGTATCGTGGATTGTCAGGAGCCAGCCAGCCACTAACAGCCCTAGACCCTCCAACACATTCCACTGCATTTTTCCCTGGCAAACAAAACTCACCTGCCCCACTTGTGGATGTCAGATTGCACGAGACACTTTGTACTATCAAACCAGCCTGACTTGGCAGTGTTGGCACCTTGAGTCTTGGAATCATCGAGCGTATCGTGGATGTTCATAAGCTCGCCTGTCACCCCCGTCCACAGGCATTTTTTCAAAGGCATTTCATTTAATCCTCTCTCCTTTCCAGAGTGTTTGTAAGGCTTAATTTTCAGGCTCGCAGTGGCATATGGCCATCCTGCATTTTGATGGTTTTGACATTGGGAAAAATACTTTTTTTTTTTCTTTTTATTTAAGTCTCTATGCCATGACCCTCATATCTTTCTCCCTATGGTGTGTACTCCTCGTTGACTTTTCCCCCTGCTTTTGCAACATCGGTGAGCTTAGTTTTGCATGTGTTGGTCCTTTGCAATGCAGCTCATTTCCTCACAGGCCATTTTTTTGAAGGCACAAAAATTCCCGATATGCTTTTTTGTTTTTCAATTGCATTTCATTTGATCCTATCTCCTTTCCAGAGTGTTTGTAAGGCTTTCTTTTCAGGGTCGCAAGATTCCCTTTCCCTTCCCGAACTTTCCTTTCGGGAAGGGAAAGGGAATCCTGCGATATCAATGGGGACCAATAGAGGAATCTTTGGTGCTTGTCCCTGCCCTTGATGGCATGCCATGCCTTTTGATGGCTTTGACTTTGGGAAGGACTTTTCTCTTTTTTTTTTTTTTTCATGTATCCATGCCTTGTCCCTCATATCTTCCCTTCCAAGTTGTGTCCTCTTTCTTGATATTTTCCCCTGCTTTTGAAACATCTGTGAGCTTAGTTTATGCATGTTTTTGTGTTTTGCACTGCACCTGATATAATCCCGGTCCATTTTCTTGTAATCGGGGAATTTCCCAAATTTTCTTTTTTTCTCCTCCAATTGCCATTCCTTTGATGCTATCTCCATTCCAGCGTGTTTGTAAGTCCTTCTTTTCTCTTTTGGCCTTCCGTGGGGATCAAGTTTTGCAAGCTTTGCGGCATGTGCCTGCCCGAGATGGCATATGGCCATCCTGCATTTTGATGGTTTTGAAATTTGGAAAATTTTTTTTTTTCTTTCTTTTTATTTAAGTCTTCATGCCATGACCCTCATATCTTTCTCCCTATGGTGTGTACTCCTCGTTGACTTTTCCCCCTGCTTTTGCAACATCGGTGAGCTTAGTTTTGGAATGTGTTGGTCCTTTGCAATGCAGCTCATTTCCACACAGGCCATTTTTTTGAAGGCACAAAAATTCCCGATATGCTTTTTTTTTTTTTCAATTGCATTTCATTTGATCCTGTCTCCTTTCCAGAGTGTTTGTAAGGCTTTCTTTTCAGGGTCGCAAGATTCCCTTTCCCTTCCTGAACTTTCCTTTCAGGAAGGGAAAGGGAATCTTGCGATTTCAATGGGGACCAATAGAGGAATCTTTGGTGCTTGTCCCTGCCCTTGATGGCATGCCATGCCTTTTGATGGCTTTGACTTTGGGAAGGACTTTTTCTTTTTTTTTTTTTTCATGTATCCATGCCATGTCCCTCATCTGTTCCTTTCCAAGTTGTGTCCTCCTCCTTGATTTTTTCCCCTGATTTTGCAACATCGGTGAGCTTAGTTTTGGGATGTTTTGTTCCTTTGAACTGCACCTGATATAGTCCCGGCCATTTTCTTAGAGTCACTAAATTTCCCAAATATTCTTTTTCCTCCTCCAATTGTAATTCCTTTGATGGTATGTCCATTCCAGAGTGTTCGTAGTTGCTTCTTTTCCATTTTGGCCTTCAGTGGGGATCAATTTTGGCAAGCTTTGCTGCATGTGCCTGCACTTGATGGCATATGGCCATCCTCTATTTTGATGGTTTTGACTTTGGGAAAAATTGCTTCTTTTTGTCTTTTTTTTTTTTTTAAGTGTCCGTGCCATGTCCCTCATATCTTTCTCCCTATGGTGTGTACTCGTCGTTGACTTTTCCCCCTGCTTTTGCAACATCGGTGAGCTTAGTTGTGGCATGTTTTGGTCCTTTGCACTGCACCTCATATAATCCCAGGCCATATTCTTAGAGCCACTAAATTTCCCAAATTTTCTTTTTCCTCCTCCAATTGCAATTCCTTTGATGGTGTCTCCACTGCAGAGTGTTCATAGGTCCTTCTTTTCTGTTTTGGCCTTCAGTGGGGATCAATTTTGGAAACCTTTACTGCATATGCCTGCACTTGTTGGCTAAGGCCTGACTGCATTTTGATGATTATGACCTTGGGAAAAATTTTATTTTTTTTCTTTTTTTTTTAAGTGTCCATGCCATGTCCCTCATATCTTTCCCCCTAAGTTTTTTTTCCCTCATTGACATTTGCCACCAGCTTTTTCAAAATTTGTGAGCTTTGCTTTGGCATGTGTTGGTCCTTTGCAATGCAGCCCATTTCCTCACAGGCCATTTTTTGAAAGCATAAAAATTCCCAATTTTCTGGTTTTTTTCATTTAAATTTCATTTGATCCTATCTCCTTTCCAGAGTGTTTGTAAGGCTTTCTTTTCAGGGTCACAAGATTCACTTTCCCTTCCGGAAGGGAATTTTCATTTCCTTTCGGGGAGGGATAGGGAATCTTGCGATTTCAGTGGGGACCAATAGAGGAATCTTTGGTGTATGTCCCTGCCCTTGATGGCATGCCATGCCTTTTGATGGCTTTGACTTTGGGAAGGACTTTTTTCTTTTTTTTTTTTTTTCATGTATCTATGCCATGTCCCTCATATCTTCCCCTCCATGTTGTGTCGTCCTCCTTGATTTTTCCCCCTGCTTTTGAAACATCTGTGATCTTAGTTTTGGCATGTTTTTGTGTTTTGCACTGCACCTGATATAATCCCGGTCCATTTTCTTGTAATCGGGGAATTTCCCAAATTTTCTTTTTTTCTCCTCCAATTGCAATTCCTTTGATGCTATCTCCATTCCAGCGTGTTTGTAAGTCCTTCTTTTCTCTTTTGGCCTTCCGTGGGGATCAATTTTTGCAAACTTTGCTGCATGTGCCTGCACTTGGTGGCATATGGCCATCCTGCATTTTGATGGTTTTGACTTTGGGAAAAATTGATTCTTTTTTTTTTTTTTTTTTAAGTGTCCATGCCATGTCCCTCATATCTTTCTCTCTATTGTGTATACTCCTCGTTGACTTTTTCTATTACCGTGCCTGAGTGGATCGCAGCTTGTGACAGAGAGACGGTGAATCTTGTATCTTGATCAGAAGGCTTGATTTAGTAAGGTATTATACATAATGCATTATGACTATATTAATAGAATATAGAGAGAGGTTTGCAGAGCAGCTAGGCTAGCTAAGAATAGAAAGAAACAATCTATAACAAAGTTGTGGCCAAGGACTCTGTCTCCTAGCTTGCACTGGTGATTGGCCCTTAATTATAAACATAGAAAATTAGCCAATCAAGGTGTCCCTGTTGCATTCCACAGCAGCTGATAATAATTGTTTACCTTGTCTTCTGAAGCCTCTGGCCTCCAGAAGACCCAGAAATCCGAAAGAAAGGATTTCTGTGGAGAAATGTCCGTGACATCTCACCTTTCCAAACTGTACAAAATAAAAGGAAAATGCTGATGTGGAATGAACAGGAAATTTCTTCACCTATAAAATATAGAATACTAACAATTCACTAAAACAATCCTACAATATAAGAAAAATGCCAAAAACAATGCAAAGAAAATTGAAGTCCATGCAGTTGAGTTTCAGGAACAGTCCAAGAGCCAACGTTGTTTCCCTTGGAATATCTGAGAGTCCTTTTGGTCCTGAAACAGACTTCTGCAAAAGAGTTCCATTAATAGCCATCAAAAACCACCGACAGTCTTAATACAATTTTAAACAATTTAAAACAATTTGAAATCATTTTAACAATTTTGCAATGTCCTTTCTGGCCCTTCAATGCTTCAGCGCTTCAGGGCTGCTGCCCACTATTTTCAATCTTTTTTATTTAATTTTTTTTTTTTTTTTTTTTTTTTGATCGAAAACAAAAGAGCAGCAGCCGAGAAGAGCAGTGCCCGAGAAGGAAAGGCCCTGGGGGCCCTGGCCCATGCTGGAGCAGGAACCCCAAAACTGGCTCACAAAGGGGGACCAGGACCGGTAGGAGAAACCAGAATCCCCAGAAACACAAGGAGGCCAAGTGATGGCCCTGGCCCAGGAACCTCCTGAGCCCAACGTCCCAGGCCAAACTCATAAGGAAGGCTCTGCATATCCACAGGCCTGAACCCTGCTGGCAGTACAATGGCAGCACGGCTAGTGAGACGCTTCCTTTCCCCTAAACCACTGAGGCATGCCAGCAGTGAGGAAATAGAAGCTGCCCCGAGAATCTTCATCTCGGGTCTGGGAATGTTTGTTTCCCACAGCAACACGGCACCACCCCCACCGGGCTGGGGACCAAAGGCAGGGCTCTCGGGAGCCCCCTCCCCCTCGCCCCTAGGGCACAAGAGGGGCGGCAGAGATGGCAGCCTCCATGGGACAGCAACCGAAACACCACCCCCCAAACCGCCGCTGATCTTAAAAACCGGCAGCTGGACTGCCGCAAGAGTCAGCTGGCGGGCAGCTCCCGCTCCACTGAAGGAGAGACCCCCCGCCGGGGCGGCTGCTGGGGCAGCCGGCCCCGGATGGCCCGAGCTCGAACAAGCCGCCGCTTCCAGGGCAGTCTCTGACGCTGACCCGGAGGGCAGAGCTGCTGGGACGTCCGGTGGAAGCAGCAGGGGGGAAGCCGGAACTGGGGAGAGAACTGCGCTGATCGTGGGATCCGCCGCGGTCTGCTCCGAGGGTCCTGCAGGTTCAGCGGCGTTTTCTGCCGCTGACTCCAGGGTCTGCTGCGGAGGCGCAGTCGCAGCCTCCGTCGCAGCGCAAACAGGCAGCAGCGGAGCCTGGAGAAGCGGCGGATCATCGCTGTTGCTTAGCAACAGGTCAATCGCCGAAAGGCTGTCTCTTCTGCCTTCTCCGACACAGGCTCTGGCAGGGGCGGGGAGGCCAGTGAAACCGCGGGCGGGACCTCCTGGAGTGATAGCTCTGGCAGAGGCGTGGAGGAAGCCTCAGGGACCGGTGCCACCCCCATGTCTGAAGGAGGCGGAGTCTGAGAGGCCGGCGCTGGCTGGAGCGGCCACTCCCATCCCCCCGGAGAGAGAGCAGGGGGGGAAGGAGAAAACTCCATCTGAGCATGCTCCGGAGCAAGAGTAAAAAAAACTTCTTTGCGCCGAGAAGTTTCAGCCCCCCCCGCCGCGAAGCAGGAGCGGGGAAAAAGCCCAAAGTCATCACCCACCGGGTCTTCTGCCAAGGGGGGGGAAACGGAGCCTTGCCATAACAATTAGAGATCCATTGAAAACAAGCTGCTCTGCGTTTCAGGACTGGGAAAAGCTTTATAAATGCTGGGTAGGTAGAAGGCAACACGCGTCCCTGACTGTAGACGCACTGGATAATCGAGTCTATGCACTCCCAGACGAAAACATCTAAAGCGTACAGGACATCAGTAAAGAACCCAAAAAGCTTTGCCCATCGAAAGAATTCATAGATATCTGTTTCTGACAAAAGGAAACCGTCTTCCCTGCACCAATGTTCCCACAGGGCAATAACTTTCTCCTCTGAAGGGGAGAATTGAATCTCTTCTGGCAAGGCATGTGTCTGCCATACGAACAGCCACAAGCTACAAAGGGCTGGTTCATCAGGGATAGAAAAGTGAACAATACCTTTAGAAAGAGTCCAGCTTGCTCTGGCCAGCTCCACAGGTCTGCTGCTCTTTTCCATCATCTTTCCTGATGGTTTTCCAGAAGAAGGTTCTGTTGTGGTCAGCCTTGGCTGTGAACTCTATCCAAATCTTCAGTTCTTCAGCTCCGGGCTTGAATCCACTTTTGTGGTCACTTCAAAGCAACTATCAAATGCTCCACATACAGGATTTTTACCCAGTGCAGCAATTTGCTCCTCTGGTCTTATTACATTAATTTTTGCTCTTACACGAGGGGTCATCAGATATTACCGCACCTGAGTGAGTCGCAGCTGGTGATAGAGAGACGGTGAATCTTGTATCTTAATCAGAAGGCTTGATTTAGTAAGATATTATATATAATACATTATGACTATATTAATAGAATATAGAGAGATGTTTGCAGAGCAGCTAGGCTAGCTAAGAATAGAAAGAAAGAATCTATAACAAAGTTGTGGCCAAGGACTCAGTCCCCTAGCTTGCACTGGTGATTGGCCCTTAATTATAAATATAGGAAATGAGGATATCAAGGTGTCCCTGTTGCATTCCACAGCAGCTGATAATGATTGTTTACTTTGTCTTTTGAAGCCTCTGGCCTCCAGAAGACGCAGAAATCCGAAAGAAAGGATTTCTGTGGAGAAATGCCTGCGACATTTTCCCCCTGCTTTTGCAACATCGGTGAGCTTAGTTGTGGCATGTGTTGGTCCTTTGCACTGCACCTGATATAATCCCAGGCCATTTTCTTAGAGTCACTAAATTTCCCAAATATCCTTTTTCCTCCTCCAATTGCAATTCCTTTGATGGTGTCTGCATTCCAGTGTTCGTAGGTCCTTCTTTTCTCTTTTGGCCTTCAGTGGGGATCAATTTTGGCAAGCTTTGATGCAAGGGCCTGCACTTGCTGGCGTAAGGCCTGACTGCATTTTTATGGCTTTGACTTTGGCAAATATTTTTTACATTTTTGGTTTTTTTCTGAAGTGTCCATGCCATCTCCCTCATGTCTTGCCCCCTAAGTTTTGTCTCCCTCCTTGACTTTTGCCCCGTTTTTTTCTAAAACTCTGTGAGCTTAGTTTTGGAATGTGTTGGTCCTTTGCAATGCAGCTCATTTCCTCACAGGCCATTTTTTGAAGGCACAAAAATTCCCGATTTTTTCTGTTTTTTTTCAATTGCATTTCATTTGATCCTATCTCCTTTCCACAGTGTTTGTAAGGCTTTCTTTTCAGGGTCGCAAGATTCCCTTTCCCTTCCCGAAAGGAAATGAAATTTCCTTTTGGTAAGGGAAAGGGAATCTTGCAATTTCAATGGGGACCAAAGAGACGAGTGCGAAGTCAAGCTGGTTTGACAGTACTAAGTGGCTCCTGCAATCTGCCATCCAGAAGCGGGGCAGGGGAGCTTCTTTTGCCAGAGAAAAGGGCCGTGGTTTCTTTTTGGGGGCCTATGGCTGGAAGTGGCTGACTGCCTCCTGAAAATCCAAAATACGCAGGATGGTTCCCAGGCCCAACGTGGAACAACTGCCAAGTTGGGCTGGTTTGATAGTACCAAGTGGCTCCTGCAATCTGCCATCCAGAAGCCCGGCAGGTGAGTTTTGTTTGCAAGGGGAAAGGGCCATGGTTTTTCTTTCATGGCTTGTGGCTGGGAGTGGCCAGCTGGCTCTTTAAAATCTTTTATATGCAGGATGGCTCCGAGACCCAAAGGGGCAACACTGCCAAGTCTTGTTTATTTGGCAGTTCGCAGTGACTCCAGAAATCTGCCATCCGGAAGTGGGGCAGGTGACTTTTTTTTCCCAGGGAAAAAAGCCATGGTTTGTGTTCGGGGGCCTTACGCCGAGAGTGGCTGGCTGGCTCCTGAAAATCTACGATAGGCAGGATGGTTCCCAGACCCATGTTGGCACCAATGCCAAGTCGGCCTGGTTTGATAGTACCAAGTGTCTCCTGCAATCTGCCATCCAGAAGAGGGGCTGGTGAGTTTTATTTGCCAGTGAAAAAGGCCGTGGATTGTGTTTGGGGGCCTGCGGCTGGGAGTGGCCGGCTGCTTCCTGAAAATGCACTTTACGCAGGGTAGTTTTCAGACCTACGGTGGCACCACTGCCTAGTCGGGCTGGTTAGATAGTATCAAGTGGCTCCTGCAATCTGCCATCAAGAAGCGGGGCAGCTGAGTTTTCTTTGCCAGGTAAACGGGTTTTAGATTGTGTTTGGGGGCCTGTGGCTGGGAGTGGCCTGCTGGCTCCTGAAAATCCACGATATGCCGGATGGTTCCTAGACCCATGGTGGCACCTGTCGCAGTCGAGGCGGTCACGACATAAAGCAGAGACCACAAGCAGTCTCAGTTAGTAACACTTGGCAACAGTTTATGAATGAAAATGGCTGATCTTTTATACACTTTTCAGTTGTTTACCCTTCCTCTACCTTAGCTTTTGGCCACAATAATTCAATACCATGCCATTGGTGAAAAGTTACTCTGACTCCACCTAACTTTCTAAAAATGCTTCATCCAGCTGAAGAATGTTCTTATCTTCCTTCTCTCGATCTCCTTGGTTACGGCCTTGGAGAAAGCTCTTTATCAGCTTCTTCTTCTTCTTACTTCTCGCTCCTTTAGCTAACAGGCCTGCTGCTAGCCCCTTCCACAATTCCCCCTTTTTGTTTTTGACCTGTAAATACAGCTGCTATGGATTTTTGCAGGGCCCTTTGCAAAAACCCAAGCAGAGAGGGGACACACAAAATCACAATCACAACCATCAACAAAATTCCCATTCTTCCTTCATCCATCTTTAAGTACTGATGTATGGTCTTAGCCAGTGTCATCCGCACGTTCTGCTTCAGCTGCGGAGCCATTGATCCTGTCCTTTCCCGCACGCTCTAGGTAAGGTTTAACACAGCGAGCAGGAACCCATCGAGGACCATTATCTGTCAAAACACAAGCATAACCCCTTCCCCAGGTTACCAGTTCCACTGGACCAGACCATATACCAGTAATCAAATCCTTGACCCATACCTTGACATTTCTATGGAAATTTGGTTGCTTAGAATTCAAAGAAAAAAAATGGCAAAAGATTGGAGATAACTGTGAGTCAGGTAGGGGACGCAAGAAGTTTAACACATAAACAGCTTTATCTAATCTCACTTGAGGTGACTCCTGTTGCATTCCCCCTTTTTGTTTTTGAACCTGACGTTTAAGAAGTCCGTGAGCTCTTTCAATAATTGCTTGGCCCGTGGGAACATGTGGAATACATGTTGAATGCTCAATGCCCCAAGCACGAAAGAATGCCTGCATTTTCTGCGAAGCATATGCTGGCCCGTTATCTGTTTTTACATGACATGGAACACCTAGAATAGAAAAGGCATGATAAAAATGACGAATAGCATCTCGAGTTTTCTCTCCTGTGAATGCTGAAGCAACCATTGCATGAGAAAAAGTATCAACTGAAACATGCACATACTTAAAGCGACCAAATTCTGGCATTTTTGTAACATCAGTTTGCCATTCTTCTAATGCAGAAAGACCTCTAGGGTTGGTACCATAATACTGAGTGACATGAGTCATGTGACAGTCGGGACAAGAGGAAAGAATAGATTTTGCTTCGGCAGTAGACAATTTGAATTGCTGCTGTAAAGCTTGAGCACTCTGATGAAAAAATTGATGGGATAAAATTGCCTGCTGCAACACATTGGGTACAGTTTTGATTGCAGCAGCAGCTACTAAAGAGTCTACATAGGCATTGCCTTCAGCAAAAAATCCTGGCAATGATGTATGGCTGCGAATGTGCATGATAAAGTAAGAATGTTTTCGAGCACCAATAACGGTCCACAACTTCACTAATATAGTAAACAATGGTTTCTCTTGAATATTATACAACACTGCTTGATCTAAATGCTTAACCAAATTTGCAACATAAACTGAATCAGTAACTATGTTTACAGAACCAGGAAACAAAGTAAAAGCCAAAAGAACAGCAGAAAGTTCAACCAGTTGAGGAGATCCCTGCTGAATCACTGTCTGATATTCCCAGTGATCATCCTTTCTCCAAGCCACAGCTGCTTTTCCGGTTTTCCCGGACCCATCTGTAAAAACCGTTATACCTTCCACTGGAACAGGAGAACAAATTTGCTTGCCTTCAAAAGGAATCTCTTTAGTCAGTGTTAGAACAGGATGAGAAGGCAAGTGATACGAGATTTGGCCTGTAAAACAAGATAAGGCAGATTGCAATTCATGATTATTTTGAAAGCACCATTCAAAATACCACTGTTGCACAGGTATCACAATGGTCACAGGGTCCTGTCCCAAAATCTCATGACAACGCCTGCGACCCTTGATGATAATATCTGCAAAGAGCTCATAAAGTCCTGGAGCTGTTTTCCGAGATCTGAAAGATAAAAATATCCATTCCAAAATATGCAATTGATCTTCCCAATTATCATTCCATTGACACAGTATTCCACATGGTATTTCATGGTCTTTCAAAATAAACAATTGAACACCAACAGAGGGATCTATCCTGTTAACAAATTTGTGTGCTAGGGCTAATTCAACTTCTTATAGGGTCTTTTTTGCCGCTGAAGTCAATTGCCTCTCATCAGTGGAGGAAGTGATGCCTGACAGCAGATCAAACAATGGTTGCATCTGATGATTAGTTATGCCTAAATATGATCGAATCCAACCTATTAAACCAACCAATTTCTGTACATCAGTAGCAGTTTTAACATCAATGTCTAACTTTACAGGTTGAGGCATAACTTGAGTGTTGGTCACCAACATACCTAGGTATTTCCAAGGCATGTGTTCCTGCACTTTCTCTGGAGAAATAATCAAGCCAAAGTCTTTCAAATTTGTCACAGCACATTGTTTAAGAGCTGACAACTGTTGTTTGTTGTCCGATGCCAACAAGATATCATCCATGTAATGATAGCAGTAGCAGTTTTTAAATTGCTCCCTCACTTTTGACAAGGCCTGTGCCACAAACCATTGACAAATAGTTGGCGAATTTTTCATGCCTTGTGGGAGTACCTTCCATTGATATATTTTATCAGGTTCAGCATGATTTATAGAAGGCACCGTAAATGCGAATTTTTCTTTGTCCTGCTCAGCCAATGGAATAGTGAAGAAACAATCTTTTAGATCAATGACAACTATTTGCCATTCTTGTGGAATCATCGTGGGTGTAGGAAGGCCTGGTTGCAAGGCTCCCATTGTTGCCATTACAGCATTTATCTGCTGTAAATCATGTAAAAGTCTCCATTTTCCCGATTTCTTTTTTATTACAAAAACGGGGGTGTTCCAGGGACTGAATGATTCCTCAATGTGTCCTGCTTGTAATTGTTCTGTAACTAATTCTTGCAGGGCAGTAAGCTTTTCAGTAGTCAGGGGCCACTGGCGAACCCAGACAGGCTTATCTGTCAACCATGCCAGGGGTACAACTGGACGTTCATTGCCCTGCAACACAGTGGCCCCCATTAAAAATCCGTAGTAATTTTGACACCCCATTGAGATAAACAATCTCGTCCCCACAAACTTTGAGGAGTATCGGCAACATAGGGTCTGATGTTAGCTTGTTGGCCATCAGGATGTTTGACATTAATTACAATGGCTGACAGGCCACCTGTTGTAGCACCACCCAACCCGAGGAGTCCAAAACTTGCATGAGTGAGAGGCCACGATTGAGGCCAGCAAAGTCGTGAGAGTATTGTGACATCTGCTCCAGTGTCAATCAAACCTGTTACTGATATAGTTCCTGGATGACATCCACTGGCGGTGAGAGTGCATGTCTTTTCTGGACGGCTCTCTGTTACTTTCTCAGTCCAAAACACTTGAGGTACTCCTGTCGATCCAAAGCTTCCTGTGCCGCGACTTCGGTCCACTGCATTTGGAACAGAACTCACAAAAGGTACAAGCTGAGCAATGCAAGTTCCTTTCTGAATAGTGACAGGAGGGTCATCAATGGATACCATAGCATGAATCTGCCCTAAATAATCAGCATCAATAAGCCCTAGATGCACATGAATACCTCTAAGTGTAGTACTTGATCTCCCTATCAAAAACGCACTCAATCCCTGTCCTATCGGACCATAGGCATCAAGAGGCACTTTACATATTTCTTTTGTTAAAATGGTTACTGTGTCAGCGGTGGGTATATCAATCCCTGCGGACTCGCTTGTTGCCCCTGAGTATTGTTCGCAAATGGGTAGCTTTGCAGGGCTGGGAAGGCCCGCATTTGCTGTTGTGGTTGTTGGGGTATTTGTTTCCCCACGCGCCCCTTCGCGCTCCTCTTTGGGTTTCCCGGCAATAGCTGACCATTTACATGATATCTACTTCTGCATTGCTTAGCATAGTGCCCAGATTTAGCACAACGGTTCCATACAACATCGCTACTTGCACTTGGCCTAAATGTTGTTTTCTGGACAGTACACTGTGACTTTACGTGCCCTTGTTGTCCACAATTATAACACTTTGCTGAAGGTCTTAACACTGCAGCAAGAGCTGCCATTTTATGCTCGACTGAACCAACTTTCGAGCAAGCAGTAACCATCTCAGACAAGGTGGGTTCCCCAGGCAAAGTATCAATAATCTTTCTGCAATCTGGGTTTGCATTCTCTTTAGCCAATTGTACACACAATTTGTCTCGCAAAGTTTCATCATCTACTTGTTTCTCAATAGCAGCAGCAAGTTTTTCTGCAAACTGCAAAAATGGTTCTCTTGTTCCTTGTTGTATAGTAACATATTTCTGTTTTGGAGCTGCCATTTCCATTGTTTTAGTTAAGGCACTCATGCCAATTTGCTGAGCTTGTGCCAAAATCGAAGGATCCCACCTTGCCTGTAAATCTGGATTAGCAAAAGGCCCAGAGCCCATTAGGGCATCAACACCCACAGCATGACGAGGGTCGTGTTGAGGCAACTGCATATTTGTTAAAGCAGTGCGCTCAGCCACTCGCCTCCAAGTTTCTTGAAATACACCATATTGTACTGGCTGGAATAGAATTGTAGCAAGATGAGTGATGTCATAAGGTGCAAGCAAATCTGCATTAATCACACGTATTAATTGCATTACCTCTGAGGAATTAATACCATATTGAGCTACTTTTGATTGGAGGTCTTGCACAACCCTCCAGGCAAAGACATGATGACTGTCGTTCTGTCCTGTTCCAGGAACTGCTTTGAAAACTGGAAAAGCCATAGGGTTATCACAAGCAACATTTGCAATGGCACTGTTCTCCTGAGGTACTCTTGGAGCACCTAACCTTTCTATGATGTCCCAGTTCTTTTCTTCAACTGCTTTCCTCCTAACAAATTCCCAAAACTCCTGAGGGTGTCGAGGAAGCACAGTGACTTGGCATGGAGGCAAAGTCCATGGGGCAGTAAGACTAGAGCTCTTAGGAAATGAAGAAACCAGAGCTCCCTGCCCCAACTCAGGTGTTACTGCGGGCGACTCATCACTTGACTCACTGTTATTGTCACTGTCAGGTAAAGGAGGATATGGCCTTGCAGGTTGTTCAAGCATCTCAGAGGGGAGCGGGGGGGGCAGACGGCTGGACCAGAGAGGAGGGAAGCGGGGGGGCAGATGGCTGGACCTTTCTCTCTGCTAAAGACATTTCAGCTAACTGGCGTAGTGGTGTAGTATATACAGGCTCCATCTTGAGCTGCTGCGCAGGTGTGAGATAAGGAGGCTTAGGAGTCTGATAAGAAGAGGCTAGGGCAGGTTGCCCAGAAGTTTTGGCAGCTTTCCCAGAAGCCTTGGCAGCTTTCCCAGAAGCTTTGGCAGCTTTCCCAGAAGCTCTGGCAGCATGCCGGGTAACTCCCATGGCATCCGAACTTTCTTCACCAAGTTCCCCATCAGAGCCCCCTTCTACCTCAGCCCCCCCGTCAGATATCAGCCCCGACTCTTCGTCCGCATCTTGCTCCATTTCTCTCTCTATTCTCCATTCCTTTAAAGCCTCAAAGAGCGAGTTCCATGTTACTGCTAAATCAACAGCTGTTTTATCTCCCGCTCGAATAACTTGCCAAAGTCTGTCCCCGACTTTCTTCCATGCCTTAACACTAAATGCTGTTTTGGGATCAGTGCCAAAATTCTGTGATTTAGCCCACAGCAATATATTACGAAGCTCATAGTCTGACGTATTAATTCCCTTATTTCTTAACAAAACTTTCCATGTAGACAGAACACTTTCTTCCTCTTTAGATAAATTTTGTCCCATTATTACTAGTTGGTGGCTCACCTACTTCCAGGTGTCTTGATTGAAGGGAATCAGGTCCGGACCTCCCTGTGGCTTCCACCTGCCACTCTCAGCTGCACCAACGCCGCCTCCCCCACTACGTCCCAGTGGGTCACGGTCGCCAATTGCTAGGACCCCGTATGGGCCCCCACCGACTTTGTTCTTATCACGTCGGCGTCTCCAAAATGTCGCAGTCGAGGCGGTCACGACATAAAGCAGAGACCACAAGCAGTCTCAGTTAGTAACACTTGGCAACAGTTTATTAATGAAAATGGCTGATCTTTTATACACTTTCCAGTTGTTTACCCTTCCTCTACCTTAGCTATTGGCCACAATAATTCAATACCATGCCATTGGTGAAAAGTTACTCTGACTCCACCTAACTTTCTAAAAATGCTTCATCCAGCTGAAGAATGTTCTTATCTTCCTTCTCTCGATCTCCTTGGTTACGGCCTTGGAGAAAGCTCTTTATCAGCTTCTTCTTCTTACTTCTCCCTCCTTTAGATAACAGGCCCGCTGCTAGCCCCTTCCACAGGCACCAATGCCATTTCGGGCTGGTTTGGCAGTTTCAAGTGGCTCCAGCAATCCGCCATCCTGAAGCGGGGCAGGTGACGTTTGCTTCCACGGGAAAAGGGCCGAGGTTTGTGTTTGGGGGACTACGGCTGGGAGTGGCTGGCTGCCTCCTGAAAATCCAAAATACGCAGGATGGCTCCCAGGCCCAACGTGGAACAACTGCCAAGTTGGGCTGGTTTGATAGTACCAAGTGGCTCCTGCAATCTGCCATCCAGAAGCCCGGCAGGTGAGTTTTGTTTGCAAGGGGAAAGGGCCATGGTTTTTCTTTCATGGCTTGTGGCTGGGAGTGGCCAGCTGGCTCTTTAAAATCTTTTATATGCAGGATGGCTCCGAGACCCAAAGGGGCAACACTGCCAAGTCTTGTTTATTTGGCAGTTCCCAGTGGCTCCAGAAATCTGCCATCCAGAAGTGGGGCAGGTGACTTTTTTTGCCAGGGAAAAGGGCCATGGTTTGTGTTTGGGGGCCTTACGCCGAGAGTGGCTGGCTGGCTCCTGAAAATCTACGATAGGCAGGATGGTTCCCAGACCCATGTTGGCACCAATGCCAAGTTGGCCTGGTTTGATAGTACCAAGTGTCTCCTGCAATCTGTCATCCAGAAGAGGGGCTGGTGAGTTTTATTTGCCAGTGAAAAAGGCCGTGGATTGTGTTTGGGGGCCTGCGGCTGGGAGTGGCCGGCTCCTTCCTGAAAATGCACTTTATGCAGGGTAGTTCTCAGACCTAAGGTGGCACCACTGCCTAGTCGGGCTGGTTAGATAGTATCAAGTGGCTCCTGCAATCTGCCATCAAGAAGCGGTGCAGCTGAGTTTTCTTTGCCAGGTAAACGGGTTTTAGATTGTGTTTGGGGGCCTGTGGCTGGGAGTGGCCATCTGGCTCCCGAAAATCCACGATATGCCGGATGGTTCCTAGACCCATGGTGGCACCTGTGCCATTTCGGGCTGGTTTGGCAGTTCTGAGTGGCTCCAGCAATCCGCCATCCTGAAGCGGGGCAGGTGACGTTTGCTTCCACGGGAAAAGGGCCGAGGTTTGTGTTTGGGGGACTATGGCTGGGAGTGGCCGGCTGGGTGCTGAAAATCCACAATACGCCGGATGGTTCCCAGACCCAAGGTGGCACCAGTGCTAAGTCGGACTGGTTTGATAATGCCAAGTGGCTCCTGCAATCTCCCATGATCACATGAAGAAATACTTTCTGGTGTCCGTACTGGGCCATATGCTCTTTCTTCTCTCCCTCAACTTCTTCATCACCTCTCATCTTTTTCACATGCGCTATCTTCAACGTCCACAGGCTACTTTTCACAGAATCTTCAGGCCTGATGCAGTAAGAATGATGAATAGAACAGAGCTGGGATCTATTTTCCAGTTTGGTTAAAATGCATTCTGCACACAAATCCAAGGAGAAGGTGCTGTCCCAATGCCCAGAAAAACTTTCACTACTGCTAGTGTTCTACGTCAACCGCAACTTAGTCTGAAAGAAAAGCTTTTTCTCTGAGAGCATCTGATAGGTTTGCATGAAGCACTGATATCCGACATATGCAATTTTGAATAGGAGAGGAAAAAGAAAATGGCAAGAAGTTTTTCATTTTAGTGGTTTCAATTTTAATTTCCGTGCACTTTTACAAAACTTGTCAGCTCAAATGCCCATCAACATCTTTTAGTCATCTGTAAGTCAGTATTCATATAAAATGTGCTTCAAATACAAAGAATTTCAAATTTGCACTCCAAGTTTCTATGCCTAGATTTATGATTCCCTACACATATTAGATGAAAGGAAGGCCTTTTTTACTGTGGGAGTGCTGGAACACTGGAACAGGTTGCCCAGAGAAGTTGTGGGTGTCCCATCCCTGAAAGTATTCAAGGTCAGCTTGGACGGGGCTTGGAGCAGCAACAAAGGAGAAGCTTGATGGTAGAGAAACAAAGTTGGACTATAGAAGAAACTCGGATTGAAGTATAGGAGCAAGTTTTCTCTCAGCTCTTGGGGTAAATTCAAAGTTGTACAAAATGACATTTATCTGTGCTATTCACTACTGTAACAGAAATGTTCATGAAAACTGTACAGAAGATAGCAAATTGTAAAAGAGATAAGAATTACAGCATAAAATCCATGGGATGGGTTACAACATGAGACACTCTCTAAGAGAAAATCTCTGTGTTTCAGCACTTCATCATGGTAAGATTTCATGAAGTGCCAAAGAAGGCGGCAAAATATCATTCGGGACATTATTTACTGGAATTCAGCCTGCCCATTAGTGGGAACTGGGTTTGAACACATCATGTAAATATACCACACACACTTTCCCTTCACTGAAAAAGTACTGTTTACAACGAATAATCAATTGACGATCAAAATTGATTGAAAGCATCTTAAACATGTCAAGTATTTCATTGTAGAAGATCTGTGATCCAAATGCTTCTTCCACCTTCAAGAGGGACAGAACAATTCTTCCATATCATGATGGTTTAAAATTGTATCAACCAATGTTTTCTGCTGAACAGATATCATCTTTTTTTTTCTATTTTTGGAAGAAAATATTCCTAGACATACAACAGGTGAGAACTAAGTAATTTTAAAGAAACAAATGAAATGAAAATATTCTGTAAATAGAATTAAATGAAAAGCTGTGTTTTAAATAGGAGCTAAATATGAAACAGAATTTTTGTACCAGGCATTTGAATTACTGCACCAGCTCTTTTGCCCATCAAGAGAGGCATTTAGCATTTCAGTCTTTTCCAAGGTGTTCATGATCTGCTATGTTGATCTCTGTGTGTGCCTAGGTGTGTGTGGAAGGTGGCGCATGTGAAGGGGAGTGTGTATGTTTGCTTTACACTTGTTGTGGCAGATTCATGCCTCAGCTCCACATTTGGTTTTAGAAAGGTCACACAGAGTGGATATGAAGTTTCCTATCAACAAGAGATCAATTCCCAAATCATCATTTCTCTTCTAAATATGTCTGGAACAGACATGATGGTAGTGTCAACCTGTTGGAGTTTTTGTTGCTGGAAGAAGTTTTACAAAATGATTGGTTTTTACATTGACCAGTTACTGAATCAAGCACAGGAATACATTGGAAATTCAACTGGGGGTTCCTTTCCCCAGCAGACTACTTCTAGAACGAGCTTGTACACTCAAGCTGACTCTTTTGCTCTCTTTTTGTTTCTTTCCTGTTTTCTTGGCTTCTTTGCCACTATCTAGACAATTTTGGAACTTTGTTCCCAACTAAAATGGTTTCAGTAGTCTGATTGTGATCATACATTTTTACAAGGAATTTTTAAAATCTTTCCTCGAGTTAAGAAAGTCAAGGACTTAGGTCTTTTTCTTCCCTTATCAATATTGCAATGAAATTGATAAATAAAGACCAACTCTTTATTTTTGTTTTTAACCCACGTAGATAATTCCCATCCATTAATCCATTTTGTGGACCAATAGTTGCCATTCTGATGGAAGTTGTCACTTCTTAACAATAGGCATTCTGTGACTATGTTGACAGCACTTTGGGTGAAGATCCTAACTGGTCTTAGATACACGTAGGGAGAAATTTGCTCAGCCAGTGTCAGTCTTAAGCATGCGTACCAGAAGATCTTTCTAAAGCTGAGAATTTTCCCATGAAAGGGATTATGGGAAGAGACACTTGTCCCAGAGTTTTACATTCTTCTTGAATACTGCTTAAGGAACTTAGATGCCATGTCCATTTGGATCTCTGTCTGCACAGAACTTTGTCATGCCAGTGCTTGAAATGCATCTTGAAGAGAATTCACTAGCACATAATGAATGAGAGTGGAAGGGGTTGGTGGGGCTAACCAGGCCCAACCCCCCTGCCTAAACCAGGATACCTAGAGCCTCTTGCCCAGGATTCTATCTGGGTGTACTTTTAATGTCTTCAAAGATCCAGGCTCCACAATCTTTCTGGGCAGTCTGTGCCGTGGTTCAGTCACCCTCACAGTAAAGAATCATTTACTGATGTTCAAAGGCAATCTCGTGTATTTCAGTGTGTGCCCACTGCCTCTTGTCTTTCCACTCAGCATCACTGAAAAGACACTGGTTCCATCCCCTTTCCACTATTGCTTCCATATGTATGTGTGCTGCCATGTAGAGATATGTCAAAAACCTCCCTGAAGCCCAGGCAGATAATATTTCCTTCATCTACCAGTCAAGTTGATTCATCAGAGGAGTTTAAAGTGATGTTACGCATGAAATTCCCCTGAAAAATCATGCGAACTACATAATTTTGTCGTCTTTCATGTGCCTGGCAAGGTTTTCCAGGAAGAGCTGCTTCATCAACTTCCTGGGGATAAAAAAGAGGCTGGCTGGTTTGTACTATACTGAGTCCTCCTAATTGCCTTTTTTGAAGATGGGTGTCATTTGCTTACATCCAGTCTTTAGCCTCTCTTGTCGTCTACATCTTAGCAAAAAGCTTTTCCACTACATCTGGCAAGGAGAAAACTGTGCCAGCACAGAAAACATCCCCCATCGTGTTCTAGACGTTGCACGGAGGTCTGCCAAGTGTTTGGCAGGAAGAAAAGAAAAGTTGTCCAAAACAGCTTCCAATCGAATGTTCATGTGATTGGAAAAGTCAGGAGAGTGCAAAGGTACTGTTTTCTATCAGTTGGCAAGGTGCGCACACAATCCCAGTGTTGTACAGCTTCCTTCTTCACCTTCCCGAAGATGCCGCTCTCCCCGGCTCCCGGAGCCGAAGAAGCGACTTCTTCGCGCAAAGACGATTGTTCCGCTCACAGTGCTCTCCTTAGCGTGGCTTCTGCCGAAAGACGCCCGGGAGTGGCTCTTAGCTCCGGAGAGCATCGTACCTTCGTCTTTAGCGTCTCTTCTCGTCTACATCTTAGCAAAAAGCTTTTCCACTATGTCTGGCGGGAAAAAACTGTGCCAGCACAGAAAACAACTCCCATCGTGTTCTAGACGCTGCACAGAGGGCTGCCAAGTGTTTGGCAGGAAGAAAAGTTGTCCAAAACAGCTTCCAATCGAATGTTCATGTGATTGGAAAAGTCAGGAGAGTGCAAAGGTACTGTTATCTATCAGTTGGGAAGCTGCGCACACAATCCCAGTGTTGTACAGCTTCCTTCTTCATTTTGAACTGTACTTTCTCCTTTTGGAGAGAAGCTAATGAAAAAGTTTCACCGGAATCAGAGCAGGCTGTAAAACAAGAAAAGTGTCCTGAAAATAAGCCAGCCTTATCCTCTTAGTCTTGCTTGTTGTGATTGGCCTAGAATGAAATTTGTCAACTCTGTGTTTCTGGGTATCACATCAGTAACAGGTACTTCAGCTGCTGTACTTCTCTCCTAAAGTTAAGAACAGAATCCAAGGAATTGATTCCATGGTCTCAATTCACCCTATAGTGCCGAAAAAGGAGTGGAAGGTGCACGGGTCAATTAACTTGAATGGCCTATGTAAATCAGCGGCCACTGATTTCCTGAAGGCTTCAACAGGTTACTTGCCTATGTTTTTCTTGGAATTGTTTTAGCCTTTGGTCATGTTTTTCTTGGGATTCTTGTACCCTTTCCCCATTAGTTCAGCCTTTGCTCTCAAGCCTTTGCTGATATTTCCAATATCTCGGTAGCCTGGAAAAGTGTTGTCTTGATTGATCACATCATTATTCCCTTCCAAAGGTTGTTTGCCTCAAGTCTCAACTTGGCTGGTTTTCTGCTAGTTGATTGTCAGAGGGCAGCAGGTGTTTTGTAAGAGCAAGTACACAATCCCATAGCTTGCTTTTCTTTTGATTTGGCCTGTCTAGAAAATGGAATGACTGAACATCTCTGAGAGGCTTTTCTCTCCCCATTAGGTTTCACTGGAAGGGCAGATGCAAATCATCTACCTAAAGTCTTGGCACAGAAGAAAGTAGTGGTTTGCTGCTGCATAGAGCTAGAAGCTTACAAAAGGAAGGCCTTGGGCTGAGGCCCATTACTTTGGCTAAGTAGAAAAGGACTGTGGGAAGGTGAGGCAGCTGAATTCGAGGTAGATCAACAAGTTCTAGAACCGTCGTGTGTTCACAGCGTGGTGCATGGTGGTTGGTTGAATTGTGTTTGTTATGGCTTAAAGCTATGGAACTGATAAAGGCCTGAGTGTTTCAAAAGCCTGGTTTTTGCAAGAAAGCAGCTCTCCTTTGCATCTGCCTGGGGACTCTGCATCACCACGGACCCTCACTGCCAGTTTGCCAAGGAGATGATCAGTAGGAATGTTGCAGAGCTGCTGTGTGCATCTGAATGGAATGGCAGAGAGCGAAGCGCTGGACATTTCTGGCTTTAGTACAATGCTGCTGCATTGGTGCCAGTTGAGTTGGTTTTCCATCAGTGGCCTTTCTGTCTAGAAGTACACTGCCCAGAGTATTTGATGCCATTTCCTTCCTGTTGTTTTCATACCTTCCTTCAGTTGAAAGGATGATACAACCTTTCCATTTTGAAGATCCCTGTTAGGAAACACTATGCCAGAGGAGTCATCGCTCCCTTTTCTTCTGCCTCCTTTGTCATTTTCAGAGACTCATTTCCAATTTCTGCTCATGTCAAGAAGAATACTGAGACTACTTAGCAGGGTTGACGCTCTCAGCTGCTTTCCTCTTTCATACCGCTTCATACTGGATGTGACTTCAAGACCTCGTTTTGTCATCTGCATTTTGCCGTGATCCAAAGCTAAATATTCCAGGCCTGTGAACACAAAAAGAACTCTTAGTCTTTTGCAAGAACTACCCCTAGGAGGATTTGTGTTCAGTTTGATCTCTACAGTGTTTCAGAAAAAAGGAGATTGTACTCTCTTCTTGTGTACTCTCTTCTTGTGCTCTCATTTCCCTCTCTCTGCCTTGCATGCCCTAGTTAATCTACCGGCGTGACTCATTTGGCATCATCTCACGGTGCAAATTCTGCATAGTTTCATGTCCTTACAAATGCCAGTTGCCAAGGAGCCTATCTAACCATTCAAGGGGCAAAGAATTGTAGGGCTGGCCAGTTCAGGTGCTGAAACTGTAAGTCATGCCATATCAAAGTGACAGAGCAAATCAATTGGTCTAGGACTTTCAGCTGGACACCTCTGAGAATAGCAGCTTGTCAGCAATGACACAGCCATCTTCCTAGCTGTATTCCAGAAAGAGGAAAGGGACACCTTCAATGGTTAATATGTTTGGCATGAGAAAACAGCAAGAAATGTACCGCAAAATACTTGAGTCAGATCAAGTGCGTTTCTCTAGTGAGAAGTTTGCACTTGTTCTTTCTTGTCTGTGCCTTTACTTTTCACAGAAGACAGGGGAGCATTTCATTATTACTGTTCTTTTGTTTTCTTTTGTTGGCCTCCCTCTTTCCACCTGCAATTAACAAATTTGCCTTTCTTTACTGGCTTCTCTTTCTTTACTTCTACAAGTTGGCATGAGGTCATCCAACCTTATCATCAATGTTCTCAGACAGTGGAGAGAAGTAGAAGGTACAGCTAAATGGATAAAAGAAACCCACAAAAATAGACAGGTTTTTACAGTCTTCTGTGAGAACATTAGGACACAAGATGTCTTTGAACTGGGTAATGCTCTATTGATTTAACTTTTAGTCCACTCGTTACTATTATTACACGTGTTTGGCCTTTAGTACAGAGCCTTGGAACTAACCCAGGCCAATACTTTGGCTAATTTTGTTTTATTTCTAGTGAGGATTTTGTTTCTTAAGGAATAGTCCAGAGAAAGAGCGTCCACGGTACAGTTACGGGTCATAAATTCTGGTACAGTTTGTGCTGGTAATACCTTTCTAGGAAAGAAAGGTTTGACATCTTTTTTGACTTTCAAATGGAACCACGATTTGAAAAACCTAAGAGTTGCGGTTCCCCCCCCCACCCCACACCCCAAGTACTTCTCTTTGCAATATTACTCAGGGATTACACATAAAAGCCCACCCTGTAAAATACGTTGCAGATACTTTGCAATAAGTGCAGCTTAGCAGCTAGAGATGATAACGTGGGTTAAATAACATTGCTTCTGCAGTGATGGAAACTCTGTCTACGCAGACATACTCAACAAAGGTTACGAGGGCTTAGCTCCTGTGCTCAAGTTAATGTGCATTTTAGAACTTGCCAAGAAGGTGAATTCAACCTCCTTCATTGCTCTCTGCTGGAGTCCCAAGAGAATTTCAGTCTGCTTTTTGTCATTTACAGCTGTCACTGCTTAGCTCTTGAACATGAGACTCCCTCATGACTGATGAAAGTTGTCTAGTTAAGAGTGGCTGAAAGACATGGTCTTGCTCTAGAAGGAGATGAGAAGGTTTCTGCAGTCTTTGTCATCTCTACTGCTTGTGATTTCTATACAAAACCAGTGGGAAGTTTTCTGAAGGCAGTCCCGAAGCTGGCAATATGGACAGCTTACAGCCGAACACTTGCTGCAGTGCAACCATGGTGACACCAGAAAGGACTTCAAAAATTTAAAAGGGCAAACAAAGCAGTTGGAAGGAAAAGAACATGAACCATTATTCCATTTTTCTAATCTATCTTTCTTTCAATCATCATTTTCGTGCAGTTTCGCGGCTTGCGTTGGTATCCCTCCGAAGGAATCTGAGACAGAGTAAGCTTTTGAATGGAGTAGAAGTGAGAAACACAGGCCAAGTTGCCTTTTTTGCCATCAAATACCAGTTACGCTTGAACTACCCTTTGCTTAAGGTGCTTAGCTTACACTAAGAATTGATTAGCACATTTTGATGTGAGCAAATTTTACTGTCATGACTGAGTAAATTTTGCTGTCACTCAGAATTTTACTGTCGTCTGAATAGCAATGTTTGTGTCAAAATAGTATTTTGTCTCCTGTATCTGCAGCAGGTAAGCCTTTTGCTGTCAGCAGTGTTGCTTAACCTTTGATGTCATATCCCTCTTCACATCCATCTTCTGCTTAAGGCTTATTAATCTACTTTAGAATTGGCACGTGGAATAAGACTACTTTTCCTTTTTGAAAGCTAATGTCATTTGACCTACTTAGAGCAAATAATTCATTAATTGCAAGTCCCCAGCTAGCATCTTTTCGGCATATTCTAACCTTCTAAAGAAGTAACAAAAGCACTCTCCAATACATTACTTCTTAAGCACACAAAATGCTTCCCTCCTTTGCAGTTGGCATCTCTAAAATGAACCGCATGTCTGCAGTATTTTAACATGCGCCATATTTAGCCAAGTCATTCATAACAAACAAAAAGCAGTCCCTTCAATTCAGAAAGAGTTTTCAATTGTTCTTGAATATACAAAACATACCCTTACCGTAGGCATTGCATGCAGATTTAATGGTCGTGAAAGCAAACCCTATGTTTCTCTTGTGATAGAAGGGTTTTCCACAATTGTTCTTGGCACACTTTTCTACTGATATGACTGTTAGGAAACTTGAAGGTACTTCTAAGGTACTGTAGTAAGCAGAAAAGGAGGAGAGGTTGTGCCTTATTTCTGGCTTCCTTTGGTTTTCTTTTTGGTTTTCTTCCTCTTGCTCTTTTTCATGTCACCTTTCTAGATATTGTGATTTAGATTGGTAGTTTACTAAGCTGTGTTTTCTGTCAGGAATTCTTGTAAATTCTGAAAGGAACCCAGCTGGTGAATAGGCATCTTGTTATGATTTGCTAGCTGCATAGAAAATCTTCCTGCTGCTCTAAAATGCTTTGATTTGATGCGCATTTTTATCGCCATTCAAATGAAAAGAGAATGGTTCCTCTAGCCACTGCTTTTGTATTGGATTCAGTTCAGTGTTCGCTAACAGTGCAAAAAAGTCCTGCTGGAAGAAAGGATCTGCATAGAAATTGGCCAAGACACGTGCTACATGGGTCTTGGAAATGTCTGAAGTTTCTCTACCTTTCTGGCAGTCTGTCTTCACAGCAAGACTTGAGGAGGGCTTTTGCTAGCATTTCTTTGACAGAAAGCAAAAACAAAGCAAGCAAAATGGAGCAGCAAAAGAAGATAGCAGCAAAAGGCACATTATCCCCTCTGTTATTCATGCATCAATGGAGTATACCATCTATGCATACCAATAAATGGGGACTCCAGACAAAGGAGCAAATGCAGATGAATTTCAGAGAAGGAAATTAGTGGAGAGCTAACTGCAGTCCCTCGACTTCACAAGAAATGGTGTCCGATAATCCCAACCAGAAAGAAATAGAACTCCATTTTCAAATGGGTTGCCACCTATGGTCCTCTCTTCTTCCTGTATGAAGGAACTGTGTTTTGAATCAATCTTCAAGATGGGATGGCTAAAGACCTTAGATGCCTCCAATTTTATTATATTTTTTTTTCAGAAGCAACTGTCTCAAAACCTCTTTAAAGCTGACTTTTTCCCTTAAGATGCCATAATTTAAAAGAGCACCTTTTCATTGAACAGGGTATTTCAAACATCATTTACAAATTTAGACTAAAAGTAACACTTTTCCTAGTAGTCTTTCATTTTTTGCAGCTCAGTGCTAACATAGGCAGCAAAGAAGAGAACAGAGCACAGCTCTTTCTGGAGCATCTTGAACAAATGCCCTTGCTTATGTTCTAATCATTCACTTCACCAAAATACCTAACGATGAAGAAAAGGTTGTTTACATGGCAATGCATGGGTGTGATTTCTCAAGTAGAATTTGTATCACGTAGATGATACTTGGCAAACAGGAAATGAAGGGGTTTTCTTCAGCTCTCAGACTGATGTTACGTGTGGGTAATTAAAAGAAATAATAACAAGAAGGATATTTTTAACATGTGAATTTAATTACACCCCTACCATGGGCATCTGAATCTTATTAAAGAAAGATAGGATCATAAACCCTTTGCTGATGGAATGTAGCCTATTCATTGCTTGAAATGAAGCAGGTAGACAGGACATATGAAATATTTTTTTTGTGGATCAAACATTTATTTTCGAAAGCGATGCTGACAGATGGTGAACTCACCAACTTAGATATTGCCAGTAGACAAGGTTGCATAACTTGCTGCATCAAGTTATGCCTTGGAATGATCATGCAAGGGGATTTTCCCTGCATCTGTGAAAATGTGCCTACCTTTTTAACAATATATTTGCAACAGCATTGTTAGGCCTGATCAGATGGTATGTAGGGTGAATTAGCAGCAGCAGCAAGGTGAGTGGCCAGAAGAATTTGTTTCAATGGATTTTGATCTCCTGGATATTTTGAAGATTTGCTTCAGCCCTGTTTGTCAAACACCACCTTTAAAGGGTGCTAAACAATTGTTCAGGCTGGCTCCTGAAATTCTTTGATATGCAGGATGGTTCCTAGACCCAAAGTGGCACCAGTGCAAAGTCGGGCGGGTTTGATAGTACCAAATGGCTCCTGCAATCTGCCAGCCAGAAGTGGGGCAGGGGAGTTTTGTTTGTAAGGGAAAAGGACTGAGGTTTCTGTTTGGCGGCCAGGGGCCGAGAGTGCCGGCTGGCTCCTGAAATTCTTTGATATGCAGGATGGCTCCCAGACCCAAGGTGGCACCAGCGCCAAGTCAGGCTGGTTTGTTACTACCAAGTGCATTGTGCGATCTGCCATCCAAAAGTTGGGAAGGTGAGTTTTGTTTGCAAGGGAAGAGGGCTGTGGTTTGTGTTTGGGAGCCTGTGGCTGGGAGTGGCCGGCTGACTCCGGAAAATCCACGATACGCAGGATGGTTTGGAGCCCTAAGTTGCCACCAGTGCCAAGTCAGGCTGCTTTGATTCTACAACGAGGCTCCTGCAATCTGCCATCCAGAAGCGGAGCAGGTGAGTTTTGTTTGCAAGGGAAAAGGGCCGTGGTTTGTGTCTGGGAGCCCATTGCTGGGAGTTGCCGGCTGGCTCCTGAAGAGCTACGATAGGCAGGATGGTTCCCAGACCCATGGTTGCACCAGCGCCAAGTCGGGCTGGTTTGATAGTACAAAGTGGCTCCTGCAATCTGCCATCCAGAAGCGGGGCAGCTGAGTTTTGTTTGGCAGGAAAAGGGCCGTGGTTTTTGTTTGGGGGCCTGTGGCTGAGAGTGGTCAGCTGGCTCCTGAAAATCTACGATAGGCAAGACGATTACCAGACCCATGGTGGCACAAGTGCCAAGTCGGGCTGGTTTGATAGTACAAAGTGGCTCCTGCAATCTGCCATCCAGTAGCGGGGCAGCTAAGTTTTGTTTGCCAGGGAAAAGTGCCGTGCCTTGTGATTTGCGGCCTGTTGGTGGGAGTGGCCGGCTGGCCCCTGAAAATCCACGATACGCAGGATGGTTCCCAGACCCAAGGTGGCACCAGTGCATAGTCGGGCTTGTTTGACAGTGCCAAGTGATTCCTGCAATCTGCCATCCAGAAGCAGGGCAGTTCAGTTTTGTTTGCCAGAGAATAGGGCCGTGGTTTGTGTTAGCAGGCCTGTGGCTGGGAGTGGCCGGCTGGCTCCTGAAAATCCACGATACGCAGGATGGTTCCCAGACCCATGGTGGCATTAGTGCCAAGTCAGGCTGGTTTGATAGTACAAAGTACCTCCTGCAATCTGCCATCCAGGAGCGGGGCCGCTATGTTTTTTTTGCCAGGGAAATGGGCCCTGGCTTGTGTTTGGGGGCCTGTTGCTGGGAGTTGCAGTCTGGCTCCTGGAAATCGACGATTCGCAGGATGTTTTCCAGACGCAAGGAGGCACCAGTGCGAAGTCGGGCTTGTTTGACCGTACCATGTTTCTCCTGCAATGTGCCATCCAGGATCGGGGCAGGTGATTATTTTTTGCAAGGGAAAAGAGCGAGGTTTGCATTCGGGGGTCTGTGGCCGAGAGTGGCCGGGTGGCTCCTGAAATTCTTTGATGTGCAGGATGCTTCCCAGACCCAACATGGCACCTGTGCCATGTCGGGCTGCTTTGATGGTACCAAGTGGCTCCTGCAATCTGCCATCCAGAAGCGGTGCAGATGAATTTTCTTTCCAAGGGAAAAGGGCCATAGTTTGTCTTTTGGGGCCTGTGGCTGGGGGTAGCCACCTAGCTCCAGAAAATCCATGATACGCGGGAGTTTTCCCAGACCCAAGGTGGCACCAGTACCAAGTCGAGCTGGTTTGACAGTGCCAAGTGGTTCCTGAAATCTGCCACTAGAAGCAGGGCAGCTGAGTTTTCTTTGCCAGAGTATAGGGCCGTGATTTGTGTTTGGGGGCCTATGGCTGGGAGTGGCCAGCTGGCTAATGAAAAGCCACGATACGCAGGATAGTTCCAAGACCTAAGGCGGCATTAGTGCAAAGTCGGGCTGGTTTGATAGTACCAGCTGTTTCCTGCAATCTGCCATCTAGAAGCGGGGCATCTGAGTTTTGTTTGGCAGGAAAAGGGCCGTGGTTTCTGTTTGGGGGCCTGTGGCTGAGAGTGGCCGGCTGGCTCCTGAAAATCTACGATAGGCAAGACGATTACCAGACCCATGCTGGCATGAGTGCCAAGTCGGGCTGGTTTGATAGTACCAAGTGGCTCCTGCAATCTGCCATCCAGAAGCGGGGCAGGTGAGTTTTGTTTGCCAGGGAAAACGTCGGTATTTTGTCTTGTAGAGCCTATTGCTGGGGGTGGCCGGCTGTCCCCTGAAAATCCACGATACGCAGGATGGTTCCCAGACCCAAGGGGACACCAGGGTCCAGTCAGGCTTTTGTGATAGTACCAAGTGCCTCTTGCAATCTGCCATCCGGAAGCTGGGAAGGTGAGTTTTGTTTGCCCGGGTAAATGGCCGTTGCTTTTGTTGGAAGCCTGTGGCTGAGAGTGCCTGGCTGATTCCTGAAAATCCACAATACACAGTATGGTTCCCACACCCAAGGTGGCACCAATGCCATGTCGGGCTCGTTTTATACTACCAATTGGCTCCTGCAATCTGCCATCCAGAAGCGGGGTAGCTGAGTTTTGTTTGCAAGAGTAAATGGCCGTAATTTGTATTCGGGGGCCTATGGCCGGGAGTGGCTAGCTGGCTCCTGACAATCCACAATACGCAGGATGGTTCCCAGACCCAAGGTGCCACCAGAGCCAAGTCAGGCTGGTTTGATAGTACCAAGTGGCTCCTGCAATCTGCCATCCAGAAACAGGGAAATTGAGTTTTGTTTGCCAGAGAAAATGGCCGTGGATTGTGTTTGGGGGCCTGTGGCTAGTAGTGGCCTGCTTTCTCCTGAAATTGCACTTTACACAGGATGGTTCCCAGACCCAAGGTGGCACCAGTGCCTAGTGAGGCTGGTTTGGTAGTAGAAAGTGTGTCCTGCATTCTACCACTTAGAAGCGGGATAGCTGAGTTTTGTTTTCCAAGGAAAAGGTCCGAGGTCTGTTTCTGGGGCCTATGGCAGTAAGTGGCAGGCTGGCTCCTGAAAAGCTACAATAGTCAGGATGGTTCCCAGACCCGAGGTGGCACCAGGGCCAAGTCGGGCTGGTTTGATAGTACCAAGTGGCTCCTGCAATCTGCCATCCAGAAGCGGGGCAGCTGAGTTTTTTTTGCCAAGAATAAGGGACGTTGTTTTTTTTGGAGGGCCTGTGGCTGGGAGTGGCCGGCTGCCTCCTGAAAATCCACGATACGCAGGATGGTTCCCAGACCCAAGGTGGCACCAATGCAAAGTCAGGCTTTTGTGATAGTACCAAGTGAGTCCTGCAATCTGGGATCCCGAAGCTTAGCAGGTGAGTTTTGTTTGCCAGAGAAGCGGGCCGAGGTTTGTGTTTGGGGGCCTATGGCCTGGAGTGTCCGGCTGGCTCCTGAAAATCCACGGTACGCAGGATGGTTTCCAGACACCAGGTGGCACCAGTGCCAAGTCGGGCTGGTTTGATAGTACCATGTGCCTCCTCCAATCTGCCATCCAGAAGCTGGGCTGGTGAGTTTTTTTTTTCCAAGGAAATGGACGTTGTTTTTGTGGGAGGGCCTGTGGCTGGGAGTGGCTTGCTGGCCCCTGAAAATCCACGTTAGGCAGGATGGTTCCCAGACCAATGGTGGCATCAGTGCCAAGTCAGGCTTTTTTGATAGTACCAAGTGGCTCCTGCAATCTGCCATCCAGAAGCCGGGCAGCTGAATTTTTTTTGCCAGGGAAAAGGGCAGTGCTTGTTTTGTGGGGGCCCTATGGCTGGGAGTGGCCAGCTGGCCCCTGAAAATCCACGATATGCAGGATGGTTCCCAGACCCAAGGTAGCAACACTTACAGGTCGCTCTGGTTTTATAGTACCAAGTGGCTCATGCAATCTGGCATCCAAAAGCGGGGCAGCTGAGTTTGATTTGCCCGGGAAAGGGGCCGTGGTTTGAGTCTGGGGGCCCATGGCCGGGAGTGGCCGGCTGGCTCCTGAAAATTTACGATATGCAGGATGGTTACCAGACCCAAGGTGGCACCAGTGCCAAGTCGGACTGGTTTGATAGTACCAAGTGGCTCCTGCAATGAGTTTTGTTTCCCAGAGAAAAGCGCCGTGGTTTGTGTTTGGGGGCCTGTGGCTGGGAGTGGCCGCCTGGCACCTTGACATCTTTGATATGCAGAATGGCTCCCAGACCCAAGGTGGCAACACTACCAAGTGCGGCTGATATTGCAGTATCAAGTGGCTCCAGCAATCTGCCATGCAGAAGCCGGACAACTGAGTTTTGTTTGCAAGAGTAAAGGGCTGTAATTTGTATCTGGGGGCCTATGTCAGCGTGTGGCCGGCTGGCCCCTGAAAATCCGCGATACGCAGGATGGTTCCCGGACCCAAGTTCTCACCAGTGCCAAGTCGGGCGGGTTTGTTAGTACCAAGTGGCTCCTGCAGTCTGCCATCCAGAACCTTGGCAGGTGAGTTATTTTTGTAAGGGAAAAGGGCCATGGATTTTCTATTGGGGCCTACGGCTGAGAGTGGCCGGCTGGCTCTTTAAAATCTTTGATATGCAGGATGGCACCTGCAGGATATCTCCGAGACCCATGGGGGCAACACAGCCAAGTCTGGTTTATTTGGCAGTTCCAAGTGGATCCTGCAATCTGCCTTGAAGAACGGGGCAGCTGAGTTTTTTTTGCCAGGGAAAAGGGCCATGGTTTGTGTTTTGGTGCCTTTGGCTGGGAGTGGCCGTCTGGCTCATGAAAATTTACGATACGCAGGATGGTTCCCAGTCCCAAGGTGGCACCAGTTTCTAGTCTGGCAGGCTTGATAGTACCCACTGCCTCCTGCAATCTGCCATCCAGAATCTGCTTCTGGATGGCAGATTGCAGGACCCACTTGGCACCTTAAACCAGCCCGACTTGGCACTGGTGCCACCTTGGGTCTGGCTAACATTCTGCCTATCGTAGATTTTCAGGAACCAACCAGCCACTCCAGGCCATGCGGCCTCCAACACAAACAACGGGCCTTTTCTCTGGCAAACAAAATTCACCTGCCCTGTTTCTGGATTGCAGATTGCAGGAGCCACTTGGTACTATCAAACAATCTTGACTTGGCACTGGTGCCAACATGGGTCTGGAAACCATCCTGCGTATTGTTGATTTGCAGGAGCCAGCCGGCTACTCCCAGCCAGAGGCCCTAAATCACAATCCACGTCCCTTTTCCCTTGCAAACAAAAGTCAGCTGTCCCGTCTCTGGACAGCCGATTGGAGGAGCCACATGGTACTATCAAACCAGCGTGTCTTGGTACTGTTGCAATTTGGGTCTGGGAAGCATCCTGCCTATCGTAAATTTTAATGAGCCAGCAGGCCACTCCGAGCCACAGGCCCCCAAACACAAACCACGGCCCTTTTCTCTGGCAAAAAAAACTCAGCTGCCCTGCTTCTGGATGGCAGATTGCAGGAGCCACTTGGTCCTACCAAGCAAGCCCGTCTTGGTACTGGTGCCACCTTGGGTCTGGGAACCATCCTGCGGAAGCTCTTTTGGACTACTTTTCTTCCTGCCAAAAACTTGGCAGACCTCCGTGCAACGTCTAGAACACAATTGGAGATGTTTTCTGTCCTGGCACAGTTTGTCCTAGCCAGACATAGTGGAAAAGCTTTCTGCTAAGATGTAGAGGAGAAGAGACGCTAAAGACGAAGGTATGATGCTCTCCGGGGCTAAGAGCCGCTCCCGGGCGTCTTTCAGCAGAGGCCGCGCTAAGGAGAGCACTGTGACCGGCACAATCGTCTTTGCGCGAAGTAGCCGCTTCTTCGCCTCCGGGAGCCGGAGAGAGCGGCATCTTCGGGAAGGTGAAGAAGGAAGCTGTACAACACTGGGATTGTGTGCGCAGCTTGCCAACTGATAGAAAACAGTACCTTTGCACTCTCCTGACTTTTCCAATCACATGAACATTCGATTGGAAGCTGTTTTGGACAACTTTTCTTTTCTTCCTGCCAAACACTTGACAGACCTCTGTGCAACGTCTAGAACACGATGGGAGTTGTTTTCTGTGCTGGCACAGTTTTTCCTAGCCAGACATAGTGGAAAAGCTTTTTGCTAAGATGTTGACGGCAGGAGAGGCTAAGGACTGGATGTAAGCAAATGACACCCATCTTCAAAAAAGGTAATTAGGGGGACTCCCAATAGTAAAAACCAGCCAGCCTCTTTTTTATCCCCAGGAAGTTGATGAAGCAGCTCTTCCTGGAAAACCTTGCCAGGCACATTAAAGACGACAAAATTATGTAGTTTGCATGGTTTTTCAGTGGAATTTCATGCGTAACATCACTTTAAACTCCTCTGATGAATCAACTTGACTGGTAGATGAAGGAAATATTATCTGCCTGGGCTTCAGGGAGGTTTTTGACATATCTCTACATGGCAGCACACATACATATGGAAGCAATAGTGCAAAGGGGAGGGAATCAGTGTCTTTTCAGTGATGCTGAGGGAAAAGACAAGAGGCAGTGGGCACACACTGAAATACAGGAGATTGCCTTTGAACATCAGTAAATGATTCTTTACTGTGAGGGTGACTGAACCACGGCACAGACTGCCCAGAAAGATTGTGGAGCCTGGATCTTTGAAGACATTAAAAGTACACCCAGATAGAATCCTGGGCAAGAGGCTCTAGGTATCCTGGTTTAGGCAGGGGGGTTGGGCCTGGTTAGCCCCACCAACCCCTTCCACTCTCATTCATTCTGTGCTAGTGAATTCTCTTCAAGATGCATTTCAAGCACTGGCATGACAAAGTTCTGTGCAGACAGAGATCCAAATGGACATGGCATCTAAGTTCCTTAAGCAGTGTTCAAGAAGAATGTAAAACTCTGGCACAAGTGTCTCTTCCCTAACTGAATCCCTTTCATGGGAAAATTCCCAGCTCTAGAAAGATCTTCTGATACGCATGCTTAAGACTGACACTGGCTGAGCAAATTTCTCCCTAAGTGTATCTAAGACCAGTTAGGATCTTCACCCAAAGTGTTGTTAACATAGTCACAGAATGCCTATTGTTAAGAAGTGACAACTTCCATCAGAATGGCAACTATTGGTCCACAAAATGGATTAATGGATGGGAATTATCTACTTGGGTTAAAAACAAAAATAAAGAGTTGGTCTTTATTTATCAATTTCATTGCAATATTGATAAGGGAAGAAAAAGACCCAAGTCCTTGACTTTCTTAACTCGAGGAAAGATTTTAAAAATTCCTTGTAAAAATGTATGATCACAATCAGACTATTGAAACCATTTCAGTTAAGAAAAAGTTCCAAAATTGTCTAGATAGTGGCAAAGAAGCCAAGAAAACAGGAAAGAAACAAAAAGAGAGCAAAAGAGTCAGCTTCAGTGTACAAGCTCGTTCTAGAAGTAGTCTGCTGGGGAAAGGAACCCCCAGTTGAATTTCCAATGTATTCCTGCGCTTGATTCAGTAACTGGTCAATGTAAAAACCAATCATTTTGTACAACTTCTTCCAGCAACAAAAACTCCAACAGGTTGACACTACCATCATGTCTGTTCCAGACATATTTAAAAGAGAAATGATGATTTTCTTGAAAACCTACTTGCATAAAAGTTGCAAGATGGTGGAGGGATTCCTACATCCTCCTTCCTCCATCTGGCTTGAAAGTATATTTGATAAATTATGCAACAAAGCACATGATTTATAAGGGAGAGTCAAATGGATGATTTGGGAATTGATCTCTTGTTGATAGGAAACTTCATATCCACTCTGTGTGACCTTTCTAAAACCAAATGTGGAGCTGAGGCATGAATCTGCCACAACAATTGTAAAGCAAACATACACACTCCCCTTCTCATGGCCCCCCTTCCACACACACCTAGGCACACACAGAGATCAGCATAGCAGATCATGAACACCTTGGAAAAGACTGAAATGCTAAATTCCTCTCTTTATGGGCAAAAGAGCTGGTGCAGTAATTCAAATGCCTGGTACAAAAATTCTGTTTAATATTTAGCTCCTATTAAAACACAGCTTTTCATTTCATTTTATTTACAGAATATTTTCATTTCATTTGTTTCTTTAAAATTACTTAGTTCTCACCTGTTGTATGTCTAGGAATATTTTCTTCGAAAAATAGAAAAAAATAGATGATATCTTTTCAGCAGAAAACATTGGTTGATACAATTTTAAACCATCATGATATGGAAGAATTGTTCTGTCCCTCTCTTAGGTGGAAGAAGCATTTGGATCACAGATCATCTACAATGAAATACTTGACATGTTTAAGATGCTTTCAATCAGTTTTGATCGTCAATTGCTTATTCGTTGTAAACAGTCATTTTTCAGTGAAGGGAAAGTGTGTGTGGTATATCTACATGATGTGTTCAAACCCAGTTCCTACTAATGGCCAGGCTGAATTCCAGTAAATAATGTCCCGAATGATATTTTGCCGCCTTCTTTGGCACTTCATGAAATCTTACCATGATGAAGTGCTGAAACACAGAGATTTTCTCTTAGAGAGTGTCTCATGTTGTAACCCATCCCATGGATTTTATGCTGTAATTCTTATCTCTTTTAAAATTTGCTATCTTCTGTACAGTTTTCATGAAACTTTCTGTTACAGTAGTGAATATCACAGATAAATGTCATTTTGTACAACTTTGAATTTACCCCAAGAGCTGAGAGAAAACTTGCTCCTATACTTTGTTATGAACAAAAATTTGGTTACTATTTTTTTCTGTGAGAAAAAGTTACCACTACTGCTGGGCTGCTACCTTTGTTATTGCAATCACGGGTCGTTGTCGTTAATGGTTTTTTTTTTGTATTAGTAAAAGCCCTGGCTGGGGCGAGGTAATGGCCCTTCTCCTGGGTGGGGACCTTGCCCGAAGCTAAGTTTTACCTTTCTCAGAATAGGGAAGACACCTGAGAAGGTGGGGGGGGTTATGCAAAGTGACTCCAAGACCAATGCAGCATGGTCCTCCACTGTACTGAGAAGACCCCAAAAACAACGAGCCAAATAAGAGCTGAGAGACTGGAGTGATGTCTGGATGTCAGGAACCGAGTGCTGAGCCTGCAGAGATGCGGAACACCTTCGGACCCTCTCGCCCTGACCATGGGAGTTGACCCCGGCAGTGAGACCAAGCTGACAGAGTGGGAGGGACACCATCTGACAGGGATCAGGAGGCCCTAAAGACTCCCAAGAGGATCTGATCCCCAGCTCTGCCCCTGGTGGACAGAGCTGTGCATATCCTCCTCCTCTGAGTCGCCCTGGGAGAGACGATGGATGCTGCAGACCCGTCGAGCCGCCCAATCCTGAGCCGATCACTTTTAATAAAGGCCTTAAAAAGGAGAAGAAGTCTCCTGGCCCTTGTTTATTTCAGCTGGGGCTCTCGTCCGGGATAGCCACGCCGCAAGAGGACTCAGGACTGGCCTTATTGGATCTTCAGAGGACAGCTGGCTACCAGGACCAAGAGGGACCGGCTCAGGACAGCGAGGCAGAGGAGCACCGGAGCACCGGACTGGTCAGAAACTCGGTGGCGGGAGTGGGAGACGTGCGCATGTGTGTGTCAGTGAGACCGGACCTTCGAAGCGAGAGTGGACCCCTCAGTACTGCGGTTCCGGCTTTTTCGCGAGAAAACCGGCCAGGAACAGGGGGACGTGAGTGGAATTAGCGTTAGTGAAGTCGTCTCCCAAGGGGGAATAAAGGGACCCCCCACTCCGGGCGTGCGGCGTGAATTACTGTGTATGAGTGGCACGCACCCCAAAGTCCTGACAAAGGGAGGTCAGGCACTTTTGCAAGTCTCGAGAAGGATTCGACTAAGATTTGTCAGTCCCGAGAAGGATTCGGGTGTTTCACAAGCCCTGCAGGCAAAGTAAGTCCTGACAAAGGGAATCAGGCACAAACCCCAGCGAAGGAGGCTGAGGTTTTCTTTTAAGTCCTCATACGGTGAAGCCTAAAAATTGGCGGGTTAGGCGAACTAAAAAATCAGGCAGTTGTTTTTCCTGACTGAGGGAGTCAGGCACGACCCGGATTCTTGGCCGAGGCTTCGTGTGTTCACGTCCCGATAGATTTAAGACCTGACGCTGGGAAGTTGGGCAATCAAGAGATTGGGCAGTTGTTTCAGTATAAAGTCCTGAGCATCAGGCAGAAATTTGAAGTTCAGTGGAGGAGGCTGGAGCTCCTCAAACAAGGGTTTTTTTTGAAATTCCCGGTCAGTAGAGGCACCTTTGGGACTTTTTTTATTGAAACTTAAAAATGGGATGTTGTAGTAGTAAAAAGACCGGCAAGAGACTGAGGTATATACATCCCAATAGTCCCTTAGGAGAACTGTTAGTAAAATGGGATTCTATAGAGGCCACGGAGGGATTAGATAAAGTGAAAATGATCCATTATTGTATGGAAGCGTGGCCAGAATTAGAGTTGCAAGGAGGATGGCCTTGGTGTGGGACAAAGGATAAGTGGATGTGCCAACAATTAAATAATTATCTGACAGCTCGAGGGGATACTGATCCTGAGCAATTATTGTATGTAGCTTGCTGGGTAAAGAGCGCTGTTGAGGATGAAGGGGTGTGAATTTTTAAGGTAAAGAGGAAGAAAGAGGGGAATGAAGGAGGGGATGATAGGACTAGTAAAAGATGGGACCCCCTGGATTATTTGCCTCCTTCTGCCCCTCCACTTTATAATCCTCTTCTTCAAGCACCTCAAATGGCAGGTCCGGTTCCTCCCCCGGCTGCCATCTCACTACCACCTGCTCAAATTCCTCCTTCTACCTCTTCAGCTTCCGCTATGATAAACCCAGTATCTCCTCCAGTTCCTTCTTTACCACCACAAGTGCCTACTCCACCTGCTGCATTCTCCACCCCTTCTCTAGCTCCGCTTAATATCTACTCAGGCTCTTCTCCCCCTCCTATTGCTGTCCCTTTACCTCCTCCTAGTTGGGACACAAATGCCTCCCCGCCCAGGAAACAGCTATCAGCAAATACACCTGCTGATGGGCAGAACATTCAGGGTAACCCAAAGAACCCACAAAGTAGTTTGGCATCTGAAGATGGGCCTTACTGTAGCACCAGATCCAAGACCTCCAAGGCAGAGACACTCTTTCCCCTCAGAGAGGTTCCTATGGGAGGAGTAGCAGGAGGTGTTTGCTTTGTGAATGCTCCCCTAACTGCTTCTGAGGTGAGAGGATTCAAGAAAGAGTTGGGGCATTTAGTTGAGGACCTAGTGGGCATAGCCAACCAAGTGGATCAATTTCTAGGTCCAAATATCTACACTTGGGGGGAGATGAGTTCCATCCTGAGTATATTATTTTCCCCAGAAGAGGTCCAGATGATAAGGGCGGCTGGCATAAAATTTTGGGAGAAAGATAACAGTCCAGGACCCCAGGTGCCAACAGGTGAACAGAAATTGCCACTAACGGAGCCCAACTGGAACCCTAATCAGGAGGAGGGGAGGAAGGCCATGAGGGAATATAGGTCTTTGATAATACGGGGGATCAAAGAGTCAGTTCCCAAAGGAACTAATACCCAATTGGCATTTGAGGGTGCACAAGAGAAGGATGAAGCTCCTGCTGCCTGGCTTAACCGCCTAAGGCGGAACTTTCAGTTGTACTCTAGAATAGACCCAGACACCCCAGAAGGTCAAATGCTGCTAAAAGTCCAATTTGTTACCAAATCTTGGCCTGATATACGGAGATAACTGGAAAAGATGGAAGATTGGCAAGAGAAGGACATTAATGAGTTATTAAAAGAGGCACTGAAGTGTATTTAAGGAGGAAGGAAGAAAAAGCAAAGGCCAAGGCTAAGATCATGGTTGCAGTAGCTAGAGAAAGTGCAGGGGGGGTGTGTCCACCATCAGGAGGAGGCAAGGATAGGCCAGTACTGTCAGGTACAAGAGGGATGGAGAGACCTCAAGAAGTCACTTTGAGAGGACGACAGTGTTATTACTGTGGGGAGGCAGGACACATCAGGAGGTTTTGTAAAAAGCTCAGTCTCGATGAGGCAATAGCCAAGGAACAAGACAATTTAGGAAGGATTCTTAAGGGGAAGGACTAGGGGTGTCAAGGGCTTTTTACTATAGGGGACCCGATGAAACATCTAGAAGAGCCCTTGGTAAATTTTGAAGTGGGACCCCTAAATGAGGAATTTGAATTTTTGGTTGATACAGGGGCAAATAAGTCCTGTCTCAACAAAATACCACAAGGTATGGAAATTGGAAGACAATTTTGTGAAGTATTGGGTGCAGAGGGGAGACCATTTAGAGCATCGGTGATTGAAGAAGTGAAAATAATTGGAAACTCAAGGCAATGTAAAGCTAATTTTCTTTATCTGCCTAACTTAGAAAAAAGTTTGTTAGGAAGGGATCTGCAAGTCCATTTGGGGGTTGGGATTGTTCCAAGGGAAGGGAGGATGGTAGTACAAGTGATGAAGCTGTCTCAAGGAGATGTTGCAGAAATAAATCCTGAGGTATGGGCTGAGGGCGCAAAGAGAGGCTTATTAGACATTCCAGCGATAACAATAAAAATGCAGGATGATACCTCACCCATACAGGTTAAACAGTATCCGATTTCCCTAGAAGGAAAGAAGGGGCTTGCTATAGTCATCGAGCAACTGTTGCCGGAGGGAATTTTAGAACCCTGCATGTCACCACATAATACCCCTATACTGGCAGTTAAAAAGGCTGAAGGGAAATAGGCTGGTACAAGATTTGAGGGAAGTCAACAAAAGAACCATTGCCAGACATCCAGTTGTGCCCAACCCATATAGTCTCCTAAGCAGAATTCCAAGAGAACATGCTTGGTTCACTGTCATAGATTTGAAGGATGCTTTCTGGGCGTGTCCTCTGGCAACAGAATGTAGGGATTGGTTTGCCTTTGAAGGGGAGGACCCGAGTACGAAAAGGAGACAACAGTTAAGGTGGACCCGATTACCACAGGGGTTCACTGAATCCCCCAGTCTCTTTGGACAAGCTTTAGAGAGTTTGTTGGAACAATTTGTCCCTGAACAAGAAGTGCAGATCTTGCCGTATGTTGATGACCTGATGGTATCAGGAAAGGAAAAAGATCAGGTCAGACAAACTAGTATTAGACTTTTGAATTTTCTGGGGGAGAAAGGACTAAAAGTTTCCCAAGGGAAACTACAATTTGTGCAATCAGAAGTAACATACTTGGGGCACATAATAGGGGGAGGGTATAAGAAACTAAGCCCTGACAGAATTTCAGGTATTTTAGCTCTCCCGGCCCCAAAAACGAAAAGAGATGTGAGAAAACTCCTGGGCTTGTTCGGGTATTGTAAGTTATGGTTGGATCAATACACACAGAGTGTGAAATTTCTGTATAATAAAGTAGTAGATCCAGAACCCCTAATTTGGACAGCTGAAGATGATCAACAATTGGAAAACTTAAAAAACAAATTATCTTCTGCCCCGGTCCTAAGCTTACCAGACCTCAGGAAGGGCTTTGACCTGTTTGTGAGTGCAGAAGGAGGTATAGCCTATGGAGTATTAACTCAAGAGTGTGGAGGATGCAGGAAACCCGTGGCATACATCTCCAAATTGTTAGATCCAGTGGCTAGAGGCTGGCCAGTTTGTATACAGGCAGTAGCAGCAACCGCAATCCTGATAGAGGAGACTCAAAAATTGACCTTACAGGGAAAAATTAAAGTACATACTCCTCATGATCTTAAGGCAGTACTGAGACAGAGAGCTCCGCAGTGGTTAACCGATGCTAGAATATTAAAATATGAGATAATACTAATGAATACAGAGGACTTAGAATTTATCACATCAAATGCCCTCAATCCAGCACAATTCCTAATGGGAGAGCCTATAGAGAATTTAGAACATGATTGTCTAGGATTGGTTTATCTCTGAACAAAAGTAAGAGAAGATTTGGAAGATCAGCCTCTAGCAACTGGAAGAAGCTTATTCATAGATGGCTCTTCGAGGGCAGTAAATGGAAAAAGAGCTTCAGGTTATGCCATTATAGATGGAGAAACATTAAAAATTGCAGAAAAAGGGAAACTATCCCCAAGCTGGTCAGCCCAAAGTTGTGAAATATATGCCCTGAAAAGGGGACTGGACTTACGGGAGGGGGACCGGGGAACCATTTATACGGACTCCCAATATGCATATGGGACAGTTCATAAATTTGGGAAAATATGGGAGGAACGTGGGTATTTAAGTTCAAAGGGAAAGAGCTTAGCCCATGAGAAACTAGTCCGATCAGTACTAGAGGCCCTACAAAAACCTATAGAAATAGCAGTGGTCCATATAAAGGGGCACCAAAGAGGAGACAGTTTAGAAGTTAAAGGAAACCGACTGGCTGATCAGATAGCCAAAGAAGCAGCTCTAGAACCAGGGGATCCAGTAAAAATTTTGAAGACAAAAATGACACCTGAAAAAGGGGAGGAACCTATATTTAGTGAAGAAGAATTAGAAGCAATAAAAGATTTAAAGTTACATCAAGGACAACAGGGAGAGTGGTTAACCTCAGATGGACGGGTGTTTTTGAATAAAGCACTGGCTCGGACAGTGCTAACAGAACTACATAAATTAACTCACTGGGGAGTCCAAGGACTATGTGATCATTTCCTAAGAAATAACCTATGCATCGGGGTATATAGCCTGGCTAAAGCTGTTACCAGAGGGTGTATCATTTGTCAAAAAGAGAAAAGTAGCACCTGGAGGAAGGGAATTAGCCTTGAGACCCTTCCAAAGCATACAGATAGATTTCACTGAAATGCCCCCAGTGCAAGGATACAGATATTTACTGGTTATAGTTGATCATCTCACACACTGGGTAGAAGCCTTCGCGACCAGGAGGGAAACAGCTCAAGTCGTGGCAAAAGCAATCCTAGAGAATATTATCCCCAGATATGGTATTGTGAACACCATAGACTCAGAGCGAGGTCCACATTTTGTGTCCCAAACATTACAAAATATAATTGAGGCTTTAGGAATGAAATGGAGGTTGCAAACTCCGTGGAACCCCCAGAGTTCTGGAAGGGTGGAGCGAATGAACAAAACTCTCAAAAATGTATTAACTAAATTGATTGAGGAAACAAAGATGAATTGGCTGAAGTGTTTGCCCCTAGCGCTATTGCGCATCAGAACAAGACCTCGGGCTGACATAAGAATTTCACCTTATGAAATGATGTTTGGGCTGCCATTCTTGTTAACACCTTATAGCACAGGAGACTATCTGGAAGGGGAAGAAACTACCAGAAAGTATTTAGAAATAATTGGAAGAACTCTGGAGGGACTTAGAAAGAAAGGATACCTTCCTCAAACTTCCCCTCTCGACACAAAAGTTCACAACATTAGTCCAGGAGATTGGGTTTTGATAAAATCATGGACTACGGGAACATTAATGCCTAAATTTGAAGGCCCCTTCCAGGTACTCCTGATCACAAATTCAGCTGTGCGGACCAAAGAAAAAGGTTGGACTCATATCACAAGAATAAAAGGGCCAGTCTCACCCCCAGGTACGGGACTGGATTCAACATCAGCTTCCCCCTCTGGCATTGGACCAGAGTCTACACCACTCTCACTCTCCGGCGCTGGACGAGATTCATCTGCTTCACAAGCTAAATCACCTGAGTACACTGTGGTAAAAGGACCAAAGGATTTAAAGTTGACTCTCAGAAGGAAGAGTCAAAAAGACTGAACTGTGTGGGAAAAAAATTGTTTGTTAAGAGTTCTAATATTGCTTAAAATGTTTTAAGACTGTTCTGTGTAAACTATGTTGGTAAAAAGTTTAAGACTGTAAATAAGTAATTCTGGTTAAGTTCCCCAATTTATTTCTAAAGACTCCAGGTTAATCCTCTACAGAACACTCCCCTGGGAGGGGAAACCAAAATTGGTAGGGAACAGACCAAGAGAGGTTTAACCAGAGAAGCAGGTAGAAGGGACTCTAAAGAGCTTGGAAGCTTTTCCTCAGTAAAATTCCCCAAGAGGCAAGGCCGAGTGGGCAGGCTGTGTGAGATGACCCATACTGGACTCTTGTGAAGGGTAGTACTGATGGCTCTGATTGCTGGTGGTGCTCTGGGGAACCCAGCTGAGCCGTGCAATGAATGCTACCAACCCCTCTGTGAGGAGGAAGTGAGCTCCTTGTCGAGAGTCCACATCAGTTCTAACCCTGATTGTGTTAACCTCTCCCAATTGGTCTTTTATCAAAAAAAATAAGAGAGTGTATTGGATAGTATACAATACTGCCACTTTTAGGCAGCCACTCCTAGGAGAGTGCCCTATAGGGGAAGCCTGGTTGTGCTTTGAATGGGATGCTGCTGAAACAAGCTCAGCAGATCTAGTAAAAAGCAAAGAAATGGTGAAAATGGTAAGAAAAATTGTTTGTTACAAGTATTTATATGAGTGTACTGGAAAAGAGATAAACCCCTTTTGGAACACATTTCAGGGGAGCCTTAAACCCCTAGATTTGATCTCGTCTGGCAGCTGCACCGCTGGAGTGATAAAACCAATTTTCTTATTACCCAAAGAAACTGGATCAAGTTTGGGAGTTCCTATATATAATGATTTGGGAGAAATTAAACAGAACAGGCACAGTGAAATAGAAATTGAGAAAATCCAAAATTGTAAAAGCCAAATTCGGATCCCAATATCTATGTTAAACAAAGTTATCCGGCTCCAGGCAGTATTAAAAATTAAGAATTCAATTATTAGGAACATTTCAAACAAAATAAAAAGGTTAGCATGTGTAAATAATGAAGATCAAACTCCTACACTTGATCCCAGTGGGTGGGAGAACCTAAAGATTTTCAAAAAGGATGTATGGGAGAAGGTAGTTTTTCTCAGTGTGTGTATACTTGGAGGATTGCTCTTTTTACTATGCCTGTTTATCTGTTTTAGTAAAATAGTACTGGCCGTGCAGACCAACCTGAAGAAACCAAGGAAAGTAACAAGGTTAAGTAACCATGATTACCAAAGTGCACAAGGGATTTATAGTAGATTCAAAACAAAAAATTGGGAGTTGATGCGAGCTTAGAATTTAAGCTCGATCAAAGAAAAAGAGGGGGGACTGTTATGAACAAAAATTTGGTTAATATTTTTTTCTGTGAGAAAAAGTTACCATTATGGCTGGGCTGCTGCCTTTGTTATTGTAATCAGGGGTCGTTGTCGTTAATGGTTGTTTTTGTATTGGTAAAAGCCCTGGCTGGGGCGAGGTAATGGCCCTTCTCCTGGGTGGGGACCTTGCCCGAAGCTAAGTTTTACCTTTCTCAGAATAGGGAAGACACCTGAGAAGGTGGGGGGGGTTATGCAAAGTGACTCCAAGACCAATGCAGCATGGTCCTCCACTGTACTGAGAAGACCCCAAAAACAACGAGCCAAATAAGAGCTGAGAGACTGGAGTGATGTCTGGACGTCAGGAACCGAGTGCTGAGCCTGCAGAGACGCGGAACACCTTCGGACCCTCTCGCCCTGACCATGGGAGTTGACCCCGGCAGTGAGACCAAGCTGACAGAGTGGGAGGGACACCATCTGACAGGCATCAGGAGGCCCTAAAGACTCCCAAGAGGATCTGATCCCCAGCTCTGCCCCTGGTGGACAGAGCTGTGCATATCCTCCTCCTCTGAGTCGCCCTGGGTGAGAGGATGGATGCTGCAGAGCCCTTGAGCCGCCCAATCCTGAGCTGATCACTTTTAATAAAGGCATTAAAAGGAGAAGAAGTCTCCAGGCCCTTGTTTATTTCATACTTCAATCCGAGTTTCTTCTATAGTCCAACTTTGTTTCTCTACCATCAAGCTTCTCCTTTGTTGCTGCTCCAAGCCCCGTCCAAGCTGACCTTGAATACTTTCAGGGATGGGACACCCACAACTTCTCTGGGCAACCTGTTCCAGTGTTCCAGCACTCCCACAGTAAAAAAGGCCTTCCTTTCATCTAATATGTGTAGGAAATCATAAATCTAGGCATAGAAACTTGGAGTGCAAATTTGAAATCCTTTGGATTTGAAGCACATTTTATATGAATACTGACTTACAGATGACTAAAAGATGTTGATGGGCATTTGAGCTGACAAGTTTTGAAAAAGTGCACGGAAATTAAAATTGAAACCACTAAAATTAAAAACTCCTTGCCATTTTCTTTTTCCTCTCCTATTCAAAATTGCATATGTCAGATATCAGTGCTTCATGCAAACCTCTCAGATGCTCTCAGAGAAAAAGCTTTTCTTTCAGACTAAGTTGCGGTTTATGTAGAACACTAGCAGTAGTGAAAGCTTTTCTGGGCATCGGGGCAGAACCTTCTCCTTGGATTTGTGTGCAGAATGCATTTTATCCAAACTGGAAAATAGATCCCAGCTCTGTTCTATTCACCATTCTTACTACAACAGGCCTGAAGATTCTGTGAAAATTAGCCTGTGTACCTTGAAGGTAGCGCATGTGAAACAGATGAGAGGTGATGGAGAAGTTGAGGGAGAGAAGAAAGAGCATATGGCCCAGTACGGACACCAGAAAGTATTTCTTCACGTGATCATGGCAGATTGCAGGAGCCACTTGGTACTTTCAAACCAGCCCGACTTGGCACTGGTGCCACCTTGAGTCTGGGAACCATCCTGCATATCGTGGATTTTCAGGAGCCAGCCGGACTGTCCCAGCCACAAGCCCCCAAACACAAACCACAGTCCTTGTCCCTTGCAAACAAAACTCAACTGCCCCACTTCTTGATGGCAGATCGCAGGAGCCACTTGGTACTATCAAATCAGCCAAACTTGGCACTGGTGCCACGTTGGGTCTCGGAGCCATCCTGCATATAAAAGATTTTAAAGAGCCAGCGGACCACTCTCTGCCAAAGGCCCCAAAAGAAAAACCATGGCCCTTTACCCTTGCAAACAAAACTCACCTTCCCTGCTTCTGGATGGCAGACTACAGGAGCCACTTGGTACGTTCAAACAAGCCCGACTTGGCACTGGTGCCACATTGGGTCTGGGAAGCATCCTGCGTATCGTGGATTTTCAGGAGGCATCCGGCCACTCCCAGCCACAGGCCCTAAAGCAAAAACCACGGCCCTTTTCCCTGGCAAACAAAACTCAGCTGCCCCGCTTCTGGATGGCATATTGCAGGAGCCATTTTTTATATCAAACCAGCCCGACTTTGCAGTGTTGCCACAATGGGTCTGGGAAACATCCTGCGTATCGTGGATTTTCAGGAGCTAGCTGGTCACTCCCTGCCACAGGCAGCAAAAAATAAACCTCGGCCCGTTTCCCTGGCAAACAGAACTCACCTGCCCCACCTGTGGATGGCAGATTGCACGAGCCACTTGGTACTGTCAAACCAGCCCGACTTGGCAGTGTTGCCACCATGGGTCTGAGAAACATCCTGCGTATCGTTAATTTTCAGGAGCTAGCCGGTCACTTCCTGACACAGGCTTCCAGAAAAATCTCTGCCCTAATCCCTGGCTAACAAAAGTCACTTGCCTCACTTCTGGATGGAAGATTGCTGGAGCCACTTGCAAATGCCAAATAAACCAGACTTGGCAGTTTTGCCCCTTTGGGTCTCAGAGCCATCCTGCATATAAAAGATTTTAAAGAGCCAGCCGGACACTCAGAGCCACAGGCCCCGAAAGAAAAACCATGGCCTATTACCCTTGGAAACTAAACTCACCAGCCCCGCTTCTGGATGGCAGACTACAGGAGCCACTTGGTACGTTCAAACAAGCCCGACTTGGCACTGGTGCCACCTTGGGTCTGGGAACCATCCTGCCTATCATAAATTTTCAAGAGCCAGCCGGCCACTGCCGGCCATAGGCCCCAGACACAAATCTCGGCCCGATTCCCTGGCAAAAAAAACTCACATGCCCCGCTTCTCGATGGCAGATTGCAGGAGACACTTGGTACTATCAAACCAGCCTGACTTGGCGCTGGTGCCACCTTCGGTCTGGGAACCATCCGGCCTATCGTGGATTTTCAGGAGCCAGCCGGCCACTCCCAGCCACAGGCCCCCAGACACAGGCCACGGACCTCTACTCGGGCAAACAAAACTCACCTGCCCCTCTTCTGGATGGCGGATTGCAGGAGCCACTTGGTACTATCAAACCAGCCCATCTTGGTAGAGGTTCCACCTTGGGTCCGAGATCCATCCTGCGTATTGTAGATTTTCAGGAACCAGCGGTCCACTCCGTGCCATATGCCCCCAGACACAAACCTCGGCCCGTTTCCCTGGCAAACAAAACTCACCTGCCCCGCTTCTAGATGGCAGATTGCAGGAGCCACGTGGTACTATCAAACCAGCCAGACTTGGAACGGGTCTCTATTGGTCCCCATTGAAATCGCAAGATTGCCTTTCACTTCCCGAAAGGAAATTTCATTTCCTTTCGAGAAGGGAAAGGGAATCTTGCGACCCTGAAAAGAAAGCCTTACCAACACTATGGAAAGAGACAGGATCAAATGAAATGCAATTAAAAAAAACCAGAAAATCGGGAATTTTGGGGCCTTCAAAAAATGCCCTGTGAGGAAATAAGCGGCATTGCAAAGGACCAACACATGCCAAAACTAAGCTCACCGATGTTTCAAAAGCAGGGGGAAAAGTCAACGAGGAGTACACACCATAGGGAGAAAGATATGAGGGGCATGGCATGGACAGTTAAAGAGAAAAAGAAAAAAAAAATTTTCACAAAGTCAAAACCATCAAAGTGCAGGATGGCCATATGCCAACAAGTGCAGGCACATGCAGCAAGGCTTGCCAAAATTGATCCCCACTGAAGGCCAAAAGTGAAAAGAAGGACTTACAAACACGCTGGAATGGAGGTAGCATCAAAGGAATTGCAATTGGAGGACAAGAAAAGAATATTTGGGAAATTTAGTGACTCCAAGAAAATAGCCTGGGAATATATCAGGTGCAGTGCAAAGGACAAACACATGCAAAAACAAAGCTCACCGATGTTGCAAAAGCAGGAGGAAAAGTCAACGATGAGTACATACCATAGGGAGAAAGATATGAGGGACATGGCATGAATGCATGAAAAAAAAAAAAAAAAAAGAAAAAATCCCTCCCAAAGTCAAAGCCATCAAAAGGCATGGCATGCCATGAAGGGCAGGGACAAGTAGCAAAGATTCCTCCATTGGTCCCCATTGAAATCGCAAGATTCCCTTTCCCTTCCCAAAAAGAAATGAAATTTCCCTTCAGGAAGGGAAACGGAAACTTGCGACCCTGAAAAGGAAGCCTTACGAACACTCTGGAAAGGAGATAGGATCAAATGAAAGGCAACTGAAAAAAACCAGAAAATCGGGAATTTTTTTTACTTCAAAAAATGGCCTGTGAGGAAATGAGCTGCATTGCAAAGGACCAACACATGCCAAAACTAAGCTCACCGATGTTCAAAAAGCAGGGGGAAAAGTCAACGAGGAGTACACACCATAGGGAGGAAGATATGAGGGACATGGCATGGAGACTTAAAAAAAAAGGAAAAAAAAAATATTTTTCCCAAAGTCAAAACCATCAAAATTCAGGATGGCCATATGCCATATCGGGCAGGCACATGCAGCAAAGCATGCTAAAATTGATCCCCACTGAAGGCCAAAGGAGAAAAGAAGGACTTACAAACATGCTGGAATGGAGATAGCATCAAAAAAAGAAAATTTGTGAAATTCCCCGATTACAAAAATGGACCGGGGTATATCAGGTGCAGTGCAAAACACAAAAACATGCCAAAACTAAGCTCACAGATGTTTCAAAAGCAGGGGGAAACATCAAGGAGGAGGACACAACTTGGAGGGAAAGATATGAAGGACAGGGCATGGATACATGAAAAAAAAAAAAAGAAAAAATCCTTCCAAAACTCAAAGCCATCAAAAGGCATGGCATGCCATCAAGGGCACGGACAAGCATCAAAGATTCCTCTAACTGTCCCCATTGAAATCGCAAGATTCCCTTTCCCTTCCCGAAAGGAAATGAAATTTCCCTTCAGGAAGGGAAAGGGAATCTTACGACCTTGAAAAGAAAGCCTTACAAACCCTCTGGAAAGGAGATAGGATCAAATGAAATGCAATTGAAAAAAACCAGAAAATCGGGAATTTCTGTGCCTTCAAAAAATGGCCTGTGAGGAAATGAGCTGCATTGCAAAGGACCAACGCATGCCAAAACTAAGCTCACCGATGTTGCAAAAGCAGGGGGAAAAGTCAATGAGGAGTACACACCATAGGGAGAAAGATATGAGGGACATGGCATGGACATTAAAAAAAAAAAAGAGAAAAAAAACCTATTTTTCCCAAAGACAAAACCATCAAAATGCAGTATGGCCATATGCCATATTGGGCAGGCATATGCAGCAAAGCTCTCCAAAATTGATCCCCACTGAAGGCCAAAACAGAAAAGAAGGACTTACAAACACGCTGGAATGGAGATAGCATCAAAGAAATTGCAATTGGAGGAGAAAAAGAAAAATTTGGGAAATTCCCCGATTACAAGAAAATGGACTGGGATTATATCAGGTGCAGTGTAAAACACAAAAACATGCCAAAACTAAGCTCACCGATGTTGCAAAAGCAGGGAGAAACATCAAGGAGGAGGACACAACTTGGAGGGGAAGATATGAGGGACAGGGCATGGATACATGAAAAAAAAATAAAAAAAAGAACAAAATCCTTCCAAAACTCAAAGCCATCAAAAGGCATGGCATGCCATCAAGGGCACGGACAAGCATCAAAGATTCCTCTAACTGTCCCCATTGAAATCGCAAGATTCCCTTTCCCTTCCCGAAAGGAAATGAAATTTCCCTTCGGGAAGGGAAAGGGAATCTTACGACCTTGAAAAGAAAGCCTTACAAACCCTCTGGAAAGGAGATAGGATCAAATGAAATGCAATTGAAAAAAACCAGAAAATCGGGAATTTCTGTGCCTTCAAAAAATGGCCTGTGAGGAAATGAGCTGCATTGCAAAGGACCAACGCATGCCAAAACTAAGCTCACCGATGTTGCAAAAGCAGGGGGAAAAGTCAATGAGGAGTACACACCATAGGGAGAAAGATATGAGGGACATGGCATGGACATTAAAAAAAAAAAAGAGAAAAAAAAAATTTTTTCCCAAAGACAAAACCATCAAAATGCAGGATGGCCATATGCCATATTGGGCAGGCACATGCAGCAAAGCTCTCCAAAATTGATCCCCACTGAAGGCCAAAACAGAAAAGAAGGACTTACAAACACGCTGGAATGGAGATAGCATCAAAGAAATTGCAATTGGAGGAGAAAAAGAAAAATTTGGGAAATTCCCCGATTACAAGAAAATGGACTGGGATTATATCAGGTGCAGTGTAAAACACAAAAACATGCCAAAACTAAGCTCACCGATGTTGCAAAAGCAGGGAGAAACATCAAGGAGGAGGACACAACTTGGAGGGGAAGATATGAGGGACAGGGCATGGATACATGAAAAAAAAATAAAAAAAAGAACAAAATCCTTCCAAAACTCAAAGCCATCAAAAGGCATGGCATGCCATCAAGGGCACGGACAAGCATCAAAGATTCCTCTAACTGTCCCCATTGAAATCGCAAGATTCCCTTTCTCCCCCCCCCAGAAAGGAAATGGAATTTCTTTCGGGAATGGAAAGGGAATCTTGTGGCCCTGAAAAGAAAGCCTTACAAACACACTGGAAAGAAGATAGGATCAAATGAAATGCAATTGAAAAAAACCAGGAAATCGGGAAATTTTGTGCCTTCAAAAAATGGCCTGTGAGGAAATGAGCTGCATTGCAAAGGACCAACACATGCCAAAACTAAGCTCACAGAGTTTGGATAAAAAAAGGGGCAAAAGTCCAGGAGGGAGACAAAGCTTAGGGGGCAAGATATGAGGGACATGGCATGGACACTTCAGAAAACAACCAAAAATGGAAAAAATATTTGCCAAAGTCAAAGCCATCAAAATGCAGTCAGGCCTTACGCCAGCAAGTGCAGGCACATGCAGCAAAGCTTGCCAAAATTGATCCCCACTGAAGGCCAAAAGAGAAAAGACGGACCTACAAACACACTGGAATGGAGACACCATCAAAGGAATTGCAACTGGAGGAGTGTTTTGCGGAGAAAAGAAGAAACCTCACAACTTTATAACAGTTGTAAAGCCCGGTATGTTTATTTAAGACGCGCGCCGAACGCAAGTCCCCCAACAAGGCATGCGTGCCTCTGAAGACCTCCGGTCTTCTTTTATCCCCCTTCCAAATGCATATGCATACAGTTTCACAATAAGTTCATACATATTCATTCCGCGTGACATTTAGCACCAGTTCTTCTTTATCAAAGGAATTTCTAAGTCGGGGGCAAATCGACCTTGTGGTCTTTTCTGTTTTTCTTTCTCTGTCTCCTTGCTGTCTCGGCATGCGAGTTTTTCCTTCAGCTTTGGCCTCACAGACTTTTCACCTTTCTTAGACACTTCACCTAATTCAGAATGGTTCTTTACTCTGTCTCATTCTCCTCTTTCCTAGGAAATAAGTAAATTCTTTTACTTAATGAAAACCTTCATGACAGTAAGTGTCTTTTAGTGCTTCACCATGTACGTTTGACAAAGATTTTAGTACAGCTATTCGTTGTAGCATTCTTCAGTTCCAAATTAACAATATAATAGATTATCCTAAGCTTATCCCAACTAATATTACTAAAACTACAATGGGTGGCATAACTTATTAAAGATTCCATTTGCACTTGGTGACCACCCAAAGATCACATCTCACCAGTAATGATCCATATTTTGTTTTATTCTTTGTAGAACTCTGGTTATCTCCTTTGTAACACGTTGGACAGTAATTAAGGTTTTCTTTCCGCTTCCTTGGATTCCTTTCAAGCCTTCCAATAGGTCTCGGTGCTTAATTAATTGTTTTACCAATGTAAGGTTCATCCCATTAGGGGTAGGTGGTAGTCTGTGATACATTGTGTAATTGGCTTAAATCAGCTGGTGGGATGTTACTGGTACCAAATACCAAAAATCACAACCAATAATCTTAACAAAATTACAAATATAGAGATTAGAATGGTTTCTACTAGACACAATAACATCATTGCTATCAATTTGTACAGCAGCACAAGCAGTTTTCAAGCATACACCCTTTTCCAGTATATACGAGCACAGTTTTCTGGTCAGTGACTGGATGAATTTCAAAGTGACAAATACTCTGTTCAGTGTCCAAACACACATCCTGAGCATTAATAGTATTGCTTTCACAAATGAATCCCATCTGTTCTCTAGTAATGCAGGATTCCAAGTTTACTGTCTGCCACTTTCCATTCATCTTTCGTGCCCACACTCTATGTTCTGAAGGATAGAGTATTGTTTTTTCATGGTTTAATCCTAGGGCAATGATGGGATGGATAACATAAACAGTGGCATTATGTATGGTAAGCACAAAGGCAGTTGCCACATTAGAAACAGGATCATAGGTGAAATTCACCATAGTCTGCCAGGATTGAAAGTTCCTTTCAAAATCAATTGCATTATCCAACAAAATTTCTTGAATTTCAGCTGGAAAATTACCTTCACCCCTTTCCCATATGATCAGAGCTGCTGTTGCTTGTATCCATAACTGTGCTTGTATACAACTGAAAGCTAAAGACACATTATCTTGTACTATACTAAGTGCTTCTACTATCAACTTGGGGTCTTGGTCCCCGGCCTTTTCATACTTCCTTACTTTGGCAGTACTTTTGAAATCTGTCACTGGCTAGTTCCTAATGCCAATAGAGATTACTATAAAGGCTGCTTCAATTTTGTTAGGCCACCTGCTGCAGTGGCCAGTTTATTCACCAGTATTTCTGAATCAATTCCATTTAAAACTCCTAATCTTGTCCCTAATATGCCAGTTAGATTTTTGTTATGGGGAACAGGAACTGCTTTCTGTTTATGACCATCCCTCCCTGCCAGAGGGATGTGCTGGGCTCACACTGCAAATTCAGACACACTTCACAAGTGTATCTGACAGAGGTTTAGGTCATATTTGAGGCAGATGTTTGTTCTGAAATGTAGAGACCTCAGGAATCTCCTTCCCCCTCCAGAGCACCTGATTTCCCAGATGTGTGGCAAGCAGGAATGTCTCTCCTGGTCTACGAAACCTCACCCACCTTGCCCCTAGCTTCAGGTCCAAGCCTCAAGTAAATAATGAAGGGGAAGTCTGAGAGAAGAGCCTAAATTCATTGCAGTGCCTCAGAAGAAACTGGGATCAGGTTTCTGCTACTTGAAACACTCAGCACAAAAGTGATGCTCAAAATCCTACAGCCTGCTGCTGAGCTCTGAGGGGGGTCTCTCTCTCTACCTCTTTTAAGCAGAATCCAACTGCCTCAGACTGGGACAATCACTGATCCAAATCTCAGTAGGAAAAGGGATAGCTATAAATAAGGAAAATCACCTTCCTTGCTTGGGTTAATTTACCACCTGCAGTTCAGCACCCTTTACCAGTCATTGCCTGAGTGTTCAGCCAACCGACTTGGAAAATGACCTAAGGAGCTGTTGTTCAGTCACATTCTTTACTACGTTAGGTTCAAGTTTGGAGTTTGGGTAGAGTCTGAACTAGCATGGGGTGTATAAGGCCCTGCTGTGTTTAAAAGTGCAGTGTCCACTTTGAATTCAAATGAAAGTCTGATATTAATTCGAGCTCAAAGGTAGGTCACTTCTACAGGCTGTATCAAGGTGAAATTACACCAACAGTCTGATTCACTTAGGTTATCACAGACTTCCTGGTGTTCATATACACCAAGGGAGGTTCAGACACTAATTACATCTGGTCTCTCATAAGCTACCCTATTGATGACCTGGCACCCTACTTTGATTTCTTCTCCTCTGATTCCTTGAAGAGTCCACAGTTCCTGCTCTTGCCATTCTTGCTCCTCACATACCTGATTCTCGTGGATTACTACAGTAGATATGTTTAAATGTTTTATCTCAGAAGGTTTTCCTATGGACCCAGTATACTGATTAAATGCCAGGGACCAAGGCCATTTAGCATTACTTTGAACAGAGGTACTCTCAAGTTCTGAAACTTCAGTTATGATTACACAGAATACAATTCTACAAACTAAAATATGAGCTACTCCCGACCGCAATATACTCATTTTGCCCGAGTAAGTTTTAATCTCAGTTCATTGTCTCCTGGCGTCACTCCTTAAGGGGTTTCTGGGCCTTCTTCACCCGAGAGTGATGGATCCAGGCATTCTGCTCCTTGATTTTGATTGCAGTGAAGGTGGTGAGAAGTACTCGCAGTGGTCTGTCCCACTGTGGTTCCGAAGTCTTCTCTGTAAGAGAATTACATATACATCATCCCCAGGCTATCTAACTCCCTGCTCCGAGTTCCAGCCACATGTTTCTCAATTACTCTGAGCTGTTTGCTTAATGCCACCATGTAGGTGGACATTCTGGACATTCCCTTTGTATTCTATATGGTCTTCTATAAGGCATTCCAAAAGGACTCAGCATTCCTTTAGCTCAAGGTTTAGTTTGAATTTGCAATAGTGCTAGTGGAAGAGCTTGGGCTAGGGTAGATTAACTTTTTGCCCCAGTCTTATGATTTGCTGCTTAATCAAATGATTCATTCTCTCCACCTGGCCGCTTGATTGGGGGTGGTATGGGGTGTGAAGTTCCTGATCTATGCCCAGATGGCTACTAATCTGTTGCACTATTTTGGAAATGAAATGTGATTCTTTATCTGAGGATATCGTGGCTGGAACTCTGAAGCGTGGTATTATTCCTTATAAAAATAATCTGGTCACCTCTTGAGCTTTGACAGTTCTGGTGGGGAATGTTTCTGGCCACCCTGAAAATGTATCTATCAATACCAGTAAATACTGATACCCCCCTTTCCTTGGGAGTTCTGAAAAGTTAATTTGCCACTGCTGTACAGGCCCATGGCCTCTCCCGGTCTGACCGAGTTTTGGCCGGGGGGTATTTTGGGGTTAGTCTGGAGGCAAGGATCACATTGTCGGCTTACCTGAGTGATAGTGGCATATAAATTCCTGACAATGATACAATGATTGTTTCAATCAGATTTGTGTAATGCACTCTGTATCACTCACAGCCTTGGTCATTTCGAAAAAGGAGCCACACTCTATAAAAGGCTTCTAAGTAGTTAGGCCCTAGTGTGTTTTCTAGTGCCCTTCCTTCACTAGTAACCACAAAAATGGGAAGGGATTACTAGCTCTCTTTCAATGGTAGCCCACCCCTTGCAGTTGTACGTCTCTTTTGGTTAGTATTGTTGTATTTTGGCTTACCTTTGAGGAAAATCTGTACCTCACCCTTTGCTGCTTTCTTTGCCTCTCCATCCGCCAGCTCATTTCTTTCCTCCAATTTTAAGCTCACTCTCTAGTGTGCCTTAATATGCCTTTTCAGGTAGCTGAACTGCTTCCAGCAGCTGGATTGTCTCTTCTTTCCCTGTGAGGTCAGCAGTCCCCTCTCTTTCCAGATGGCTCCATGTGCATGTATGACTCCAAATGCATTCCTTGGGTCTGTGTAGATGGTTATTCTCCTCCCTTTTGCCCTTTCCAGGGCACGGGTCAGGGCAATTATCTCAGCCTTCTGCGCAGACGTACCTGTTGGTAAGGGTCCAGACTCGATTACCTCTCTGCAGGTAGTCACCGTGAACTTTGCAATGTCGCTTTCCTGTCAGTGAACCAGGTCTCTGCATCGTCCAGAGGAGCGTCCCTTAAGTCTGGGTGGCAGGAGTAGGTAGCTTCGGTGGTCTCTAGGCAACTCTTGTGTCCACTGAGAAAAGAAGCTGAGTTGACAATATTAGTCACCACTATCTCTACATCGTCTTGCTCTACCATGATGGCCTGGCATTTCAGAAACCTCTGTGGTGAGAGCCAGTGGCCACCCTTTACTTCCAGTGCTGCGGACACTGTGTGGGACACTAGCACAGTCATTTTTGTCCCAGGGTAAACTTGCATGCCTCTTGAATATTCAGCACGACTGCTGCTACAGCTCTGAGGCAACCTGGCCATCCTTTGGCTGTTGCATATACTTGCTTAGAGAAGTAAGCAACTGCCCTTCAGTAAGGGTCCAAGTCCTGAGCCAATATTCCCTGGGCAATTCCTTGCGTGGGAAAAATAGAAAGAATGGCTTACTTACATCTGGAAGTTTCAAAGCTGGAGCTGACATGAGGGCACTCTCTCTAGCTGGCGAAAGGCCCATGTGGTGTCTTGTGTCCACTGGAGATCTCTGTTTCTATTGGCAATAAGAGCATAGAGGGGTCTGGCGAGCAGTCCATAATTATAAACCCACAGTTGGCACTACCCTACCATGCCTAAGAAGGTTCGGAGTTCTTTCATTGTCTGGGGTTTCAGGGTTTGGCATACGGCTTCTTTGCTCTAAAGTCTGCTGCTCCGCACTCACTTCTTACCCCAGGTATATTACCTTCTGTTTCACTACCTGTGCCTTTTCTTTGAGACTCTGCATCCTTGGAGTCCTAGGAAATTCAAAAGGCTTACCGTCCAGGCTTCTCTCGCTTCCCTCATCTGAGTGGCTACTAGAAGATCGTCCACGTACTGCAACAGCCTCCTTTCCTCTTGTGGAGCTTCCTGGGACTCTGGGTCTTTGCAAGCTGTTCTCCAATCGGAGTGGGGAATCTTGAAGCCTTCAGGCACATGGACTATGTGAGCTTGAGTTTGAATGCAAAAATTTCCTGGCTGGCTTCGTGGATAGGGAGGCAAAAGAAGGCATCTCTTAGGCCTAAAACAGTGAACCAGGTTAGCTCAGGTGTTAAACAAGTCAGTAAGGTATATGGATTTGCTACCACAGGGTATAAATTCTGTGTTATCTTATTGACAGCCCTTAATCCAGTACTATCAGTTATTGGGCTGATTCCTTCCTTATCTTCCTTTTGAGGGTACTACTCAGTTCTCACTAGTTGTGTTCTTTCCTTAAGCTTGATGCTCATGGGGGAGCATCTTTCACTCTCCCTGGTAGAGCAGAGGCCCATACCCTTGAAAACACTTGTTTACTTATTCTAATATCTCCTTACTAATGTCTTTCTTAATTTCAGTGTCTGTTAATGTTAAGCCTAACATCTTTATATCATTTGCCTCCAGAGTAACCTTTCTCATTTGAGAATGTTTAGCAAATTGAGCGAATTGTACAAAAGCTTTTAGGTACACATAGTACACATATTACTTTAAAGGTTTGCACAAGGATGCCTTCTCAGACTGGCCAGTTGTTCAGTTGTTCCCCACACTACAATATAAACATTCTCCACAGTTACTAAAGCTTTATTTAAAACTGAATATATGACCCTTGTGTCAACAAAAATTCTTCCCTTTTGGGGAGGTCATCTTTACCCTTCCTCCCTTACCTTGGGAGGAGCCTTTAGCAAATCATATGTACTCATTTTGTGAACTGTGATTGCTTTGCATTTCAGCATGATAATCCTTGCCTGATTTCATACGTTGCTATCTTATGCTGCATGCTGAACAACATGTTTGATTTGCTTTCTCTTTGCCTCGTTTTCCCTTTTCAAGAAATCTGGGTGATTTCTTAAAACACAAAGACATTTCAGCATACAAAACTCTATCCCATTTATCCTCTTATTTTAAAGCAGTACTAACAGCAATGAAGTATTATAAATCTTTTTATTTTCTGAGCTGCTCCCACTGGCAGCCTTCTCCCAGTGAGCCCCTCTCAAAAGGGGCTAATTTAGGAACCTCTTTGCTCTGGTCAGTTCTCATTATTTATTTCTCCTTGCCCTATCTCGCTTCCACTCAAACCTTTTTACAGACCTTCACAGTAGTTTCTCAACTTTCCTCCTATACACACAGCTCCAGGTGGCAGGTATCAGATGTGGTTCCCACACACAAGTTCTAAGACCTTAGGTTCTGAATCCGCTTGACCAGAAACCTCTAATTTACATGTGCCCTGACACTTATTAGAACAGCAAAACCAGTGTTTCTCATAAACACCGCACTGCAATAATAACTGCACATCCAGCTTTTGCTCACAGGCCATTCCCGTGTTCCCTGGGGAGACGGGGCAGCCAGAGCTGTCCCTGTGCCCAGGGGACAGCCACTGTCACCTCACACAGCATGCTAATCAAAAACGTGATATAGACACTATATTCTGATCAAACAAAATATCAGTCTTTTCTAGTTCTCTTCTTGCACAATCTAATTAAGCCCTGTGTCTACTTACACTTGTTTTACTGCTTTGCAAAAAGGCTGTGCTAGTCACAGCCAAAACTCTGATATGCCCTCAGACACAAACACTCGCACTCGCACCCCCCTTTATCTCAAATTCGCTAGAGCCAAGGCTTGAATTGCTGTGAGGGGGGGAATTCTTGGAATTCCTTTAACTCTATCGTAATTAAGCATAAATCACCGTACTATAGTTCTCCTATGTAAAATGCCACTCTTGTTGCAACAAAATCTTAAAATCTCCACAAACACTACTATACAATCTGAGAATCAAATTACCACAATGCAGCGGAAGAAAATCACCACACAAAACCACTGGGAAAGGGCATATCTCTCAAAGTGCTCGCTTTTCTCAACACAACATAGCATACCATAATTCAGCATTTACTCACATCCATTTTCTTGGACACAACCAAAATCAAACATCCAAGGCAAAGGAACTCTCTGAGCTCATACTCATACTCACGGTTAAAATGTACCAGATCTACACAAATCACTACATTTAAACACAATAAATACCATCACTGACATTCTTCCACTCGCTTCTCTGCGGGGCACTTCTGTCCCTGCCCCCGCAGCCTGCTGCAGCCGGCCCCTCAGGCCTCACTCGGCTGCTTCAAACACGGGTAGTACTGACCCCCCCGCACTGTAGATTTATTCTCTTTTATACACCATACACTTATACACTTGCAGGATTAGAAACACAGTGCACCGACCACACAATGCACACATTAACCATACAGCAACACAGTGTCCGGACATCACACACACACAAACAAAGCACACACGGGCTCAACAGTTCTGCTCTATCAGAACTATGAACCCCCAACCCACACATACACGGGTTCACCCGGCTCACCCCTAGAGCCTCTAGCGGTTCTGCTCTATCAGAACTATGAACCCCCAACACACATACACGGGTTCACCCCGGTCACCCCCAGAGAAACTAGCAGGCTACTCTATCAGAACGATGAACCCCATCTCTAATACAGCTGCTCTATCAGCTGAACCCAGACGTCTCTGGGTGGTTTACTCCCTTGCTCTCCTTTCCCTCCCCCGGGGGCCCCTCAATACATACCGTATCTTCCTCCGCAGGCCAGCAGGTCGTTGTCTGTCCTCGCAGGTGGCAAGTTGAGACGAGGGGAGCCCCACCAGGAAAAAATCCTAGGGCGCGCCTTGGAGGTCTGTCTATCCCCCCTGCCCCTGCGGGGACAGAGAACGCCTGCCTGGCTCGCCATAATGTTTTGCGGTGAAAAGAATAAACCTCCACAACTTTATAAAAGTTGTAAAGCCCGGTATGTTTATTTACTACGCGCGCCGGACGCAAGTCCCCCAACAAGGCATGCGTACTTCTGAAGACCTTGGGTCTTCTTTTATCCCCCTTCTAAATGCATATGCATACAGTTTCACAATAAGTTCATACATATTCATTCTGTGCGACATTTAGCACCAGTTCTTCTTTATCAAAGGAATTTCTAAGTCGGGGGAAAATCGACCTTGTGGTCTTTTCTGTTTTTCTTTCTCAGTCTCCTTGCTGTCTCGGCATGCGAGTTCTTCCTTCAGCTTTGGCCTCACAGACTTTTCACCTCTCTTAGACACTTCACCTAATTAAGAATGGATCTTTACTCTGTCTCAAAAGCACATGATTTATAAGGTAGAGTAAAATGGATGATTTGGGAGTTGACCTCTTGTTGATAGTAAACTTCATATCCACTCTGTGTGACCTTTCTAAAACAAAATGTGGAGCTGAGGCATGAATCTGCCACAACAATTGTAAAGCAAACATACACACTCCCCTTCTCATGCCCCCCCTTCCACACACACCTAGGCACACACAGAGATCAGCATAGCAGATCATGAACACCTTGGAAAAGACTGAAATGCTAAATGCCTCTCTTGATGGGCAAAAGAGCTGGTGCAGTAATTCAAATGCCTGGTACAAAAATTCTGTTTAATATTTAGCTCCTATTTAAAACACAGCTTTTCATTTCATTCTATTTACAGAATATTTTCATTTCATTTGTTTCTTTAAAATTACTTAGTTCTCACCTGTTGTATGTCTAGGAATATTTTCTTCCAAAAATAGAAAAAAATAGATGATATCTTTTCAGCAGAAAACATTGGTTGATACAATTTTAAACCATCATGATATGGAAGAATTGTTCTGTCCCTCTCTAAGGTGGAAGAAGCATTTGGATCACAGATCATCTACAATGAAATACTTGACATGTTTAAGATGCTTTCAATCAATTTTGATCGTCAATTGCTTATTCGTTGTAAACAGTAATTTTTCAGTGAAGGGAAAGTGTGTGTGATATATCTACATGATGTGTTCAAACCCAGTTCCTACTAATGGCCAGGCTGAATTCCAGTAAATAATGTCCCGAATGATATTTTGCCGCCTTCTTTGGCACTTCATGAAATCTTACCATGATGAAGTGCTGAAACACAGAGATTTTCTCTTAGAGAGTGTCTCATGTTGTAACCCATCCCATGGATTTTATGCTGTAATTCTTATCTCTTTTAAAATTTGCTATCTTCTGTACAGTTTTCATGAAACTTTCTGTTACAGTAGTGAATATCACAGATAAATGTCATTTTGTACAACTTTGAATTTACCCCAAGAGCTGAGAGAAAACTTGCTCCTATAGTGCAATCCGAGTTTCTTCTATAGTCCAACTTTGTTTCTCTACCGTCAAGCTTCTCCTTTGTTGCTGCTCCAAGCTCCGTCCAAGCTGACCTTGAATACTTTCAGGGATGGGACACCCACAACTTCTCTGGGCAACCTGTTCCAGTGTTCCAGCACTCCCACAGTAAAAAAGGCCTTCCTTTCATCTAATATGTGTAGGAAATCATAAATCTAGGCATAGAAACTTGGAGTGCAAATTTGAAATTCTTTGGATTTGAAGCACATTTTATATGAATACTGACTTACAGATGACTAAAAGATGTTGATGCGCATTTGAGCTGACAAGTTTTGAAAAAGTGCACGGAAATTAAAATTGAAACCACTAAAATTGAAAACTTCTTGCCATTTTCTTTTTCCTCTCCTATTCAAAATTGCATATGTCAGATATCAGCACTTCATGCAAACCTCCCAGTTCCTCTCAGAAAAAAAGCTTTTCTTTCAGACTAAGTTGCGGTTGACGTAGAACACTAGCAGTAGTGAAAGTTTTTCTGGGCATCGGGGCAGCACGTTCTCCTTGGATTTGTGTGCAGAATGCATTTTATCCAAACTGGAAAATAGATCCCAGCTCTGTTCTATTCATCATTCTTATGACATCAGGCCTGAAGATTCTGTGAAAAGTAGCCTGTGGACCATGAAGATAGCGCATGTGAAACAGATGAGAGGTGTTGGTAAAGTTGACGGGGAGAAGAAAGAGCATATGGCCCAGTACGGAAACCAGAAAGTATTCCTTCACGTGATCATGGCAGATTGCAGGAGCCACTTGGCAATATCAAAACAGCCAGACTTGGCAATGGTGCCACCTTGGGTCTGGGAACCATCCTGCATATCGTGGATTTTCAGGAGCCAGCCGGACAGTCCCAGCCATAGGCCCCCAAACACAAACCATGGCCCTTTTCCCTGGAAAAAAAACGTCACCTGCCCCGCTTCTGGATGGCAGATTGCTGGAGCCACTTGGAACTGCAAAACCAGCCTGACATGGCACTGGTGCCACCATGGGTCTGGGAACGATCCCACATATTGTGGATTTTAGGGAGCCAGGCAGCCACTCCCAGCCACAGGCCCCCAAACACAATCAAAGGCACGTTTCCCTGGCAAACAAAATTTAGCTGCCCCTCGTCTGGATGGAAGATTGCAGGAGGCACTTGGCACTATCAAACCAGCTCGATTTGGCACTGGTGCCACCTTGGGTCTGGGAACCATCCTGCCTATCATAAATTTTCAGTAGCCAGCCGGCCACTGACGGCCATAGGCCCCCATGCACAAACCACGGCCCTTTGCCCTGGCAAAAAAAACTCACCTGCCACACTTGTGAATGGCAGATTGCACGAGCCACTTGGCACTATCAAACAAGCCCGACTTGGCAGTGTTGCTACCCTGGGTCTGGGAACCATCCTGCGTATCGTGGATTTTCAGGAGCTAGCCGGTCACTTCCTGACACAGGCTGCCAAAAAAAATCTCGGCCATTTTCCCTGGGAAACAAAAGTCACCTGCCCCGCTTCTGGATGGCAGATTGCAGGAGCCACTTGGAACTGCCATATAAACCAGACTTGGCAGTGATGCCTCTTTGGGTCCCGGAGACATCCTGCATATAAGTGATTTTAAAGAGCCAGCTGGCCACTCCCAGCCAGAGGCCCTGAAAGAAAAACCATGGCCCTTTCCCCCTGCAAAAAAAACTCACCTGCCCTGCTTCTGGATGGCAGACTGAAGGAGCCAGTTTGTACTCTCAAACCAGGCCGACATGGCTCTGGTGCCACATTGGGTCTGGGAAGCATCCAGCGTATCGTGGATTTTCAGGGTCCAGCCGGCCACTCCCAGCCACAAGCCCTCAAACACAAACCACGACCCTTTTCGCTGGCAAACAAAACTCAGCTGCCCCGCTTCTGCATGACAGATTGCAGGAGCCACTTGGTACTATCAAACCAGCCCGACTTGGCACTGGTGCCACCTTGGGTCTGGGAAGGATGCTGCGTATCGTGGATTTTCAGGAGCCTGCCGGCCACTCCCAGCCATAGGCCCCCAAACAGAAACCACGGCCCTTTTCTCTGGCAAAAAAAACACAGCTTCCCCGCTTCTGGATGGCAGATTGCAGGTGCCACTTTATACTATCAAACCAGCCCGACTTGGCACTGGTGCCACCTTGGATCTGGGAACTATCCTGCCTGTCATAAATTTTAAGGAGACAGCAGGACATTGCCGGCCGTAGGTCCCAGACACAAATCTCGGCCCGTTTCCCTGGCAAACAAAACTCACATGCCCAGCTTCTGAATGGCAGATTGCAGGAGCGCCTTGGAACTATCAAACCACCCTGACTTGGCCCTGGTGCCACCATGGAATTTGGAACCATCCTGCCTATCGTGGATTTTCAGGAGCCAGCCAGCCACTCCAAGCCACAGGCCCCCGAACACAAACCACGGCCCTTTACTCTGACGCAAAAAAACTCACCTGGCCCTCTTCTGGATGGCAGACTGAAGGAGGAACTTTGTACTATCAAACGAGCCCGTCTTCGTACTGGTGCCACAATGGGTCTGGCAACCATCCTGCGTATCGTAGATATTCCAGAACCCGACGGACACTGCAGGCAATAGGCCCCCATACACAAACCTCGGCCTTTTTCCCTAGCATAATAAAACTCACCTGACCCACTTGTGGATGGTAGATTGCACGAGCCACTTGGGACTATCAAACCAGCCAGACTTGACAGTGTTGTCACCATGGGTCTGGGAAACATCCGGCGTATCGTGGATTTTCAGGAGACAGACGGTCACTTCCTTACACAGGCTGCCAAAAAAAACCTCGGTCCTTTTCCCTGGGAAACAAAAGTCACTGGCCCCGCTTCTGGATGGCAGATTGCTGGAGCCACTTGGAACTTCCAAATAAACAAGACTTTGCAGTGCTGCTCCTTTGGGTCTCGGAGCCATCCGGCGTATAAAAGATTTTAAAGAGCCAGAGGGCCACTCCCAGCAAAAGGTCCCGAAAGAAAATCCATGGCCCTTTCCCTTGCAAACAAAACTCACCGGCCCTGCTTCTGGATGGCAGACTGCAGGAGCCAGTTTGTTCGTTCAAACCAGCCCAACTTGGCAGTGATGCCACCTTGGGTCTGGAAAGCATCCTGCGTATCATGGATTTTAAGGAGTCAGCCGGCCACTCCCAGCAATAGGACCCCAAACACAAACCACAGCCCGTTTCCCTGGCAAAAAAAAACTCACCTGCCCAGCTTCTGGATGGCAAATGGCATGAGCCGCTTGGTACTATCCAACCAGCCCGACTTTGCTGTGTTTCTACATGGGTCTGGGAGACATCCTGCGTATCGTGGATTTTCAGGAGCTAGCAGGTCACACCCTGCCACAGGCTGCCAAAAAAAATCTCGGCCCTTTTCCCTGGGAAACAAAAGTTACCTGGCCTGCTTCTGGATGGCAGACTGCTGGAGGCACGTGGAACTGCCAAACCAGTCCGACATGGCACTGGTGCCACCGTGGGTCTGTGAACCATCCTGCGTATCGTGGATTTTCAGGAGCCAGCCGGCCACTCCAAGCCATAGGCCTCCAAACACAAACCTCGGCCCTTTTCCTTGGAAACAAACGTCGCCTGCCCCGCTTCTGGATGGCAGATTTCTAGAGCCACTTGCTACTATCAAAAAAGCCCGACTTGGCACTGGTGCCACCTTGGGTCTGGCAACCGTCCTGCGTATCGTGGATTTTCAGGAGCTAGCCGGTCACTTCCTGACACAGGCTGCCAAAAAAAAACTCGGCCCTTTTCCCTGGGAAACAAAAGTCACCTGCCCCTCTTCTGGATGGCAGATTGAAGGAGGTACTTGGTACTAAAAAACCAGCCCGACTTGGCACTGGTGCCACAATGGGTCTGGCAACCATCCTGCGTAACGTGGAGTTTCAGGAGACAGCCGGCCACTCCCAGCCACAGGCCCCCAAACACAATCTAAGGCCCGTTTCCCGGGCAAACAAAACTCAGCTTCCCCTCTTCTGGATTGCAGATTGCAGGAGCCACTTGGTACTATCAAACCAGCCAGACTTGGCACTGGTGCCACCTTGGGTCTGGGAAGCATCCTGCGTATGTTCGATTTTCAGGAGCCTGCCGGCCACTTCCGGCCATAGGCCCCCATGCACAAACCACGGCCCTTTGCCGTGGCAAACAAAACTCACCTGCCACACTTGTGGATGGCAGATTGCAGGAGCCACTTGTTACTATCAAACCAGCCTGACTTTGCAGTGTTGCCACCATGGGTCTGGGAAACATCCTGCGTATCGTGGATTTTCAGGAGCTAGCCAGTCACTCCCTGCCACAGGCAGCAAAAAATAAACCTTGGCCAGTTTCCCTGGCAAACAGAACTCACCTGCCCCACTTGTGGATGGCAGATTGCAGGAGCCACTTGGTACTATCAATGCGGCCCGACTTGGAAATGGTGCCACCATGGCTCTGGGAACCATCCTGCGTATCATGGATTTTAAGGAGCCAGCCGGCCACTTCCAGCCATGGGACACCAGAGACAAACCACGGCCCGTTTCCCTGGCAAAAAAAACACACCAGCCCAGCTTCTGGATGGCAGATTTCAGAAGCCACTTGGAACAATCAAACAGCCCGACATGGCACTGGTGCCGCCTTGGGTCTGGGAACCATCCTTAGTATCGTGGATTTTCAGGAGCCAGTCGGCCACTCCCAGCCATAGGCTCCGAACACAAACCTCGGCCCTTTTTCCTGGGAAACAAACGTCACCTGCCCCGCTTCTGGAGGGCAGATTGCTAGAGCCACTTGGTACTATCAAATCAGCCCGACTTGGCACTGGTGCCACAATGGGTCTGGCAACCATCCTGCGTATCGTGGATTTTCAGGAGGCAGCTGGCCGCTCACAGCCACAGGTACCCAAACACAAATTCGGCCATTTTCCCCTTGCAAACAAAACTCAACTGCCTCACGAGTGATTGGCAGATTGCAGGAGGCACTTGGTGCTATCAAACCAGCACGACTTGGCACTGGTGCCACCTTGGGTCTGGAAACCATCTTGCCTATCGTAGATTTTCAGGAACCAGCAGTACACTGCAGGCAATTGTCCCCCAGAGAAAAACCTTGGCCCGTTTCCCTGGAAAAAAAAACTCACCTCCACCAATACTGGATGGCAGGTTTCAGGAGCCACTTGGGACTCTCAAACCAGGCTGACTTCGCACTGGTGCCACCTTGGGTCTGGGAACCATCCGGCGTAACGCTGATTTTCAGGAGCTAGCCGGTCACTCCATGACACTGGCTGCCAAAAAAATCTCGGCCCTTTTCCCTGGGAAACAAAAGTCATCTGCTCCGCTTCTGGATGGTAGATTGCTGGAGCAACTTGGAACTTTCAAATAAACAAGACTCTGCAGTGTTGCCACAATGGGTCTGGCAGCCATCCTGCATAACGTGGAGTTTCAGGAGACAGCCGGCCACTCTCAGCCACAGGCCCCCAAACCCAATCTAAGGCCCGTTTCCATGGCAAAGAAAACTCAGCTTCCCCTCTTCCGGATGGCAGATTGCAGGAGCCACTTGGTACTATCAAACCAGCCCGACTTGGCACTGGTGCCGCCTTGGGTCTGGGAACCATCCTGCATATCGTGGATTTTCAGGAGCCAGTCGGCCACTCCCAGCCATAGGCCCCAAACACAAACCTCGGCCCTTTTCCTGGGAAACAAACGTCACCTGCCCCGCTTCTGGAGGGCAGATTTCTAGAGCCACTTGGTACTATCAAATCAGCCCGACTTGGCACTGGTGCCACAATGGGTCTGGCAACCATCCTGCGTATCGTGGATTTTCAGGAGGCAGCTGGCTGCTCACAGCCACAGGCACCCAAACACAAACTCGGCCATTTTCCCCTTGCAAACAAAACTCAACTGCCCCACTAGTGATTGGCAGATTGCAGGAGGCACTTGGTACTATCAAACCAGCCCGACTTGGCACTGGTGCCACCTTGGGTCTGGAAACCATCCTGCCTATCGTAGATTTTCAGGAACCAGCAGTACACTGCAGGCAATTGTCCCCCAGAGAAAAACCTTGGCCCGTTTCCCTGGAAAAAAAACTCACCTCCACCAATACTGGATGGCAGGTTTCAGGAGCCACTTGGGACTCTCAAACCAGGCTGACTTCGCACTGGTGCCACCTTGAGTCTGGGAACCATCCTGCGTATCGTGGATTTTCAGGAGCTAGCCGGTCACTCCATGACACAGGCTGCCAAAAAAAATCTCGGCCCTTTTCCCTGGGAAACAAAAGTCACCTGCCCTGCTTCTGGATGGCAGATTGCTGGAATAACTTGGAACTGCCAAACCAGCCTGACATGGAACTGGTGCCACCTAGGGTCTGGGAAGCATCCTGCGTATCGTGGATTTTCAGGAGCCAGCCGGCCACTCCCAGCCACAGGCCCTCAAACACAAACCACGGCCATTTTCCCTTGCATACAAAACTCACCTAGCCTGCTTCTGGATGGCAGATTGCAGAAGCCACTTTGTACTATCAAACCAGCCAGACTTGGCAGTGGTGCCACCTTGGGTCGGGGAACGATCCTGTGTAACATGGATTTTCAGGAGCCAGCCAGCCACTCCCAGCCATAGGACCCAAGACACAAACCATGGCCTTTTTCCCTGGCAAAAAAAAAAAAAAAACCAGTCCAGCTTCTGGATGGCAGATTGCAGGAGCCACTTGGAACTATCAAACCAGCCTGACTTGACACTTGTACCGCTTTGGGTCTGGGAACCATCCTGCATATCGTGGATTTTCAGGAGCCAGTCGGCCACTCCCAGCCATAGGCCCCCAAATACAAACCTCGGCCCTTTTCCCTGGGAAACAAACGTCACCTGCACGCTTCTGGATGGCAGATTGCTGGTGCCACTTGAAAATGCCAAATCAGCCCGAAATGGCTCTGGTGCCACCATGGGTCTGGGAACCATCCTGCGTATCGTGGATTTTCAGGAGCCAGCCGGCCACTCAAGGCAATAGGCCCCAACCACAAACATCGGCCCATTTCCCTGGCAAACAAAACGTCACCTGCCCCGCTTCTGGATGGCAGATGGCACGAGCCACTTGGCACTATCAAATCAGCACGAATTGGCAGTGTTGCTACATGGGTCTGGGAACCATCCTGCGAATCGTGGATTTTCAGGAGCTAGCCGGTCACTCCATGACACAGGCTGCCAAAAAAAATCTCGGCCCTTTTCCCTGGGAAACAAAAGTCACCTGCCCTGCTTCTGGATGGCAGATTGCTGGAATAACTTGGAACTGCCAAACCAGCCTGACATGGAACTGGTGCCACCTAGGGTCTGGGAAGCATCCTGCGTATCGTGGATTTTCAGGAGCCAGCCGGCCACTCCCAGCCACAGGCCCTCAAACACAAACCACGGCCATTTTCCCTTGCATACAAAACTCACCTAGCCTGCTTCTGGATGGCAGATTGCAGAAGCCACTTTGTACTATCAAACCAGCCAGACTTGGCAGTGGTGCCACCTTGGGTCGGGGAACGATCCTGTGTAACATGGATTTTCAGGAGCCAGCCAGCCACTCCCAGCCATAGGACCCAAGACACAAACCATGGCCTTTTTCCCTGGCAAAAAAAAAAAAAAAACCAGTCCAGCTTCTGGATGGCAGATTGCAGGAGCCACTTGGAACTATCAAACCAGCCTGACTTGGCAGTGTTGCTACATGGGTCTGGGAACCATCCTGAGTATCGTGGATTTTAGGGAGCTAGCCGGTCACTCCCTGCCACAGGCTGCCAGAAAAAAACCTCGGCCCTTTTCCCAGGCAAACAAAAGTCACCTCCCCCGCTACTGGAAGGCAGATTGCTGGAGCCCCTTGGAACTGCCAAATCAGCCTGACTTGGCAGTGTTGCTACCTTGGGTCTGGGAGCCATCCTGCATATCAAAGATTTTAAGGAGCCAGTCGGCCACTCCCGGCCATAGGCGCCCAAAAAAAACCCACGGTCCTTTTCCCTGGCAAACAAAACTCACCTGCCCCTCTTCTGAATGGCAGATTGAAGGAGGCACTTGGTAATATCAAACCAGCCCGACTTGGAACTGGTGCCACCTTTGGTCTGGGAACCATCTTCCTATCTTCGGTTTTCAGGAACCAGTAGGACACTGCAGGCAATTGTCCCCCAGAGACAAACCTTGGCCCGTTTCCCTGGCAAACAAAACTCGCCTGCCCAAATTCTGGATGGCAGATTGCAAGAGCCACTTGGAACTATCAAACCAGCCCTTCTTGGTACTGGTGCCACAATGGGTCTGGCAACCATGCTGCATAACGTGGAGTTTCAGGAGACAGCCGGCCACTCCCAGCCACAGGCCCGCAAACCCAATCTAAGGCTCGTTTCCATGGCAAACAAAACTCAGCTTCCCCTCTTCTGGATGGCAGATTGCAGGAGCCACTTGGTACTATCAAACCAGCCAGACTTGGCAGTGGTGCCACCTTGGGTCTGGGAACGATCCTGCGTATCATGGATTTTCAGGAGCCAGCCAGCCACTCCCAGCCATAGGACGCCAGACACAAACCTCGGCCCTTTTCCCTGGCAAAAAAAACACACCAGCCCAGCTTCTGGATGGCAGATTGCAGGAGCCACTTGGAACTATCAAACCAGCCTGACTTGACACTTGTACCGCTTTGGATCTGGGAACCATCCTGCATATCGTGGATTTTCAGGAGCTAGCCGGTCACTCCATGAGACAGGCTGCCAAAAAAAATCTCGGCCCTTTTCCCTGGGAAACAAAAGTCACCTCCCCTGCTTCTGGATGGCAGATTGCTGGAATAACTTGGAACTGCCAAACCAGCTTGACATGGCACTGGTGCCACCTTGGGTCTGGGAAGCATCCTGCGTATTTTGGATTTTCAGGAGCCTGCCGGCCACTCTCAGCCATAGGCCCCCAAACACAAACCACCGCCCTTTTCTCTGGGAAACAAAAGTCGCCTGGCCCGCTTCTGGATGGCAGATTGCAGGAGCCAGTTGGTACGTTCAAAGCAGCCTGACTTGGCAGTGGTGCCATGTTGGGTCTGGGAAGCATCCTGCGTATCAGGGATTTTCAGGAGACAGTCGGCCACTTCCAGCCATGGGACACCGGACACAGACCACGGCCCATTTCCGTGGCAAAAAAACTCAGCTGCCCCGCTTCTTGATGGCAGATTGCAGGAGCCCCTTGGTACTATCAAACCAGCCCGACTTGGCACTGGTCTCTATTTGTCCCAAATGAAATCGCAAGATTGCCTTTCCCTCCCAGAAAGGAAATTTCATTTCCTTTCGGGAAGGGAAAGGAATCTTGCGACCCATAAAAGAAAGCCTTACAAACACGCTGGAAAGGAGATAGGATGAAATGAAATGCAATTATAAAAAACTAGAAAATCGGGAATTTTTGTGCCTTCATAAAATGGCCCATGAGGAAATGAGCTGCATTGCAAAGGACCAACACATGCAAAAACTGAGCTCACAGATTTTGGAAAAAAAAGGGGCAAAAGTCAAGGAGGGAGATAAAACTTAGGGGGCAAGATATGAGGGACATGGCATGGACACTTCAGAAAACAACCAAAAATGGAAAAAATCTTTGCCAAAATCAAAGCCACCAAAATGCAGGCAGACCATATGCCGTCAAGTGCAGGCACATGCAGCAAAGCTTGCCAAAATTGATCCCCACTGAAGGCCAAAAGAGAAAAGAAGGACCTACGAACACTCTGGAATGGAGACACAATCAAAGGAATTGCAATTGGAGGAGGAAAAGGAATATTTGGGAAATTTAGCGACTTTAAGAAAATGGCCCGGGGTCATATCAGGTGCAGGACAAAGGACTAAAACATGCCAAAACTAAGCTCACCGATGTTGCAAAAGCAGGGGGAAAAGTCAATGAGGAGTACACACCATAGGGAGAAAGATATGAGGGACATGGCATGGACACTTAAAAAAAAAAGAAAAAAAATATTTTTCCCAAAGTCAAAACCATCAAAATGCAGGATGGCCATATGCCATCAAGTGCAGGCACATGCAGCAAAGCTTGCCAAAATTGATCCCCACTTAAGGCCAAAAGAGAAAAGAAGGACCTACGAACACTCTGGAATGGAGACACAATCAAAGGAATTGCAATTGGAGGAGGAAAAAAAGAAAATTTGGGAAATTCCCCGCTTACATAAAAATGGACCGGGATTATATCAGGTGCAGTGCAAAACGCAAAAATATGGCAGAACTAAGCTCACAGATGTTTCAAAGGCGGGGAAAACATCAAGGAGGAGGACACAACTTGGGGGGGAAGATATGAGGGACATGGCATGGATACTTAAAAAAAAAGAAAAAAAAAGAAAAATTTTCCAAAAGTCAAAAGCATCAAAATGCAGGATGGCCGTATGCCATCAAGTGCAGGCACATGCAGCAAAGCTTGCCAAAATTGATCCCCACTGAAAGCCAAAACAGAAAAGAAGGACTTAGAAACATGCTGGAATGGAGATTGCATCAAATGAATTGCAATTGGAGAAGAAAACAAGAAAATTTGGGAAATTCCCCGATTAGAAGAAAATGGACCGGGATTATATCAGGTGCAGTGCAAAACACAAAAACATGCCAAAACTAAGCTCACAGATGTTTCAAAAGCCAGGGAAAACATCAAGGAAGAGGACACAACTTGGAGGGGAAGATATGAGGGACATGGCATCGATACATGGAAAAAAAAAAAAAAAGAACAAAATCCTTCACAAAGTCAAAGCCATCAAAAGGCATGGCAGGCCATCAAGGGCAGGGACAAGCACCAAAGATTCCTCTATTGGTCCCCATTGAAATCGCAAGATTCCCTTTCCCTTCCCAGAAAGGAAATTTCATTTCCTTTCGGGAAGGGAAAGGGAATCTTGCGACGCTGAAAAGAAAGCCTTACAAATACTCTGGAAAGGAGATAGGATCAAATGAAATGCAATAGAAAAAAACCAGAAAATCGGAAATTTTTGTGCCTTCAAAAAATGGCCTGTGAGGAAATGAGCTGCATTGCAAAGGACCAACACATGCCAAACTAAGCTCACAGATTTTGGAAAAAAAAGGGGCAAAAGTCAAGGAGGGAGATAAAACTTAGGGGGCAAGATATGAGGGACATGGCATGGACACTTCAGAAAACAACCAAAAATGGAAAAAATCTTTGCCAAAACCAAAGCCATCAAAATGCAATCAGGCCTTCTGCCAGCGAGTGCAGGCACGTGCAGCAAAGCTTGCCAAAATTGATCCCCACTGAAGGACAACAGAGAAAAGAAGGACCTACGAACATTCTGGAATAGAGACACAATCAAAGGAATTGCAATTGGAGGAGGAAAAAGAATATTTGGGAAATTTAGCGACTCTAAGAAAATGGACTGGGATTATATGAGTAGCAGTGCAAAGGGCCAAAACATGCAAAAACTAAGCTCACCGATGTTGCAAAAGCAGGGGAAAAAGTCAACGAGGTGTACACACCATAAGGAGAAAGATATGAGAGACATGGCATAGACACATAAAAAAAAAAAAATAAAAAAAAATTTTTCCCAAAGTCAAAACCATCAAAATGCAGGCAGGCAAGTGCAGGCACATGCAGCAAAGCTTGCCAAAATATATCCCCACTGAAGGCCGAAACAGAAAAGAAGGAATTACAAACACGCTGGAATGGAGATAGCATCAATAGAATTGCAATCGGAGGAGAAAAAAAGAAAATTTGGGAAATTCCCCGATTAGAAGAAAATGGACAGGGATTATATCAGGTGCAGTGAAAAAATCAAAAACATGCCAAAACAAAGCTCACAGATGTTTCAAAAGCCGGGGAAAACATCAAGGAGGAGGACACTACTTGGAGGGGAAGATATGAGGGACATGGAATCGATACATGGAAAAAAAAAAAAAAAGAACAAAATCCTTCCCAAAGTCAAAGCCATCAAAAGGCATGGCAGGCCATCAAGGGCAGGGACAAGCACCAAAGATTGCTCTATTGGTCCCCATTGAAATTGCAAGATTCCCTTTCCCTCCCAGAAAGGAAATTTCATTTCCTTTCAGGAAGGGGAAGGGAATCTTGCGACCCTGAAAAGAAATGGAAAGGAGATAGGATCAAATGAAATGCAATTGAAAAAAACCAGAAAATCGGGAATTTTTGTGCCTTCAAAAAATGGCCTGCGAGGAAATGAGCTGCATTGCAAAGGACCACCTCATGCCAAAACTAAGCTCACAGATTTTGGAAAAAAAAGGGGCAAAAGTCAAGCAGGGAGACAAAACTTAGGGGGCAAGATATGAGGGACATGGCATGGACACTTCAGAAAACAACCAAAAATGGAAAAAAAATATTTTTCCCAAAGTCAAAGCCATCAAAATGCAGGATGGCCTTATGCCATCAAGTGCAGGCACATGCAGCAAAGCTTGCCAAAATTGATCCCCACTGAAGGCCAAAGCAGAAAAGAAGGACTTACAAACACGCTGGATTGGAGATAGCATCAAAGGAATTGCAATTGGAGGAGGGAAAAAAGAAAATTTGGGAAATTCCCCGATTACATGAAAATGGACCGGGATTATATCAGGTGCAGTGCAAAACACAAAAATATGAAAAAACGAAGCTCACAGATGTTTCAAAAGCAGGGGAAAACATCAAGGAGGAGGACACAACTTGGGGGGGAAGATATGAGGGACATGGCATGGAGACTTAAAAAAAAAAAGAAAGAAACAAATATTTTTCCCAAAGTCAAAACCATCAAAATGCAGGATGGCCATATGTCTCTGCGACCCTGAAAATTAAGCCTTAGAAACACTCTGGAAAGGAGAGAGGATCAAATGAGATTCTTTTGAAAAAATTCCTGTGGCATGGAGTGACAGACGACCTCATGAACATCCACGATACGCACGATGATTCCAAGACTCAAGGTGCCAACACTGTCAAGTCAGGCTGGTTTGATAGTCGCAACTGGCTCCTGCAATCTGCCATCCACAAGTGGAGCAGGTGAGTTCTGTTTGCCAGGGAAAAAGGCGGTGGATTGTGTTGGAGGGCCTGGGGCTGCTAGTGGCAAACTGGCTCCTGGCAATCCACGATACACAGGATGGTTCCCAGACCCAAGGTCGCAACTCTGCCAAGTCGGGCTGGTTTGATAGTACCAAGTGGCTCCTGTAATCTGCCATCCAGAAGCGGGGCAGGCGAGTTTTGTTTGCCAGGGAAAAGGGATGTCTTTTTCGTTGGAGGTACTGTGGCTGGGAGTGGCCAGCTGGCCCCTGAAAATCCATGATACGCAGGATGGTTCCCAAACCCAAGGTGGCACCAGTGCCTAGTCAGGCAGGTTTGATAATACCAAGTGGCTCCTGCTATCTGCCATCCAGAAGCGGGGCAGGTGAGTTTTGTTTGCCAGGGCAAAGTGACGTGGTTGTTGTTGGAGGGCCTGTAGCTTGGAGTGGCTGGCTGACTCCTGAAAATCCATGATACGCAGGATGGTTCCCAGACCTCAGGTGGAACCAGTGACAAGTCGGGCTGGTTTTATACTACTAAGTGGCTCCTGCACTCTGCCATGCAGAAGCGAGGCAGGTGACATTTTTTTGCCAGAGAATAGGGCTGTGGTTTTTGTTTGGGGGCCTATGTGTGGGAGTGGCCGGCTGGCTCCTGAAAATCCACGTTACGCAGGATGGTTCCCAGACCCAAGGTAGCAATACTGACAAGTCGGGCTGGTTTATATAGTACCAAGTTGCTCCTGCAATCTGCCATCCAGAAGCGGGGCAGCTGAGTTTTGTTTCCCAGAGAAACGGGCCTTGGTTTGTGTTTGGGGGCCAGTGACTGGGAGCTGCAGGCTGGCTCCTGAAAATCCACGATCCGCAGGATGGTTCCCAGACCCAAGGTGGCACCAGTGCCAGGTCAGGCTTTTATGATAGTACCAAGTGGGTCCTGCAATCTGCCATCCAGAAGCTGGGGATGTGAGTATAGTCTGCCAGGGAAACGGGCCGAGGTTTGTGTTTGGGGGCCTATGGCTGGGAGTGGCCAGCTGGCTCCTGAAAAGCTACAATAGGCAGGATGGTTCCCAGAGCCATGGTGGCACCAGTGCCAAGTCGGGCTGCTTTGATAATACCAAGTACCTCCTGCAATCTGCACTGCAGTAGCGGGGAAGCGGAGTTTTGTTTTCCAGGGAAAAGGTTCTTTGTTTTTGTTTGGGGGCCTTTGGCAGGGAGTGGCTGGCTGGTGCCTTAAAATCCACTATTCGAAGGATCTTTACCAGACCCAAGATGGCACCACTTCATATCCGGCTGGTTTGATATTACCAAGTGCCTCCTGCAATCTGCCATGTGGAAGCGGGGTAGCTGAATTTTGTTTGCCAGGAAAACGGGACCAGGTTTGTGTTTCAGGGTTGGTGGTTCGGAGTAGCCAGCTGGCCCCTGAAAATCCACGATATGCAGGATTGTTCCCAGACCCAAGGTAGAAACACTGAAAGGTCGGGCTGGTTTTATATTACCAAGTGTCTCCTGCAATCTGCCATCCAGAAGCCGGGCAGCTGAGTTTTTTTTGCCAGGCTAACGGGCCGTGGTTTGTGTCTGGGGGCCCATGGCCGAGAGTGGCCGGGTGGCTCCTGAAAATTTACGATAAGCTGGATTGTTCCCAGACCCAAGGTGGCACCAGTGCCAAGCCGCGCTGTTTTGATAGACGCAAGTGGCTCCTGCAACCATCCATCCAGAAGCTGGGTAGATGAGTTTTTTTTCCCAGAGCAAAGGGCCGTGGTTCGTCTTTTGGGGCCTGTAGCCGGGATTGGCCGGCTGGCCCCAGAGAATCCGCGATATGCAGGATGGTTCCCAGACCCAAGGTGGCACCAGTGCCAAGTCGGACTGGTTTGATAGTACCAATTGGCTCCTGCAATCTGCGTCCAGAAGCGGGGCAGCTGAGTTATTTTTGCCAGGGAAAAGGGCCGAGGTCTGTGTCTGGGGGCCTATGGAGGGAAGTGGCCGGCTGGCTCCTGAAAAGCTACGATAGTCAGGATGGTTCCCAGACCCAAGTTTGCACCAGTGCCAAGTCAAGCTTTTGTGATAGTACCAAGTGGCTCCTGAAATCTGCCATCCAGAAGCGGAGAAGCTATGTTTTGTTTTCCAGGGAAAAGTGCTGTGGCTTGTGTTTTGCGGCCTGTGGCTGGGAGTGGCCGGCTGGCTACTGAAAATCGACGATTCGCAGGATGTTTTCCAGACCCAAGGAGGCACCATTCCGAAGTCGGGCTTGTTTGACAGTACCATGTTTCTCCTGCAATTAACCATCCAGAAGCGGAGCAGGTGATTATTTTTTGCAAGGGAAAAGGGCGAGGATTGGATTTGAGGGGCTGGTGCCGAGAGTGGCCCGCTGGATCCTGAAATTCTTTCATGTGCAGGATGGTTCCCAGACCCAACATGGCACCAGTGCCAAGTCGGGCTTGTTTCATGGTACCGAGTGGCTGCTGAAATCTGCCATCCAGAAGCGGGACAGGTGACTTTTTTTTGCCAGGAAAAAGGGGCCATGGTTTTTTTTGGGGGGCCTGTGGCTGGGAGTGGCTGGCTGGCTCCTGAAAATCCACGATACGTAGGATGGTTCCCAGACCCAAGGTGGCACCAGTGCTAAGTCGGGCTGGTTTGGAAATACCAAGTGGCTCCTGCAATCTGCCATCTAGAAGCGGGGTACCTGAGTTTTGTTTGCCAGGGACACGGGCCGTGGTTTTTGTTTGGGTGGCTATGGATGGGAGTGGACAGCTGGCTCCTGAAAATCCATGATACGTGGGAGTTTTCCCAGACCCAAGTTTGCACCAGTGCTAGGTCAGGCTGGTTTGATATTACCAACTCCCTCCTGAAATTTGCCATCCAGAAGCGGGACAGCTGAGTTTTGTTTGCCAGAGAAAAGGGCCGTTGTTTTTGTTTGGGGGCTGTGGCCGGGACTGGCCGGCTGGCTCCTGAAAATCCACGATACGCAGGATGGTTGCCAGACCCAAGGTGGCACCACTGCCAAGTCAGGCTGGTTTGATAGTAAGAAGTGGCTCCTGCAATCTGCCATCCAGAAGCGGGGCAGGTGAGTTTTGTTTGCCAAGGAAAAGGGCCTTAGTTTTTTTTTGCGGGCCTGTGCTAGGGAGTTCCTGAGTGGCCGGCTTAAAATCCGCGATTCGCAGGACGTTTGCAAGACCTAAGGTGGGAGCAGTGCCAAGTTGTTCTGGTTTGATAGTAGCAAGTGGCTCCTGCAATCTGCCATCCAGAAGCGGGGCAGGTGAGTTTTGTTTTCTAGGAAAAATATCCGAGGTTTTTTCTGGGGGCCTATGGTCTGCAGTGTCCGGCTGGTTCCTGAAAATCTACGATACGCAGGATGGTTCCCAGACCCAAGGTGGAACCAGTGACTAGTCGGGCTGGTTTTACAGTACCAAGTGTCTCCTGCAATCTGCCATGCAGAAGCGGGTCGGCTCAGTTTTGTTTGCCAGGAAAATAGGACCAGGTTTGTGTCTGGGAATCTAGGGCCGGTAGTGGCCAGCTGGTTCCTGAAAATCTACGATAGCAGGATGGTTTCCAGACCCAATGTGGCACCAGTGCATTGTCGGGTTGGTTTGATAGTACCAAGTGGCTCCTGCAATCTGCCATCCAGAAGCGGGGCAGGTGAGTTTTTTTTTCCAGGGAAAAGGCCGTGGTTTCTGTTTGGGGGCCTATGGCTCGGAGTCGCTGGCTGGCTCCTGAAAATCCACGATACGCAGGATGGTTTCCAGACCCAAGGTGGCACCAGTGCCTAGTCGAGCTGGTTTGATAGTACCAAGTGTCTCCTGCAATCTGCCATCCAGAATCTGCTTCTGGATGGAAGATTGAAGGACCCACTTGGCACCTAAAACCAGCATTACTTGGCACTGGTGCCACCTTGGGTCTGGAAAACATCCTGCCTATCGTAGATTTTCAGGAGCTAGCCGGCAACTCCCAGCCCTAGTCCCCCGACAGAAACCTCGGACCGTTTCCATGCAAACAAAACTCACCTGCTCCGCTTCTGGATGGCAGATTGCAGGAGCCACTTCGTACTATCAAAACAGATGGACTTGGCAGTGGTGGCACCATGGGTCTGGGAATCATCCAGCGTATCGTGGAGTTTCAGGAACCAACCGGCCACTCATTGCCACACGGCCTCCAACACAAAAAACGGCCCTTTTCTCTGGCAAACAAAACTCACCTGCCCTGTTTCTGGATTGCAGATTGCAGGAGCCACTTGGTACTATCAAACAAGCTCGACTTGGCACTGGTTCCAACATGGATCTGGAAACCATCCTGCGTATTTTTGATTTTCAGGAGCCAGCCGGCTACTCCCAGCCACAGGTCCTCACACACAATCCACAGCCCATTTCCCTTGCAAAAAAACTCAACTGTCCCGCCTCTGGATGGCAGATGGCAGGAGCCACATCGTACTATCAAACCAGCGTGTCTTGGTACTGTTGCAATCTTGGGTCTTGGAAGCATCCTGCCTATCGTAGATTTTCATGAGCCAGCAGGCCACTCCGAGCCACAGGACCCCAAACATAAATCACGGCCCTTTTCTCTGGCAAACAAAACTCAGCTGACCCGCTTCTGGATGGCAGATTGCAGGAGCCACTTGGTGCTACCAAACCAGCCCGTCTTGGTACTGGTGCCACCTTGGGTCTGGGAACCATCCTGCGGAAGCTCTTTTGGACAACTTTTCTTTTCTTCCCGCCAAACACTTGGCAGACCTCCGTGCAACGTCTAGAACACGATTGGAGATGTTTTCTGTTCTGGCATAGTTTGTCCTCGCCAGACATAGTGGATAAGCTTTCTGCTAAGATGTAGAGGAGAAGAGACGCTGAAGACAAAGGTACCCTGCTCTCCGGAGCTAAGAGCCGCTCCCGGGCGTCTTTCGGCAGAAGCCGCGCTAAGGAGAGCGCTATGACCGGCACAATCATCTTTTCGCGAAGTAGCCGCTTCTTCGCCTCCGGGAGCCGGAGAGAGCGGAAGCTTTGGCAAGGTGAAGAAGGAAGCTGTACAACACTATGATTGTGTGCGTGGCTTGCCAACTGTTAGAAAACAGTACCTTTGCACTCTCCTGACTTTTCCAATCACATGAACATTCGATTGGAAGCTGTTTTGGACAACTTTTCTTTTCTTCCTGCCAAACCCTTGGCAGACCTCCGTGCAACGTCTAGAATACGATGGGAGTTGTTTTCTGTGCTGGCACAGTTTTTCCTAGCCAGACATAGTGGAAAAGCTTTTTGCTAAGATGTAGACGACAAGAGAGGCTAAGGGCTGGATGTAAGCAAATGACACCCATCTTCATAAAAGGCAATTAGGAGGACTCGCAATAGTACAAACCAGCCAGCCTCTTTTTTATCCCCAGGAAGTTGATGAAGCAGCTCTTCCTGGAAAACCTTGCCAGGCACATTAAAGACAACAAAATAATGTACTTCGCATGGTTTTTCAGTGGAATTTCATGCTGAACATCACTTTAAACTCCCCTGATGAATCAACTGGACTGGTAGATGAAGGGAATATTATCTGCCTGGGCTTCAGGGAGATTTTTGACATATCTCTACATGGCAGCACACATACATATGGAAGCAATAGTGCAAAGGGGAGGGAATCAGTGTCTTTTCAGTGATGCTGAGTGAAAAGACAAGAGGCAGTGGGCACACACTGAAATACAGGAGATTGCTTTTGAACATCAGTAAATGATTCTTTACTGTGAGGGTGACTGAACCACGGCACAGACTGCCCAGAAAGATTGTGGAGCCTGGATCTTTGAAGACATTAAAAGTACACCCAGATAGAATCCTGGGCACGAGGCTCTAGGTATCCTGGTTTAGGCAGGGGGGTTGGGCCTGGTTAGCCCCACCAACCCCTTCCACTCTCATTCATTTTGTGCTAGTGAATTCTCTTCAAGATGCATTTCAAGCACTGGCATGACAAAGTTCTGTGCAGACAGAGATCCAAATGGACATGGCATCTAAGTTCCTTAAGCAGTGTTCAAGAAGAATGTAAAACTCTGGGACAAGTGTCTCTTCCCTAACTGAATCCCTTTCATGGGAAAATTCCCAGCTATAGAAAGATCTTCTGATACGCATGCTTAAGACTGACACTGGCTGAGCAAATTTCTCCCTAAGTGTATCTAAGACCAGTTAGGATCTTCACCCAAAGTGCTGTCAACATAGTCACCGAATGCCTATTGTTAAGAAGTGACAACTTCCATCAGAATGGCAACTATTGGTCCACAAAATGGATTAATGGATGGGAATTATCTACTTGGGTTAAAAACAAAAATAAAGAGTTGGTCTTTATTTATCAATTTCATGGCAATATTGATAAGGGAAGAAAAAGACCTAAATCCTTGACTTTCTGAACTCGAGGAAAGATTTTAAAAATTCCTTGTAAAAATGTATGATCACAATCAGACTATTGAAACCATTTCAGTTGGGAAAAAGTTCCAAAATTGTCTAGATAGTGGCAAAGAAGCCAAGAAAACAGGAAAGAAACAAAAAGAGAGCAAAAGAGTCAGCTTCAGTGTACAAGCTCGTTCTGGAAGTAGTCTGCTGGGGAAAGGAACCCCCAGTTGAATTTCCAGTGTATTCCTGCGCTTGATTCAGTAACCTGTCAATGTAAAAACCAATCCTTTTTTACAACTTCTTCCAGCAACAAAAACTCCAACAGGTTGACACTACCATCATGTCTGTTCCAGACATATTTAAAAGAGAAATGATGATTTTCTTGAAAACCTACTTGCATAAAAGTTGCAAGATGGTGGAGGGATTCCCACATCCTCCTTCCTCCATCTGGCTTGAAAGTATATTTGATAAAATATGCAACAAAGCACATGATTTATAAGGTAGAGTCAAATGGATGATTTGGGAATTGATCTCTTGTTGATAGTAAACTTCATATCCACTCTGTGTGACCTTTCTAAAACAAAATGTGGAGCTGAGGCATGAATCTGCCACAACAATTGTAAAGCAAACATACACACTCCCCTTCTCATGGCCCCCCTTCCACACACACTTAGGCACACACAGAGATCAGCATAGCAGATCATGAACACCTTGGAAAAGACTGAAATGCTAAATGCCTCTCTTGATGGGCAAAAGAGCTGGTGCAGTAATTCAAATGCCTGGTACAAAAATTCTGTTTAATATTTAGCTCCTATTAAAACACAGCTTTTCATTTCATTTTATTTACAGAATATTTTCATTTCATTTGTTTCTTTAAAATTACTTAGTTCTCACCTGTTGTATGTCTAGGAATATTTTCTTCGAAAAATAGAAAAAAATAGATGATATCTTTTCAGCAGAAAACATTGGTTGATACAATTTTAAACCATCATGATATGGAAGAATTGTTCTGTCCCTCTTGAAGGTGGAAGAAGCATTTGGATCACAGATCATCTACAATGAAATACTTGACATGTTTAAGATGCTTTCAATCAGTTTTGATCGTCAATTGCTTATTCGTTGTAAACAGTCATTTTTCAGTGAAGGGAAAGTGTGTGTGGTATATCTACATGATGTGTTCAAACCCAGTTCCTACTAATGGCCAGGCTGAATTCCAGTAAATAATGTCCCGAATGATATTTTGCCGCCTTCTTTGGCACTTCATGAAATCTTACCATGATGAAGTGCTGAAACACAGAGATTTTCTCTTAGAGAGTGTCTCATGTTGTAACCCATCCCATGGATTTTATGCTGTAATTCTTATCTCTTTTAAAATTTGCTATCTTCTGTACAGTTTTCATGAAACTTTCTGTTACAGTAGTGAATATCACAGATAAATGTCATTTTGTACAACTTTGAATTTACCCCAAGAGCTGAGAGAAAACTTGCTCCTATTCTTCAGTCTGAGTTTCTTCTATAGTCCAACTTTGTTTCTCTGCCATCAAGCTTCTCCTTTGTTGCTGCTCCAAGCCCCGTCCAAGCTGACCTTGAATACTTTCAGGGATGGGACACCCACAACTTCTCTGGGCAACCTGTTCCAGTGTTCCAGCACTCCCACAGTAAAAAAGGCCTTCCTTTCATCTAATATGTGTGGGAAATCATAAATCTAGGCATAGAAACTTGGAGTGCAAATTTGAAATTCTTTGGATTTGAAGCATATTTTATATGAATACTGACTTACAGATGACTAAAAGATGTTGATGGGCATTTGAGCTGACAAGTTTTGAAAAAGTGCACGGATATTAAAATTGAAACCACCAAAATGAAAAACTTCTTGCCATTTTCTTTTTCCTCTCCTATTCAAAATTGCATATGTCAGATATCAGCGCTTCATGCAAACCTCTCAGATGCTCTCAGAGAAAAAGCTTTTCTTTCAGACTAAGTTGCGGTTGACGTAGAACACTAGCAGCAGTGAAAGTTTTTCTGGGCATCGGGGCAGCACCTTCTCCTTGGATTTGTGTGCAGAATGCATTTTATCCAAACTGGAAAATAGATCTCAGCTCTGTTCTATTCATCATTCTTACTACATCAGGCCTGAAGATTCTGTGAAAAGTAGTCTGTGGACCTTGAAGATAGCGCATGTGAAACAGATGAGAGGTGATGGAGAAGTTGAGGGAGAGAAGAAAGAGCATATGGCCCAGTACGGACACCAGAAAGTATTTCTTCACGTGATCATGGCAGATTGCAGGAGCCACTTGGTAGTATCAAACCAGCTCGACTTGGCACTTGTGCCACCTTGGGTCTGGGAACCAGTGGAGAGTTTAGTTCAGGCATGGCTTGAAGAAAAAGGCCATGGAGCCGTGCAATTGAGAGAAAAGTAATAGGTAGCTGTGAAGCAGTTTCCAGCCTGACTTCTATAAACAATTAGACTCTTTCAAGCATCATTGTATAAACAATAAAATTCTCAGGCAGTCTTCTCATAACAAGTGTAACACTCTCTCTGGGAAAAGATGACACCCTGAGAACAGATGTGGAAGTTTTGGGAACCGTTCATATCACAGTGAGAACACTGGTTTTGTTTTGTGTAAACAATAAACGGTGTAGTAAAACAAAAGGTGTGGTTAGAGTTTTCTCTGTTAGCCTATCATAAACCTGTATTTCGGAATATGCATGAAGTTCGTTAACACTATTATTTAAGCTGACTGATCGATCAATAAATCGAGTTCGATGCATCAAAGGATTGGTCGTTCTCCCCTCACTTCAACAAATGGTGACCACCCGGACATGATAGCGGACACGACGATTGCGACCACCACGGGGATTGCGAACACCACGAGAAGTGAGGACTGGTTCGAGCTCCGAAGCAGCGGGAGTGGCAAATAAGCGCGAAACCGAAGCGGAGGAAAAAAAGCCGCCGATACGCGCCGTGCCCTGGCGACCATTTAGATGGGACCAGTCGATATGTGTGGCCAAAGCCTTGGAAAACGCTGCTAGGTAAAAGTGCGCACTTAAAAAGAGGTATGGAAAGGCAAGCCGCATATGAACTTTTTATTACTTTTTTTGCAAAAAAGGCAAATTAAGGGAATAGATTTACAGAAGGAATTGCAAGGTCTTTTGGCTTATGGTCTGGAACGGGGAGTCTTTGTGAATCCCCACACGATTCACGAGTTGTCGGAGTGGCGTAAATTTGGTGATATAATATGGCAGGCTACGTTAGACGATGATAAAACTGCTAGGAAAATGGTTAAATTATGGCGGGTCATTAACACCGAACTGTTGCAGTTTCAGGCGGAAAAGAGGGCTGCCCATCAGGCTACTGCCGCTCACGGTCGTAATAAAGAATACGATCAAGACAGGGAGTTTGATAAAGAGTCGGGGACCCCTCTCGGCCCCGCAATGAGGACGGTTTTATTACCAGCCTTGCGACCTCCCTCGGCAAGCCTGGCTGCAAGCCCGGCTGCGAGCCAGGCGCCGAGCCAGGCTGCAAGCCAGGCTCCGAGCCAGGCGCCGAGCCAGGCTGCGAGCCAGGTTCCTAACCAGGTTCCGAGCCAGGCTGTGAGCCCGGCTACAAGCCAGGCTCCGAGCCAAGCTCCACAGGGCGCTTTACTACCCGCTGCGCCGCTTCCCGCCGCGCCGCTTCCCGCCGCGTCGCTTCCACCGCCTCCTTTAACAAACCAGCCCCCCCTAACGAGCCAAGCTCCGCAGGGTGCTCCGCAGGGTGCTTTATTGCCCGCTTTGCCGCAGGCTATCCGTAGCACTTCTGAGTCTCCCGTATCGCTCGCATCGCAGCAGCCAGAGCCAAAAACGTGTGCTCCGTTCCCGAAAAGTAATCAGAGCCCTGGGTTGGAAAACGATCGAGCGGCGATGATTGCACGGGAAAGACGGGATGCGTGGGCAGCTCTGGCCAAAGATGCAGTGGAAAAGGGAGACCAGGAGTTGATAAGCTTAGCGAGCGAACTGGCTTGTCCGGTTATTTTCACCCCTCAGGCTGGTGGAGGCATGCAAGCGACAATTAGCGCTTTAGACTGGAAGATGTTATCTCAGTTGCGAGCCACTGTTAGTCAGTTTGGCTTTAAAAGTGAACCAGCCAAGCAAATGCTCGACTATATTTTTGACACCAGTGTTCTTATTAATGATTGTCGTGGCATAGTCAAATTAATCTTTACCCAACATCAGCAATTGCTTTTTAACGCCCATTGGCAAGCTTTAGTAAATGAGTGCGTGGCAGTACAAAGACAGCAGGGTGACCCCCTCCATGACGTCACTGTTAATGAGCTTATGGGTCTGGGACCTTTCCTTCGCACTGAGGCACAAGCTTTAATAGGTCAGGAGAAGTGCCGGGAGGCAATGAGGTTAGTCAGACTCGCAATAGAAAGGGTAAAGGAACCAGGAGGGATACCAGTATATATGGGAATTAAGCAAGGCAGAGAGGAGTCATTTGGAGCTTTTATTGATAGAGCTGCGGCTGCAATTGAGAGGGCTGGAGTAGCTGAATTTATGCGCGGGGCCCTTCTCAAGCAGTGTGCGATCCAAAATTGTAATTCTGCCACTAGAAACATACTTGATACCTTAGGAGCAAATTGGACTACTGAGGAGGCATTAGAGAGGATGGCTCTTGTGCCAACCGGGCAGCAGGCTTTAGTGGTAGACGCAATTAAACAGCTAGGAGTAGGATTGCAAGAACAGGCAAAATCTTCTCAGAGTCAGGTTTTAGCTGCGCTTGCACCTCTTCAAGCGTCAGCCGCATTTGCAGCATCAAGTAAAAAGGGCCACATAAAATGTTTTCACTGCGGAGGCTTTGGACATACGCACCAGGAGTGCCAGGCTACTGGAGTCTGGTGCCAGAAATGCCGTATGGATAATCATCATACAAGCGCTTGTAAGCGGAGGTCGGGAAACTTCTCCAGGAGCGCGTATTCCCGCAGCAGCCGCGCCCAGACACAAGTTGCCGCTGCAGAGATAACACCCCCTCGCGCCTTCAACCCTCCACAGCAGGGAGCCTCCAACCCGCCGCAGCAGGCAGTCTCCAACCCGCCGCAGCCGGGAGTCTCCAACCCGTCACAGCAGGGAGCCTCGGCATGGACCTGGCAACCGCAGTAGACGTAACGCTGATGACTCCGCACCCGCAAAAAGTCCCTACGGGGGTTCAAGGACCTATTATTATACAAAACAAAGCGATGGGTGCGCTACTATTTGGGAGATCTTCTGCATCTATGTTAGGACTGTTTGTTTTACCTGGCGTTATTGACGCGGATTACACGGGAGAAATTATGGTCATGGTTTATACTCCTTTTCCTCCTCTCCAAATTAACAAAGGACAAAGGATTGCTCAGCTGGTACCGCTTGAGCAAATGACGAAAGGAATACAACCCATTAAAACCCAAAAGAGGAGAGACAGTGCTTTTGGTTCTACAGGAGGACTTACTTTGTTAACTTTAAATCTTACCGAGAGACCGAAGAAAAAAGTTGAGATAGAATATAACGGACAGAAAAGGTCATTTTCAGGTCTGCTGGATACTGGAGCAGATTCCAGCATTATTAGTCCTAGCTGCTGGCCTCATCACTGGCCCTTGCAGCCGGCAGCCACTGCCGTATCCGGGGTAGGAGGATTTACCCTGGCAAGCCGCTCGCCCCCCCTTCAAGTTCACATCAACGGCAAGCAGCTGACGGCGACTTTCTCGGTGGTGCAGTTACCACCTACTGTTCAATGACTTATAGGCCGGGACATTATGGCTCAGCTAGGGGTTGTTCTAACAAATGAACACCCTTTGGAGTAAAAGCCATTGCTTGGACTTTCCCAATTCCCATCACCTGGGTCGATGACACCCCGGTATGGGTTAAGCAATGGCCTTTGAAAGGGGAAAGTTTGCAACACGCACATCAGCTCGTTTCAGAACAGTTTCAACAGGGACATTTGCGTTTGTCTACCAGCCCCTGGAATACTCCAATTTTTGTAATTAAAAAGAAATCAGGGAAATACAGACTGCTCCATGACTTGCGTGCTGTGAATGATCAGATGGAACCTATGGGCTCATTACAACCTGGATTACCTAACCCAGCCATGATCCCGATGGATTGGCCTTTGCTGATTATTGATCTCAAGGACTGCTTTTTTACTATCGCCCTTCACCCGCAGGATATGCGACGATTTGCCTTCACATTACCTGCGATTAACAAAGAAGCACCCGATCAGAGGTTTGAATGGACGGTTCTTCCGCAGGGCATGCGGAACAGCCCCACCTTGTGTCAGCTTTATGTCAGTGCAGCTTTGCAACCTCTCAGGAAGCAACGGCCTAATACAGTGATATATCATTACATGGATGATGTATTGTTTGCTCAGCCGATGCCTTTCACACAACAACAAGTCCAGGAAATAAGAACAACACTGGCACAATATTCTTTAGTAGTAGCTCCTGAGAAAATTCAAACAACTGCTCCCTGGAAATATCTGGGATGGTCTATGACAGAACAAATTGTTAAACCTCAAAAGCTGCAATTAAAAACAAAAATAACTACCTTAAATGAAGCTCAGAGATTCTTAGGTGATTTACAGTGGTTAAAACCGATGGTGGGAATACCTAATGAACTGCTTGATGAGCTGCGTCCACTGTTAAAAGGAACTGATCCAGCTCATCCGGTGTGCATCACTGATAAGCAACAGCAGGCCATTCAGCAAATTATGGACTGTGTTATGCATGGACATGTTCATCGAAGGGATCCAGAAGTACCCATAGATCTTACCATCTGGAAAGGCCCACAATATCTTTTGGGAGCACTTACACAATGTAAAAAAGAAACAGGGGAAACACGGATATTAGAATGGATCTCCCCCCCACTACAGCAAAACAAGACTCTTCTTCAAAAAATTGAAATGTTAGCAAATTTGATAAAGAAGGGCAGAGAAAGGATGTTGCAGGTAGCTGGGTCAGAACCAGCTGCCATCAAGATACCAATGAAGAAGGATACCTTGGACTGGTATTTGACTAATTCAGAGGAAATGCAGGAAGCCCTTTTGGGTGCATGTTGCCCTATTGAAACACACCAGCTTCGACCAGCGTCCATTCAATGGATAGGGGACTGGGACTGGATAACTCGTCCAAAGCGAGAGAATTCTCCTATCTCAGGTGCCATTACTGCATTTACAGACACTGGCAGGAAATCAAGAACTGCTGCAATAACCTGGCAAGAAAAGGGAGTATGGAAGCATCATATTCTGCAAGCAGAAGCAGTGGACAGCCTACAAACCATGGAACTGTTAGCAGTGGTATGGGCAATGGTACAATTTAAGGAACCTTTGAATGTTGTTACAGACTCTCTGTATGTAGCAGGAGTTGTAGCAAGAATTGAAGATGCTTCCATAAAAGAGGTGCAAAATCAAAGACTATATGAACTACTATTGCAGCTAAAGAGAGCTACAAGATCCAGGGAACATGCTTATGCTGTAATACATATTAGAAGTCATAAATGGAAGGTTGGTTTAGGTGAAGGAAATGATAGGGCAGATAGATTGGTTACTATTACCCAAACTACACCTCTGTCAAGTCACCAATTGGCTCGAGAAGCTCACTCAATGTTTCACCAGAATGCAAAAGGCTTAAGCAGAGAATTTAAGATAACACTCTCAGAAGCAAAAGCCATTGTGAGGGCTTGCCCTATTTGTAGTCATCATAATGGGGGAAGTGGTTTAGGCCTAGGAGTAAATCCACGAGGCCTGCAAACAAATGAATTGTGGCAAATGGACGTGACACATGTCCCTAGTTTTGGCAACCTAAAGTATGTACATGTGTCCGTTGATACTTATAGCAAATATATATGGGCAACAGCTCAGTCAGGAGAAAAAGCTATACATGTAGAAAGACATCTGTACAGTTGCTTTGCAGTGATGGGTACACCAAAAAGAATTAAAACAGATAATGGTTCTGCCTATACTAGTCATAGAATAGGGAAATTCTTTAGAAATTGGGGGATTGAACATGTTACAGGTATACCTAATTCCCCAACAGGGCAGGCCATCATTGAAAGGGCACATGGTACCTTAAAGAAGTATTTAGCCAAACAGGAAGAGGTAACTGACCCCCACTCTAGATTACTAAAAAGCTTATTTGTTGTTGTGGTGTGCTGTGATGTCCCATTTTGGCCTTCCAGGTCACTTTCCCAGGTGTGCCTATAAGTCTAATCCCTTCCCCCTTACCCCCATGCTGAGTGAGTCCTGTCAATCAGGCTAAACGTTCCAGCAAGGCGTCGTGTGGTTGGTCAAGTTTAAAGGATGCCCCTATGCCCAGAGGTCATTGGCCTGTCTGGGTGTCATCTTCCCCTGAGACCCTGCCCCTCTCACCTGGTTGGTGGCTCACCTGTACCTCCCCTCCCCCTGTCCCTGAGCTTAAAAAGGTGATCAGACCATGCGGTCTTGGTTCTGTTGGAGCAGCTCCTCACGTTCAGACCTCTGTAACCATGGAATAAACCTCTGGACATTAAACCCTCCAGCAGAATCCATCTCCTTTTTCTCTTCACCATCGCCTGAAGCTATCCCTCCTGAGGTAATGGGGTCCCTTACAAGCCTGGACTTGTTCAGTGCCCAGCTGCAACCACCAGCAAGCCGAGGTATCTCTGGGGTGACACACCGCAGTTGCTGCCTTTGGCCCAGCAGCGAGGGTCAGACTGGCCCAGGCACAATCTAACTGGTAATATTGGGAGCTTTTTTTCCAATAATTTGTGATCAATCATTTGTGTGTGTTTGGTGATGTAGGGCAGCCCCCAGCAGAACTACACTATAAGTCACCAGAAACTGGTGAGCAGGAAAAAGAGGTATGGGTAAAATACCGAGACCCCAAGACAGGGCTATGGAAGGATCCTGCTAAGGTCCTGTTCTGGGGAAGGGGATATGTTTGTATTTCCACCCCTACAGGAGCATTGTGGGTACCTGCCAAGTGGACTAAACCTGTTCTTGATGCAGCGCCTGGTGGATCAACTCACAGAAGAGGACAAGGACCGTCTGGAGAAGAAGCTGTTCCTGATCCTGAGACCACTACTGCTTCAACTGAAGGGACACTCGAAGGCGATCGACAGGGCCATAACACGCAGTTGCCGGACAACCAGGGAACTGATTGACATTATTGAATCATTATCATCTTTCCATATAAAAGGACCGGCAAAAGAGAACTGTCTTGAATGTCACAGCCCAAATTGTGCCGCTTGGGTTGCACTGTGTTGTGGGGGTTGTGACAGGACCTTTTGGGTGGATCAGTTGTCACTTTTTTGTTTATGGTCTAATACCTGTAATTATAGACATAACTGGGAACATAATTGGGAGTGGACACTGCGGAATGAAACAGGACTAAACACTGCCTCAGCTTTAGGTCTTTATGAGTCACATGAGCAGAAAATCTTGGCTTATTATCGGTGGGAGGTACAGTGTATTTTGAAAAGGGTTAAAGCTCAAAGTGCATCATATATTACCTCTGTAAGGTGTAGAAAACTGGTGCCTTTAACACAACATTCCGTTGTAGGGCCTATAAAAGGAGATCCCAATCAGGCATTAGACAACTGCATTAGAAGATTACAAAGGTGTGGTCTTCGGGTCTCGGGAACAGTAAGGTTAAAAACTGATAAGAAGAAGAAGGTAAAAGTAAAACCAGAAAAATGAAGTTTCCTTTTATTATATTACTTGGTGTAGTGGTAGCTGAAGAATTAAAGGTAACACATTTTAGTCAATCTAGAGATAACGTATGGCTAACACTTGCTAGGCAGATTAATCAGACATCGCTTTGTCTCAGCATTGGAGGAGTTACTAACCCCTTTCGAACATGTTTGGTAGGACTTCCAGTATGGTCTCCTCAAGAATTCTGCAGTTTTATTAATAATCGTGCCTTATGTATGCACAGTATGGTAAATATCAAATTGCCTAAAGGGAATACTGCCAGTCAAAGTGACGGCTACCGTCAATGCCTGTTAATTCAATCACTTAATATTCCTTTGCATTCTCCACCTGAGGAATTAGAGCTTTTCGGAAGTGCAAATGCTAGCATGACCAGCACTTCCGACGGTGGGTGGTTTAGCTTTGATTATTCTAATCCTCAAAAGATGAATCAACATACACAAACGTGGGCTACTCTGGATTCAGCTCTAAAGCCAAACATAGTGTCTAAACAACTCTACAATCATTGTAAAGGCTCTAGCATCATAACACCTAAGAAATTACCTACGGGTATATTTCTAATTTGTGGAGATAGAGCCTGGAATGGTATACCTGCCCAGCCTCAGGGTGGACCTTGTTATTTAGGCAAGTTATCACTATTCCACCCTAATATATCTGTGCTAATGCAATTAAGTCATAAGATAAGCAGGCAAAAGCGTAGCTTACATAATTTAGACTGTAGTCAAATAGGAGATCCATGGTTCTGAAGTAAATTTAAGCAAGTGATGGTTTCAGCTTTCCTACCATGGGGTGCTGCCAGCAAAGCATTGACTCTAGCAAAACAAATAGGGTGTTGGGCTAAGGGTGAACTGAATAAAACTTCACAGATATGTTAACTTCAGATGTACAGAGTGTTAATCATGCTGTTCTACAAAATAGAGCTGCTATAGATTTCTTATTATTAGCACAAGGCCATGGGTGTGAAGAGTTTGAAGGAATGTGTTGCATGAACTTATCCGATCATTCTGTATCTATTCATGCTAAGTTAAAAGAGCTACGGCTAGGATTCAACAAACTTAAGGAAGAAGAAGGATTGGGTATTGATGAGTGGCTGAAAAGTTTCGGATTGGGACCCTGGCTAAGAAACCTTATAACATATGCTATAGGGATATTAGGGGTACTCTTATTGCTTTTACTTATATTACCTTGTTTCTGTAGCTGTATCCAAAAGATGGTTAGTAGGATGATAGAGAATACCTGGCAAACTAACCTCCTTTCTCTTAAAGAAAAAAGCGGGGGAAGTGTGGAGAGTTTAGTTCAGGCATGGCTTGAAAAAAAAGGCCATGAAGCCATGCAATTGAGAGAAAAGTAACAGGGAGATGTGAAGCAGTTCCCAGCCTGACTTCTATAAACAATTAGACTCTTTCAAGCAATTTGTATAAACAATAAAGTTCTCAGGCAGTCTTCTCATAACAAGTGTAAAACTCTCTCTGGGAAAAGATGGCACCCTGAGAACAGATGTGGAAGTTTTGGGAACCGTTCATATCACAGTGAGAACACTGGTTTTGTTTTTGTTTTGTGTAAACAATCAACGGTGTAGTAAAACAAAAGGTGTGGTTAGAGTTTTCGTGCTAGCCTATCATAAACCTGTATTTCGGAATATGCATGAAGTTCGTTAACACTATTATTTAAGCTGACTGATCGATCAATAAATCGAGTTCGATGCATCAAAGGATTGGTCGTTCTCCCCTCACTTCAACAGAACCATCCTGCGTATCGTGGATTTTCAGGAGCCAGTCGGCCACTCCAAGCCATAGGCCCCCAAACACAAACCACGGCCATTTTCTCTGGCAAAAAAAACTCACCTGCTCCGCTTCTGGATGGCAGATTGCAGGAGCCACTTGATACTATCAAACCAGCCCGACCTGGCAGTGGTGCCACCTTGGGTCTGGGAACCATCCAGCCTATCCTAGATTTTCAGGAACCAGCAGAACACTGCAGGCAATTGTACACCAGAGACAAACCTTGGCCTGTTTCCCTAGAAAAAAAAACTCGCCTGCCTCATTTCTGGATGGCAGATTGCAGGAGCCACTTTGTACTACCAAACCAGCCCGACTTTGCTCTGCTGCAACCTTCGGTCTGGGAACCATCCTGCATATCGTGGATTTTCAGGAGCCAGCTGGCCACACCCACCCACAGGCACCCAAACAAAAACCTTGCAATTTTCCCCGGCAAACAAAACTCAGCTGCCCCACTTGTGCTTGGCAGATTGCAGGAATTACTTGGTACTATCAAACTAGCCCGACTTGGCACTGGTGCCACCTTGGGTCTAGGAACCATCCTGCCTATCGTGGATTTTCAGGAGCCAGCCGGCCACTCCCAGCCACAGGCACCCAAACAAAAACCTTGCCATTTTCCCCGGCAAACAAAACTGAGCTGCCCCACTTGTGCTTGGCAGATTGCAGGAATAACTTGGTAATATCAAACCAGCCCGACTTGGCACTGGTGCCACCTTGTATCTGGGAACCATCCTTCCTATCCTAGATTTTCAGGAACCAGCAGAACACTGCAGGCAATTGTCCCCCAGAAACAAACCTTGGCCTGTTTCCCTGGGAAAAAAAAACTCGCCTGCCTCAATTCTGGATGGCACATTGCAGGAGCCACTTTGTACTACCAAACCAGCCCGACTTTGCTCTGCTGCCACCTCGGGTCTGGGAACCATCCTGCATATCGCGGATTTTCAGGAGCCAGCCAGCCACTTCCAGCCACAGCCCCCTAAACACAAACCACGGCCCTTTACTCTGGCAAACAATACTCAATTGCCCCTCTTCTGGATTGCAGATTGCAGGAGCCACTTGGTACAAAAAACCAGCCCGTCTTGGTACTGGTGCCACCATGGATCTGGCAACCATCCTGCGTAACGTGGATTTTTAGGAGACAGCCGGCCACTCCTAGACACAGGGCCCGAAACACAAACCACGGCCATTTTCTCTGGCAAAAAAAACTCACCTGCTCCGCTTCTGGATGGCAGATTGCAGGAGCCACTTGATACTATCAAACCAGCCCGACTTGGCACTGGTGCCACCTTGGGTCTGGAAAGCATCCTGCGTATCATGGATTTTCAGGAGCCTGCCGGCAACTCACAGCCATAGGCGCCCAAACACAAACCACAGCCATTTTCTCTGGCAAAAAACTCACCTGCCCCACTTCTGTATTGCAGATTTCAGGAGACTCTTGATACTATCAAACTAGCCTGACTTGGCACTGGTGCCACCTTGGGTCTGGGAACCATCCTGTCTATCATAAATTTTCAGCACCCAGCCGGCCACAGCTGGCCATAGGCCCCCATGCAAAAACCACGGCCCTTTGCCCTGGCAAACAAAACTCACCTGCCACACTTCTAAATGGCAGATTTCAGGAGCCACTTGGTACTATCAAACTAACCCGACTTTGCAGTGTTGCCACCATGTGTCTGTGAAACATCCGGTTTATCGTGGATTTTTAGGAGCTAGCCGGTCACTCCCTGCCACAGACAGCAAAAAATAAACATCGGCCCGTTTCCCTGGCAAACAGACCTCACCTGGCCCACTTGTGGATGGCAGATTCCACGAGCCACTTGGTAGTATCAAACAAGCCCGACTTGGCACTTGTGCCACCATAGGTCTGAGAACCTTCCTACATATCGTAGATTTTCAGGAACCATCCGGACACTGCAGGCAATAGGCCCCCAGAAAAAAACCTGGGCCCGTTTCCCAGGCAAGCAATAATCATCTGCCCCGCTTCTGGAGGGAAGATTGCAGGAGCCACTTGGCGCTATCAAACCAGCCCGACTTGGCATTGGTGCTAAATTGCATCTGAAAACCATCCTGCGTATCGTAGATTTTCAGGAGGCTCCCGGCCCCTACTAGCCATAGTCCCCCAGACACAAACCAGGGCCCTTTTCCCTGGCAAAAACAACTCAGCCGCCCCTCTTCTGGATGGCACATTGCAGGAGGCACTTGGTACTATGAAACCCGCACGACTTGGCACTGGTGCAACCTTGGGCCTGGGAACCATCCTGCCTACCGTAGATTTTCCGGAACCAGACGGACTCTGCAAGCCATAGGCTTCCATACCCAACCTCGGCCCGTTTCTCTGGCAAACAAAACTCAGCTGCCCCGCTTTTGGATGGCGAATTGCAGGAGCCACTTGGTACTATCAAACCAGCCCGACTTTGCACTGGTGCCACCTTGGGTCTGGCAAACATCCTGCGAATCGTGGATTTTAAGACGCCAGCCAGCCACTCCCTTCCACAGGCCCCCAAACTAAAACAAAGGCCATTTTCCCTGGCAAACAATACTCAGCTGTCCCGCTTCTGGATGGCAGATTGCAGGAGACACTTGTTACTATCAAACCAGCCTGACTAAGCCCTGGTGCCACATTGGGTCTGGGAACCATCCTGCGTATCGTGGATTTTCAGGAGCCAGCCAGCCACTCCCGGCCGCAGGCCATCAAACACAAAGCACGGCCCCTTTCTCTCGCAAACAAAACTCACCTTTCCCGTTACTGGATGGCAGATTGCAGGAGCCACTTGGTACTATCAAACCAGCCCGACTTGGAACTGGTGCCACCTTGGGTCTGGGAACCATCCTGCGTATCATAGATTTTCAGTAACCAGCGGACACTGTAGCCATGGGCCCACCCATGGGCCCCCAAACACAAACCACGGCCCTTCTCTCTGGCAAACAAAACTCAGCTGCCATGCTTCTGGATGGCAGATTGTAGGAGCTACTTGGTACTGTAAACAAGCCCGACTTGGCACTGGTGCCACCTTGGGTCTGGGAACCATCCTGCGTATCGTGGATTTTCATGTGCCAGCCGGCCACTCTCAGCCATAGGCCCCCAAACACAATCCACGGCCCTTTTCCCTGGCAAAGAAAACTCACCTGCCCCGCTTCTGGATGGTAGATGGCACGAGCCTCTTTGTACTATCAAATCAGCCTGACTTGGCAGTGTTGCCATCTTGGGTCTGGGAGCCATCCTGCATATCAAAGATTTTCAGGAGCCAGCCGGCCATCCTCAGCCACAGTTCTTGAAACAAAACCGCAGTCCTATTCCCTTGCAAACAAAACTCAGCTGCCCCGCTTCTGCATGGAAGATTGCAGAAGCCAGTTAATACTATTAAAAAAGATTACTTGGCACTGGTGCCACCTTGGGTCTGCGGAACCATCTTGCGTATCGTGGATTTTCACGGGCGACTCTGTTGGAAAAGAAATGAAATTTAGCAAAATATTTAATTATAGTGTGTTGTGTGTGAACTGGTTTGTTAAAGAGTAGTTTTGTAGCCGTTGAAAGTGTGTGTTGGGTTTTGTGTGTAACCTAGAAGGTAGTCTTAGGGATTTAATATATAATTAAACTAGTGCAGGAAAGTAAGAATGCTAACCTGTCTGTAGGCAGCATACAATGCTCTTAGAATAAGATAAGCAGAGGATTAATGATCTTGTTTCTGAACCAAGGAATGTATCACAAGGGGTCTGTGACCAGGCTAGGGGAACGGGGAACTGTTTCTTAGAGACTAGGCAAGGGGAACGGGGAAACTGTTTCTTGGAGACTTTGTTATGAATCGCATGTATAAGAGGGAAGCACCCATACGTGAATTTGGGGGTTCGGATTTTGGGACGTGAGTCCCGCAGTTGCCCAGGCCCGTAATAAAGCACCCACAAAACTTATCCGAGTTTTGTGTCATTTATCAATCGGGCAACACCCCGGCTGCCATCTCACTACCACCTGCTCAAATTCCTCCTTCTACCTCTTCAGCTTCCGCTATGATAAACCCAGTATCTCCTCCAGTTCCTTCTGCACCACCACAAGTGCCTACTCCACCTGCTGCATTCTCCACCCCTTCTCCAGCTCTGCTTAATATCTACTCAGGCTCTTCTCCCCCTCCTATTGCTGTCCCTTTACCTCCTCCTAGTTGGGACACAAATGCCTCCCCGCCCAAGAAACAGCTATCAGCAAATACACCTGCTGATCGGCAGAACATTCAGGGTAACCCAAAGAACCCACAAAGTAGTTTGGCATCTGAAGATGGGCCTTACTGTAGCACCAGATCCAAGACCTCCAAGGCAGAGAGACTCTTTCCCCTCAGAGAGGTTCCTATGGGAGGAGTAGCGGGAGGTGTTTGCTTTGTGAATGCTCCCCTAACTGCTTCTGAGGTGAGAGGATTCAAGAAAGAGTTGGGGCATTTAGTTGAGGACCCAGTGGGCATAGCCAACCAAGTGGATCAATTTCTAGGTCCAAATATCTACACTTGGGGGGAGATGAATTCCATCCTGAGTATATTATTTTCCCCAGAAGAGGTCCAGATGATAAGGGCGGCTGGCATAAAAATTTGGGAGAAAGATAACAGTCCAGGACCCCAGGTGCCAACAGGTGAACAGAAATTGCCACTAACGGAGCCCAACTGGAACCCTAATCAGGAGGAGGGGAGGAAGGCCATGAGGGAATATAGGTCTTTGATAATACGGGGGATCAAAGAGTCAGTTCCCAAAGGAACTGATACCCAATTGGCATTTGAGGGTGCACAAGAGAAGGATGAAGCTCCTGCTGCCTGGCTTAAGGACAGGACTTAAGGGCTATTAATGAAATAGTGAAAGACATACATCCAGTTGTTGCTAATCCTTATAACTTGTTAACATCTGTATCGGAGGAGTTTAAATGGTTCTCAGTGATTGACCTTAAAGATGCGTTCTTCTGCATCCCACTGGCAGTAGAGAGTAGGAAATATTTTGCCTTCGAGTGGGAGAGTCCTGATTTTGGGAGAAAGAAGCAGCTTATGTGGACGAGACTCCCACAGGGATTTAAATGCTCCCCTACTATTTTTGGAAACCAACTGGCCAAGGAGCTGGAGGAATGGAAGATAACCCAGGTAACAATATCCCCATCCTTGTATGTAGTCCTGCAGTACGTGGACGACATTTTTCTGGCTACTAAGGAAAGGGAAATGTGCGTGGAATTGACAATTAAATTACTCAACATGCTTGGCCAAGCAGGGTATCGGGTTTCTAAGGAAAAAGCTCAATTGGTCAAAAATAGCGTTATTTACCTCGGTTGTGAGATCACACAAGGGCAGAGACGTTTGGGAGTAAACCGAATAGAGGCAATATGTGCTATTCCTTTGCCTCGTAACCATCAGGAATTGAGATCTTTTCTAGGAATGGTGGGATGGTGTCGACTGTGGATCATGAATTTCGGTCTCCGAGCCAAGCCACTATATGAGGCCTTGAAGCAGCATCGGTTGGAGTGGACGACACAGCAAAAGAAGGCCTTCCAGGAATTGAAGCAGGCACTAAAGGAGGCCCCAGCCCTAGGACTCCCTGACGTGACCAAGGAATTCCAGTTGTACGTGAATGAGAGGCAAAAACTGGCATTGGGGGTCCTCACCCAGAAGGTGGGATCCTGGAAGAGGCCAGTGGGATACTTCTCTAAACAACTGGATTCGGTAAGTTCCGGGTGGCCCTCGTGTTTACGAGCCGTGGCGGCAACAATAATTCTTATTCAAGAGGCCCGGAAAATGACTTTGGGGGCAAAAATGAAAGTGTTTGTTCCCCATATGGTCATGGCCGTTTTGGAGCAAAAGGGGGGTCACTGGCTATCATCCAGTCGAATGTTGCAATACCAGGCTATCCTGAGAGAACAGGATGATATCGAAATAAGGACTACTAATCATGTTAATCCAGCAGAGTTTTTACGCAGTGACCAGGAGGCTGGGGGACTGGTGCACGATTGCGTAGAGGTAATTGAACAAGTATATGCCAGCAGACCCAACCTAAAGGATGAACCATTGGAAGAACCTGAATGGGAAATATACACTGATGGATCCAGTTTTGTCAAAAATGGGACTCGCTATGGCGGGTATGCAGTGGTAAGATTGGATCAGGTAATAGAGGCAAAGGCTTTGTTACCTGGAACTTCGGCCCAGAAGGCAGAAGTGATTGGACTCACCAGAGCCCTGTATTTGAGCAAGGACAAAAGGGTTAATATCTGGACAGATTCTAAATATGCCTTTGGTGGGGTTCATGTACATGGGGCGTTATGGAAGGAAAGGGGGCTTTTGAATTCACAGGGAACCAACATCAAGCACCAGGAAGAAGTGCTACAGCTACTGGATGCGGTACACAGTCCCAAAGCAGTTGCAGTAATGCATGTTAGAGGACATCAGACTGCGGAAGGAGACGTTTACAAAGGAAATCGATTTGCTGATGTTACAGCTCGGCGAGTGGCACGGGAAGTATGGACTCAAATGGCATTGGTACCGGTAAGAACAAATCCGGCTACCCCATACCTGAATCAGGAGCCCAAATATTCAATAGAAGATGGAAAACTAATAAACTTGCTAGGGGCACAGAAGAATCAACTTGGGTGGTACGTTACACCAATGGGACAGATAGTGGTACCTACCCGCATAATGAAATTTATTTTGGAATCAGAACATAATAAATGTAATTGGGGGGGCAGAAGTATTGGTAAAATTTTTGAAGAATGAGATAATCTCTAATCAGATGTTAACAATGGCAAAAAGAGTTAATGCAATGTGCCCAGTATGTTTGAAAAATAATCCAGTAGTTAGGAGACAAATACAAATAGGAAAGTTGCAAGTCGGGCCACAACCAGGAGATTACTGGCAAGTTGATTTTTCTGAACTGCCTAGGGCACAGGGATACAGATACTTGTTAGTGTACGTGTGTACATTGTCAGGGTGGCCGGAAGCTTTTCCATGTAGAACTAATCAGGCTAAGGAGGTGGTAAAAACCTTGTTAAAAGAAATAATACCAAGATTTGGAGTACCATTAGGATTGTCATCAGATAGGGGTCCGGATTTTATAGCCGGGGTAGTGCAGGAATTAGCATGAATGTTAGATATAACCTGGAATTTGCATACCCCCTGGAGACCTCAGTCTAGTGGGCAGGTGGAAAGGATGAATCAAACCCTGAAAGGACAAATCAAAAAGATTTGCCAGGAAACTAAACTGCACTGGCCTCAAGCTTTGCCTTTGGCCCTACTCAGGATTCGAATTAAACCAAGGGAAAAGGTAGACATAAGTCCATATGAGATATTATATGGCAAACCATATCATGCAACTGTATTAAAAGGGGAGGTACATGTGAGTGGGGACCAGGCTATTGCAGAGTATGTTATGTCACTTAATAAGATCTTGAATTCTTTAAGAAATACGTTACAGTGGAATAGACCGCTCACGCTGGAGAATTCTGTCCACGACATCCAGCCTGGGGACCAGGTGTACGTCAAGAAGTGGATCACAGATCCGCTACGGGAATCATGGAGCGGACCCCACCAGGTGATGATGACGACCTACACGGCAGTGAAGGTCCAGGGGATGGATGCTTGGATCCATTACACCAGGGTAAAGAAGGCACCGTTCCAATGGGAAACCCAGATAGTGTCTCCAACCCGGATGATCTTCCGCGCAAAGCCGCCTTCTTAATTATATTACTTCTAGTGATCATGAGACTATTACCCGTTCAAGGGTCTACTCTAGTACAGGTTGAAGAAACAAAGGTTACAGTCATGGAAGGGATGGATGTTCAATTAACTTGTGTTATCTTTGACAGCCAGAAAGTTGAGGCCGGTGAAGTTATTGCAATATGGCAACGGGGGGCTGAAAGAAGCCGAGGCAAGATAGGAGTCGGTTGGGATCAGGATAAACAACAAGGAAACACGGTACTGAATCTTACCAAGGTAACCACAAACGATACGGGAGAATATACATGTTTGGTCAAAATACGGGATAGTTTTGATTACAAAAGAGTGAGTATGAGGGTTTTGCCATGGACAGGGGATTGTGCTGAAAACATAAAGGTTAATCCAGTATCAATGGCAGTGGACATGTGGGATGGGCCACCTCTCAGAATAAATTGTTCCTTCCTAGTAAGATCAAGATATCAAAGGAACCTTTGTGGTGGAAGCAAAATAGGGAACTGACCTGGGACAGAATAGAGGACGGGACCAGTTGGTGAGGGAAGGAAGGCAAAGGTTGGGTGGGTGGTCAAGTGTCACTAATCCTAGAATAGGAAATGCATGGTGGAGGCATGACAGAATGATGTTATCCTTACAGAGACACGGTAGAAGGAGTAGACGGGAGGTTAATGATACAATAGAACAAAATACTGAGCAGGAAAACTTAGTGGTAGGATTAATCAGAGATTTTGGGATCATGCAGAATGTGACTAAAATAACAGCTTGCCTGCCATTACCACAGGCTGCAGGTGAACCAATTCCCTGGGGAATAATACCAGTAACCAAAATGCCTGAAACATTCAAGAATGTTTCATGGTCCTGCCAGTCAGTTCCCAAACCAGTAGATGTATGGAGGGATTTGTGTATGACCACTCGGGCTATGACTAGAGAGGAATGTGAAAAGAAATCCAGTCATTATGGTTGGATTCAAAATACCCGGAGGTGTTTAATTGCAACCCCAATAGATGAGCCATGCAATACAGTACGAATAAGAACGAAATCCCAACGAAATGAGATGAGTTGTCAGAATGTCACACAGAATTTTGACACCTGGAATAGTTGGAAGACATTATGGGGACCTAGTGTTTTGGAACACTATAATTACCTTGGGGAAGTACAACGGTGCATCCAATGGTCAGGAGTAAAGAATCAGTCACATTATAGGGCCCTTATCACGTCTACATCTTCCCGAGAGTTCAGACCGCTGAAAGAGGATTGGAATTGTACTGAAGTTTTTACATGTGATACACCGGAAGACCGAATCGGATTGGTACCAGTGAAAATGGCATTAAAGTGGGGATGCGAGTGTAGGGGGTATGATCACACGGTTAGCAGAGAGTCCATGGATGGGCCTATAGATTGCAGATATACTACTGTGCATAGCCCTGGAAATTTAGTCTGGGTGTTGGGACACGGACAGTGGACCACACATTTACCTCTAGATGGATCAGTAACACAAATCACCCTAGGGGTTCCCACATTGTGTCCATACTGGAAACAGAATAGATTGATCCAAAGGAAAGGACTCAGAAAGAGGGAAGAATCCCTAGAGGAGCAGTGGCATGAACCTGGCTCAGGAGTGCAATTTGGATGGATATTAGAGTCATTATTCCCTCCGGTAGCGACATATCGAAACAGGGAAATGCTCAACAATTTGTTAGGACAGACAGAAAGGTTGGCAGCAGCTACTAAGAAGGGATTTAAAGATCTAAATTTGCAATTGCAAGCTACATCAAGAATGACCCTACAAAACAGAATGGCATTGGATTTGCTACTGTTAAAGGAACATGGAGTTTGTGGTTACCTGAGTAGGAGAATAGATCATTGCTGTGTACACATTCCAAATGTTACACTTGAAGTTGAGAAAGATATTTCTCAACTGGCAGAAGTGGAAACAAAAACCAAGGAAATTGAAAGGGAAGCACAGCATAATTGGATAGGAGCAGTATTTGATTCTTTGGGGCTTCACCTGTCTGGCTGGATTACGTCTGCTATACAGTATGTACTAATGTTTTTAGTATTTTTAGTGACTATATGGATTGTATATAGATGCCTCTTAGGTGTGATCGAAAAGGAAAAGAGGCGATCTCTCCGGTTGCTGAAGGCGATGACCCGTGAGCGGCAGAATGAAGAACACTCCCCACCTCGTTATGAAGATGTTACTGTTGATTGAGCATCCTTGCAGCAGGACTGAAGGATGCTCAAAAGGGGGGAAATGTTGGAAAAGAAATGAAATTTAGCAAAATATTTAATTATAGTGAGTTGTGTGTGAACTGGTTTGTTAAAAAGTAGTTTTGTAGCCGTTGAAAGTGTGTGTTGGGTTTTGTGTGTAACCTAGAAGGTAGTCTTAGGGATTTAATAAATAATTAAACTAGTGCATGAAAGTAAGAATGCTAACCTGTCTAGAGGCAGCATACAATGCTCTTAGAATAAGATAAGCAGAGGATTAATGATCTTGTTTGTGAACCAAGGAATGTATCACAAGGGGTCTATGACCAGGCAAGGGGAACGGGAAACTGTTTCTTGGAGACTTTGTTGCGAATCTCATGTATAAGAGGGAAGCACCCATACGTGAATTTGGGGGCTCGGACTTTGGGACGTGAGTCCCGCAGTTGCCCGGGCCCTTAATAAAGCACCCACAAAACTTATCCGAGTTTTGTGTCATTTATCAATCGGGCAACACCCCGGCTGCCATCTCACTACCACCTGCTCAAATTCCTCCTTCTACCTCTTCAGCTTCCGCTATGATAAACCCAGTATCTCCTCCAGTTCCTTCTGCACCACCACAAGTGCCTACTCCACCTGCTGCATTCTCCACCCCTTCTCCAGCTCTGCTTAATATCTACTCAGGCTCTTCTCCCCCTCCTATTGCTGTCCCTTTACCTCCTCCTAGTTGGGACACAAATGCCTCCCCGCCCAAGAAACAGCTATCAGCAAATACACCTGCTGATCGGCAGAACATTCAGGGTAACCCAAAGAACCCACAAAGTAGTTTGGCATCTGAAGATGGGCCTTACTGTAGCACCAGATCCAAGACCTCCAAGGCAGAGAGACTCTTTCCCCTCAGAGAGGTTCCTATGGGAGGAGTAGCGGGAGGTGTTTGCTTTGTGAATGCTCCCCTAACTGCTTCTGAGGTGAGAGGATTCAAGAAAGAGTTGGGGCATTTAGTTGAGGACCCAGTGGGCATAGCCAACCAAGTGGATCAATTTCTAGGTCCAAATATCTACACTTGGGGGGAGATGAATTCCATCCTGAGTATATTATTTTCCCCAGAAGAGGTCCAGATGATAAGGGCGGCTGGCATAAAAATTTGGGAGAAAGATAACAGTCCAGGACCCCAGGTGCCAACAGGTGAACAGAAATTGCCACTAACGGAGCCCAACTGGAACCCTAATCAGGAGGAGGGGAGGAAGGCCATGAGGGAATATAGGTCTTTGATAATACGGGGGATCAAAGAGTCAGTTCCCAAAGGAACTAATACCCAATTGGCATTTGAGGGTGCACAAGAGAAGGATGAAGCTCCTGCTGCCTGGCTTAACCGCCTAAGGCGGAACTTTCAATTGTACTCTAGAATAGACCCAGACACCCCAGAAGGTCAAATGCTGCTAAAAGTCCAATTTGTTACCAAATCTTGGCCTGATATATGGAGAAAACTGGAAAAGATGGAAGATTGGCAAAAGGAGGACATTAATGAGTTATTAAAAGAGGCATTGAAGGTATATTTAAGGAGGGAGGAAGAAAAAGTACAGGCCAAGGCTAAGATCATGGTTGCAGTAGCTAGACAAAGTGCTGGGGGGGTGCGTCCACCATCAGGAGGAGGCAAGGATAGGCCAGTACTGTCAGGTACAAGAGGGATGGAGAGACCTCAAGTCCCTTTGAGAGGACGACAGTGTTATTACTGTGGGGAGGCAGGACACATCAGGAGGTTTTGTAAAAAGCTCAGTCTCGATGAGGCAATAGTCAAGGAACAAGACAATTTAGGAAGGATTCTTAAGGGGAAGGACTAGGGGTGTCAAGGGCTTTTTACTATAGGGAACCCGATGAAACATCTAGAAGAGCACTTGGTAAATTTTGAAGTGGGACCCCTAAATGAGGAATTTGAATTTTTGGTTGATACAGGGGCAAATAAGTCCTGTCTCAACAAAATACCACAAGATATGGAATTTGGAAGACAATTTTGTGAAGTATTGGGTGCAGAGGGGAGACCATTTAGAGCATCGGTGATTGAAGAAGTGAAAATAATTGGAAACTCAAGGCAATGAAAGCTAATTTTCTTTATCTGCCTAACTTAGAAAAAAGTTTGTTAGGAAGGGATCTGCAAGTCCATTTGGGGGTTGGGATTGTTCCAAGGGAAGGGAGGATGGTAGTACAAGTGATGAAGCTGTCTCAAGGAGATGTTGCAGAAATAAATCCTGAGGTATGGGCTGAGGGGGCAAAGAGAGGCTTATTAGACATTCCAGCGATAACAATAAAAATGCAGGATGATATCTCACCCATACAGGTTAAACAGTATCCGATTTCCCTAGAAGGAAAGAAGGGGCTTGCTATAGTCATCGAGCAACTGTTGCCGGAGGGAATTTTAGAACCCTGCATGTTACCACATAATACCCCTATACTGGCAGTTAAAAAGGCTGAAGGGAAATAGGCTGGTACAAGATTTGAGGGAAGTCAACAAAAGAACCATTGCCAGACATCCAGTTGTGCCCAACCCATATAGTCTCCTAAGCAGAATTCCAAGAGAACATGCTTGGTTCACTGTCATAGATTTGAAGGATGCTTTCTGGGCGTGTCCTCTGGCAACAGAATGTAGGGATTGGTTTGCCTTTGAAGGGGAGGACCCGAGTACGAAAAGGAGACAACAGTTAAGGTGGACCCGATTACCACAGGGGTTCACTGAATCCCCCAATCTCTTTGGACAAGCTTTAGAGAGTTTATTGGAACAATTTGTCCCTGAACAAGAAGTGCAGATCTTGCAGTATGTTGATGACCTGATGGTATCAGGAAAGGAAAAAGATCAGGTCAGACAAACTAGTATTAAACTTTTGAATTTTCTGGGGAAGAAAGGACTAAAAGTTTCCCAAGGAAAACTACAATTTGTGCAATCAGAAGTAACATACTTGGGGCACATAATAGGGGGAGGGTATAAGAAACTAAGCCCTGACAGAATTTCAGGTATTTTAGCTCTCCCGGCCCCAAAAACGAAAAGAGATGTGAGAAAACTCCTGGGCTTGTTCGGGTATTGTAAGTTATGGTTGGATCAATACACACAGAGTGTGAAATTTCTGTATAATAAAGTAGTAGATCCAGAACCCCTAATTTGGACAGCTGAAGATGATCAACAATTGGAAAACTTAAAAAACAAATTATCTTCTGCCCCGGTCCTAAGCTTACCAGACCTCAGGAAGGGCTTTGACCTGTTTGTGAGTGCAGAAGGAGGTATAGCCTATGGAGTATTAACTCAAGAGTGGGGAGGGTGCAGGAAACCCGTGGCATACATCTCCAAATTGTTAGATCCAGTGGCTAGAGGCTGGCCAGTTTGTATACAGGCAGTAGCAGCAACCGCAATCCTGATAGAGGAGACTCAAAAATTGACCTTACAGGGAAAAATTAAAGTACATACTCCTCATGATCTTAAGGCAGTACTGAGACAGAGAGCTCCGCAGTGGTTAACCGATGCTAGAATATTAAAATATGAGATAATATTAATGAATACAGAGGACTTAGAATTTATCACATCAAATGCCCTCAATCCAGCACAATTCCTAATGGGAGAGCCTATAGAGAATTTAGAACATGATTGTCTAGGATTGGTTTATCTCTGAACAAAAGTAAGAGAAGATTTGGAAGATCAGCCTCTAGCAACTGGAAGAAGCTTATTCATAGATGGCTCTTCGAGGGCAGTAAATGGAAAAAGAGCTTCAGGTTATGCCATTATAGATGGAGAAACATTAAAAATTGCAGAAAAAGGGAAACGATCCCCAAGCTGGTCAGCCCAAAGTTGTGAAATATATGCCCTGAAAAGGGGACTGGACTTACTGGAGGGGGACCGGGGAACCATTTATACGGACTCCCAATATGCATATGGGACAGTTCACACATTTGGGAAAATATGGGAGGAACGTGGGTATTTAAGTTCAAAGGGAAAGAGCTTAGCCTATGAGAACCTAGTCTGATCAGTACTAGAGGCCCTACAAAAACCTATAGAAATAGCAGTGGTCCATATAAAGGGGCACCAAAGAGGAGACAGTTTAGAAGTTAAAGGAAACCGACTGGCTGATCAGATAGCCAAAGAAGCAGCTCTAGAACCAGGGGATCCAGTAAAAATTTTGAAGACAAAAATGACACCTGAAAAAGGGGAGGAACCTATATTTAGTGAAGAAGAATTAGAAGCAATAAAAGATTTAAAGTTACATCAAGGACAACAGGGAGAGTGGTTAACCTCAGATGGACGGGTGTTTTTGAATAAAGCACTGGCTCGGACAGTGCTAACAGAACTACATAAATTAACTCACTGGGGAGTCCAAGGACTATGTGATCATTTCCTAAGAAATAACCTATGCATCGGGGTATATAGCCTGGCTAAAGCTGTTACCAGAGGGTGTATCATTTGTCAAAAAGAGAAAAGTAGCACCTGGAGGAAGGGAATTAGCCTTGAGACCCTTCCAAAGCATACAGATAGATTTCACTGAAATGCCCCCAGTGCAAGGATACAGATATTTACTGGTTATAGTTGATCATCTCACACACTGGGTAGAAGCCTTCGCGACCAGGAGGGAAACAGCTCAAGTCGTGGCAAAAGCAATCCTAGAAAATATTATCCCCAGATATGGTATTGTGAACACCATAGACTCAGAGCGAGGTCCACATTTTGTGTCCCAAACATTACAAAATATAATTGAGGCTTTAGGAATGAAATGGAGGTTGCATACTCCGTGGCACCCCCAGAGTTCTGGGAGGGTGGAGCGAATGAACAAAACTCTCAAAAATGTATTAACTAAATTGATTGAGGAAACAAAGATGAATTGGCTGAAGTGTTTGCCCCTAGCGCTATTGCGCATCAGAGCAAGACCTCAGGCTGACATAAGAATTTCACCTTATGAAATGATGTTTGGGCTGCCATTCTTGTTAACACCTTATAGCACAGGAGACTATCTGGAAGGGGAAGAAACTACCAGAAAGTATTTAGAAATAATTGGAAGAACTCTGGAGGGACTTAGAAAGAAAGGATACCTTCCTCAAACTTCCCCTCTCGACACAAAAGTTCACAACATTAGTCCAGGAGATTGGGTTTTGATAAAATCATGGACTACGGGAACATTAATGCCTAAATTTGAAGGCCCCTTCCAGGTGCTCCTGATCACAAATTCAGCTGTGCGGACCAAAGAAAAAGGTTGGACTCATATCACAAGAATAAAAGGGCCAGTCTCACCCCCAGGTACGGGACTGGATTCAACATCAGCTTCCCCCTCTGGCATTGGACCAGAGTCTACACCACTCTCACCCCCCGGCGCTGGACGAGATTCATCTGATTCACAAGCTAAATCACCTGAGTACACTGTGGTAAAAGGACCAAAGGATTTAAAGTTGACTCTCAGAAGGAAGAGTCAAAAAGACTGAACTGTGTGGGAAAAAAATTGTTTGTTAAGAGTTCTAATATTGCTTAAAATGTTTTAAGACTGTTCTGTGTAAACTATGTTGGTAAAAAGTTTAAGACTGTAAATAAGTAATTCTGGTTAAGTTCCCCAATTTATTTCTAAAGACTCCAGGTTAATCCTCTACAGAACACTCCCCTGGGAGGGGAAACCAAAATTGGTAGGGAACAGACCAAGAGAGGTTTAACCAGAGAAGCAGGTAGAAGGGACTCTAAAGAGCTTGGAAGCTTTTCCTCAGTAAAATTCCCCAAGAGGCAAGGCCGGGTGGGCAGGCTGTGTGAGATGACCCATACCGGACTCTTGGGAAGGGTAGTACTGATGGCTCTGATTGCTGGTGGTGCTCTGGGGAACCCAGCTGAGCCGTGCAATGAATGCTACCAACCCCTCTGTGAGGAGGAAGTGAGCTCCTTGTCGAGAGTCCACATCAGTTCTAACCCTGATTGTGTTAACCTCTCCCAATTGGTCTTTTATAAAAAAAAAAATAAGAGAGTGTATTGGATAGTATACAATACTGCCACTTTTAGGAAGCCACTCCTAGGAGAGTGCCCTATAGGGGAAGCCTAGTTGTGCTTTGAATGGGATGCTGCTGAAACAAGCTCAGCAGATCTAGTAAAAAGCAAAGAAATGGTGAAAATGGTAAGAAAAATTGTTTGTTACAAGTATTTATATGAGTGTACTGGAAAAGAGATAAACCCCTTTTGGAACACATTTCAGGGGAGCCTTAAACCCCTAGATTTGATCTCGTCTGGCAGCTGCACCGCTGGAGTGATAAAACCAATTTTCTTATTACCCAAAGAAACTGGATCAAGTTTGGGAGTTCCTATATATAATGATTTGGGAGAAATTAAACAGAACAGGCACAGTGAAATAGAAATTGAGAAAATCCAAAATTGTAAAAGCCAAATTCGGATCCCAATATCTATGTTAAACAAAGTTATCCGGCTCCAGGCAGTATTAAAAATTAAGAATTCAATTATTAGGAACATTTCAAACAAAATAAAAAGGTTAGCATGTGTAAATAATGAAGATCAAACTCCTACACTTGATCCCAGTGGGTGGGAGAACCTAAAGATTTTCAAAAAGGATGTATGGGAGAAGGTAGTTTTTCTCAGTGTGTGTATACTTGGAGGATTGCTCTTTTTACTATGCTTAATTACCTATTTTAGTAAAATAGTACTGGCCGTGCAGACCAACCTGAAGAAACCAAGGAAAGTAACAAGGTTAAGTAACCATGATTACCAAAGTGCACAAGGGATTTATAGTAGATTCAAAACAAAAAATTGGGAGTTGATGCGAGCTTAGAATTTAAGCTCGATCAAAGAAAAAGAGGGGGGACTGTTATGAACAAAAATTTGGTTAATATTTTTTTCTGTGAGAAAAAGTTACCACTACTGCTGGGCTGCTGCCTTTGTTATTGTAATCAGGGGTCGTTGTCGTTAATGGTTGTTTTTGTATTGGTAAAAGCCCTGGCTGGGGCGAGGTAATGGCCCTTCTCCTGGGTGGGGACCTTGCCTGAAGCTAAGTTTTACCTTTCTCAGAATAGGGAAGACACCTGAGAAGGTGGGGGGGGTTATGCAAAGTGACTCCAAGACCAATGCAGCATGGTCCTCCACTGTACTGAGAAGACCCCAAAAACAACGAGCCAAATAAGAGCTGAGAGACTGGAGTGATGTCTGGACATCAGGAACCGAGTGCTGAGCCTGCAGAGACGCGGAACACCTTCGGACCCTCTCGCCCTGACCATTGGAGTTGACCCCGGCGGTGAGACCAAGCTGACAGAGTGGGAGGGACACCATCTGACAGGGATCAGGAGGCCCTAAAGGCTCCCAAAAGGATCTGATCCCCAGCTCTGCCCCTGGTGGACAGAGCTGTGCATATCCTCCTCCTCTGAGTCGCCCTGGGAGAGAGGATGGATGCTGCAGACCTGTCGAGCCGCGCAATCCTGAGCTGATCACTTTTAATAAAGGCATTAAAAAGGAGAAGAAGTCTCCTGGCCCTTGTTTATTTCATACTTCAATCAGAGTTTCTTCTATAGTCCAACTTTGTTTCTCTACCATCAAGCTTCTCCTTTGTTGCTGCTCCAAGCCCCGTCCAAGCTGACCTTGAATACTTTCAGGTATGGGACACCCACAACTTCTCTGGGCAACCTGTTCCAGTGTTCCAGCACTCCCACAGTAAAAAAGGCCTTCCTTTCATCTAATATGTGTAGGAAATCATAAATCTAGGCATAGAAACTTGGAGTGCAAATTTGAAATTCTTTGTATTTGAAGCACATTTTATATGAATACTGACGTGCAGAAGACTAAAAGATGCTGATGGGCATTTGGGCTGACAAGTTTTGAAAAAGTGCACGGAAATTAAAATTGAAACCACTAAAATGAAAACCTTCTTGCCATTTTCTTTTTCCTCTCCTATTCAAAATTGCATATGTCAGATATCAGCGCTTCATGCAAACCTCTCAGATGCTCACAGAAAAAAGCTTTTCTTTCAGACTAAGTTGCGGTTGACGTAGAACACTAGCAGCAGTGAAAGTTTTTCTGGGCATCGAGGCAGCACCTTCTCCTTGGATTTGTGTGCAGAATGCATTTTATCCAAACTGGAAAATAGATCTCAGCTCTGTTCTATTCATCATTCTTACTACATCAGGCCTGAAGATTCTGTGAAAAGTAGCCTTCAGACCTTGAAGATAGCGCATGTGAAACAGATGAGAGGTGATGGAGAAGGAGAGGGAGAGAAGAAGGAGCATATGGCCCAGTACGGACACCAGAAAGTATTTCTTCACGTGATCATGGCAGATTGCAGGAGCCACTTGGTAATATAAAAACAGCCAGACTCGGCACTGGTGCCACCTTGGGTCTGGTAACCATCCTGCGTATCGTGGATTTTCAGGAGCCAGCCGGACAGTCCCAGCCATAGGCCCCCAAACACAAACCTCGGCCCTTTTCCCTGGGAAAAAAACGTCACTTGCCCCGCTTCTGGATGGCAGATGGCTGGAGCAACTTGGAACTGCCAAACCAGGCCGACATGGCATTGGTGCCACCATGGGTCTGGGAACCATCCTGCGTATCGTGGATTTTCAGGTGCCAGCCGGCCACTCCCGGCCACAGGCCCCCAAAAACAAATCACGGCACTTTACTCAGGCAAACAAATCTCAGCTGCCCCTCTTCTGGATGGCAGATTGCAGGAGCCACTTGGTACTATCAAACAAGCCCATCTTGGTAGTGGTGCCACCTTGGGTCTGGGAACCATCCTGCGTAACGTGGAAATTCAGGAGACAGCCGGCCACTCCCAGCCACAGGCTCCCAAACACAAACGACGGCCCCTCCCTGGCGAATAAAACACAGCTGCCCCGCTTCTGGATGGCAGATTGCAGGAGCCACTTGGTACTATCAAACCAGCCCGACTTGGCACTGGTGCCATCTTGGGTCTGGGAGGCATCCTGCCTGTGTTGGATTGTCAAGAGCCAGTCGGCCACTCCCAGCCATAGGCCCCCAAACACAAACCACGGCCCTTTTCTCTGCCAAAAAAACTCACCTGCTCCGCTCCTGGATGGCAGATTGCAGGAGCCACTTGATACCATCAAACAAGCCCGACTTGGCAGTGGTGCCATTTTGGGTCTGGGAACCATCCTGCCTATCGTAGATTATCATGAGCCAATTGGCTACTCTAGGCAATAGGCCCCAAACAAAAACCAAGGCCCTTTTCCCTGGCAAACAAAACTCAGCTGCCACGATTCTGGATTGCAGATTGCAGGAGCCACTTAGTACTATCAAACCAGCCCAACTTGGCACTGGTGCCACCTTGGGACTGGCAATCATCCTACATGTCGTGGTTTTTCAGGAGCCTGCAGGCCTCTCCTGGCCATAGGCCACCAAAAAAAAACGAAGGCCCTTTACTCTGGCAAACAAAACTCAGCTGCCCCGCTTCTGGGTAAAAGATTGCAGGAGCCACTTGGTACTATCAAACCAGCCCATCTTGGTAGTGGTGCAACCTTGGGTCTGGGAACCATCCTGCGTATCGTGGATTTTCAGGAGCCAGCTGGCCACTCCCAGCCATAGGCCCCAAACTCAAACCATGGCCCTTTTCTCCTGCAAAAAAAATTCACCTGCCACGCTTCTGGATCGCAGATTGCAGGAGCCACTTGGTACTTTCAAACCAGCGCGACTTGGCATTGATGCCACCGTGTGTCTAGCAACCATCCTGCGTATCGTGGATTTTCAGCAGCTAGCTGGTCACTCCCTGCCAGAGGTCTCCAAAAACAATCTTCGACTGTTTTCCCTGGAAATGAAAAGTCACCTGCCCCGCGAATGGATGGCAGATTGCAGGAGGCACTTGGTACTCTCAAACCAGCCCGACTTGGCACTGGTGCCACCTTTGGTGTGGGAACCATCCTGCATATCAAGGATTTTCAGGAGCTAGCCGGCAACATTTAGCTACAGTTGTTGAAACAAAAACCACGGCACTTTTCCCTTGGAAATAAAACTCAGCTGCCCCGCTTCTGCATGGCAGATTGCAGGAAGCACTTGGTACTATCAAACCAGCCTGACTTGGCACTGGTGCCACCATGGGTCTAGGAAACATCCTGCGTATCGTAGATTTTCCAGAACCAGACGGACACTGCAGGCCATAGGCGCCCAAACACAATACCGCGGCCTGTTTCCCTGGCAAACAAAACTCACCTGCCCCGCTTCTGGATGGCAGATTGCAGAAGCCACTTGGTACTATCAAACCAGTCCGTCTTTGCAGTGTTGCCACCATGGGTCTGGGAAACATATTGCGTATCCTGGATTTTCAGGTGCTAGCCGGTCACTCCCTGCCGCAGGCCGCAAAAAGTAAACCTCGGCCCGTTTCCGTGGGAAGCAGAACTCACCTGCCACACTTGTGGATGGTAGATGGCACGAGCCACTTGGGACTGTCAAACAAGCCTGACTTGACACTTGTGCCACCCTGGGCCTGGGAAAACTCCCACGTATCGTGGATTTTCAGGAGCCAGACGGCCACTCCAGGCCATAGGCCCCCCAAAAAAATCCTCCTCCGGTTCCCTGGCAAACAAAACTCACCTGCCCCGCTTCTGGATGGCAGATTGCAGGAGCCACTTGGTACTATCAAACCAGTCCGACTTGGCACTGGTGCCACCTTGGGTCTGGGAACCATCCTACCTATCGCAGATATTCAGGAACCATCCGGACACTGCAGGCAATAGGCCCCCAGACACAAGCCTGGGCCCAATTCCCAGGAAAGAAAAACTCACCTGCCCCGCTTCTGGACGGCAGATTCCAGGAGGCACTTGGTACTAGCAAACCAGCCCTACTCTGCACTGGTGCCACCTTGGGTCTGGGAAGCATCCTGTGTATCGTGGGTTTTCAGGAGCCAGCCAGCCACTCTGTGCCACAGGCCCCCAAACACAAACCACGGCGATTTTATCTGGCAAAAAAAAATCACCTGCCCCACTTCTGGATGGAAGATTGCAGGACCACTTGGTACTATCAAACCAGCCTGATTTGGCACTGGTGCCAACTTGGGTCTTCAAACCATCCTGCGTATCGTGGATTTTAATGGTGCAGCCGGCGACTCCCAGGCCCAGGCTCCCAAACACAAACCACGGCCCTTTTCTCTGGCAAACAAAACTCAACTTCCCCGCTTCTGGATGGCAGATTGCAGGAGCCACTTGGTACTATCAAACCAGACCGACTTGGCACTGGTGCCACCTTGGGTCTGGGAAGCATCCTGCGTATCGTGGATTGTCAGGAGCCAGCTGGCCACTCCCAGCCATAGGATCCTAAACACAAACCACAGCCCTTTTCCCCGGCACACAAAATACACCTGCCACGCCTCTGGATGGCAGATTGCAGGAGCCACTTGGTACTATCAAACCAGCGTGACTTACACTGGTCTCTATCTCTCCCCATTGAAATCGCAAGATTCATTTTCCCTTCTGTTGTGGTGTGCTGTGATGTCCCATTTTGGCCTTCCAGGTCACTTTCCCAGGTGTGCCTATGCCTCTCTCCCTTCCCCCTTGCCCCCATGCTGAGTGAGTCCTGTCAATCAGGCTAAACGTTCCAGCAAGGCGTCGTGTGGTTGGTCAAGTTTAAAGGATGCCCCTCAGGCCCAGGGGTCATTGGCCTGTCTGGGTGTCATCTTCCTCTGAGACCCTGCCCCTCTCACCTGGTTGGTGGCTCACCTGTACCTCCCCTCCCCCTGTCCCTGAGCTTAAAAAGGTGATCAGACCATGCGGTCACGTTTTCTGTTGGAGCAGCTCCTCACATTCAGACCTCTGTAACCATGGAATAAACCTCTGGACATTAAACCCTCCAGCAGAATCTTCTCCTTTTTCTCTTCACCATCGCCTGAAGCTATCCTCTTGAGGTAAACGGGGTCCTAACAAGCCTGGACTTGTTCAGTGCCCAGCTGCAACCACCAGCAAGCCGAGGTATCTCTGCGGTGAAACACCGCAGTTGCTGCCTTTGGCCCAGCAGCGAGGGTCAGACTGGCCCAGGCACAATCTAACTGGTAATATTGGGAGCTTTTTTCCCAATTTTTGGCGTCCCTGGGTGGGCAAAGCGACTCTGCAGCCTGACACGGACCTGCAGTACCTTGGAGAAGCTTCTGGCAGCCGTGCATCCAGCTGAAAGGGGCTTTGGTTGCAACGCCCTCGGCTAGAGACTTAGGGAATATTCCCAGAAGAAGTTTCGTGGACTGTTCGGCGCCTCTGGAAAGCCCAGCTCCTTTCTGGTGAGCAGATTTTCCAGAGGGAGGACAGGGGAGCCTCTCTCGCCCAAGAGAGGTCCTGTTCCGGTGAAGAGACCTGCCTGTACCCAGCGAGCTACAGCTTCCATTTCAGGTGAGTATCTCTGCTCTCGGTAGGGCAGGAGCTCAAAAACAGACTCTGCCGTGAGTTCTGTTCCTTTTTGCATTTGCATTTTTGGCTGCGCAGCCCCACAGACGGGAATTCATTGATTTCTAGCTATTAGCTTCTGCCGCGTGTTTTGCTGTGTTTTGGAATTCGCGCCGGAGTGGGAGTGCACTCTGCCCTTCCCTCCCGGCTCTGCAGCGCAGCGTGCTCGGGCTCTCCACGTGGTCGGGAGATCTTTCTCTCTCTCTGTGCGGGGGAGGGGGGCTCTCGGCTCTCTTGCCGCGGGGGATCCCTCTCTCTCTCTCTCTGTGGAGGAAGGGGGGTTCTCTGCACACGCGGCGCAGGGGGGCCCGGTTTCAGCTTGCCACGTGGCGTAGCTGCTCTCTCTGCTCCGCGGGGGGGTGCATTCCACAGCGGGGGGGGGGGGGAGGCTTTGTTTCTGCCTTTGCTCGGCAGAGCGTGCCCTGCTGCTGCTGCCCGGGAATTTTAAAAGCAGTATATACAGCTGCATTGTGAAGCTTTTGTCGGCTCGTTATCGCTTTCCTATCTGTTTTTTTTTTTTAGAAATCGGTAGCTGATTTTGGCTTTGTTTTTGGTCAGACGGGATTTAGTACTTTGCTTTTAACATCTAACATGGGTTTGAAACTCAGCATTGTACAAAAAGGAGTGTATTATAATATTGTTAGCATTTTAAATAGTGGTAATGTGAAGTTCTCAAAGGGAAAATTGAAACAGTTTATAAGATGGCTTTTCCTCCACTTCCCACAAATCTCCCCTGAAGAAATCCACAATATTCAATTTGGGCTTAGAAATTGGAAATAGGACCATTGTTCCTCAAAAACTAGAAATCAATCCAAAGATCAAGACCCTTGCGGATGTCCACAGGTTGTGTGGGTCTTTGAATTGGGTAAGACCATGGCTCGGTCTGACTAATGAAGACCTTGCCCCTCTTTTCAATTTATTGAAAGGGGGAGAGGACCCAGGTGCTCCTAGGTCTGTTACCCCAGAGGCACGGAAAGCTCTAGAAAAGGTTCAGATTGCAATGTCCACAAGACAGGCCAACCGATGCCGGCCTGACCTGCCATTCAAATTTATCATCCTAGGTAAGTTGCCACACCTCCATGGAATTATTTTCCAGTGGGAGGAAAAACAAACACCTAAGGCAAAGAACACACCAAAAAAGGACCGGGACCAGAGGGACCCTCTTTTGATCATAGAATGGGTTTTCCTCAATCACAAAAGGTCCAAGAGACTGACAAAGCCTCAGGAGCTGGTAGCAGAACTGATCCGAAAAGCAAGGACCCGGATCAGGGAGTTAGCAGGATGTGATTTTAAGTGCATTCACATTCCAGTTGAGTTAAAATCAGGTCAAAATACTATGAAAATACTGGAACAATTGTTTCAAGAAAATGAAGTGTTGCAGTTTGCTCTGGATTCCTACTCAGGACAAATTTCGGTAGCGCGGCCCGCTCACAAATTGTTCGAACAAGATGTTCAATTTACCTTAAAACTGAGAAGTGCTCTAAGTAGGAGACCTTTCAAAAGGGCTCTAACTGTCTTCACAGATGCATCCGGGAGGTCCCACAAGTCCGTTATGACTTGGAAGGATCCTCAAACCCAGCAGTGGCAGACAGACATTGCTGAGGTGGAAGGTTCACCTCAGGTTGCTGAATTGGCTGTGGTTGTTAGGGCCTTTGAAAGGTTCTCAGAACCATTTAATCTGATTACAGACTCTGCATATGTGGCAGGACTAGTATCCAGGGCAGATCAAGCAATACTGCAAGATGTGTCTAACATCGCACTTTTCGAATTGCTCTCAAAGCTGGTAAAGTTAGTCACTCACCGAGAGCAACCATTTTATGTGATGCACGTCAGGTCACACACTGACTTGCCAGGGTTTATCGCTGAAGGCAACAGAAGGGCAGATGCTCTTGCTGCACCTGCAGTAATGGCCACTCTCCCAAATGTTTTTGAACAGGCAAAAATCAGCCACCAGCTTTTCCACCAAAATGCACCTGGCCTGGTTCGTCAGTTTAACATCACTCGAGAACAGGCCAAAGCGATTGTGGCCACATGCCCAAATTGCCAACAACGTGCACTCCCTACAGTGAGTACGGGAGCAAACCCAAGGGGACTGAACAGTTGTGAACTGTGGCAAACAGATGTAACACACATACAGTCTTTTGGACGGCAGAAATATGTTCATGTTAGTGTAGATACCTTTTCTGGAGCGGTCTATGCTTCTGCCCACACAGGAGAATCATCTATTGATGCTACTAAGCACCTCTTGCAGGCTTTTTCTTTCATGGGCATCCCCAAGGAGCTGAAAACTGATAATGGGCCTGCTTACAAATCCAAGGAATTCGGGAGCTTCCTGCAGCAATGGGGAGTAGAGCACAAAACTGGCATCCCCTACTCCCCTACAGGTCAAGCCATTGTAGAAAGAACTCACCGTGATCTTAAAAGGGTCCTGGACCAGCAACAACAGGTTCTGAAGGTAGAACCTCCCCACATCCGATTATCCAGGGCGCTATTCACAATAAATTTTCTGAATTGTTCTTTTGACAGCCTAAACCCACCCATCCTACGCCACTTTGGGGGGAGCAATCATAGGTTAATTAAGGAAAAACCTCCAGTTTTAGTAAAGGACCCTGAGACTTGGAAAATGGTGGGACCTTACAAATTGGTTACTTGGGGACGTGGATATGCCTGTGTGTCCACCCCCTCTGGTTTAAGGTGGGTTCCTTCCAAATGGGTAAAGCCCTATGTTCCCAAGGTCTCAGAGAAATCTACAGAAGCACCCCAGGTTGCTCATGCTGCCTGGAGAAGAAAACGCCGCCCGTGTTCTCTGGAGGAAATTCCATTTAAGCCTCCTATCTGAAATAGTTTATAATATATGTTTGTTTCAAGTTTTTGTACCAGTTTAGATCCCACTGTTCATGTGTAGCCTCGAGACGCCATGAGACCGAGCCTGCTTCTCGTCCTACTCGTGATCATCCCACCTGTGACCTCCTGCATAGTGCCTCAGCCCAAACTACGTATGGACTACCTTGACAACGGCTCTCAGACATCAACAGAGAAACTGACAACTGGCTGAATGAACTGTTCAAAGGCTGGGGACTCTCGGGCTGGTTGGGATCTATTCTGAAAACTGTGTTTTAGTTCTGTTTATTTTAGTTATAGTTATTGTAGTTTATAGCATTGTTTTTGGACTAATCAAACGCATGGTGCTCAAGTTAATTTCAAGCTCATCTCCCCCTCCTGAAGTCTACCATTTGGAAGCCCTCAGTGCTCCAATAGATGACCTGGAAGCCTCAGTAGAAAACACTGACCCTCCTGTAGAGGAAGAACTGATTTACCAACGATGGTTTGGCAATCATTCTGCACCACAAACATAGTCCTCTTCTTTTTAAACAAAACTAGGGGGAGATGTTGTGGTGTGCTGTGATGTCCCATTTTGGCCTTCCAGGTCACTTTCCCAGGTGTGCCTATGCCTCTCTCCCTTCCCCCTTGCCCCCATGCTGAGTGAGTCCTGTCAATCAGGCTAAACGTTCCAGCAAGGCGTCGTGTGGTTGGTCAAGTTTAAAGGATGCCCCTCAGGCCCAGGGGTCATTGGCCTGTCTGGGTGTCATCTTCCTCTGAGACCCTGCCCCTCTCACCTGGTTGGTGGCTCACCTGTACCTCCCCTCCCCCTGTCCCTGAGCTTAAAAAGGTGATCAGACCATGCGGTCACGTTTTCTGTTGGAGCAGCTCCTCACATTCAGACCTCTGTAACCATGGAATAAACCTCTGGACATTAAACCTTCCAGCAGAATCCTCTCCTTTTTCTCTTCACCATCGCCTGAAGCTATCCTCTTGAGGTAAACGGGGTCCTAACAAGCCTGGACTTGTTCAGTGCCCAGCTGCAACCACCAGCAAGCCGAGGTATCTCTGCGGTGAAACACCGCAGTTGCTGCCTTTGGCCCAGCAGCGAGGGTCAGACTGGCCCAGGCACAATCTTACTGGTAATATTGGCAGCTTTTTTTCCAATACCCTTCCCAAAGGAAATTTCAGTTCATTTCGGGAAGGGAAAGGGAATCTTGTGACCCTGAAAAGAAAGCTTTTCAAACAGTCTGGAAAGGAGATAGGATCAAATGAAATGCAATTGAAAAAAACCAGAAAATCAGGAATTTTGTGCCTTCAAAAAATGGCCTGTGAGGAAATGAGCTGCATTGCAAAGGACCAAAACATGCCAAAAATAAGCTCACAGATTTTGGAAAAAAAAGGGGGAAAACTCAAGGAGGCAGACAAAACTTAGGGGGCAAAATATGAGGGACATGGCATGGACAATTCAGAAAACAACCAAAAAAGGAAGAAATCTTTCCAAAGTCAAAGCCATCAAAATGCAGGCAGGCCTTAGGCAGCAAGTGCAGGCACATGCAGCAAAGCTTGCAAAAATTGATCCCCACTGAAGGCCAAAACAGAACAGAAGGACTTACAAACACGCTGGAATGGAGATAGCATCGAAGGAATTGCAATTGGAGGAGAAAAAAAGAAAATTTGGGAAATTCCCCGATTACAAGAGAATGGACCGGGATTATATCAGGTGCAGTGCAAAACACGAAAACATGCCAAAACTAAGCTCACAGATGTTTCAAAAGCAGGGGAAAACATCAAGGAGGACAACACAACTTGGAGGGAGAGATTTGAGGGACATGGCATTGATACATGAAAAAAAAAAAAATAAAAGAAAAAATTCCTTCCCAAAGTCAAAGCCATCAAAAGGCATGGCATGCCATAAAGGGCAGGGACAAGCACCAAAGATTCCTCCATTGGTCCCCATTGAAATCGCAAGATTCCCATTCCCTTCCCGAAAGGAAATTTCATTTCCCTTCGGGAAGGAAAAGGGAATCTTGCGACCCTGAAAAGAATACCTTACAAACACTCTGGAAAGGAGATCGGACCAAATGAAATGCAATAGAAAAAAACCAGAATATCAGGAATTTTTGTGCCTTCAAAAAATGGCCTGTGAGGAAATGAGCTGCATTGCAAATGACCAAAACATGCCAAAACTAAGCTCACCGATGTTGCAAAAGCAGGGGGAAAAGTCAACGAGGAGTACACACCATAGGGAGAAGGATATGAGGGACATGGCATGGAGACTTAAAAAAAAAAAAAAAAAAAATATTTTTCCCAAAGTCAAAACCATCAAAATGCAGGATGGCCATATGCCTCTGCGAGCGTGAAAATTAAGCCTTACAAACACTCTAGAAAGGAGAGAGGATCAAATTAAATGCCATTGAAAAAATGCCTGTGGCAGGGAATGACAGGCGAGCTCATGAAAATCCACGATACGCACGATGATTCCCAGACCCAAGGGGCCAACACGGCCAAGTCAGGCTGGTTTGATAGTACAACGTGTCTCGTGCAATCTGCCATCCACAAGTGGGGCAGGTGAGTTTTGTTTGCCAGGGAAAAAGGCGGTGGATTGTGTTGGAGGGCCTGGGGCTGCTAGTGGCTGGCTGGCTCCTGACAATCGACGATACACAGCATGGTTCCCAGACCCAAGGTGGCACCAGTGCCAAGTCGGGCTGGTTTGATAGTACAAACTGGCTCCTGCAATCTGCCATCCAGAAGCTGGGCAGGTGAGTTTGGGTTGCAAGGGAAAAGGGTTGTGGTTTTTATTGGGCGCCTGTGGCCGGAGGTGGCCGGCTGGTTCCTGATAATCTACGATACGCAGGCTGGTTCCCAGACACAAGGTGGCAACACTGAAAAGTCGGGCTGGTTTTATAGTAAAAAGTGGCTCCTGCAATCTGCCATCCAGAAGCGGGGCAGGAGAGTTTTGTTTTCAAGGCGAACAGACCATGGTTTGTGTTTTGGGGGCTGTGGCTGAGAGTGACCGGCTGGCTCCTTAAAATCCACGATACGCGAGAGAGTTCCTATTCATAAGGTGGCACCATTGCCAAGTCAGGCTGGTTTGACAGTACGAAGTGGCTTTTGCTGTCTGCCTTCCAGAAGTGGGACTGCTGATTTTTGTTTGCCAGCGGAAAGGGCCGAGTTTTTTGTTTGGGGACATGTGGCTGCGAGTGCCGGCTGGATCCTGAAAATCCACGTTATGCAGGATGGTTCCCAGACCCTAGGTGGCACCAGTGCCAAGTCGAGCTGGTTTGGCAGTGCCAAGTAGTTCCTGCAATCGGCCATCCAGAAGCAGGGGAGCTGAGTTTTGTTTGCCAAAGTAAATGTCCGTGGTTTGTGTTTGGGGACCTCTGGCTGGGAGTGGCTGACTGGCTCCTGAAAATCCACGATACGCAGGATGGTTGCCAGACCCATTGTGGCACCAGTGCCAAGCCAGGCTGGTTTGATAGTACAAAGTGGCTCCTGTAATCTGCCATCCAGAAGCGGGGAAGGTTAGTTTTTTTTGCCAGACAAAATGGCCGAGGTTTGTGTTTGGGGGCCTTTTGCTTGGCGTGGCCCGTTGGCCCCCGAAAATCCACGATACGCAGGAGGGTTCCCAGACCCAAGGTGGCACCAGTGCCAAGTCGGGCTGGTTTGATTGTACCAAGTGCCTCGTGCAATCTGCCATCCAGAAGCGGGAAAGCTGAGTTTTGTTTGGAAGAGAAAAGGGACGTTGTTTTTCTTGGAGGGCCTGTGGTTGGGATTGGCCAGCTGGCCCCTGAAAATCCACGATACCCAGGATGGTTCCTAGACGCAAGGTGGCTCCAGTGCCAAGTCGGGCTGGTTTGATAGTACCAAGTGTGTCCTGCAATCTACCACCCAGAAGCGGGGCAGCTGAGTTTGCTTTGTCAGAGAATAAGGCCGTGGTTTGTGTATGGTGGCCTATGGCAGGAAGTGTCCGGTTGGCTCCTAAAAAGCTAGGATAGCCTGGATGGTTTCCACACCCAAGGTGGCACCACTGCCAAGTCGGGCTGGTTTGACAGTACCATGGGGCTCCTGCAATCTGCCATCCAGAAGCTGGGGTGGTGAGTTTTTTTTCCAAGGAAAAGGGACGTTTTCTGTGTTGGCGGACCTGTGGCTGGGAGTGGCCGGCTGGCCCCTGAAAATCCACGATAGGCAGGATGGTTTCCAGACCCAAGGTGGCACCAGTGCCAAGTCAGGCTTTTTTGATAGTACCAAGTGGGTCCTGCAATCTGCCATCCAGAAGCAGGGCAGCTGAATTTTGTTTGCCAGGGAAAATGGCCGTGGTTTTTGTTTGGGTGCCTGTGGCTGGGAGTGGCCAACTGGCCCCTAAAAATCCGCGATACGCAGGATGGTTCCCAGATCCATGGTGGCACCAGTGCCAAGTCGGGATGGTGTGATAGTACCAAGTGGGTCCTGCAATCTGCCATCCAGAAGCAGGGACGCTGTATTTTGTTTGCCAGGGAAACGGGCGGTGGTTTGTGTCTGGTGGCCTATGGCCCGGAGTGGCCGGCTGGCTCCTGAAATTTACGACACGCAGGATGGTTCCCAGACCCAAGGTGGCACCAGTGCCAAGTCGGGCTGGTTTGACAGTACCATGTTTCTCCTGCAATGTGCCTTCCAGGATCGGGACAGGTGATTATTTTTTGCAAGGGAAAAGGGCGAGATTTGTGTACGGGTGTCTGTGGCCGAGAGTGGCTGGCTGGCCCCTTAAATTCTTTAATGAGCAGGATGCTTCCCAGACCCAACATGGCACAAGTGCCAAGTGGGGCTTGGTTGATGGTACCAAGTGGGTCCTGCAATCTGCCATCCAGAAGCGGGGCAGGTGGCTTTTGTTTGCAAGGGAAAAGGGCCGTGGTTTGTGTTTGGGGGCCGGTGCCTGGGAGTGGCTGGCTGGCTCCTGAAAATCCACCATATGCAGGATGGTTCCCAGACCCAAGGTTGCACCAGTGCAAAGTCGGGCTGGTTTGATAGTCCCAGGTGGCTCCTGCAATCTGCCATCGAGAACAAGCGCAGGTGAGTTTTGTTTGCAAGGGGAAAGGGCCATGGTTTGTCTTTCGGGGCCTGTGGCTGAAAGAGGCCGTCTGGCTCTTTCAAATCTTTGATATACACGATGGCTCAAAGACCCAAGGAGGCAACACAGCCAAGTCTGGTTTATTGGGCAGTTCCATGCGGCTCCAGCAATCTGCCATCCAGAAGCGGGGCAGGTGAATTTTGCTTGCCAGGGAAAAGGGCCGAGGTTTTTTTTTGGCTGCCTGTGGCATGGAGTGGCAAGCTAGCTCCTGAAAATCCATGTTACGCAGGATATTTCCCAGACTCATAGTGGCAACACTGCCAAGTCGGGCTGGTTTGATAGTACCACGGGGCTCCTTCAGTCTGCCATCCAGAACCAGGGAAGGTGAGATTTTCTTGTAAGGGAAAAGGGCCATGGTTTTTCTTTTGGGGCCTGCGGCTGAGACTGGCCGGCGGGCTCATTAAAATATTTGATATGCAGGATGGCTACTGCAGGATGGGTCCGAGACCCAAGGGGGACACACAGCCAAGTCAGGTTTATTTGGCAGTTCCAAGTGGCTGCTGCAATGTGCCATCCAGAAGTGGGGCAGCTGAGTTTTGTCTGCCAGAGAAAGGGGCCGTGGGTTGTTTTTGAGGGCCTGTGGCTGGAAGTGGCTGGCTGCACCCTGAAAATCAACAATACGCAGGATGTTTCCCAGACCCATGTTGGCACCAGTGCCAAATCAGGCTGGTTTGATATTGCCAAGTGCCTCCTACAATCTGCCATGCAGAAGCGTGCAGCTGAGTTTGCTTTGTCAGGGAAAAGGGCCTTTGTTTTTTTATGGGGGCCTGTGGCAGGAAGTGGCTGGCTGGCGCCATAAAATCAAGGATTCGCAGGATGTTTGCCAGGCCCAATGTGGCACCAGTGCCAAGTCTGGCTGGTTTGATTGTACCAAGTGGCTCCTGCAATCTGCCATCCAGAAGCAGGCAGGTGAGTTGTGTTTGCCTGAAAAAAGGGCCTATGTTTTTGTTTGGGGGCCTGTGGTAGGGAGTGGCTTGCTGGCTCCTTTAAATCCACAATTCGCAGGATGTTTGCAAGACCCAAGGTGGCACCAGTGCCATATCGGGCTGGTTTGATAGTACCAAGTGGCTCTTGCAAACTGACATCCGGAAGCGTAGCTGGTGAGTTTTGTGTGCCAGGGAAACGGGTCGAGGTTTGTGTCTGGGGGCCTACGGCCTGCAGTGTCCGTTTGGTTCTGGAAAATCTACGACACGCTTTAGGGTTCCCAGACCCAAGGTGGCACCAGTGCCAAGGTGGGCTGGTTTGATAGTACCGTGTCACTCCTGCAATCTGCAATCTAAAAGAGGGGCAGGTGAGTTTTGTTTACCAGAGAAAAGGGCCGTGGTTTGTGTTTGGGGGCCTGTGGCTTGGAGTGGCCGGCTGGCTCCTTAAAATCCACGATACGCAGGATGGTTTGCAGACGCAAGTTGGCACCAGCGCCAAGTCAGGCTGGTTTGAGAGTACAAAGTGGCTCCTGCAATCTGCCGTCCAGAAGCGGGACAGTTGAGTTTTGCTTGCCAGGGAAACGGGCCCAGGTTTTTTTCTGGGGGCCTATTGCCGGCAGTGTCCGGATGGTTCCTGAAAATCAACGATACGCAGGATGGCTTCCAGACCCAAGGTTTCACAAGTGCCAAGTCATGCTGGTTTGATAGTTCCAAGTGCCTACTGCAATCTGCCATCCAGAAGCGGGGCAGCTGAGCTTTGTCTGTAAGGGAAAAGGGCCGTGGATTGTGTTTGGGGGCCTGTGGTTAGGAGTGGCCGGCTGGACCCTGAAAATCCGCGATACGCAGGATGGTTCCCAGACCCAATGTGGCACCAGTGCCAAGTCGGGCTGGTTTGATAGTACCAAGTGGCTTCGGCAATCTGCCATCCAGAAGCGGGGAAGCTGAGTTTTGTTTGCCAGGGAAAAGGGCCGTGGTTTGTGTTTGGGGGCCTGTGGCTGGGAGTGGCCGGCTGGCTCCTGAAAATCCACGATACGCAGGATGGTTCCCAGACCCAAGTTGGCACCAGTGCCAAATGGGGCTGGTTTTTTAGTACCAAGAGGCTCCTGCAATCTGCCATCGAGAAGCGGGGCAGGTGAGTTTTGTTTGCCAGTGCAACGGGCCGAGGTTTGTGTTTGGTGTCCTAAGGCCAGGAGTGGCCGGCTGGCACTTGAAAATACAAGATGCCCACAATGGTTGCCAGACCCAAGGTGGCAATTATACCGAGACGGGCTGGTTTGATAGTTCCAAGTGGCTCCTCCAATCTTCCATCCAGAAGCGGGGCACCTGAGTTTTGTTTGGAGGGGAAAAAGGCCGTGGTCTTTGTTTGGTTGCTGTGGCCAGGAGAGGACGGCTGGCTCCTGAAAATCCACGATATGCCCGATGATTCCCAGATCAAAGGTGGCACCAGATCCAAGTCGGGCTGGTTTGATAGTACCAAGTGTCTCCGGCAATCTGCCATCCCGAAGAGGGGCAGGTGTGTTTTGTTTTCCAGACAAATGTGCGGAGGTTTGTGTTTGGAGGCCTCTGGCTGGGAGTGGCCGGCTAGCTAATTAGAATCCACGATACGCTGGATGGTTCCCAGACCCAAAGTGGCACCAGTGCCATGTCGGGTTGGTTTGATAGTACGAAGTGGCTCCTACAATCTGCCATCCAGAAGCAGGGCGGGTGAGTTTCGTTAGCCAGGAAAAAAGGCCGAGGTATTTTTTGGGGCCTGTGGCTGGGAGTGGCCGGCTGGAACCTGAACATCCCCGATACGCAGGATGGTTGCCAGACCCATGGTGGCACCAGTGCCAAGTCGGGCTGGTTTTATAGTACCAAGTGGCTCCTGCAATCTGCCATCCAGAAGAGGGGCAGGTGAGTTTTGTTTGCCAGAGATAAGGGCTGTTGTCTGTGATTTGGGGGCCTGCTGGGAGTGGCCGGCAGACTCATGAAAATCCACTATACGCAGGATGGTTTCCAGACCCAAGGTGGCACCAGTGCCAAGACGGGCTGGTTTCGTATTACCAAGTGGCTCCTGCAATCTTCCATGCAGAAGCAGAGAAGGTGATTTTTTTTTTATCCAGGGAAACGGGCCGAGGCTTTTGTTTGAGAGCCTATGGCTGGTAGTGGCCTTCTGGTTCCTGAAAATCCAGGATTGGCAGGAGGGTTCCCAGACCCAAGGTGGCACCTGGCAAACAAAACTTGCCTGCCCCACTTCTGGATGGCCGATTGCAGGAGCCACTTGGTATTATCACACAAGCCCGACTTGGCACTGGTGCCACCTTGGGTCTGGGAACCAACTTTCCTAGAGTACATTTTTAGGAACCAGCCGGCCACTAGCGGCCAATGGCCCCCTGAGACAAACCACGGCCCTTTTCTCTGGCAAACAAAACTCAAATGCTCCGCTTCTGGATGGCAGATTGCAGGACCCACTTGGTATTATCCAACCAGCCCGACTTGGCACTGGTGCCACCTTGGGTCTGGGAATCATCCTGACGATCGTGGATTTTCAGGAACCATCCAGGCGCTGCAAGCATTAGGCCCCCAGACACAAACAACGGCCCATTTCCCTGGCAAGCAAAACTCAGCTGCCCCGCTTCTGTATGGCAGATTGCAGGGGCCACTTGGTACTATCAAACCAGCACGATTTTGAAGTGGTGCCATCTGGCTCAAGGAACCTTCCTGCGTATCGTGGATTTTCAGGAGCCAGCCGGCCACTCCCAACCACCGGCCCTCAAACAAAGCCTCGGCCTGTTTCACTGGCTTGCAAAACTCAGCTGCCCCGCTTCTGGATGGCAGATTGCAGGAGCCGCTTGGTACTATCAAACCAGCAAGACTTGGCACTGGATCCACCTTGTGTCTGGGAACCATCCAGAAACTGCAGGCAATAGGCCCCCAGACACAAATCTAGGCCCGTTTCCCTGGCAAGCAAAACTCAGCTGCCCCGCTTCTGGATGGCAGATTTCAGGAGCCACTTGGCACTATCAAACGAGCCTGACTTAGCACTGGTGCCACCTTGGGTCTGGGAACCATCCTGCGTATCGTGGATTTCTGGAGCCAGCCGGCCACTCCCAGCTACAGGCCCTCAAAGAAAAACCACGGCTCCTTTCTCTTGCAAACAAAACTCACCTACCCCGTTTCTGGATGGCAGATTGCAGGAGGCACTTGGTAATATCAAAGCAACCCGACTTGGCAGTGTTGCTACATGGGTCTGGAAACATCATGCGTATCTTGGATTTTCAGGAGCTGGCCCGTCACTCCCAGCCAGAGGCTGCCAGAAACAAACCTCGGCCCTTTTCTCTGTCAAACAAAAATCACCTGCCCCGCTACTGGAAGGCAGATTGCTGGAGCCCCTTGGAACTGCAAAATCAGCCTGACTTGGCAGTGTTGCCCCCTTGGGTCTGTGAACTATCCTGCGTATCGTGGATTTTCAGGAGCCAGCTGGCCACTCCCAGGCATAGGCGCACGAACACAAACCACGGCCCTTTTCCCTGGCAAACAAAACTCACCTGCCCCTGTTCTGGATGGCAGATTGCAGGAGGCACTTGGTAATATCAAAGCAACCCGACTTGGCACTGCTGCCATCTTGGGTTTTGGAACCATCCTGCCTATCGTTGATTTTCAGGAACCAGAAAGACACTGCAGGCAATTGTCTCCCAGAGACAAACCTTGGCCCGTTACCCTGGCAAACAAAACTCACCTGCCCCACTTCTGGATGACAGATTGCAGGAGGCAGTTGGTACTACAAAACCAGCCTGATTTGAAACTGGTGCCAGCTTGGGTCTGAGAACCATCCTGCCTATCGTAGATTTTTAGGAGCCACCCGGCCACTCCAGGCAATAGGACCCAAACAAAAACCACGGCCCTTTTCCCTGGTGAACAAAACTCAGCGGCCCAGCTTCTGGATGGCATATTGCAGGAGACACTTGGTACTGTCAAACCAGCTCGACTTGGCACTGGTGCCACCTTGGGTCTGGAAATCATCCTGCCTATCGTAGATTTTCAGGAACCTGCCGGCCACTACCGGCCATAGGCCCCCAGACAAGAACCTGGTCCCGTTTCCCTTGCAAACAAAACTCACCTGCCCCGCTTCTGGATGGCAGATTGCAGGGGCCACTTGAAACTATCAAACTAGCCCGACTTGGCACTTGTGCAACCATGGGTCTGGCAACCATCCTGCGTATCGTGGATTTTCAGGAGCCAGCCGGCCACTCCCATCCATAGCCACCCAAACTCAAACCTTGGCCCCTTTCCCTGGCAAACAAAACGCACCTGCCCGTCTTCTGGATGACAGATTGCAGGAGGAACTTGGTACTATCAAACCAGCCTGACTCGGCACTGGTGCCACCTTGGGTCTGGGAACCATCCTGCCTATCGTAGATTTTAAGGAACCATCCGGACACTGCAGGCCATAAGCCCGCAGACACAAACCTTCGCCAGTTTCCCTGGCAAACAAAACTCACCTGCCCCACTTCTGGATGGCAGATCGCAGGATCCACTTGGTACTATCAAACCAGCCCATCTTTGTACTGGTGCCACAATTGGTCTGGCAACCATCCTACTTATCGTGGATTTTCAGGAGCCAGCCGGCCACTCCCAGACACAGGCCCCCAAACACAAACAACGGCCCTTTTCCCTTGCAAAAAAAACTCAGCTGCCCCGCTTCTGGATGGCAGATTGCAGGAGCCACTTCTTACTATCAAACCAGCCCGACTTGGCACTGGTGCCACCTTAGGTCTGGGAACCATCCTGCCTATCGTAGATGTTCATGAGCCAGCTGGCCACTCCCAGCCAAAGGCCCCCAAACACAAACCATGGCTATTTTCCCTGGCAGAAAAACTCACCTGCCCCTCTTCTGAATGGCAGATTGCAGGAGGGACTTGGTAATATCACACCAGCCCGACTTGGCACTGGTGCCACCTTAGGTCTCGGAACCATCCTGCGTATCGTGGATTTCTGGAGCCAGCCGGCCACTCCCAGCTACAGGCCCTCAAAGAAAAACCACGGCTCCTTTCTCTTGCAAACAAAACTCACCTACCCCGTTTCTGGATTGCAGATTCCAGGAAGCACTTGATACTATCAAACCATCCCGACATGACACATGTGCAAACTTGGGTCTGGGAACACTCTTGCGTATCGTGGATTTTAAGGGTCCAGCCGGCCACTCCCAACCACCGGCCCTCAAACAGAAACCACGGCCCTTTTCCCTGGCAAACAAAACCTGGCTGCCCACTTTCTGGATGGCAGATTGCAGGAGCCACTTGGTACTATCAAACCAGCACGATTTTTAAGTGGTGCCATCTGGGTCTACGAACCATCTTGTGTATCGTGGATTTTCAGGAGCCAGCCGGCCACTCCCGACCACAGGTCCCTAAAGAAACCAACGGCCCTTTTCCCTGGTAAACAAAACTCGGTGTTGCGGCTTCTGGATGGAAGACTGCAGGAGGCACTTAGGACTATAAAAACCAGCCCGACTTGGTGTTGTTGCCATCTTTGGTCTGGGAACCATCCTGCGTATCGTGGATGTTCCTTGTCCAGCCGGCAACTCCAAGCCACAGGCCCTCAAAAAAAAACCACGGCCCTTTTTCCTTGCAAACAAAACTCACCTGCCCCGCTTCTGGATGGCAGATTGCAAGAGCCACTTGGTACTCTCAAATCAGCCCTACATGGCACTGGTGCCACCTTAGATCTGGGAAACATCCTGCCTATCGTAGATTTTCATGAGCCAGCTGGCCACTCCGAGCCAGAGGCCCCCAAACACAAACCACTGCCTTTTTCTCTGGCAACCAAACCTCAGCTTCCCCGCTTCTGGATGGCAGATTGCAGGAGCCAATTGGTACTGTTAAACCAGCCCATCTTGGTACTGATGCCACCTTGGGGCTGGGAACCATCCTGCAGAAGCTCTTTTGGACAACTTTTCTTTTCTTCCTGCCAAACATTTGGCAGACATTCCTGCAACGTCTGGAACACGATTGGAGATGCTTTCTGCGCTGACACAGTTTGTCCTAGCCAGACATAGTGGAAAAGCTTTCTGCTAAGATGTAGACGAGAAGAGACGCTAAAGACGAAGGTACGATGCTCTCCGGAGCTAAAAGTCGCTCCAGGACGTCTTTCGGCAGAAGTCGCCCTAAAGAGAGCACTGTGACCGGCACAATCCTCTTTGCGCGAAGAAGCCGCTTCTTCGCCTCCGGGAGCCGGAGGGAGCGGAAGCTTCAGGAAGGTATAGAAGGAAGCTGTACAACACTGGGATTGTGTACGCAGCTTGCCAACTGATAGAAAACAGTACCTTTGCACTCTCCTGACTTTTCCAATAACATGAACATTCAATTGGAAGCTGTTTTGGACAACTTTTCTTCCTGCCAAACACTTGGCAGACCTCCGTGCAATGTCTAGAACACGATGGGAGTTGTTTTCTTTGCTGGCACAGTTTTTCCTAGCCAGACATAGTGGAAAAGCTTTCTGCTAAGATGTAGACGACAAGAGAGGTTTAGGACTGGATGTAAGCAAATGACACCCATCTTCAAAAAAGACAATTAGGGGGACTCGCAATAGTACAAACCAGCCAGCCTCTTTTTTATCCCCAGGAAATTTTTGAAGCAGCTCTTCCTGGAAAACCTTGCCAGGCACATGAAAGACGACAAAATAATGTTGTTCGCATGATTTTTCAGGGGAATTTCATGCTGAACATCACTTTAAACTCCTCTGATGAATCAACTTGACTGGTAGATGAAGGGAATATTATCTGCCTGGCCTTCAGGGAGATTTTTGACATATCTCTACATGGCAGCACACATACATATGGAAGCAATAGTGCAAAGGGGAGGGAATCAGTGTCTTTTCAGTGATGCTGAGTGAAAAGACAAGAGGCAGTGGGCACACACTGAAATACAGGAGATTGCCTTTGAACATCAGTAAATGATTCTTTACTGTGAGGGTGACTGAACCACGGCACAGACTGCCCAGAAAGATTGTGGAGCCTGGATCTTTGAAGACATTAAAAGTACACCCAGATAGAATCCTGGGCAAGAGGCTCTAGGTATCCTGGTTTAGGCAGGGGGGTTGGGCCTGGTTAGCCCCACCAACCCCTTCCACTCTCATTCATTCTGTGCTAGTGAATTCTCTTCAAGATGCATTTCAAGCACTGGCATGACAAAGTTCTGTGCAGACAGAGATCCAAATGGACATGGCATCTAAGTTCCTTAAGCAGTGTTCAAGAAGAATGTAAAACTCTGGGACAAGTGTCTCTTCCCTAACTGAATCCCTTTCATGGGAAAATTCCCAGCTATAGAAAGATCTTCTGATACGCATGCTTAAGACTGACACTGGCTGAGCAAATTTCTCCCTATGTGTATCTAAGACCAGTTAGGATCTTCACCCAAAGTGCTGTCAACATAGTCACCGAATGCCTATTGTTAAGAAGTGACAACTTCCATCAGAATGGCAACTATTGGTCCACAAAATGGATGAATGGATGGGAATTATCTACTTGGGTTAAAAACAAAAATAAAGAGTTGGTCTTTATTTATCAATTTCATGGCAATATTGATAAGGGAAGAAAAAGACCTAAATCCTTGACTTTCTGAACTCGAGGAAAGATTTTAAAAATTCCTTGTAAAAATGTATGATCACAATCAGACTATTGAAACCATTTCAGTTGGGAAAAAGTTCCAAAATTGTCTAGATAGTGGCAAAGAAGCCAAGAAAACAGGAAAGAAACAAAAAGAGAGCAAAAGAGTCAGCTTGAGTGTACAAGCTCATTCTAGAAGTAGTCTGCTGGGGAAAGGAACCCCCAGTTGAATTTCCAATGTATTCCTGCGCTTGATTCAGTAACTGGTCAATGTAAAAACCAATCCTTTTGTACAACTTCTTCCAGCAACAAAAACTCTAACAGGTTGACACTACCATCATGTCTGTTCCAGACATATTTAAAAGAGAAATGATGATTTTCTTGAAAACCTACTTGCATAAAAGTTGCAAGATGGTGGAGAGATTCCCACATCCTCCTTCCTCCATCTGGCTTGAAAGAATATTTGATAAAATATGCAACAAAGCACATGATTTATAAGGTAGATTCAAATGGATGATTTGGGAATTGATCTCTTGTTGATAGTAAACTTCATATCCACTCTGTGTGACCTTTCTAAAACAAAATGTGGAGCTGAGGCATGAATCTGCCACAACAATTGTAAAGTAAACATACACACTCCCCTTCACATGCCCCCTCTTCCACACACACCTAGGCACACACAGAGATCAACATAGCAGATCATGAACACCTTGGAAAAGACTGAAATGCTAAATGCCTCTCTTTATGGGCAAAAGAGCTGGTGCAGTAATTCAAATGCCTGGTACAAAAATTCTGTTTAATATTTAGCTCCTATTTAAAACACAGCTTTTCATTTCATTCTATTTACAGAATATTTTCATTTCATTTGTTTCTTTAAAATTACTAAGTTCTCACCTGTTCTATGTCTAGGAATATTTTCTTCGAAAAATAGAAAAAAATAGATGATATCTTTTCAGCAGAAAACATTGGTTGATACAATTTTAAACCATCATGATATGGAAGAATTATTCTGTTCCTCTCTAAGGTGGAAGAAGAATTTGGATCACAGATCTTCTACAATGAAATACTTGACATGTTTAAGATGCTTTCAATCAATTTTGATCGTCAATTGCTTATTCGTTGTAAACAGTAATTTTTCAGTGAAGGGAAAGTGTGTGTGGTATATCTACATGATGTGTTCAAAGCCAGTTCCTACTAATGGCCAGGCTGAATTCCAGTAAATAATGTCCCGAATGATATTTTGCCGCCTTCTTTGGCACTTCATGAAATCTTACCATGATGAAGTGCTGAAACGCAGAGATTTTCTCTTAGAGAGTGTC